>NC_132839.1:59609807-60209807 GCF_048164855.1 Canis lupus baileyi | reverse complement strand
TGCCAGAATCATGATACAGAGACTCTTATAAACATTTTAAATTTAAAAAGTCTAAATTGGGGTATAAATGTCATACAGTAAAGCTAACAGATCCTGAGTATTCAACGTGATGAGTTTTGACAAATGTGTATGCATGCCATCACCTCAGAAAGATCTCTTGCTTCCTGTCTGGTAGACTGTCCTCTGCCTCGTAGAGCCAACCATTTCTGATTTCTGAAGAGCCAACACATCAATTTGCCTGATCTAGAATGCTGTATGAGTGGAGTCTTCCACTGTGTCCTCTTGTGTTTGACTTCTTGGGCTCTGCGGGTCCATGAGACTCATCTGTATTTTTGCACGAATCAGTATTTCATTCTTGGACAGTTTTTTAGAATTCCATTTTCAATTTTCTGTGGGCTCTTCAGTCCTGTCTCTGTCTCTCATTAAATTTTCAGCAATTGCTCTAGGATTGTACTATATACATCCTCAGCTGTTCACAGAGGACTTCGTCAATCTTGGGCCACTTCAAACAATGGAAGCACCCCACAAACAGAAAGGTAGACTCCCTTCATCCTTTTTGCTATTGTTATCGTATGTATTATATCTAAGGTACATTATAACCCCCGCAATGTAATCAGTTCTCTGTGCATAATTGCATGCACTGTAAAGAAATGAGGAGAAACAAGTTTCTTACATTTACCCATGTACTCACCATTTCCAATGGTCTTCATTCCTTCTGGAAGGTTCAGGTTTCCACTTTGCATGTTGATTGTCACTCTGGAGGGCTGCCTTTAGCATTCTTTGGAATGCAGGTCTGCTAACACTGTATTTTCTGAGTTTTTTTTTTCCTTCATCTGAAATGTCTTTATTTCATCTTCATTATTGGAGAATATTTTCATGGAAGATAGCATTTTTTCAGTGACAGATTTTTCCAATACATCCCAGATGTCACTCCACTGACTTCTGGCCTCCATTATCTCTGATGAGAAGTCAGTGATGGTCACACGGTCCTTCCCTTGTCTGTAATACATCTTTTATTTTCTCTTGCTGCTTTTGAGTGTTTCTCTTTGGTTTTTAGTAGTTTAACCATGACATGTGCCTTGGGATATTTTTCATTGTATATGTTTCTTCCTGAATTGGGAACATTTTTAGCCATCATTACATTTGTCTGCCTTGTTCTCTCTTGTCACACTTTCTGTGACAACACTGACCTACACTTGTAGACTCTGGTATTGTCCCACAGACCTTGAAGGTCTGGTTTACATTATTTTGATATCCTTCCTCTGTTCTTCTGATTGGGTAGATTCTACTCATCTCTCTTCAAGTTCAACTGAGGATTTCTTGTAGAATATGTACTTTTTTTTAAAGCACATTTTGTGAATTTTTTTTATCCCAGATACTATATTTTATTTTATTTTTTGAAGATTTTAGAATTAATTTATTAGAGAGAGAGAGAGAGAGAGAGAGAGAGAGAGCATGAGCAGGGTGGAGGGCCAGAGGGAGAAGCAGACTCCCCACTAGCAGGAAGCCTGACATGGGGCTCGATTCCAGGACCCCTGGATCATGACCTGAGCCAAAGGCAGATGCTCAACCAAGTGAGCCACATAGGCACCCCACAGATACTATAATTTTAGTTCTAGATTTTCCATGTAGCTCATTTAATAGTTCGAGATTATCTATATCAATTTATCATGAACATATTTTTCTTTACATTCTCAAGCATCATGACAAGAGTTGCTTTAAAAGTATTATTTAAGGGATCCCTGGGTGGCGCAGCGGTTTGGCGCCTGCCTTTGGCCCAGGGCGCGATCCTGGAGACCCGGGATCGAGTCCCACATCAGGCTCCCGGTGCATGGAGCCTGCTTCTCCCTCGGCCTGTGTCTCTGCCTCTCTCTCTCTCTCTCTCTGTGACTATCATAAATAAATAAAAATTGAAAAAAAATATTAAAAAAAGTATTATTTAAAAAATTTTGTTCTTTATTAAATACACTACCCCCAATGAGGGGCCCAAACTCATGACCCCAAGACCAAGAGTCCCACACTCTACCAACTGAGCCAACCAGGCACCCCATCTGCTTTAAAATTATTATCTGAAAATTCCAACATTTGGGATCAGCTGACTCTCTTTTCTCTGAGTTGAGTTTCTTCTCCTATCAAGTAATTTTGGTTTCGGTCCTGAATGTTGTGAGTACTAGATAGTTTGAATTCTATTCTGTTACTCCTGAGGGTATTGCCTTTTATGTACATTTAACATGTGAACTCACACTGTAAGATGTCTCCCTTGCAGAGGGGAGTGGCTAGAATCTCAGTGTGGTTCTCGTACACTTGCTGGGCTATTTGGTGTTTGCCTTGTGAAGCCAGAGTTTTGGGTAAAGCTCACACACAGAATTTGGTGCTCCCATGTATGCTTTTCTCCTCATTTCTGTGCCAGTTTCCAGAAGTTGAGTCTGCTTATTTCCCAAAGCTCTGTCCACTTCAATTCTCTCTCTCTCTTTTAAAGATTTTATTTATTTACTTGAGAGAGAGAGAGAGAGAGAGAACGCATGAGCAGGGATTAGGGGTGTGCGGGGGAGGGGCAAAGGGAGGGGGAGAAGCAGATTATCCACTGAGCAGGGAGCCTGACCTGACTTGGAACTCCATCCCAGGACCCTGAGATCATGACCTGAGCATTGAGTGCTCTCGAATTAAATGCTGGATATTGATCCTGCCAAGTGGCAATAGACCCTTGCTGGAGGGATGGGAATGGGAAAAGGCTAAGTCACTCTATCCTGTTCCCTGTGTTGGCTTTTCCAGGGTATCTTGAAATCATTTAATGTCTTATTTGCTACCTTGTTGTCTCTGTCCCCAACAGGATGGAACCCAAGGCTCCAGGGCAGGTTCTAGCAGTTGTATAGGAACTCAGGGATGGGACAGGGAGGAAGTTTGGGAGAATGGAAGGGAGATGACAGGGAGGGAAGAGGAAGAAAAGAGGGGAGAGAGAGGGAAGGAGAAAAGGACAGGAGGGGAAGGGATGGGGACTGCCCAGACTGAGGCACAGATCTCCTCCAGACCCTGATCCTGTGGGTAGCTCCTCCCTGCAGGCTGGCTGTGTCTCACACAGGGTGTGTGTGGGAGAACACTTGCTATTATGCTTCACCAGAATTCCCCAGAGGATTCTCTTCCATATAGGAGGCACCCTGGGTGTCGACATTTAGATTCAGCCCATAGAGCTGAAGGTGCTGGGAATCCCCTTCAGGCTCCGACTCCCACCCCGGGTCCCTGTCCTAGGAGAGGGTCACATGGGACCGGGTACTTGCACCATTTACAATATAGTCCATGGAGGGCCACCCAGGAGCCCTGAAGTGAGAACAGAAATACCCCGCAGATCCTGCCGCCTGGTCTCATCACCCAGTCTGTGGGGCTCAGGACTCAGGTCAGCCTGCTCTTCGCATGACTCTTGACCGGGTCTGGGGCAACCTTTCCATCCTGAATGGACACCAGGCCCTCATGCTACCCACAGGCTCTGAAGGCCCTTGCAGTACCCACCCCTCCCACCCCATCATTAGCCACACAGTAGGCCCGTATGTAACACTGGTGACCTGGGTGAGAAGGGATGGGGCCTGTATGGCAGGTACCTTTGCTGTCACGCTGGGTATTTCACTGCCTTATGGGAGCTTTCTGAAGACTCCTGCACATGCATGGGGAGTGTGGATGTATGTACAGATATCACCCAGGTTGGAGGATCACAGAGGCCAGCTCTAGTGCCTGAGGAGACTGTGTGGGTCTGTTTAATGCAATTTTTATTTAAAGCACAACAAACCCCCCAACCTGACCATTTTCTACATTAGCCTATCAGGCAGACAGCTGTTCATCCCCCATCCCTCCATGCTTTTCCATGTCCTGGGTCGTCTTCCTTTTTCTGGGATTCCTGGGGCCTCCCTGGGGCCACAGAGTCTGCCAGGGACTCATGGCTACGAAAGTGGATAAAAAATGTCCGGATTTCCTTCGGGTAGATGGTGACCTTGGTGCCTTGCAGGGGTGTTGAGTGAGATCTGGAGCTGCCTGGGGGAGCAGAGGTGGTCTGTCCTTAGAGCCACCTGCTTCCCCAGGACATTTCCACCCAGCATCCCCCTCATATACCACACCTGCCTCCACTCTGTTGTGGCTCCTTCATGAAGGCCCTTGGGTGCCCCCCTCCTCCTGGGACTCCCACTGCCATGTACCCCTTGTATTCTGGCTCTCCCATGAGGGTAATAGGTAGGTGGTCCTGGCCATACATGGCCTCATTCCCAATAGGGTGTAGCACTCGGTGCCTAAAGCTTTCTCACTCAGGTCTTTGGGTGGGGCCTGCACTTTGTATTACTGGGCTCCACTAAATTCAACCTTGGCAGGGAAATTTCTTCATCCATTCATCCCATGGATCATTCCACCCATGATCCTTGGTCCATCCATGAATCCATTTGTCCTTTCACCCATTCAAAAACTCATAATTCCATAGACCCATTCATCCATCCACCCACCCAGCCATCCATCCTTCACTCCATCATTCATCATCTAATCCTCCATCAATTATTCACCCATCCACCCATCTATCCATTCACCACGTATTCACCCATCAATCAATCCTTCTACCCATCTTTTCACACAAATACCCAATACCCTTCAATATACCCAATTATCCATCTATTCATCCATCATCAATCTATCATCCTCATCCATCTACACATCTACCTGTCCATTCATTTATCCATCAATTCATCCATCCATCCATTAATCCACCATCTATCCATCATTCATCACCTCTTTACCAATCCATCTATCCATCCACCTATCATCTATCACCTATCCATCATCCATCCAACTGTCACACATCCATCCATACATCCATCCACTCATCCATCATCTTATCCATCATCCATCAACCATCTACCAATCCATCCACCCTTTCATTTATGTATTTGTCCATCCATCCATGATCCATCCATCCATCTCCACATGATTAAGTGTCCAGCAATGTAGATGGCACTATGCGTGTACAGTGCACAGAGAAGATCCATAGCAAACAGGAAAGAGGGGGAGAGGACAGCAGAGGAGGAATCTGATCCAGCCCTGGACTTCACAGAAGCTTGAGTAGGAGCAGGTCAGAGGAAAAGGGACAAGGGCCATGCAGGCAGAGGGAAGAGCATGGGAAACACTGAGAAGCATGAGCTGCCTGTGGTCCCCAGGAACTGATGGTGTGTGTGCAGTGTGAGGCACAACATGGTAGGTGTCAGAACCCCCTGGAATATGCTTGCCAGGTCAGGACTCAGCCAGGACAGAGGCATAGGGTGTGGTCTCCAGACACACATGCAGGTGTGCACACACACTGACCTGTGCAGATTCAGAGGAGCTAAGGAGCCTGCTCAAGGTCCCACAGGCCATAAGGGGCAGAGCTTCTAAGCCAGGCTATGGGGTTGCTAGGATACCCAGGCAAGGTCTGAACCAGGGGCTCCCAAACCTCTGTGGTGGGGCGGCTCCTGTGTCCTCCAGCTCCAGCGGTGTAGTGTGTTCCCATCCCAGGTCCCTGTCAGTGAGCGCTCCTCCACTGCCCCCACGGACCCCAGCCCCTGCAGCACAGCCTGCAGAAACAGGAGCACAGGGAGGGTGAGCTACTCCAAGCCCCAGATCAGAGCAGGTAAAGCAGGAGTAGGGGGGGCAGTCTCACCCTGGGCACAACACACTTCCTCCTTAATTCTTACTGCAGATCCCCAGACAGGAACTGTGTCCACATTTTAGAGATGAAGACACTGGCCAGGGTCAGCATGCTTCCCCTGGCACTGTCCTGGAAGAGCACACTTGGGGGTGGCAGGCACAGGAGCTGCCTCCAGCATCCAAACCCCTTCTCCCTGGTGTGGCTCAGCAGGCAGCAGCCCCAGAGATGAGGCCAGGCATCCTTATCCCTCCCCTGTGTCAAGTAACCACAGACCCAGCCTCCTGTGCAGGGAGGGAGGCAGGCAGCCCATTCTGGCCTGAAAAGGAAGGGACCTTCTGCTGTCCAGGAGACAGGGAGGTTCTGGAGAAGCTTCCTGGCACTGACAGGAGAGAAAGCACAGGGGGCATGGGCTTTTTTGCCTCTGCCTTCCCAGCTTCTGCTGCTACATCTGATTGGGAGGCCAGTGTGGTGGGTCACCACAGGGATGAGCAGAAGCAAAGAGCCAGCACGCTGACCAAGGCTGGCAGCAGGACAATATGACCCAGGAAGGGAGCAGAGGAAGTAGAAATGCAGGAAAAATGCAGGAAGAGGGGGGCAAGGTGCCCTTGTGCCCCAACAGCACCCACACCAGGTTGAGCCAGAGCTCCCACAGGCATCTCTTTGCCCACGTCTTTGCCAGAGGGGATTTTCACCCTGGGCTTGTGTCCCTGCTGGGGCTTCTTAGACAGGAAGCCTGTCCCAGGGATCTGAGGGCACTTACCTGCAGATTGACCCTCACTGGCTGAGATAGGACCGGGTCTTCGCCTTCCTCATACAGGTGGTGGAGCCGCAGCAGGACACGGCGAAGGTCAGCCTTGGCCTTCCCTCGATGGCCTTCAGGGACAGAAGGACCCACATTGGCCCCAAATCCTCTAGTCAGGGCCCAGCACTTCCTACTCCACACCTCCCTGGGAGGCAGCTGACCCGGTCCCTTATTGATGACAAGTAAACCAGGCTCATAGAGGTCTGGTCACTTGCCCAAAGACACAGCTGGTGGGCACCAGACAGAGGATTCCAGCCCAGGTCTGGCAGCCTCCGAGGCCTCTCCCCACACCCAGGGACTAATGCTGAGGGGTGCCTGCAAGTCTCTGCCCTCGTCTGCTGCTGTGCTCCTCACTAGGCTCATCCTTAAGCCTCCCAGTGCCTGCTGGACAGCTCTTCCCTGCCCCCTGTGTGCTTTGGTGTGGCCCCAACCCTCCCAGGTCAAGGCACAGGGAGCAGGAGGGATGTAGCCCTTGCACAAACTTCTTTATCCCCGGGAAGGAGGAAGCAGGTGCTGAATATGGCCTCCATCAGCTGGGGACCCTGGTGGCCACAGTGACAAGGGCCATGAGCTGAGCCCACTGGACCTGTGGCACAGGGGAGAAAGGAACGAGGCTGTGTTGGGTCAGGGGAATGTGGGCTCCTGGGTCCTGCAGAACAAGGGGTTTATAAAATCTCTTGGATGTGTTCCAGGGTGGTGGTTGTGGATTCAGCCCAAGGGTTGGGCACGTTGTCTGTGTCCTGTTGGGGGTGTAGGTGGGGGTGGGGTTGAGACACGTTGATGTCCATGACCACATACCTACTTCATAAGGTGGCCCTGAGCTCGAGGACAGCAGTGGGGGTGTCTCACTGCATCCCTGAGGCTCCTCTCCCTCTGCCACTCACTCACTGCTCCCCAGGGAGGAGGGACTTTCATTCAGTGAGTCTGGGGACACCCCAGACATTGTGTGTCAGGGCCCAGCACTTGACTTGGCGGCTTCCCTGTCTAGTCTGAGAACTCTGTGAGTCCAGGGTCTTTGCCTACCATCACCTCTGCTGATTACCCACCGCCTGGCACAGGAGACAGTTGTTCAGTGAATGAATGGAAGCCCCGGATAGTCAGGCTTCCTGAGTTCAGAGGATGAGTGGGACTTAGTTGTTCCCAGCTCCAGGAGGAGTCCCTGAGGAAGCAGACTCCACGGCAGGCTAAGCATCCGGCAAAGGTGGACGATGGTTGGGGTTTGGTGGTGGGGATAGAAGGGATCCTCAGAGCCTGGGTGTGGACAGGTCCTCCTCTGGGGCCCTGCCGACTGGGTGTCCTGCCTACTGAGGGACCCCGGTCCCCCCACTGCCTCTCTGTGGGCCTGGGTCTCCCCATTGGGCAGATAAGGGGAACAGGGGACCATGCAGAGCCAGGACAGCTCTGAGAGGAGCCCACTTTGTCCGGTGATGGGCGTGGGGCCAGGTTGACATGGGGAGGGAGGAGTGACTCTGGTTCCCTGGACACCCGGCTCACGTTTCTGGAGATCCTGCAGGTGCTCCGTGTGGTTGGAGCTGTAGTTCCAGCCCGGGATGCTCAGGATCTGCAGGTGAAGACTTGGGGGCAGGGTCACGGCTTCTTGCTGCCGCTGGGAGCCTGGAAAAATCTGGGCAGACTCTGCAGGGCAGACACACAGAGCCAGGACAAGGATTGGGCCCCGCGCCTCCTCCTGGCACCGGGAGCTGTGTACACTCTGGCCCCATTCCGGGCAATCCGGCTCCTGCCAACTCGTGCCCCTGAGGGAGGACAGCCTGAAGCCCCTGCTGGTCCAAGCGCCTCGGGCACCCCCGTCTAGCCTTTGCCCACGGACATCCTTCCACCTGAATGCCTTCCCTCCCACACGGCCAGGGGCCCACACCACAGAGTCTAAGAGTTGGAAGGATCCTGAATCTCTAGGTCAGCTGTTTCCAAGTACAGATGGGGAGACGACCGCCCAGAGAGGTGATGTGGTTTGTTCTAGATCACAGGGCAGGTTCACACAGAGCCTCGGTTTCAATTCAAGGTCTAGGATGCCAGCTCCTCCCTTGTTAGGTCATCCTTGGTCCCCTGCTCAGAAGCACCCAAGGCCCTCCTTCCAGGAGAGGACCTGTCCCTTGCCCAGTCCCACTGCCTCTGCTCCCTGAAGCCTGGATCTGTATGAGCATGGCCCCCCAAGCCCATAGCTCAGGAGAAATCCTGCAGGAGAGGCCTGGCCCTTGCCCATCCTCAGTGTGCAGCACACAGCAGGCACTCAGCCCGTGTTTTGTGCACGTGTGAGCAGCAGCCTGCCCGCTTCTACAGCCCTGGGAGGGTCCTGCTCTAAAACTGAAATAAGATAAATCATAACCACATTCTCTTCCAAACCTCTCAAGTGAGTAGAGAGGAACAGTTCAAGGATTAAGGGAAGGATACGAACTGTATCTAAATGATTCATTCTTTAAAAGCTGCTGCAGAGTACCATATTTACACACGATCATTACTTATTGTTTCTCATCTTCAATTATTTCTGTAAAGACATAGGCGGTTTTAAATCTGAAGAAGTCTGACCGAGGGACGCCTGGGTGGCTCAATGGTTGAACATCTGCCTTTGGATCAGGGCGTGAATCCCAGTGTCCTGGGTATAAGTCCCACATTAGGGTCCCCGCAGGGAGCCTGCTTCTCCCTCTGCCTATGTCTCTGCCTTTCTCTGTGTGTCTATCATGAATAAATAAATAAAGTCTTAAAAAAAAACATCGAATTTTGAGTGGAGGCAATGCATGAATTTTGCACATCAGACCATGAACTTGAACTAACCTTGCCTGGTGACAGCACACCCAGAAATCAAATAAAACAAGTCTTTTAATGTTGATCTACTAGGGGTGAAGCCATCGAGCCATACATGTCATATTATGGAAGATAAAGAGTCATCAGAGCAGAAAGTGAGGGATACTCAGGGAGAGGATACAAAGCGGAATCTGTGATTCTCAGAAGTGCTCGCTACTCCATGTATAAGCTTGGGTGAAGCCTGAAAGTATTTGCACACACTTTGCCCACACATTAAACGAGGGCTTGGATCAGAGACCCCTGAGCTCGTTTCTGATCAAAGTTTCCAGATCATGGTGGCCCACACGGTCCCCAGGTCCATCCCAGCCAGGGGGGCTCTTTCTGGGGTGAACACTCCCTTACCATTCAGCTCTCTTAATAGCACTACGGGTGCGTGCTGCAGCGCTAGCCCACACCTCTGACGCAGGCGGGTGGTGAGAGACTGGGGTCCCAGCAGGAGCCAGAGCACAGGGTAGACAGTGGAGGTGTCATTCAGGGTGAGATCATAATCCAGAGCCCAATCAAAATTGTTCCAAAGCCGGCGATGGAGCATGACCTGCAGGGAAGAGCCGTCTGACCGGCCCCCCTGCCCACCTGCTCCCACCCCTGGGTGACCAGCAGGGCCCACTTCCTACCTCCACCTGCCCGTTCTCTTGGCTGGACACGCCGTGTGCCTGCTTGGACAGCAGCACCAGCCTGCTTCTGCCGTCCTCAATGAAGGCGGACTGAGCCATGGGGTAGTAATTCTGTGGACACAAACATTGCCAGGCTGGCGGTCCTGGAAGGGGACAGGAAGGCCTCTCGGTCCGGGTCCCCCTCCGGCCACCCCACACCCTCCACCCCACGCACAGAGCACCAGCTCAGGGTGGAGAAGGGAGACAGAGGTTAGAGGCTCTGACGTTGGACACCAACAGACTGTCACTCCAATCCTGCTCCACTGCTTCTGACTATATGAGCTGGGGACTAAGCCCACTCAAGCTCGGTTTCCCCACCAGTACAAAGGGCCCAAAGACACACTGTGCACAGTCCTGCAGGAGTGAGGAGGGGGTGTGTGGGGTCCAGCCTGATAGGGGAGCTGGGTGGAGAGTTGCTCCAGAGAGAAAGGGCCATGTGTGTTCTGGGAGAGCGGCCCCTGTCCCAAGGCTGAGTGCTCTCTGGAGCCAGATGTCCCGGGTGGACCCATGGGAACTGTCAGCAGCCCCTGCACAGCCCGTGAGGGCTAGCAGGTAGGTACGAAGGGACCTGAGCTCAGAAACAGAGGAGGGTGGGGACACATGCCTCTGGGTCCCCTCAGGAGGAAAAAGAACTGATTACTGAGGGCACAGGAGGCCCCCAGCGGGGGCTTCACCTGGATTGTCCCCCCTGACCCTCACAGCCCTGGGTTTGTTCCCTTTCTCGGGTCTGCAGGGAGCCATAGGGAGGCCGGCCCAGCTCGCCCAGGATCACAGGGCCAGAGGCCTAGGACGTGGGAGCCCATCTGGCTTCTGGCAATGCTCAGCGCTTGGAAGAAGCTGCCAGGGAAAGTCTCTGCCACAGCACCTGGGATGGGTCAGGCACACTCAACCTGAATCTCAGAACACCCCAAACGAGGCGTTCATTCTCCACAAGAGGAAACCGAGGCACAGACAGGGACAGGGACAGTCTAGTGCATGTGGTGGCCCCGGATTTCAGACACTGCAGGTGGCCCAGCCTGGGCCTCACTCCTAACGGCACAGGTGGGCAAGGGGGCTCTGCTGGAGTTTTGTCCAGAGGCCTCTGCCGCTCCATGGTGAAGCTGCAATGGGCCTCCTCCTCCTGTCTTCTGGAAAAGCACCATCAGGGATTCCCACCCCCACCCCCCCGCGCTCCGGGACCGCAGAGCAAACAGGCATCCTAGAGCATACCCGGGCGATGCCATTGCTCGAGTATTTCTGGAAGACTCTCCGCTGCATCTGGTAGCCGTTGTTGTCTGAGTGGAGGACCTGCTTGTTGTGGAGACTGGTGCTGGTCCTCAGGATGGCCTCGCGGTTCAGCTCCAAGGGGCCCACCCGGTACTCCTGCTCGATGCGCCGGCACAGCAGCTCCGCTCCCTGGGCCAGGGGCACGTGGGCGAGCCGGGAGTAGATGGCATATGTGTGATTCCTGTCCCCCACCTTCCTGGTGCAAAATAGGGAATGGGTGGCTCAGGCTCTGGGTTCCTTTGGAATGCCCCTCCCTCCCTCCCCTCACTCTCTCCCTCCTCCTTCACTCCTTCCATCCCTCCCTCACTTCTTCCTTCCCTCATCCAGGGCAGGGGGGCAGGGGGGCAGGGAGCATTACTTATCAACATAATGGAAAGAACCTGGTCCCCTGATGATGTGGAGCTGGGATAACGTGGAGCTGGGGTGCCTCACCCGGATGGCTTAGGTGTGTGCTCTCATGAAAACACAAGAGTCCCCTCATTGTCCCTGTCCCAGCTCTGAACCTGGACACCCCGTACAAGGTCCAGCACGTGCGATGGAGCCAGGATGCCCTAGGCCAGAGCAATCACGTCTTCCTCAATCTCCCCTCCAGAAGGACCATGTGCCAAGCACGGGCCCAGGAGCAGGGATCCGGCACAAACATGGACCCTCGTTCCCTTCCACACTTGCCGGCAAGCACCTAGGAGCCTGAGCCCACCTGTAGAAGTATTGCCGGATCTCAGTCATGAGCTTTCCCGCCACAATCTGCATTCCCACACTGTTCCATGGGCGCTTTGCAGAGTCGATGGGCATAAACACAAAATTATCAGATACAAAGCCATATTTCAAATCAGCATTGGCATGGTATTCCATGAACTCCTGGGTCACCTGCACTGTGCGGTTACTCCCTCTGCAGAGACAAGAAATGGGACACAGCATTATCTTCGTGCACACATGTCCCAAGCATGGTCCTCTCATCTGGAAGCCGGTAAGAAGCCCTCTATGCAGACACCAAGCTCCACCTGAAGTGAAGAAAAGTGATCTCTGCAGAGCTCAGTGACAGTCAGGAGGCCACTCGGTGACACCCGTGCACTTGCCTCAGATAAAGCCCCTGGGAGTCGCCCCTCCCCTGAGCCAAAACTGCCTTAGATCTTTCCATGTGCCAGTGGGGATCCCAAAACAGGAGGGGGACAGAGGCCTCACCCTAGGCCCCTGAGAGCCTATAAGAAGCAGTCACGCTGCCCCAGAGGAATCATCCCAGGGAATGGTGCCTGCTTATCAGGCTGCCTCCAGGGCCACCCTATACCTTTCAGAGGTACCCCAAGGAGGACCCACAAAGACTTTGTCATGCTGACCCCAAGGTGTCCAGATGTCAGGAACCAGCACTGTCAGTCATTTCACCTTCTCCTGACTCTCGAGGGCAGGGAATATTAGCCCGTTTTGCTACCGAGTCACCTAAGACTGGGGCCCTAACATCACTGGCATAGGATCACATGTCTGGGAAATGCTCAGGCCAGGACTCAGGTTCTGACTCAACTGTATATTCTCGCTCCTTCTATTCTGTTCCAATGTTTTGCTTGGGTCGGAGGAGCGGGGAGGAGTGGGTGGGGACTCAGAGCCTTGTAGACCTGTGTATGGTGTACACGTGTACATCTCTGTGTGGTCTAAGCCGAGGCAAAGCCACGTATCCAGGATTAGGCATGGCCCTGCAGCCACAGAACATGGAGAAGTGTCACTTCCTCAGCCATTTTGGGGTTTTCTGTGCTAATTTTGGGGAGATGGATAGGGAAGGCAAGGGAGTCATCCGTGAAGGGCCCCTGTAGTCCCTCTGGAATGGCCAGAAAAGAATCCTTCTCATGAGTCTGGCCCCCAAGGCTTTTCCCTCTGGCTGCAGGCTGCCCCCTTTTCTTCATCAGATCCCCCAGGCGTCATCAGCCAGAGACTGGATGGGCAAAATGTGCTCCATCTGTCGTGGGAATAACACTCAGCCCAAGGAGGGCTGAGTCCCTCATGCACCTGAAGCATGGATGGGGAGCTTGAACACATGATTCTAGGGAAGGAAGCCAACCCCAAAGGGCTAACTGGAGTTGATCCCAAGGTATGAAATGTCCAATTTAGACACATCCAGACAGAAGGGTGAGAAGGGCCATGACTATGGTGATGCTAACAGGGCCCGTGAGTGTCCTGATACCATAGATGGGGACCATTTCTATGGCTGAAGTGCATGGTCAGTGAATTATATCCACAGTGCTGTCATGTAAGAAGAGAAGCTCAACCTCAACACAACCTGGCCCGGGGTGGTCTGTACATGGTGGCCTCCCATTCGGTCCTCTGCACAGGAGACTGCCTCCGTGGAATTAGCTGTCCCCTCGTCTGTGCCCGTGGATGCTCTGGCCCTTCCAGTCCTCAGGCCCGGCTCCAGATGCCTCCTGCCCACCAAGCGTCCTCTGCGCTTCCTGCTCTCCATTCCCACAGCTCCTTTTCTCTGTTACCAGAGTTCAGGTGCTGAGCTAGCAGTTTACCCTGGAGGGGATTTCAGAGTCTTATGAGAAATACCCAGTCCTCACTCCAGCCAAAGGTAATAGAGACACTTGGGGTCAGATGGATGGTCGGCAACCATGAGCTGTACACCCAGAAATGTTGGGTGGGGGATGTGGCTGAGGATGAGGCCTCCCTTGGGTGCACACAGGGAATGTGAGGTGGGGCTGGTCCAGCAATCACTGTCTAGCTGGGGGGCGAGGCCTGACTCAGAACCATCCCAAGGCCAGCCTGGGGACTCTGCCCTCCACGTCCTGACCAGGGAGGCTCAGAAGTTGTCTGGCCCTCCCCCGGTTCCAGGTGCTCCCCACACCCCCTATGCTGGCCACTGGGCCCTCCTCCTACCTGCCACATCCTCTCTCAGGAGGATCTTTGGAGTGATGAGGACAGAGCTGTGATGGGCCCCACTGCAGGGGACTTTCTCATGCTCTGTGGCTGCAGAGCTGTGGACAGCTGCCTTCAGGCTGAGCTCCAGGGGCCATTCACCTCACACCCATGCTGCCCGCTCCCTTCTCTTTCCTTCCCCTCACTTTCTGCCAGCTACTCTTCCCAGACTTCCTGCTCCTCCTCCACTTCCAATCCTGTTTGGATGTCACATTGGGAAACATAATTGGCTGTTCTGGCAGAGGCATTTGGGGTGGCATGACAACTATCTGGGATGTGGCCTGATGATGGACAGGGCTGGCCCCAAACACTTGAGAGTCCTTTTCCTGGGGTGACCTGCCTTCTCTGCTGTCAACAATTAGTTGCTAAATGCATGGATATGTAATGGATGTATAGATGGGTGGACATGGACAGATAAGCAGATACATAGATAGATCGAGTGGTTGGTGGATAGATGTAGGGGTGAATGAGTGGTAAGTAGGTGGATATATGGATGGGTGGAAAAGTTGATGAGTGGATGGATGGATGACCAGTGTGTGGTTAGGTATATGGGTGGGTAGATATATGGTGGATGGGAGGGTAGTGAATGGATGGGTGCATAGTTGAGTGAGTAGATGGATTGTTGAATGTGTGATTGGATAAATATATAGAAAACTGAGAGTACGGTGGATTGTTGGAAGGAGGGTGGTGGGATGGATGGGTGGATGTATGGATGGATGAATGATGGATGGATGGATGAGAGGGCGTCTGGAAGAGGAGGATGGGTGGGTGGATGAGTTGTTTTGTGTGTGGCTATAAAGACGGTTGTGGGGATGAGAGGATAGATGGGTGATTGGGCCATTGGTAAATGCATGAACAAAAAGTTAGTGGATGGATGGATGGACAGAAAGGTGGGTAGATGTGGATCAACAGCCCTGAAATGGTCAGATTCAAGAAGGGCTCTATTGTACTTGTCTAGTCTCAGAACTGCAGAAATAGAGAGGGTAACAGAAGGAGGGCCTTCGTCACCTTCTGATGATTTCCCCTAGCAGATGAGGACACTGAGACAGGTGGGGAAATGACGTGCCCAGGTCTCAGTGCACGTCTCTGCCTCAGAGCCACCATGGCTGCGCCTCACCTCTCCCAGATGCTGTGCAGTAGGTTAGTGTCCCGGTCCAGGAACACAGTATAACAGTCATTCTCCACGTGAATCAGGTGCCTGTCCCTTGGACGAGCAGGTGTCTTTTTCTTGCGGCCAAAGTTGGAGGTTCTGGCCAGACTGGCACCCAACTGGTTCGTCTCCTCCTGGGTCCCCTCGGTGCTCCTGATGCTGTAGTATCGGTAACTGAGCCCTGGGATTGTGGTCAGCACATGCAGGTCATATGCAGATTGTGTCTTCTTTGATTCCTGGATCTGCAGGCCAGAAGGATAGGGCAATGTGGTTGGTTTCAGGCCTGGAAGACCTTCAGCGTCCTCAGTAACCTGTGACTTGCACACCTCCTAGTCGAGGCGCTCACTGCTCACGGGCAGCAGGGTCTTTGCATCATTGGACTGTGCTGAGTTCCCTCTAGTCATCCTCCCTGCTCAACAGGACCTTCCCCAGCCCCATCTCCCTCCCTGGCCCCTCACTCCTCAGGGTCCAGCATCAGCAGTGCCCTCCTTTCTCAGCACCCTGTTTTCTGCCTCTGAGCCTTTGCTCATGATGTGCCCTCTCCCTGGAGGGTCCGCTCTCTGAGGGGACCCTGATTTCACATCCTCCAACTTTCCCAAGGGGGTGTTTTCCTGTTCCCCTCCTGGCCTTCCCATTCCCCTTGTCACCTGAACTGGGAGGGTTGGAGGAGGACACAGGGTACACTCAGAGGAACCCCTCACTCTCTAGGGGAAGCATGCAGCATCCCAGTTGCTGGGGGTAGCTTTGGGGCCTCCATTAGTCACCCCAGGATGTCTGCACACAGCGTCCCACCCAGGCCTTGTGGGACATTCAGCAGACACCCCGTACCTGCCCCCATCCTGCTCTGGAGAACTTCCTCTCAGAGCCACCACCATCTGTCACATTCCACACCATCTTATTTGTTTCCTGTTGTCACCCAGGGTGAGAATATGAGTCCTCCGCAGGCAGGGACTTCATATGCCTGGTTATTAAGGAAACCTGGCCCCTAGGGCAGGCCTGACACAAAGCAAGTCTCCAGAAATATTTGCTAAGAGCATTTATCTGCATGCTGTTGCATGTGGGGGAAGAAAGGGGTGCTAGGAGTTGGGTCTGTGAGAGCAAGCCTATCTCATCTCCCTGCCCACGTCACATGAACTCCTCCTTCTGCGTCAAGCAAAGCCAGCTGCCCTGGCTCCCCAGGTCATCACTCCACACCACACGTGTCCTTCAAGTGTTGCAACAGCCTCCCCACGGTGGCACTGCCGTCCTGGGGATGAGCACTCAGCCCTGGCGGGAGCAGAATGTGCCCTCGGAGTGTCTGCTAAATGGCTGAGGTCAGCAACTCCTGCCCTTCTGCAGGGAAACACTGGCATTGGGGGACAGGCAGGTCCCTGGGGCCCTGCTGGCTCCTGGCCGTGGAAGGACATGAGAACAGATCACGGGCATGCTGGCATCTGGGTGCGCACACCTTCAGGCAGGCCAGTCTGAAACATCAGCACCTCCACCAAGTGCCCCAGGAAGCCCCATGAGGGTCTTTCCCACACAAAGTGGAAGTTGACATTCAGAATATAAAGATGCCTCGTGGCGGGGGGGGGGGGATGGGGGGCGGGAGAAGAGCCTCCCAAACAGTGCAAATGACCCAGGAGAACCTCCTGGGAAGGGACAGTGGGGCCCTTCTGGCCACTTCAGAGGCCCATAGCCCAGTGCCAGCCTCCTGGTGGATCCCACGGAACCTCACTGGACAGGGTCCCCATGGGGATGTACTCCAAGGGAGCACCCATTGTCACATGTTCACTTAAACTGTTCCCATTTCTTGAAGCACCCTCAGAGAGCAAGTGTCAGCAACGGCAATTGTGCCACGTGCAGGAAGTCATACCCATACCTGTGCAGCCACTTGCTGGCCTGACTCATCTGTGACGCTGACCCTGGAGAAGCCCACAGTCAGGGTAACAATGGTGGTGACCGTCCAGGCCAGGGGGTTGTAGACCACGGCAGAGTGTCCCACAGGTTCCTGGTCTGCACACAGAGAACTGAGTTTACCTGCTGCCATTGGACTCACCCAACACACCTGGGTACCCCTGGATACATGGGAAACTGGAGGCAGGAGAGACACATCCCAGTATAGCTGCCAGGGCACCTGAGGACAGGGACTAGTGGGCTAGTCACTGCTACACCCAGGGGCCCCATACTCTGCTCAGTGCTCTGTTCCCGGTCCCCAGGCAGAGAGGCTGGAAGGGAAGACACAGTGTTCCTCTGACAGAGAGGGTCCCCATGCTCCTCACACATCACCCCTGACAGCCCCACTGGACTGAACAGGCCCGGAGATGTACAGTCACCTGGCCTGCTACTGAGGTGTGGCTGCCAAGCTTTGAGTGCTTGGCCTCGGGATGGACGGGAGAATTTTTGGGAGGCTGGAGGGTCCAGTCCAATCGCCTAGCCCAACGTGTGAGCCCCAGCGATGTGCACCTGGGCTCCCTCTCTGTTCCATCCTTTATTTATTCAGTGAGGTAAACTCTGGCCATGTCTGATGATTCCTAAACACATCACACACTTCCAGGCCCGAGCCCCTGCCCAGGCTGTCCCCATGGCTGGGACACCTCTCCTGACCTCCCTCTGCTCACTGCTTGGGCAACCGCCCAGGTGAGGTCACGGGAACGGCCGGTCCCACCTAGCAGGGAAATCCGACCCCAGGTTCCAGCTCTTTTGCAAAGGTCTGTACCAGCTGCCCCAGGATCTATGGGCTGGGACCCTGTGTGCTGCTACCTGGTCCCCGTGGGCCTTCCTCAGTTTGAGGATCCAATGGCATTGCACATAGACTCAGAGGGGAGGGAAACGCCGGCCAGGGGAGCAGCGAGGGCCGATGTGAGGGGTGCCCCATGACAGAGTGCATGCTGGGCTGGGGAGCAGGGAAGGCTCATCAGGCCTTGTACATGTCACATTCAGGCACTGGGAGAGACACCACGGTGTCCTGGTGCCTGGGCCTTTCAAGGGGGAGGTTCTCAAACCTCCTCAGGCCCAAACTGGCATGACCAGTTATCTGCACATGTGGAACCCTCACCATCAACGAGGCTGGACATCAGCACTCAAACTGCACTGACGAGGGAGTTGGGGGACCCAGGCTGGGCTCAGATCCCCGAGGACACCTGCATGCTCTGTAACCCTGCAGCACGGGGCCACGGTTTCAAGCCCTGCTCTGCTCCTTCCTGGCTGAGTGACCCTGGACAGGTCCACAGCCTCTGGCTCTGCTGTGTCCTCAGCTGCGCAGTGAGGATAACAGCCCCGAGCTTACAGACCCTCCCGGCATTCAGTAACCACTGCGTGCAGAGTGCTGAGGCGGCCGCTAGGCCTCACTCTCATGGCAATGTCACCCTTCTTCCCACACACACACAGGACACACAGGCTCTGAGCAGCCAAGCACTTGCCAAGCTCAGGCCAAGGTCAGGGTTGCACAGGGATATGTGGTGGCAGGGTCTGAGGCTCCGGTTGTTCAGATCCTCTCCCTGACCCCAGGCTCTGTGCTCAGAAATGGTCAGAGCCACCTCCCACCACTGACCTGCAGGGCCACCATACATAGGCCTCGCTTACCCGAGTGGGCTGGGGTCCTGTCACGGACGATGGAGGCCATCAGTTCCTGCACACCCTGCATCCCTGAGCTCAGATTCTCCTCGTGCATGTCTCTCACCTTGGGGCTCTGGGTCCCAGTGATGGCATCATGGTGCTGGACCTGCGTCCCGACAGGATTGGGGGAAACATGGGATCTGGCCTGCCTCTGCACACCACCTACCCGGGTACCTCCTAGGTGCTGGCTCTCCTTCCCGCTCCCCAGGGGCTCACGGAGACCCACTGTGTCCCCTAGCTCGGGAAGAGAGGAGACTTCTGTCAGGGACCTGCCCCTGCTTCACCTCCGCTGTCCAGCCTCCCAGGAAGTGCTGCTGGGATGCTCCGGGCACCCTCCATTCTCTGCGCCAGAGTGGGACTGGGATTAACTTTCCGGCCCGAGGGAACCTGAGACTCTACCAGTGAAGCCTCTTGTCCAGCCCCCTCTGAAGGACTCTAAGGTCTACCCATTTCACCCCAGTGACACATCTGCCAGTGACTCCCTCAGGTGAGCATGCCAATGTCACGTCCAGCATGACCCTTTCTGGCTGGGTATGACAAGTCACAGGATTTCTCAGATCTCACTTTTCCTATCTGTACAGTGGGGACAAGTGGAGACGGAAGATCGGAACCACTTGTTATGGGGCAGCCACCGTGCCCAGCACCTTATGTACATTATCACATTCAGTAGCCTCGCCACCCTGGGGTGGGCGTGAATTTCTCATTGTCCAGGGAGGGAATTATGCTCAGAGAGGGCAGTCCTGAGCCTGAAGCCACCGGCAGAGGAGGACTGAATCCACACAGGACACTAACGCCTCTCCTGTCTGCCCTTTACCCTCTGCCCTTTGGCTCTAAAGCCTACTGAACCCACCAGCTGAGCGTTGTCAGGACGTGATTCTAGCCTTGGTCCAGTGTCCACACACACCCACCACCTCAGTGTTCTCCTCTGGAAAGTGACCTCTAGCGACCAGGGGCTGGGGAAGTGCACTACACAGGAGGTTTCAACCTGACATCATGCTGAGAGGTGTGACATTACCTCGGAGACTGCCCAGCGGAGCCTCTGGAGCTGCTTCAGGGCCCAGGCCGGGTCCAGGTGCTGGTGGGGGGCAGGCCACATGTAGCGTGTGAACATGGACTCCCCGGCATACAACAGAGCACTGGCTCGCCTCGCCAGCGCCTTGAGCCCACTGCGGGAGGCGTAGAAGCCCGTCCAGGCCTGAAATGGATCTGGAGAGAAGAGCTGGCAGTTGGCATGAGTCTCCCTGGCGTGGGGGCTTCCAGACCCCAAGCCCAGTAAAGCTGGGGAAACTGGAGCCTGGTGTCTGGCTCTGCCTGGGTCACCTATAGAGGCAGCCAGAGACTCCTGTCCAGCCAGGCCAGGAATGGCCCGCGGATCCCTGTTGTGGGGGCTGGGGCAGGTGGGAGGATCAGGCTGGGCTGGGCCAGGCCTGGGATGGGGGACCAGACAGTCCAGGGAGGACCTGGGAATTTGAAGAGCCTGTGAGCCAAGGGCCTGGGAGACCTCTGAGGAGTACAGGGGGAGGTGGGAGCCCAGCAGGCAGCACCAGCTGGCACGTGCTCTGAGTGCTGGCAGAGGCCTTTGCCTGTGACTCAGGGGAAGCCTGCAATCAGTGGGGTTCCACTGGCAGCCCAGGGAGCTGGGATGGGGGATTGCTGAGGGATTCCCTAGCTGCTGTGCTGACCTGCACCCAGAGGATGACGCCTGTTCTGGGCTCTGGTGAGAGGAGGGGGTGCGGAGTGCCTCCCCAGGCCCTGGCTGGGTCTCACAAGTTGCTTGACTCTTCCCACTGTTCTTGCCCCCTGCCTCCTCCCAGGTTGGCCTGTGTCCCCATTCCCTGACCTTCCCCACACGGCCTGAGGACACCAGGAAGGGTAGCCCCACTGGCCCGGAGAAAGGCCACAGGCCATGGGGTCAGGTGGATGTGCTGTCCACAGCCCCTCCAGCAGGCTGAGTGTCCTGGCCAGGCAGGGGCTCTCCACAGCCTCAGCTCTAAGGCGCCCGTGACCCAGAGCAGGGCCCAGGGCTCACCGCACCTGTCCAGTCTCCACATAAACACTGTCTCTGCTGGGGGGTTACAGCAAGCCACGCCCATTCAGGACAGAACACCTGCTGGACATCGCCCTGTCTGGACCTACCTGAACAGTACCCCTACCTGGACCGTAACCACGCCCAGAGGCACATGGTCCTGGAACTGCACCTGTAACCAGCCCACATCAATTTGCCCCTCCCACTTCCACCCCAGCCAAACTCACACCCTTGTATGTCCTCCCACAGGATGGCAGCCAAAGCCTTGTGGATGTGGCCTTCATCTCAGTTGTCAGCCTGTCTACCTCAGGGTAGCCACGCCCACCCTGACGGTAATCCCGCCCACTTGCACGTGTCACCTCTGTCTGGAATCCACTCCCAGGTCTCTGTAGTATCCCCTCGCACCTCACCTGTAACAGCCCCTCACTTCAACATATCCAATTTCACCTGGACTGTACCCATCCCCTCCATCACTGTGGCCCATCCCATCTCCACTGTAGCTGCTTTGTCTTGAGTGAGCCACATCCACATGGAATCCCATGGCACCTGTCTTTATCCCTAGGTCACCCTTGTGTCCCTCCCATCTCCCCGACAGCCCCGCCCACATCATGGCCTGTCACCCCACCCACTGGGAGTAGCCTCGCCCCCTCCCCTGTGACCGCGCCCGCACTCATGGGCCCGCTCCGCTTTGCCTGTCACCCCGCCCACAGCTAGAAACCTCCCTCCTCTAGTGCAACCTTGGACACATCCCTGTAGCCTCTTTCCCTGGCGGGATTTTCTGGCCGGCCACCAATGCTGGTCAGACAGAAAAAGGCCTGACAGCCGTGCAGCTCCCCCTGGCAGCCGCACAGAGAGAGGTGGGGGCCCAGGGGCTGGAGCAGCCGTCCTGTCGGGCGGGTCAGGGCTGCGCCCGCCCCCGGGAGGCAGCTCCTGCGAGGGGCTCCTTGGGGCATCTCCTGGAAGGGAAGGGAATGAGGGGAGGGAAGCAGGAAGCCTCCCGGGCGTCCCGGGAATGTCTTGCCGTCCTAGGATGCCCGGGCTCCTACCGGAGGAATAGGGCAGGAAGTCCCCGTGGGTGTGGACGCGCCACGAGGCGTTGTGAGCCTGCACCGCCTCGAAGTAGTCGGCCAGCGTGGCGTACTCCACGGAGATGCCGAGCTTGGACGAGTTACTGTTGATGAAGTCCAGCAGCGGGTCCATGTTGGAGAACTGCAGCGACGCGTTGAAGAACTGCTTGTCACAGCCCTGCAGGCCGGGCCACAGCGCGACCCCCGTGATTGCGGGGCTGAGCCCAGTCCAGGCGAGCGGCCTCCCTCGGCCATCCAGGGCCCTCCGCTCTGCCTGGAGAGGCCCCACCAGCTCCCGAGTGCAGCCCTGTGTCCCTTTCCTTCCTGCGAGCCTCCCTCCCTCCCTCCGTCCCTCATTCCTTCCCCCATCCCTCCTACCTTCTTCCTCCTTTTCCCTCTTTCCTTCCTTCCTTCCTTCCTTCCTTCCTTCCTTCCTTCCTTCCTTCCTTCCTTCCTTCCCTCCTTTCTTCTTTCCTTCCTTTCCTCCTTCCTTTCTGCTTACTGTTCTCACTAAAATCTTGTTAGGTTTTACATCATGCTCTACATTACACCTCCAACACATGTTTCTCATATAACTAAAGTCTGTACCTTTGACCCTCCCTCACCCCTCAAGTCTGGGAACTAAAAAACTCATCTCTTTTCTCTACATCTGATGCTTTTAGAACCACATTAAATGAGGTTGTGCAGGGTTGGAATTCTCTTTCTGACTTACTTCACTCCGTGGGCCTTTCTTAAAGACCAGCAGTATGACTCTTCATCAATATCATTAACAATAATAATATGAAAATTAGGAATGCCAGGGATAACAGCCATCACCCACATTTACTGACCCTCTGTGCACTTTCCCATAGGCACTCAAGACATAAGAAGACAGAGTAGGGAATGCCCAGCCAGGGTGTGATCACAAATCCCCATCTTAGCTGCCCTGCTAAGTAGCTGTGCGGCCTCAGGACGATCCCTTGACCTCTCTGGTTCTCAGGTCTCTCATTGTCAAAATGGGATACCAGCAGTGTCTGCCTTCTAGGCCCATGGGCAGACTAAGAGGATGAGACAAATGTATCACATAGAAGGTGCCTTGTGCCCTGGGGAGGCTAGTGAGGGGTGGATCTGAATGTAATGTTGAGGAGGAAGCCAAAGAGGAAGAGGAGAAGGGAGTGTCTGACACTCTGACACTGACACGGGGCATGCCTCCCCTCAGTCTCAGCCTGTGAGTCAGGGACTGTCATGATCCTCACATTAGAGATGAGGAAAGTGAGACCCAAAGGGGTCGAGGCACACAGGGTCTGAGCAGGGGTTCAGGATTCCTACCCCAGCCTCATGTCCCAACACTGAGATGGGAAGAGGAAGATCAAGGATCTGGGTGGAACTGGGGGCTGGCAGGGGCCAGGGCTGTATTTCAGGTGAGAGAGGCTTGGGGAGTCCAGGGTGGTGGCAGGAGCTGGTGGAAGGGGTGAGGCTTTGTGGTGTGCAGGGAAGAGGCACCACCTCGGATCTGAGATGGCTGTCTGGCCTGTCCCCTGGAAAGAGCATGGTTGGGTGAGACTGGACAGGAATCCAGGGCTGTGGTCAGGTCACTGAGGCCTGGGATCCCACCTTACCCAGGGCCAGAGGAGGTGCGGTGTCCGGAACCAGGTGGCTCGCTCCTTCACATTGTCCACAAGGAGACTGACATAGTAATTGATATTGTTCCAAGTGATGGGTACAGACTTCGGGTGAAATACCCTGTCTGGCGGTGAGTTCGGGAAGACTGCAGTGCCGTCCCAGTTAAAGCCTTCCCTGCAGGGGAGAGAAGGGTTAGAGGAGCCCCGCCCTGAGAGGGGAGGCAGCTCGGGGTCCAGGAGGACAGGCAGGTGCGGCCAGGCCACAGGGCAGCTCAGGGTGTACAGATCGGCGCTCAGGCCTCCTTCTCACACCTGTGTGTTGGGAGGGTCAATGGTGGCCGACAAGAGCTCCTCTGACAGATGGGGCTCAAATCCACATGTCACAGTTTGCCAGCTGTGGGGCCTGGAACACGGCCCCTTCCCTGGGCCCACACTGCCTCCCCCGCCCCATGGAGCCCACAGTCTGCATTCCCACTGGGGATCTCACGGAGGCCACTGTGGTACCCTCAGACCTGAGTCCAAAGCACAGAGCAGGGCTGGGGCAGGGTGAGGCTGTGATGCACAGTGCCCTGGGCTGCGAGTGTAAGGGGGAGCCCAGTCACAGGAGGTGACATGGAGGTAAGTTGGTGTCATGCTTCAAAACTCAGAATTAATGTGAAACAAATGGCGATGAACAGAATACCAACATTCCCCCCAAGTGCAAGGGCAGTATTCGGATTTTCCCTTTTGTCTCAGGCTCCAATTTGGTCTGTATGACACAGACCCCGAGACCGACCCTGAGGGTCCGGATGCTCCAGTTAGGGTCCCCCCTGCCTCATTCCAGGCAGCATAGAGTGACATAGGGGTGACCCGGGCCAGCATCCAGGAGTGGCCACTTGGATCCTCAGAGCTTCAGGTATCCTCATCCATTAATGTCCTGATGGTTGTTAGAATCAATAAAGGACATCAGTGGAAAGCCCTGGAGAACTTGCCTGGTGCACAGCGTGGGCTAGAGAAGAGGTCATGAAATCCTTCACCTTGCCCAATAATCTCTCCTTTTCCAGGATAGGGGAGCTCAATTCTCTATGGCCTCAAGGTCGAAAGGGCCAGAGTGAGTTGGACCCAGGGCCTCTCGTCCCAAGAGCCCACAGCCTGGCTGCACCCATGCTTTAGAGGCCTGGAAATAGTCTGTCCAAACCAACCTGACTCTGCCACTGTGGGCCCTGGGACCCTGGCTGAGTGACCCTGCCTCAGTTTCTCTTTGTGTAAGCCAGAGTGTCCCAAGAGGATGCACGGGAGGGTGGGTCGTTTCTCAGGTAACACAGGGAGAGTGCTTTGAACTGGGCTCCCCAGGAAGGTGCTCACGAGCAGTAGTTGTACTGGTCCAAGACATGCGTGAAGATTTCCTGCTGAGCTGATAGGGTTGGGGACCCTCGCCACACAAACTGCAGCCCCTGCAAACCCAGAGGGAACAGAGTGACGGCCCAGGGGCAACACGGTGGCCCTGGTTCTGCCTCCTCCAGCCCCACTTGGGTCTCCCTCAGTGGTTCCAGGGGCCATCCCCTCCGCTGCCTCCTCTAGATTCCCTCTGACCCCCCAAGGCCACCCATGTTTGTGGAAATTGCCCTCTAGTGGGAGCCAGCCCGCTTGCTCACTGCCCGCCACCCCCGCCGCCTGCCCCGGGGAAGGACCCTCTCTACCAAGGCCTGCCAGCGAAGCTCATTCTGGCTCTGCTTGACGACCTCCTGGCACAGGAGCTGCTCACCTCTCACTAATCCTCTGGTCTGTTTCTTCATTGCTCTCATGACTGGGACCCGCTCAGGGTTACAAAGCAGGGGGAAATCCTGGTTCTATTAAGCACTGGCTCTGGGACGATGCACATGTTCCCTGAGTCCCCCGGGACTCGGTTTCTGCATGGGAGGAATGGGGAGGGCCCCACGCAGCTCACAGAGTCAGCAGCGGCAGAAATGAGCTGACATGGGAAGTGAACTCTGCGCACAGCGTGGCATGAGGTGGGGCTCAGGACATGTTCTCCTCTTGCCCAGCTAGAGCCCACCTGTACCCTTGTCTACCGCTGCGAGCCGCAGCCAGCATTTGTCCCAGAGCGTTATTACCCAAGACACGATACTCGCTACAGCAGGGGCTTAGTAACGGGCCCTGCACACAGAGGGAAGGACCAGGGGCGAGAGGCAGCAGCGGATGTGGCTCACGGCTCACCTGCGAGTTCTGCATGGTGTCCTTCAGGGCATAGTCGATGCGGGAGATGACGTGGGCATGGAAGCCCGCCAGGGCAAATAGGGTGGGGGTCGTGGCAGATGCACCAAAGGAGTCGATTTGCCAGGAGAACCTTGGCCGGATCCCAAAGGTTTCGTACAGGAAGCCGTGTCCTTCTGCAAAGAGAGCCCTGCCTTGCTGGTGACAGGAGGGTGGTCCCTCCCCACCTGCTCACTCAGGGCCCCTGCCTTTCCAGGGGGCTGGAGTGCCATCCTGGGGTGTGCTGCAAGAGGGCCTAACACAGAGGGTGCCACAGCAGGATCACCCGATGTTCCATGTACTCATTCACGACTGTAGAGCCACCCCATGAGTCTGATGTCAGGTTGAGTGCTGCAGGGGAAAGAAATTCCAGACTAGTGCCAGACATTGGTTCTTGTTTCCCAGGCCTGCCACCACGTACTGTGTCAGAAAACTCAGGGCAGGAAGCAGAGGAGACGAGGAAGAAGCAGCAGTGGGAGGGAAGACCTCGGGGTTGTGGGGCCTGAGCTTGTCAGGGAATGCTCAACAGCATCACCGGATCGGGGGAGGGTAGCTTGAGGAACAGTCCTCTCTACAGACAGGGAGCCAGAGCAAGCCAGGCCTGACGATACCTCACCCAGCTCAAGAGATCAATTTTCATTGGCTTTAGCTATTCATGGCTAGAAAGTACCATCGTTCAAGCCGGGGTCAGGGGAGACAGTGTGAGCAGGTCATTAGACAGCATCCCTTTCCATCCTTCTGGTTTACAACAAGGGTAAATGGGGCCCCTGTGTCATGGAGTGACCTCAGGGCTTGGCTGCAGTCACAGGCCTGAGTGAAGACCCGGCCCATCCACTGACTTTTGGCCCTTCTTTGGTCAGGGTCATCTGAGCACATGGAGACTGGAGACCATGTGCTCACAGCAGCCTGCGGAGAGGACAGGGTGAGCTGCTGCTCCTGAGGGCATTCGGTACATGGAGAGGAAAGTGTCTTTAGGACAAATGTGCATGGTAATGGTGGTGGTGGTGATGGTAGCCGTAGTGGTAGCTGCACCGGGCAGAGACAGGGCTTGTGACCTAGGAGGTCCCTGAGGGGTGATGGCCATGAAGTGGGAGTGGGTGGCGGTATTTGCTGGGGTGTGGATGGGCCTGTGAAGTCACGAAGCTAGTTGTGATGATGCTGGAGATTATGATGATGGTCATCGTGATGCGGACACAGGTGGTGTATGTGGGGCAGTGGCAGTCAGTGTGGTTGGTGGTAGTAAGATGATACAGGTGGTGGTGGTGGTGGCCCTTGGGGGAAGGCTGGAGGGTGACCGTGCTGCTGCTGTGGCCCTGTACGTACGGGTGGGGAAGGCAGCAATGGCATCTAACCTCACTACTCATTTTCTGGGAACCACAGGCTCCACTCCCAGTGCTCTAATGAATTGTCCGAATTTGATCCTCACAACTACCCTGGGAGGTAGGCAGTGCCATCACACTCACACTCATTTAAGTCATGAGGAAACAGAGGCCCAGGGAGGTGACGTCCCTTGCCTGGGTCACAGGGTTGGGAATGGGCAGAGGCAGGACAGCGCCAGGCCATGTGGTCTCCAGTCCACGTCCACAGCCCTGCACTCAGCAGCACTGGCAGGAGGACGCCACTCGCCAATGCCTGTTTCTACTGGCCTCAGGGTCCTGCTCAGAGGGGAAGACGGGGCTCAGACCTGGGCTCAGAAACCCAGTCCCAGTCTGATTGGAGGCCCCAGGAGACCCGGGGGATGGGGAAGGGGGACCTCACCTGTGAGCTGTAGGATCTGGTCATCAAAGTGGGCCACGGTCTCATCATGCATGACCTGGCCCCCGATGACAAACTCCAGGCGTCTCGTGGCCAGGAGATGGCGGACCTTGGTGGCAAGCAGAGAGAACAAAGCCAGGATAGAACCCCACAGTAGGGCTGGATCTGTGGGGACATGCCTCCGGCGTCTCATGGTGTCCTCCATCAAAGTCCTGCCGTGCCTTCATTCTGCAAGAGCAGCAGGTCAGCACTGCCTCCCACCCCCCGCGCCAGCACCTGGCCCTTGGCTGTACTTGATCTCTGTTGTGTCCACCTCTGTCTCTACTTCTGTCTCTACATCCATGTCTACCTTTTTCTCTACCTCTGTTTCTACCTCCTTGTCTATCTTTTTCTGTGTCTTCATGTCTGTATCCACATCTGTTACCTTTTCGCTGTGGAAATAATTTGAAATTTCTGAAAGACTTGCAAGGAGTATGCAAGTGGCTCCCGGGGAATCTGAGCCCTTCCGCGGATTCGTTCACTGTGAACCTTCTTCACCTGTTTGCCGTAGCGCTCCCCCATCTCCTTGTAACCTGGGAGGGTTTTCTCTACACCATTTGAAATTACCAGTTAGACATAGCAGCCTTGCGCCCAGGTCCTTCACTGTGCTTGTCAGGAGAGGGTGCTTATAACCATAGTGTAACATAGTGTAAGGCTCCACATAGGACATTTGACACGGATGCAACAGTGTAGCTAATCCAGTGTGAGAAGCAGAGCCGGCGCCCATGATTGCGAGGCTCCTCCTCGGGATTCCACAGGCTGCAGGGTGAAGAGCCCCCAGTTTGATTGGGGGGACTGACTCTCTGCTTTGCCTTCTCAGCTTTACTACCCTGGGCACGTCTCTAGCCTCCCTGACGTTCACGATCGGTGACTGCTCTGAAGGAAGGTGAATGGCAGGGAGGGGACCAGGTCCACAGCGTCCTCCCAGGTGTTCCCGTCCTGCATCATCTGGCCTGTCCACTCCGAGGAGGGGGAGGTCACTCCCATTTGCGCAGGCGGGCCCCCCAGCTCACAGCGTGCACCCCTGCCTCAGGCGGAGCCGGGTCCCAGGCTGCCTCCCTATGGGGTGAGGCCTCTGTGACCCTGCAGCCTGTGATGCCTCCTGCAGCCTGTGATGCCTCCTGCAGCCCACTAACTCAGGGACTGTGGCACCTGGGAGGGTAGCCAGCTGCGTGCCCGTGGGGCCAGGGGTCGGTGGGGTCGGTGACGCAGGAGGTGGGGTTAGGGCCCCTCCGGAGTGCTGAGGTCAGAAGTGACCCCATTCAGCACCAGCTGAGTGCTCAGTTGGCTTGCCAGGCTGACACTTTACACCAATCGCCACGAGGCTGATTAAAACCCAACCTGTCTATTGTGGACATTGCTGCTATAAACATCGGGGTGCAGGTGTCCACAATAGCCAGACTGTGGAAGGAGCCTCGGTGTCCATCGAAAGATGAACGGGTAAAGAAGATGTGGTCTATGTATACAATGGAATCTTCCTCAGCCATTAGAAACGACAAATACATAGAAGACGGGCTTGATTGAGCTCATAATATTTTTTGTAGAGTTTTTCCTGGCTGTGGAAAAACTCAGGCTGGTAAGCATTTCTCTGTTTAAAGTCCTACAAGGCAATTTGAAATAATTCATTCTTCTTACCCAACTTCTAAGTGGTCTTTTTCTTACCAAGCCAAGCCTAATATAATTGAGGGAAATGTCGAGGTGCTGGCTTAAGGCTGCACACTGACATCCGGATCATGTTCAAAGCCTTATTAACATTGTACCTAAAATGATAGGCCATTTTGCCTCACTTCCTTGCCAAAATAGCCATTTCTAAGTTAAGGAAATTTTGAGGTAGTCTTAACAGCATTCTTGTTGTATTTCATTTTAGATTGTAAGCTTGATGGCAGGGACACTATATTGTTAAATAAGCTTTTATATAACAACCATTGCAGTATACTCTTGGTGCTTAATAAATGTTTATGATTATTAATAATAATAATAATAAAAAAGAAACAACAAATACCCAGCATTTGCTTCGACGTGGATGGAGCTGGTGGGTATTATGCTGAGTGAAATGTCAATCAGAGAAGGACAAACATTATATGGTCTCATTCACTTGGGGAATATAAAAAATAGTGACAGGGAATAAAGGGGAAAGGAGAAAAAATGAGTGGGAAATATCAGAAAGGGAGACATAACATAAAAGACTCCTAACTCTAGGAAACGAACTAGGGGTGGGGGAAGGGGAGGTGGGCAGGGGGTGGGGGTGACTGGGTGGTGGGCACTGAGGGGGGCACTTGACGGGATGAGCACTGGGTGTTATTCTATATGTTGGCAAATTGAACACCAATAAAAAATACATTTATAAAAAAAACAAAAGAAAACAAACAAAAAAACCCCCAACCTGTCCTGGGGGCAGGGTCTGAGCCCAAACCTGAGGTAACAAGCCTGGGAACCGCCCAGTGTGTCTGGGCCTGAGCTTCAAGCCACACAGCCCTGGCACCCCACCCTCCCCCTGGAGGCCCCTGTAGGTGGGGGTACCTGGCGTTTCTGCCTGTAGGAGGCGATGCCATCCCACCACAGCCGGAAGTACTCCTGCTCCACCGCGATGAACCTGCGCTGCTTCTGGAGCATCAGCTGCTCCACCACTGTGGTATAGACGTTGGCAGCATAGGCCCGCAGGCTCTCCTGGGGAGGGGGCCGCCGTCACACCAGCCCTTGGGGAGGCTCCCGGACTCTTGGCCCCAAGGCTCCAGGAGCAAACTGCAGAGTGACATCGTGTCCCTGGGCCCCGCCACCCCCTGCAGGCATGCGCCCAGGGCTCTTCCTCTGCTTCTCCCTCTGCTGCTCACTTGGAGGACCCCGGGTGCCCTGTAGGTGCTGGACACCCAGTGCCGGCTGGGCCTGAGAGGGCCTCATGACCCTCCCACCTCTGCTGAGATACTGCTGTTCTTGGGACAGAGATGACGTTCCAGACCATGACACACGACGTGGGCGGAGGACGTGCCAGCCTGAACCAGGGATCAGGGACGGCTTCCCGAAGGGGCCCTTAGGGTGTGGAGACAGCGCAGTGCAGCCATGGAGTGACAGGGGAGGGGGTCCAGGGTGCCCTCGGGGCCTGCCTGGGCTGAGATGAGGGGAGCCGGTGTTGAGACCAGAAGTTGAAAGGAGCTGCCCCGGCCCCCTGGCTGGTCCTGGGCACCTGCCTGCCCACCTCCCCCCTCTGGCTGGGGGCTCCCAGGATGCAGCCGCACCTGTTTCTCATAGCTGTCTCCAGGCTGGCACATGGCGGTGCCCAGACCTGCTCCTTGAAAGGAGTGAATAAGGGCAGTCCCCGTGGCTCAGCGGTTTGGCACCGCCTTCGGCCTGGGGTGTGATCCTGGAGACCCTAGATCGAGTCCCACGTCCGGCTCCCTGCATGGAGCCTGCTTCTCCCTCTGCCTGTGTCTCTCTCACTCTCTATCTTTAATAAATAAATAAAATCTTAAAAAAAAAAAAAGGAGTTAATGAGCCTGGGCTGAGAGGCTTCAGGAGTGGGCGGTGGGGGTCATTCCTGGGTGCCCTCAGGCAAGTCACCAACCCCCTCTGGGCCTCAGTTTCTTCCTCTGTAACTGAGGGGTGCAAGCTCGTTCCTCCCCTTTAGCCATCTCCAAGGGCCCACGAGTGTCCCCCAGAGGCTGCCCAGTGAGTCCAGGACCAGGTTCCCCCACTGCCCAGAGTCACATCCTGCTGCTGCTTCTCTCTCCTGATGAGTCCAGCTGCCCACTTAGCAACGACCTCAGAAAGTTACCAGATCCCTAATCCCAGAGACTGTTTGTTCTCTACTGGGTTTCCTGCCTCTTCCCACAAAAGAGCTGGAGGTAGCCTGGGTGACAATATTCAGTCACCAGCCCAGATTCCTGGACAATCTGAGGCTGTTCCCTCTCCTTTTCCATCATTCATCATTCATTCCTTCATTCCTTCATTCAGTGATTCCTGGTGTCCCTCTTGTGTCTGAAATGTATGGAGTGTCAGGAAATAAAATGAACCAACCTGTGCCCTGTGAAGCTAGCCTTTAGTGGGGACAAGGACTGTCCACTAGCCCTCAAGTAATGTGGCAGGAAAGGAGGATGGGGAAGGAAATAGGGCACAGACAGGGATGCCAGGGAGGCCTGGCCAGGAAGCACCTTTTGTGGAGCCCCCCCAAAGGATGGGGCAGATTGAGTCCTGCAGGTGTGTGGAAGGATAGCCTTCTGGGCAGAGGAAAAACCAGTGCAAAGGGTGGGAGGCCAGTGCCATCCTACGGAAGGGGGACCCGGAGGCTCCGAAATGGGACACAGTCCACCCAGGGTGCCCCAGTGTCGCACTGGGACCATGGCCTGAGTCAGGTCCCCGCCTCTTCATCCCACTTTCCTTGGCACGGATGGGGACACTGAAGCCAGAGAACAGCAGCACCGAGCCCTGGTCAGTGTCCTCTGTCTCCAGCAGAGTCAGGACTCACACAGGCTGGTCCCCCCCCAGGTGGCAGCTGACCCCAGGCTTCAAACCACACTGGGATCTGGCAGGAGAAGGAGGCTGAGCTCCAGGGGCGTGTGGGAAGCAGCGACCAGGCACCTACCTGCACCGTGTAGATCCAGCCCACATCCATGTGACTGTGGGGCACCACGAACACCCTGATGGGGCTCACAGGCTGAGCCACCAGGAACCGCAGCAGCAGCAGCTGTGTGAGCACGGGGAGCCAGCAGACCGACCACATGCTGCTGCCAGGGGAGCCGGGGGCTGCTCTGGCTGTCCCTGCAGGCCACCAGGGATGGGTCCCCTAGACAGACAGCAGGGATCAGCACACTTGGGGGAGGAGCTGACAGGAACAGGAGGAGCAGGGCCAGCAGAGGTGCTGCTGTCACCTGAGTTAGGCCAGGGGTGGCACATGGACACCAACTTTCCTGCTCCGCCCTCCCCTCCAGTCCTGTCCACGCTTCCACTTCTTTTCTTTTTTTTATGATATTAATTATTTATTCATGAGGGACACACAGAGAAAGACACATAGGCAGAGGTTCCCTGCAAAGAGCCCAATGCAGGACTTGATCTGAGGACCCCGAGATCACACCCGGAGCCAAAGGCAGATGCTCACCCATTGAGTCACCCAGGTGCTCCAATAATGTCCACATCTAAGCAGAATCCCAAGCCCCAGGGCGGCTCTCCCGGGATGCTTCCCCCCTTGGAACCCTACCTCTAGGAAGTCAGCCTCCATACCCAGGTCCCTGTAGCAGCTCTGAAGGGGCCACACAGAGAGGGGCTAAGGCGTCCCACCCACAGCCTGGACTGGCTCTGCAGCCACCCCTCCTGACCCTGCCCCCATCCAGCTGCAAGAGTCCTTACTGGAAGATGCTCATGAAGGATGCTGAGCCAGACTCACCCAGCTGCATCACTCCTGAATTCCTCACCCCAGAAAGTCTGGTGCTGATTTAAGTTGCGGTCCTCAAAGCACTAGGAATCCCGTCTCCCCAGCGTCCAGTCAATGACCAGAAGCCTCCTTGGGGAAGGGGGGGAGGAATGCTTCCAATAGGCCCCTGCCGGGCCCTGCAACTCCTTTATCCTAGGGACCTGGGGTCTCCTTCCATCTGTGGGTTTTGGGTTTGGAACCTGAGTCAGGCTGGCACCTGAGCAAGGGGTCTGGACGTTTCATCGGGATGGGTACCCTCAGTGTCTGGACCCAGTCATCCTGAGTGGCTCCTGAGACAACAGGCACAGGTGTGTGTCACCTGTCTGTTCTTTCCCCCCAGGAGCGCCTTTCCCGTACCCTCCGCAGCTGGCAGTGGGTCCCGCTGCCGTTCCGACCTCACTGGGTTCACGGGGACCGACCTGACCTTGCTTCTGGCTGCTGGGTGCTGGCCCCTGGGCTCTTATGTGTGTCCTCTTACCTGCAGAGCCCCCAGCACACCCAGTGCTGCCCTGGCCCCACTTCGTCGGCCGGGCTGGTTGGGGGCAGCCCATCTCCGAGCTCCCTGTGTGCTGTAGCTTGGTAAGACGAGTGTCCCTGGGCCTCCCGTGAGCACTGTCACCCGGAGGCTTCTCACCTCACACACTGTCCCCTGGGAGCCCATGCTCACCTGCCCAATCTCTGATCCCTCCCTCTCCCTCCAGAGGTCACGGTGGACCTGGCACCTCCTCTGCATGCAGAGTGGACGACTCTCTCTCTGCCGCCTCCCCGAGCTTGGTCCGCAGAGGGTGAGCACGGTCTACTGGAGCTGCCGTCACAAGATACCACAGCATGGAGCTCCAGCTCCAGACATAATTTGTCAGGGTTGCAGGCTGGGTGCCCCCAGGGCTGGGGAGAGCATGGGGGCCGCTTGGGTGCCATCCTCTGAACGCCGGCTCTCCCTGACGAGGGAGCTGGCCTTCCCTGCAGACAAGGCTGCAGCGTAGGAGCAGAACTCTCTGGGAACAGGCCCTGGAATGCTCAGCCTCAGGAGGCTATTTTGGTTTCTGGATTCTGTGACTTCTGTGACATCTGTCCCTGGTCACCAACAGTTTTCTGGAGAAAGCCGGCATGAGCCGTGTTTTCCGTGCTCCAGTGAGATGCCCCTAGACGCTGCACAGTTGAGTCAAAGCCCCGGGAAAAGCATACACGGTGCTGGGTGCTCCCTGGGGGCAACGTTAATGTGTGCCCAGTGCCACACATGGGTCCTCTGGCCTGTGCCCCCGAACCGGGCCCCCGCACCCACTAGGTGCCCAGGACTTGTTCTGGGTGATCTAGAAAAAGGAACGTTCTGAACTTCCTTTGTTGGTCTGTAGGAGGTTGTGGGATAGGTGCACCTGCACCATCTCCCAATTAATCCCTGTGACTTCAGTGTTATCTGTGCTCTGCAGCAGCTGGGATGGGCCTGGAGGCTCTGGCAGTCTGTTGGTCAAAGTGCCTGGGGGCTGCCGCCAGTGCCACTGACTTTCTGGGCCACAGCCTCGATCCTGGAAACCTCTTGCCCCCAACCTTCCATAACTCCCAGTGTCTCCCCTCCAGAGCCTGATCCTCTGCCTGAGTTTTAGAGCCTTTCAGATTTCTTCACCCTGCCTTTCTGGCCTCACCCCCCACCCCCTGGACTCCATTCCTTCCGGCAGCTGCTGTTGGGCCCCACTGCTCCCCATCCTCATGACCCGTTCCCTCTGCCGTGTTCTGGCTGCTGTGGTTCATCCAGCTGCAGTGAGCCAGCTTCCTCCCTCCACCAGTGCTGCCTGGCCACATTCTCCCAGCACTTCCAGCCTTTCCCGCCCCAGGCCCTTTGTCCATGTCATTCCCTGGCTGGGAAGCAGCACTTTCCCTCTCTGTCTTGCTGAAAGGCTCACAGAGACCCCTTCATGGCCTCTCACTCCTGCTCCATAGCATTCACTCTGTTTATAAATCCCTATTATGTGTGTGTGGTTCACATCGTCCTCACCCACAGCTCTGCCCGCCATGAGGCTTTGTAGGGCCGCCTCAGGATTCAAACCTGAATGAGGCACTTTCTCCTGGCACTTTCTCCCCGAAGTGCATGTGAGGGTGATTGTATGACATGGCCGTGACCCCTGTTCCCTGGAGGATCTAGGTGGTCTCCAGTGTGCAAGGTATGAAGTTCAGTCCAGTACACCTCCCAACCCCACCTCTTACCTGCTGCAGGAGCACCAACCAGTCCACTAGGTGCTCAGAGAGATGGGCTTCCCCAACCGGCCCAGCCAACGAAGTGGGGCCAGGGCAGCACTGGGTGTGCTGGGGGCTCTGCAGGTAAGAGGACACACATAAGAGCCCAGGGGCCGGCATGCAGCTGCCAGAAGCAAGGTCAGGTCAGTCCCCGTGAACCCAGTGAGGTCGGAATGGCAGCGGGACCCACTGCCAGCTGCAGAGGGTATGGGAAATGTGCTCCTTGGGGGAAAGAACGGACAGGTGACACATACCTGTGCCTGTTGTCTCAGGAGCCACTCAGGATGGCTGGGTCCAAACACTGAGGGTACCCATCCTGATGAAACGTCCAACCCCTGAAGGCAGCTCTCCACAGCCCTACAGCCACAGAGCATGAGGAAGTCCCCTGCCGTGGGGTCCATCACAATTCTGTCCTCATCACTCCAAAGATCCTCTTGAGAGAGGATGTGGCAGGTGGGAGGACGGCCCAGTAGCCAACATAGGGGGTGTGGGGAGCACCTGGAACCAGGGAGGGCCAGACAACTTCTGAGCCTACCTGGTCAGGACATGGAGGGCAGAGGCCTCAGGCTAGCCTTGGGATGGTTCTGAGTCAGGCCTCGTCCCCCAGCTGGACAGTGCTTGCTGGACCAGCCCCACCTCAAATTCCCTGTGTGCACCCTTGCACTGGACCGTCCCTGTCCCTGTCTGTGCCTCGGTTTCCTCTTGTGGAAAATGAACGCCTCGTGTGGGGTGTTCTGAGATTCAGGTTGAGTGTGCCTGACCCATCCCAGGTGCTGTGGCAGAGACTTTCCCTGGCAGCTTCTTCCAAGCGCTGAGCATGGCCCGAAGCCAGATGGGCTCCCACGTCCTAGGCCTCTGGCCCTGTGATCCTGGGCGAGCTGGGCCGGCCTCCCTATGACTCCCTGCAGACCCGAGAAAGGGAACAGACCCAGGGCTGTGAGGGTCAGGGGGGACAATCCAGGTGAAGCCCCCGTTGGGGGCCTCCTGTGCCCTCAATAATCAGTTCTTTTTCCTCCTGAGGGGACCCAGAGGCATGTGTCCCCACCCTCCTCTGCTTCTGAGCTCAGGTCCCTTCGTCCCTACCTGCTAGCCCTCATGGGCTGTGCAGGGGCTGCTGACAGTTCCCATGGGTCCACCCGGGACATCTGGCTCCAGCAGAGCACTGACCTGGGGACAGGGGCCGCTCTCCCAGAACACACATGGCCCTTTCTCTCTGGAGCAACTCTCCACCTAGCTCCCCTATCAGGCTGGACCCCACACGCCCCCTCCTCACTCCTGCAGGACTGTGCACAGTGTGTCTTTGGGCCCTTTGTACTGGTGGGGAAACCGAGCTTGAGTGGGCTTAGTCCCCAGCTCATATGGTCAGAAGCAGTGGAGCTGGATTGGAGTGACAGTCTGTTGGTGTCCAACGTCAGAGCCTCTAACCTCTGTCTCCATCTCCACCCTGAGCTGGTGCTCTGTGCGTGGGGTGGAGGGTGTGGGGTGGCCGGAGGGGGACCCGGACCGAGAGGCCTTCCTGTCCCCTTCCACGACCGCCAGCCTGGCAATGTTTGTGTCCACAGAATTACTACCCCATGGCTCAGTCCGCCTTCATTGAGGACGGCAGAAGCAGGCTGGTGCTGCTGTCCAAGCAGGCACACGGCGTGTCCAGCCAAGAGAACGGGCAGGTAGAGGTAGGAAGTGGGCCCTGCTGGTCACCCAGGGGTGGGAGCAGGTGGGCAGGGGGGCCGGTCAGACAGCTCTTCCCTGCAGGTCATGCTCCATCGCCGGCTTTGGAACAATTTTGATTGGGCTCTGGATTATGATCTCACCCTGAATGACACCTCCACTGTCTACCCTGTGCTCTGGCTCCTGCTGGGACCCCAGTCTCTCACCACCCGCCTGCGTCAGAGGTGTGGGCTAGCGCTGCAGCACGCACCTGTAGTGCTATTAAGAGAGCTGAATGGTAAGGAAGTGTTCACCCCAGAAAGAGCCCCCCTGGCTGGGATGGACCTGGGGACCGTGTGGGCCACCATGATCTGGAAACTTTGATCAGAAACGAGCTCAGGGGTCTCTGATCCAAGCCCTCGTTTAATGTGTGGGCAAAGTGTGTGCAAATACTTTCAGGCTTCACCCAAGCTTATACATGGAGTAGCGAGCACTTCTGAGAATCACACAGATTCTGCTTTGTATCCTCTCCCTGAGTATCCCTCACTTTCTGCTCTGATGACTCTTTATCTTCCATAATATGACATGTATGGCTCGATGGCTTCACCCCTAGTAGATCAACATTAAAAGACTTGTTTTATTTGATTTCTGGGTGTGCTGTCACCAGGCAAGGTTAGTTCAAGTTCATGGTCTGATGTGCAAAATTCATGCATTGCCTCCACTCAAAATTCGTTGGTTTTTTTTTTTAAGACTTTATTTATTTATTCATGATAGACACATAGAGAGAGGCAGAGACAGGCAGAGGGAGAAGCAGGCTCCCTGCGGGGACCCTAATGTAGGACTTATACCCAGGACACTGGGATTCACGCCCTGATCCAAAGGCAGATGTTCAACCATTGAGCCACCCAGGGGTCCCTCGGTCAGACTTCTTCAGATTTAAAACCGCCTATGTCTTTACAGAAATAATTGAAGATGAGAAACAATAAGTAATGATCATGTGTAAATATGGTACTCTGCAGCAGCTTTTAAAGAATGAATCATTTAGATACAGTTCGTATCCTTCCCTTAATCCTTGAACTGTTCCTCTCTACTCACTTGAGAGGTTTGGAAGAGAATGTGGTTATGATTTATCCTTATTTCAGTTTTAGAGCAGGACCCTCCCAGGGCTGTAGAAGCGGGCAGGCTGCTGCTCACACGTGCACAAAACACGGGCTGAGTGCCTGCTGTGTGCTGCACACTGAGGATGGGCAAGGGCCAGGCCTCTCCTGCAGGATTTCTCCTGAGCTATGGGCTGGGGGGCCATGCTCATACAGATCCAGGCTTCAGGGAGCAGAGGCAGTGGGACTGGGCAAGGGACAGGTCCTCTCCTGGAAGGAGGGCCTTGGGTGCTTCTGAGCAGGGGACCAAGGATGACCTAACAAGGGAGGAGCTGGCATCCTAGACCTTGAATTGAAACCGAGGCTCTGTGTGAACCTGCCCTGTGATCTAGAACAAACCACATCACCTCTCTGGGCGGTCGTCTCCCCATCTGTACTTGGAAACAGCTGACCTAGAGATTCAGGATCCTTCCAACTCTTAGACTCTGTGGTGTGGGCCCCTGGACGTGTGGGAGGGAAGGCATTCAGGTGGAAGGATGTCCGTGGGCAAAGGCTAGACGGGGTGCCCGAGGCGCTTGGACCAGCAGGGGCTTCAGGCTGTCCTCCCTCAGGGGCACGAGTTGGCAGGAGCCGGATTGCCCGGAATGGGGGCCAGAGTGTACACAGCTCCCGGTGCCAGGAGGAGGCGTGGGGCCCAATCCTCGTCCTGGCTCTGTGTGTCTGCCCTGCAGAGTCTGCCCAGATTTTTCCAGGCCCCCAGCAGCAGCAAGAAGCCGTGACCCTGCCCCCAAGTCTTCACCTGTAGATCCTGAGCATCCCGGGCTGGAACTACAGCTCCAACCACACGGAGCACCTGCAGGATCTCCAGAAACGTGAGCCGGGTGTCCAGGGAACCAGAGTCACTCCTCCCTCCTCATGTCAACCTGGCCCCACGCCCATCACCGGACAAAGTGGGCTCCTCTCAGAGCTGTCCTGGCTCTGCATGGTCCCCTGTTCCCCTTATCTGCCCAATGGGGAGACCCAGGCCCACAGAGAGGCAGTGGGGGGACCGGGGTCCCTCAGTAGGCAGGACACCCAGTCGGCAGGGCCCCAGAGGAGGACCTGTCCACACCCAGTCTCTGAGGATCCCTTCTATCCCCACCACCAAACCCCAACCATCGTCCACCTTTGCCGGATGCTTAGCCTGCCGTGGAGTCTGCTTCCTCAGGGACTCCTCCTGGAGCTGGGAACAACTAAGTCCCACTCATCCTCTGAACTCAGGAAGCCTGACTATCCGGGGCTTCCATTCATTCACTGAACAACTGTCTCCTGTGCCAGGCGGTGGGTAATCAGCAGAGGCGATGGTAGGCAAGGACCCCGGACTCACAGAGTTCTCAGACTAGACAGGGAAGCCGCCAAGTCAAGTGCTGGCCCTGACAAACAATGTGGGTGTTTCTATCCCTGAAGGCCATCGAGGGAAGGCCAAGGCTGACTTTGCCATGTCCTGCTGCGGCTCCACCACCTGTATGAGGAAGGCAAGGACCCGGTCCTGTCTCAGCCAGTGAAGGTCAATCTGCAGGTAAGTGCCCTCAGACCTGGGACAGGCTTCCTGGCTGTGGCCTGAAGCCCCAGCAGAGACACAAGCCCAGTTGAAAATCCCCTCTGGCAAGACATGGGCAAAGAGATGGCTGTGGGAGCTCTGGCTCAACCTGGAGTGGGTGCTGTTGGGGGCGCAGGGGCACCTCACCCCCCTCTTCCTGCATTCATGCTGTTTCTCCTTCCTCTACTCCCTTCCTGGGGCACATTGTCCTGCTGCCGGCCTTGGTTAGCCTGCTGGCTCTTTGCTTCTGCTCGTCCCTGTGGTCACCCGCCGCACGGGCCTCTCAAGCAGATATATCCGCAGAAGCTGGGAAGGCAGAGACAATAAGGGCTGTGCCCCCTTGTGCTTTCTCCTCCTTTCAATGCCAGGAAGCTTCTCTAGAACCTTCCCATCTCCTGGACAGCAGAGGGTCCCTTCTTTCAGGCCAGAATGGGCCGCCTCCCTCCCTCCCTGCACAGGAGGCTGGGTCTGTGCTTACTTGGCACAGAGGAGGGATAAGGATGCCTGGCCTCATCCTTGGGGCCGCCCGCTGAGCCATACCAGAAAGAAGGGGTCTGGATGCAGGAGGCAGCTCCTGTGTCCACCACCCCCAAGTGTGCTCTTCCAGGACAGTGCCAGGGGAAGCATGCTGACCCTGGCCAGTGTCCTCATCTCTAAAATGTGGACACAGTTCCTGTCTGGGGATCTGCAGTAAGAATTAAGGAGGAAGTGTGTTGTGCCCAGGGTGAGACTGCCCCCCCTACTCCTGCTTTACCTGCTCTGATCTGGGGCTTGGAGTAGCTCACCCTCTCTGTGCTCCTGTCTCTGCAGGCTTTGCTGCAGGGGCTGGGGTCCGTGGGGGCGGTGGAGGATCGCTCACTGACAGGGACCTGGGATGGGAACACACTACACCGCTGGAGCTGGAGGACACAGGAGCCTCCCCACCACAGAGGTTTGGGAGCCCCTGATTCAGGCCTTGCCTGGGTATCCCAGCAGCCCCCAGCCTGGCTCAGAGGTTGGGCCAACCTGTTAGATCCAGCTCTGCCCCTTATGGCCCTTGGGACCTTGACAGGCTCCTTAGCTTCTCTGAATCTGCCCCCTCCTGTATCTACCACAGGTCAGTGCGTGGGTGAACACCCGCATGTGTGTCTGCAGACCACACCCTCTGCCTCTGTCCTGGCTGAGTCCTGACCTGGCAAGCATATTCCAGGGGGTTCTGACACCTATCATGTTATGCCTCATGCTGCACACACACTGTCAGCTCCTGGGGATCACTGGCAGCCTCATGGTTCCCAGTCTTTTCCATGATGTTCCCTCTGCCTGCATGGCCCTTGTCCCTTTTCCTCTGACCTGCTCCTACTCAAGCTTCTATGAAATCCAGTGCTGGATCAGGGTCCTCCCTGCTGTCCTCTCCCCCTCTTTCCTGTTTGCTGTGGATCTTCTCTGTGCGCTGCACACAGCATAGTGCCATCTACATTGCTGGACACGTAGTCACGTGGATGGATGGATGGATGATAGATGTAAAGAAGAATGTATGTATGGATCGATGAGTATGGACGTGTGAGTATTTGAATGAGTGAAAGGAAGAATGGATTCATGGATGGACTAATGAATCATGGATGCATGGATGGTTGGACGGGTGGGTGGATGAATGTATGAAATTTCCCTCTGAAGGTTGAATTTAGTGGAACCCAGTAATACAAAGAGCAGGCCCCACCAGATGACCTGAGGGAGAAAGCTTTAGGCATTGAGTGCTATACCCTATGGGGAATGAGGCCATGTATGGCCAGGACTACTTACACATTACCCTCATGGGAAGGCAAGAATGCAAGGGGTCCATGGCAGTGGGAGTCTCCACAGGAAGGGGGCACCCAAGAGCCTTCATGATGGATCCATAACAGAGTGGAGGCAGGTGCGGTATATGAGGGGGTTGTTGGGTGGAAACGTCCTGTGGAAGCAGGTAGCTCTAAGGTCTAAGGACAGACATCTCTGCTCCCCTAGGCAGCTCCAGATCTCACTCAACACCCCTGCAAGGCACCAAGGTCACCATGTACCTGAAGAAAATCCGGACATCATTCATCCACTTTCATAGCAGTAAGCCCAGGGCAGACTCTGAGGCCCCAGGGACCCCAAGAAAAAGAAAACGACCTAAGACATGAAAAAAGCATGCATGGAGGGATGGGGGATGAACAGCTGTCCACCTGATAGGCTAACGTAGAAAATGGTCATATTAGGGGCTCATTGTGCTTTAAGTAAAAATTGTTTTATAGGAATGCCTAGGTGGCTCAGTGGTTGAGTGTCTGTCTTTGGCTTATGGTGTGATCCCTGGTCCAGGGATTGAGTCCTCCGTCAGGCTCCCCGGGGGGAGCCTGCTTCTCTTTCTGTCTACATCTTTGCCTCTCTCTATGTGTCCATCATGAATAAATAAATAAATCTTTAAATAAAAATTGCATTATACAGACCCACACAGTCTCCTTGGGCACTAGAGCCTGTCTCTGTGATCCCACCACCTGGATGATGTCTGCCCACACACTCACACTCCCCATGCATGTGCAGGAGTCTTCAGGAAGCTCCCATAAGGCAGTGAAATACCCAGCATGACAGCAAAGGCACCTGCCACACAGACCCCATCCCTTCTCACTCAGGTCACCAGTGTTACGTGCGGGCCTACTGTGTGGCTAATGATGGGGTGGGAGGGGTGGGTACTGCAAGGGCCTTCAGAGCCTGTGGGTAGCATGGGGGCCTGGTGTCCATTCAGGATGGAAAGGTTACCCCCAGTCCCGGGCAGGAGTCATGCAAAGAGCAGGCTGACCTGAGTCCTGAGCCCCACAGACTGGGTGCTGAGACCAGGTGGCAGGATCTGCGGGGTATTTCTGTTCTCACTTCAGGGCTTCTGCGTGGTCCTCCATGGTCTATATTGGAAATGGTGCAAGTACCCAGTCCCATGTGACCCTCTCCTAGGACAGGGACCTGAGGTGGGAGTCGGAGCCTGAAGGGGATTCCCCACACTTTCAGCTGCATGGACTCCAAGCTTCATGTGACGGATGGTCCAGTGGAACTGGACTGTCCTTTGTCATCACAGCCATCCTTAGGCACCCTTCCCATGTACCCCATTGCCATTCTTGTGTGTCAGGCTCTGTCCTAGGCACCTGATATGATCTGGAAGCCTCTAGCATGCTGTGTGGTCTGGGTTCTTGACTCTGTCAGCGTGATCCATAACTTTCTCTGCCCCCTTTGCTGGTCTCCACCACTCACTCCACCTTGGGTCCCATTCTTCTCTGCTTCCTCCACCTTAGCCTTCTCCTGGTTCCTCTGGGTGTCCCACCCCAGAGGCTTCGCCAGTGGTGTTCCCTCTGCCTGGAAACTCCTACCAGGTGGCCTGCACCCCTCTGTCCCAGAATTCATTCAGGTCTCGGCCCCAGGTCACCTTCTCCTCTGACCACTCTGTGGCAGGTGTCACCAGGACTGCCCTCTCCCCTGCCAGTCTCCTCCCCTTCCGGGCTTTGCCTTCCTTCACAGCCTTGCCCTTTGCTGTCATGGCTGAGATCATCTGTCTCCTACCACTGGATGTGTGCCTCACAGAGGAGGAAGCTTCTGGTTTTCCCCCTTGTATCCTTAGGCTGGAAGCAGATGTAGGCACACGTGGCCTTGATCAATGTTTAATTCCTGAATCAAAGCTGCAGGGACGAAGGTTGCCTATGGTGTCTGCTTGGAGGAGAATGAAGAGGGGGAAATGGAGTCACCCTGACCCCACTGACCTTGTGCATCCAGGGTAGTTGGCCTGGGACTGACCATCATGTGGAAGGGCCCATCTCCCAGGGACCCTCTGCCCTGGGGCCCCTCAGCCCAGCCCCAGCCTTCCCCAGGAGGGGCCCCATGTGCAGTGTCAAGGCTCTGGGTGATGAGGTCAGTCATCTATAGTGAGCCCTGGGGTGTGTTGGGGCCTTACAACCCCCCCACCTTACAGTAGCCCAAGGGCCCTGCATGGCCCTCACCCTGAGGGCACTCAGGGTTGATGGTTCAAAAGCCATGACATGGGGACAGATTGATCTGATCTGAGGATAATCTGAAATCCTGCAAGGACCCTAGGGAGCTGGGTGTCCCTGGTAATAAAAGCTGACATGGGAGATCCAGTCACATCAGCCAAGGCTGCCCGGAGGGCGCCGCACACCTGCTCCCGGCCTCCTGCAGCCCGAGCTGGGCTGAGAGGCTGATATGCAGCACCGGGACCTTTACAACTCTGGGAGGAGAAGTAGGAGTTTGATCCAAGGCTTCTTTTAAGCTGGAATATTAACCATGAATTATTCAGTGATCTGGATCCGGTTTTCTGGCAAACGTAAGCCTCACTCTGCTCCCTCTTGCCCTGTGACGGGGATGCTGCTCTCTGATCTGATGCATTAACCCAGCTGCTGCCATAAAATGTACGTGGCTGGTTCTGGAACAGACAAAACAAATACCCACTGGGTCTTTGAACTGCAGGCAAGGAGCTGGAATTTGTGTCCCTTCCCCTCAGGTACATACACGCTGAAGGACACCCTCAGATCACCAGAGCTCGCTCTTGGGATGGGCAGTGCAGGTCAGCTGGGGTTTCCCCCGGAAGGATCGACCAAGCCCCTACAGGAGTCACATGGGCTCATGTATGTCAGCACCATGAACCCTCATGACGCTTTGAGCTCTTCCTTCATTCAGTAGGAAGCTCTCCCCTGGCTCTGGGCTCACCTCCAGAAAGAGAAGCCAGCGGGGAAGATCTGTGGTCCTGGCCATTGTCAAGGAGGCCGGTCCTTGGCCCCTTTCACAGATGAGGAAGAAGAGACTTAGTGTGCCCCAGGGGACTGTGAAGTCACTCCTCCCCTTTTCACTGGCCCCCAAATGCTCCTGAAGGCTGGAATCTGGCCTCTAGAGTGGAAGTGGCACATCTGCTCTAGGCACTCCCCGAGGCGGGTTTCATCATGTAAGCTTCCTTGTCTATAAAACAGTGAGAAAGGATGGGATCTGATGTGGCTTAGAAAGCCAGTAGGAATTGTCAAGAGACATTCCCTGTTTCCATGTCTCTGTCTCCTTCCTGGGTGGCAAGGCAGCAGAGCTGGCTCAGCCTATGTTAGCCAAGAGTTACTGGGCCAAGTAGAGAAGGCCTGGGGTGTGGTGCCTGCTGAAACTACCTCCTTGTGGCATCAGAAACACATGTACCCAGCAGCCCCCGGGCCCTGTCCATCTACTGAGGAGCCATGCTGACAGCTCCCACTGCCTGCCACTAGGCCTACACTTGTACAGAGCTCGATGCTCTGTCTGCCCCCATAAGTGAGCCTGTCTAACCCCAGGGCCCACCCACACCTGGGAACTTGAGGGTGCGGGACAGGGTGGGGGTGCTACCAGGACGGGAGGGGTGTCCTGGGGAAGCTCTGGAGACAGATGCAGGGGGAAGTGTGAAGGATTAGGAGTCTCAGACCTGGGTTCTTTTGCCCCTGCTCCAAATATTGGCTGCAGGGTCTGGGTCAAACCTTCCTGGTTCTGTGTCTGGTCTCCAGAGCAAGGGTCAGCGGTGATGGGGAGAGCCCCAGCTGTGATTGGGGTTGGGTTCACTATGAACAGCTACAGGACTTTGACCTTCCTGGGCCCTTTTGTTTTGGGTCTTGCCCCAGCCTGAGCAACCAGCAGGCTTAGCTGTTGGACCCAGTGGGAGAAACATGGTGCGGGAGGGAGCTTTAAATGGGGCTGGGGGGTGACAGGCTGGAGCAGCGCACCATGAATAGACTGGAGAAGGCTCAGAAATAATAAGTCTTTGTTCTCAGAGCTCACTAGCCCCAGTTGTCTGGAGTCCCCCGCTGGTTGGGCTCAGGGACCTTGTTGCTTTGTAGGGAGGGCAGAACCCAGTGAGAGCAAAGTCCTGGCCACTGCACAGTGATGGCTGGCTTGCTCCAGAGGCCGATGGACCTGGATGCATCCTAGGCTTTTCTCTAACCATGCCTCAGTTTCTCCATTTGCAACACAGCAGTAGCAGTGACTCCTACCTCATGGATAGCTCGTGGTGTACAGTGGTGCTCAGCTCGTGGTGTATGGTGGTGCTCAGTAGGTACTGGCAGTTGTTGGGTACGGGGCACAATGAGAGCAACAGTGGGCCACTGGAGGATGATTGACAGGAGCAAACACTGGCCCAGGAGTGTGTACAGCGGCCCAGTTCTGTCTGCAGCACTTCCACCTACTGAGTCCTATCAACAGGCAGGAGTGAAGAGCCTCAGAGGGCCAAGATGGGATTTGGGTTCCAAAGATAAAACTGATGTAGCTCCCCTCACCCCTGTAGGGCATGAAGGGGGGTGAAGAGAGAACCCAGGAAGCCAGATGGGCAGACTCCTACAGCGACCTCCGGGACAGGCCATTCTGTAGGATGTCCCTCGTCAGGGCTTTGAGGGGGGCTCGATGAATGGCACTCCCTTCCAAACCACCCAAGTGATCACACTCAATGAAGGTAGATGGGTGTTTCTGTTTGCTAGGACCACCACAGTAAAGCACCACGGGCAGGGGCATTACAGCAGACAGTTATTCTCTCACATTCAGGAGGCTGGAAGCCCGAGACCCAGGCATGGCAGGTTGGTCCCCTCCTAGGCCTGTCTCCTTGGCATGGAGATGACCGCCTTCTCCTTGTGTCTTCACACGGAGGTCCCTCCGTGTGTCTGTGTCCTAATCCCCCTTTCTTATAAGGACACTAGTCAGATGGGATTAGAACCCACCCTAACAATCTCATCTTACCTTAATTACATCCAGGGGCCTATCTTTAAATACAGCCACCTTCTGAGATGCTGGGATTAGAGTTCCACGTATGAGTTTGGGGGGGACACACTTCAGCTCCTTACTGTGGGAAACTGAATGGCACCTCCCTAAGCAATGTGATATTGGAGAGCATGGCTTGGGTGCTTGGCAGCAAGAGGACCGGTATCCTGAATCCCTGAATCAAACTCACTCACCTCATCATGCCCAGGACCTCCGCTGTGGGCATGGCAGCACCCCTGCTCCCCACCCCACCAGCAGCTGTCCATCTGGTGCCCTAGAGGAGTGGAGCTGAACGTAGGCTTCCTCTGGGCCTGTTATTGCCGAGAGAGAGATGGTCAGGGCAGAGGCTGTTGTTCAGTGTCATCACTCCTGGGAAGCGGGAGCAGGGCGGGGGAGGCCAGGTCTTCACTAGGGAGCTCCTTTCATGTGCACAGAAACCTTGGGCCGGGGTGGGGGGGCGGGGATGGGATAAGCGTGGTCCCTCATCACATGGTCAGTAGGACTGAAGTTTCTATGTACCCGGATGAGGAGTGTGCTGAGTGGGCCCAGTGAGAAGCTAGCGCCCGGGGTTAGAAGCCTGCAGGGGGCAGCAGGGGAGGGCACCCCTGCAAGAGCACTGCCCTGCAAGATGCCCTGCAAGAAGAGGGACATTCTGGCACACACAGCAGACACCAGAACAGGCACCGAGGATACGGTAACCTCCTGGAGGGAAGGACAGGAACAACTCCATGCAAGACTCCTCCAGAGGACACTGGAGACTTCCTTCCACAACCTCGCACCATGGCTTAACCCTTAAGAGGTTTATTCATTCCAACACCAAGAGGTCCAGGGGTCGTCCAGAGCTAGTGAGAAAGAAGCTCACTCACACCACAAGGCACCCTGCCTCTTGCCACCTTTCCACTCGGCCATGCTTAGTGCGCAGCCATTGTCCTCATGCATATAGCCTCATGGTGACAAAATGGCTGCTGCATCCCTGTGCTCCTGTTTTACAGGCAAGAAGAAGGAGGAAGGGATGAAGATCCTGAGGTTGGTTCATTTTATAGGACCTTTCTGGAAGACTCCTCCCCACCCCCCCAACAATCTTCACTTTTGTCTCATCTTAGCTGCAAAGGATGCTGGGCAGTTTTTAGACACCCCAAAGAAAATTGGGATCTTTGAGTAAGGAACCACTGGAGGAGGGATAGGGGTAAGAACTAAGGTTGTGCCACAGGTTTTATGACAATGTTATGGGTGTCAAAGCAAGTAAAGGAGCCACTCCCAGTGAGAGCAGGTGACCAGTGGATACCTCGAGTGAGTAGTGGTTTCCTGCTGGCTGAGCACAACCCACCACGTGTGAGAAGATGCAGAGATTGCACAGAGCCCTCAGGAGTTGTGCCGTGAAGGCTCCTGTGGCGTCCGTGTTCGGAACTGAGTGTTCTGTTAGCACGTTCGGATCCTGTGGGCACGAGGCTCCGAGTCAGGCAGGCTCCGGGCCAGCATAGCTCCGCCACGGATGCGGTGTGGCCTCCCGGCAGTCACCTAACCATTCTGAACCTCCTCTCCGAGATTTGTGCATTTCAGACTCTGCTCAGTGACGGAGATGAATTTGCTCTTCTCTTGAGTTTTGCCCCATCAGCACAAAGAGGTTTGCGCACCCTGGAGGTCCCCATGGTAATAAGAATAAAGACATTTCCAGAGGACTGGCTAGGAACCGGGCACATTCTAAAAACTTCACATGTTCTCAGCCAATCCTCACAAAATCCCTGCAAGGCAGGTGCTGTCATTACTCCCATTTTAAAGACGAGGAACTGGAAGCCCGGGGAGGACTTGTACGTTGCCCAGCATCCTCAGCCAGTATGTGGTGGAGGTGGGATTTTGACCACAGCCTGCAATCTCCTGCTCTCTTCTGCCTCCTGTGAGAGATGATAAGAGCATTTAATATTTGAGTAAAGATTTCAGGCTTCCAAATTGATTTTGTGGGCTTCTTTTTATTTAAACTTGTGCTTTTCCGAACAATCTTCTAATGTGGGCTCATTCTCCCCATTTCATGGATGAAGAAACTGAGTCTGGGTGAAATCAGCGTGTTTGTCAGAGGAAGGCTGTACCAGAGCATCGTCCAGAGGGTATGGAAGTGGGGTATACTTGTATTTCTCTTGCCAGCTGTGGGTCATTAAGAGTGTAACTTGCCTCAGGGAACCTGGTGGCTCAGTTGGTCAAGTGTCCAACTCTTGGTTTCGGCTCAGGTCATGATCTCAGGGTCATGGGATCAAGCCCTGGATCAGGCTCTGTGCTCAGCAGAGAATCTGTTTAAGATTCTCTCTCTCCCTCTCCCTCTGCCCCTACCCTCACTTGCTCTCACTAAATAAATGGATAAAATCTTAAAAAAAAAAAAAGAGAGAGAGAGAGAAATGTACCTTGCCTCTCTTGCCTCAGTTTCTCTGTGTGTACAATGCAGCTAGCTGATGAGACCAACGTTGAGGGTTGTTGGAAGGAATATGTGACCCACTGGAGGGGAGGCTCGGAGCCTCCCTGGCACATCATGGGCCTTCCCAATGCGGCAGCAGCACCTCCAGTCGGCAGGCTCCAAGTCCAGTGCTCTCCCATGCCCAGCCCACCCTACATCTTGCCGCAGCTCTGAAGTGGGGGTGAGGGCCCTGCTGGCAGAGGAGGGTGTGTGCCATCAGACCTGAATCATGATGCTCAACCAAATGTCCAGCTGGAGGCTCACTGTCAAGTGTCACTTGTTGGGGACTGGCTTGGCACTCTGGGACGGCCTTGTCACGATCTGCTTTGGGCAGCCCCTCACCTGTGTGTTAACTGCATTTCTCCTCCTGATGGTATTGGCGGGGTTGCCACTGATGTGGGACAGAAGCCACTCTACTCAGCACAGCAACTTGAGAAACCTTGTCCAGAGGAGGATGGACAGTGAGACGCTGACAGACAGACGTGCTCTTTCACTGGGATGCAGATGGTACCAGTCTCCACGGTAATGCCAGCCATTGACAGAGGGCTGCTGTGACCCCATTGGTCCCCAGGGCAATCTGTGACCCCTCCCCCAGGAGGCTCATCCCTGCAGGTTTCAGGGGCGAGGGCATGAACGTGTCTTTCAGGAGGGCCACTGTTCAGTCTGCTGCCAGCTTAGAGTCCTGCAGGTGTTCCGAGCCTCGAAGACTTGGGAGACCAGTCTCTTTTGCATCCCATTCCCTTCTGCCATCCCCTGAGCCTCAGGAAAGGGTGTCCTCAGAGGCATTTGTGCTGAGCTAGAGCTGCAGGTGTGGCAGGACACCCTCAGGTAGGCCAGACCGGGGCCAGGGCTGATGGGAGGCCCAACCAGTGCAGAAGTCTGAGGGCCAGATCAGGGGCTGGTCCAATGAGGGTCTTCCCTCTGCCCTTCCATCCAACTGCTCCAGGTAAGAGGTGGGGTCCTGGGGGGATGATGGACTGGAGCTGGGAACAAGGGAGGCCTTGGGGCAGGTCTTGAGACAGAGGTGAAGGGTTCTAGCCCAGGGCAGGGACAGAGGAGGCGAGGCTGAACTCTAGGGTCTTGGTGAGATGAGCAGTGGTGATGCCTTCTGCGGGGACAGGGGAAGGAAGAGCTGAGGAGGCCCAGGTGTGGGGAGGGACCGTTTGCTGTTCTGGACAGGTGAAGTCTAAGTTCCTGCCCGATGCCCATTGGATGCAGGTTTTGATTGCTGGTAGTGGAATCTGAGGAGGCTAAAATGCAACCTCTCAGCCCAGATATGGAGCCAATTAAAAGATAAGAGACAAAGCAGAAGTGACATCAAAATATTAGTCTTGTCGCCGAAAAAACTGGTAGTGGAAAATGTGGCTTACATCTGAGGATGAGGGGCTCCTCAGGCCAAGCCCCAGAATCTGCCAGACTCAGCCTGAGCCCAGGCAGCCCTGATGACCTAGCGGGCTCCCCGTGGGCAGGGAGGAGACTCAGCAGCCCGGGAGTCTCCAGAAGTGTGGGAGCTGCGGGTGGAGCCCCGTCCGCCTGACTTCCAAACCCACATGTTCAGCCGCTCCTGCCCCAGCCCAAGGCTGAGCTCAGCACAGCGGACACTAGCGGGGTAGGGTGTGTGGAAACTCTGGATGGAGGGAAGGAGGAGCATAGAGGGGGGGATGCGTTTCTGCAGGAGGGCTTTCTGGACAGCCCGAGAGCTCATTTCTTCTCTCTCTTGTGTCCCAGGGATGTAGACCAGCCACAGATGCTCTCAGAGCCCCCGCCTCCCCGTTTGCTAGATGAGGGCGCCATACACTCAGAGTCTGATCACAGCAGCACCCAGCATGGAAGGAGTGCTTGTGTCACATGCCACCTTCCTACTGTCCCTGGAAAGTTGTCACTTTTGCCATGTCCCAGAGGAGACGGTGAGGTCCAGGGAGCTTGAGGACATTTTCTGGGCTCCCCGTAGCTACCAGGTTGCCCAGCCTGGCTTGGCTCCTAGGGCTGACTCTAGGGCTCCGCATTAAGCTGAGGTCAGATGGGTCACGTGTCCAGCATAGTGCCTACCCCTTAAGGCAGGTTCCCAGTGGTGATCCCTGAGGGTAGGGGTCACCAGAACAGGTCAGTCCTGCCCTCCACCCGGAGGCCCTGCCCCTTTCTGCCAGGTGGGCCACCTGGGGGTGGGGAAGGGTGCGTATGTGCATCAGTGTCTCTCGTCACCGGGGGCTGGCGAAGGGGAAGGCCACATAGAGTTATTTCTGGGTCTGTGGGGGCTGCTGGGGGAGCTAACTGCGGCAGGGCTTTTTAAAGAAAACTGTGCCTTGTCTATAAATAGCCCCCTGATGCGCTCTGAGCTTCTGACGGTTTGGGGACGTGAGGTGGATAGCGCCCTGCCTGGGTATTGCTCCACACACCTATTGAAGGATTTCACAGGGGAAGGAAGTTTGGGGTCAGCCAGAGCAGGATTTCACAAACTAGTGGCATCTTCCCACAGAAACCCCAGGGGTCAGCATTGTTGACAGCTGTTCATCTTGCCCAGTAAGGGCTTCTGAAATCACTTATCACCATCATGTCATAAAAGAAGCACTATGACAATGCCAAAAAAGTAGAAAACACATCATCTCAGACTGAAGGGCAGGCCAGTAAATGGAATACTCCCCTGCCCCCTTACAACAATACTTGTTTACTACCTCAGTTCCGTAGGTTAGAAGTCCAGGTGGGCTCAGTAGGTTCTATGCTTCGGGTATCACAAGGCCAAAAGCAAGGTGCCATCTGAGCTGGGCTCTTACCTAGAGGCTTTTGGGAGCTCAGACAAATTGCATTTGCAGGACTGAGTTCCCATTTCTTTGCTGGCAATAGACAGGGAGTCATTTTCATCTCTTAGAGGCCTCTCTGTTTCTTAGGCATGGTTCCTCCCTCCTCAAAGCCAGCCGCAGTGTGTCAAATCCTTGTCTTGCTTTGTTTCCTCTCTCTCTGACTTCCCCTTCTGCCCAAGTACATTTTTTTAGAGATTTTATTTATTTCTTCATGAGAGACACAGAGAGAGAGGCAGAGACATAGGCAGAAGGAGAAGCAGGCTCACTGCGGGGATCCCAATGGGGGACATGATCCTAGGATCCTGGGATCACAACCTGAGCCAAAGGCAGATATTCAACCACTGAACCACCCAGGTGTCCCCAATACATTTTTTAATGGAAATCTGTCTTTGGGGTTCTAGCTGCCTTAATCCTTCCAGAATCTTATGAAAACAGGGATGGACAGCTCGTGCCCACAGAGTCTGGTGATGGGGAGTACCAGAGCCTGAGGCTTTGGGGCACCGCCTTACCCATTCATCGTGGGTGAATAAACCCGATCAGGAGGCTGGGCCTTGGGCTCAGTTGTGCAGATACAGAGTTGAAAGGAAAAGCAGCCCCTCTATGAGATGCAGCTTGCTTATCTGCAAGTAAGGCTAGTGTTGCCTATCTCTATGTGACACCAAGGATGGTACAAGAATGATGGATAACAATTTGCTGACCCGTACAAGAAGTCATTGTCATGGTCCTCTCTGCAAGTTGCACAACTAGGTTGGTCTGGAATGCCTAGTGCCCCCTGGGGCAGGGCTCTGGGGATGCACTGGGGATGGTGGGTGGCTAGGGACATGATGAAGTGAGTTCTGAGCACACCTGCCAGGCAAAGAAGTCTCCAATGATGATATGAGTATACCCCCCAAAATAGGTTGAAGTCCTACCCCTCATACCTCAGAGCATGACCTCATTTGGATGGAGTCATTATGGGTGTAACTAGTTACCCTGAAGTCATACTGGAGGAGGGTGAGCCCTAATCCAGCATGACTGGTGTCTTGAGAAGAACACACACACCACCACCACCATCACCAAGTGGCAACAGAGGCACAGACTGAATTGTCACAGCTACAAGCCCAGGAAGCAGGATGACCAGCAACCCCAGAAGCTAGGGCAGGCAAGGGAGGACTCCCCTGTCAGCTTCAGAGGGAGTGTGGCCCTGCTGACACCTGACTTTAGACTTCCAACCTTCCTACAGTACTTGGCTATGGAGCCCCAAGAAACTGACACAAATGCCTGTCACAGCACTGGCACACAGTCGGAGCCTGATACGTGCTTGCTGAGTGAATGATGAGTGAATGATGTGTATCGAGTGCTTGCTCTATAGCAGACACTGGGCTGCAGGATCTGATGATGGTTGAAAATAGTTGTACAATTACAGTTTGCAGGACACTTGGGCAAGCATCTGAGGCGAGTGCTACTACGGTTCTCACTCTACAGAGGAGGAAACCAAGACAGAGCGACAAGCCCCTTGCCCAGGGTCATGTAAGCAGCTGAGCTAAGATGCAGAGCCAAGTGGCACAAACCCCAGAGCTCTTGCTGGGCAGCACTGCAATATTGCCACCCAGCCTGTTGACCAATACATAATAGGTGATAGATAAATGCTCACCGCCTCATACTTGTCCACTGCCTTTCCCCAGATGTGCTGACAAAGTTCTGAGATTCTGCAAGAGTCTTCAATTCAAACAAGAGAAGTGTCACTTTTCAACCTGTCTGCCAGAGTCTCTGGGTGACTGGTCAAGATTTACTGAAGCAGAGCTGGTTTGATTCTATCCTTAAAATTGTCACTTCCTCCAAGATGCCTTCCCTGACCAGCCCCCATTTATATTAGTATCCTGTTGCAGAATGAATTGTTTCTCCCAAAAAGATCTGTTGAGGTTTCTAACCCCGATGTCTGTGAATATGACCCCTTTGGAAATAAGACCTTGCGGATGTGGTCAAGTCAAGATAAGGTCATATTAGATTGGGGGGTCAGCTCTGATGAGACATAAATGTGTCCTTATAAGAAGAGGCACAGAGACTCAACCAGGGAAAACTCCAAGTAAGGACAGAGACAGATTATTGTGATGCATTAATAAGCCAAGGGATTCTGGGAGAGAGGCCTTGGAACAGAGTCTCCCCTAGAGCCTCCAGAGGGAGTGTGGTGCTACCAACACCCAGATTTCAGACTTCTGGACTCTGGAACTGTGAGGGATTACATTTATGCTGTTTTAAGCCATCCAGTTCGTGGTGCTCTGCGATGGCAACCACAAGAAACAAACATGCACCAGGCTTGGCCACAAGCTGACTTGGGCTCATCCTATTCTAACCTCCATTCCACCTTCTTCCAGCAATTTCTAGAACCCAGGCATCTGAACTTCCTCCTCAATTTAATAGTTAAAGTGACTTGAACATTCTCCCTTCAGAGCAAGTCAATATATTGCATCCCCGTGGATGCGGGTCAGGGAGGTGAAGTCCTGGAAAAAATCCAGGGCTCTGGAGTCAGTCCCTTGCCAGGTCTGAGACCTAGGACCAATCAGATAACGTTTTTGACCTCCAGGAACTTCTTATAAAAGTGGCCATAATCATATTGCCTTGAGAGGTGTGAGGTTGAAGTGGGGAAAGATGTGCCAACACTTGGGCAGTACCTGATTCCACAAGGTCTTTTTTTTTTTTTTAAAGATTTTATTTATTTATTCATGGTAGTCACAGAGAGAGAGAGAGAGAGAGAGAGAGAGAGGCAGAGACACAGGCAGAGGGAGAAGCAGGCTCCATGCACCGGGAGCCCAACTTGGGATTCGATCCCGGGTCTCCGGGATCGCACCCTGGGCCAAAGGCAGGCGCCAAACCGCTGTGCCACCCGGGGATCCCTGATTCCACAAAGTCTTTAACAAATGCTTCTTAACCTGAATAGAATATCAGACCCCTCTGTTGGGTGGTTCATCCCATAAATGAAGTTGAATTTCTACTATGGTTAGTACCATAGGTTCACAAAATTGCAAAGATTAATTATACAGTGTTTTCACCTGCTATTTAGATAACATCAGAAAAGAACAACACAATTATACCAGGTTTCATGCTTTCCAAAAAGAAAAACAAGTAACTCTGAATGTGAACGGGCTTAATGACCCCATCAAAAGGCGCAGGGTTTCAGACTGGATAAAAAAGCAGGACCCATCTATTTGCTGTCTACAAGAGACTCATTTTAGACAGGACACCTACAGCCTGAAAATAAAAGGTTGGAGAACCATTTACCATTCGAATGGTCCTCAAAAGAAAGCAGGGGTAGCCATCCTTATATCAGATAAACTAAAATTTACCCCAAAGACTGTAGTGAGAGATGAAGAGGGACACTATATCATACTTAAAGGATCTATTCAACAAGAGGACTTAACAATCCTCAATATATATGCCCCGAATGTGGGAGCTGCCAAATATATAAATCAATTATTAACCAAAGTGAAGAAATACTTAGATAATAATACACTTATACTTGGTGACTTCAATCTAGCTCTTTCTATACTCGATAGGTCTTCTAAGCACAACATCTCCAAAGAAACGAGAGCTTTAAATGATACACTGGACCAGATGGATTTCACAGATATCTACAGAACTTTACATCCAAACTCAACTGAATACACATTCTTCTCAAGCGCACATGGAACTTTCTCCAGAATAGACCACATATTGGGTCACAAATCGGGTCTGAACCGATACCAAAAGATTGGGATCGTCCCCTGCATATTCTCAGACCATAATGCCTTGAAATTAGAACTAAATCACAACAAGAAGTTTGGAAGGACCTCAAACACGTGGAGGTTAAGGATCATCCTGCTAAAAGATAAAAGGGTCAACCAGGAAATTAAGGAAGAATTAAAAAGATTCATGGAAACTAATGAGAATGAAGATACAACCGTTCAAAATCTTTGGGATGCAGCAAAAGCAATCCTAAGGGGGAAATACATCGCAATACAAGCATCCATTCAAAAACTGGAAAGAACTCAAATACAAAAGCTAACCTTACACATAAAGGAGCTAGAGAAAAAACAGCAAATAGATCCTACACCCAAGAGAAGAAGGGAGTTAATAAAGATTCGAGCAGAACTCAATGAAATTGAGACCAGAAGAACTGTGGAACAGATCAACAAAACCAGGAGTTGGTTCTTTGAAAGAATTAACAAGATAGATAAACCATTAGCCAGCCTTATTAAAAAGAAGAGAGAGAAGACTCAAATTAATAAAATCATGAATGAGAAAGGAGAGATCACTACCAACACCAAGGAAATACAAACGATTTTAAAAACATATTATGAACAGCTATACGCCAATAAATTAGGCAATCTAGAAGAAATGGACGCATTCCTGGAAAGCCACAAACTACCAAAACTGGAACAGGAAGAAATAGAAAACCTGAACAGGCCAATAACCAGGGAGGAAATTGAAGCAGTCATCAAAAACCTCCCAAGACACAAGAGTCCAGGGCCAGATGGCTTCCCAGGGGAATTTTATCAAACGTTTAAAGAAGAAACCATATCTATTCTCCTAAAGCTGTTTGGAAAGATAGAAAGAGATGGAGTACTTCCAAATTCGTTCTATGAGGCCAGCATCACCTTAATTCCAAAACCAGACAAAGACCCCACCAAAAAGGAGAATTACAGACCAATATCCCTGATGAACATGGATGCAAAAATTCTCAACAAGATACTGGCCAATAGGATCCAACAGTACATTAAAAAAATTATTCACCAATTATTATGACCAAGTAGGATTTATCCCTGGGACACAAGGCTGGTTCAACACCCGTAAAACAATCAATGTGATTCATCATATCAGCAAGAGAAAAACCAAGAACCATATGATCCTCTCATTGGATGCAGAGAAAGCATTTGACAAAATACAGCATCCATTCCTGATCAAAACTCTTCAGAGTGTAGGGATAGAGGGAACATTCCTCGACATCTTAAAAGCCATCTATGAAAAGCCCACAGCAAATATCATTCTCAATGGGGAAGCACTGGGAGCCTTTCCCCTAAGATCAGGAACAAGACAGGGATGTCCACTCTCACCACTGCTGTTCAACATAGTACTGGAAGTCCTAGCCTCAGCAATCAGACAACAAAAAGACATTAAAGGCATTCAAATTGGCAAAGAAGAAGTCAAACTCTCCCTCTTCGCCGATGACATGATACTCTACATAGAAAACCCAAAAGTCTCCACCCCAAGATTGCTGGAACTCATACAGCAATTCGGTAGCGTGGCAGGATACAAAATCAATGCCCAGAAGTCAGTGGCATTTCTATACACTAACAATGAGACTGAAGAAAGAGAAATTAAGGAGTCAATCCCATTTACAATTGCACCCAAAAGCATAAGATACCTAGGAATAAACCTCACCAAAGATGTAAAGGATCTATACCCTCAAAACTATAGAACACTTCTGAAAGAAATTGAGGAAGACACAAAGAGATGGAAAAATATTCCATGCTCATGGATTGGCAGAATTAATATTGTGAAAATGTCAATGTTACCCAGGGCAATATACACGTTTAATGCAATCCCTATCAAAATACCATGGACTTTCTTCAGAGAGTTAGAACAAATTATTTTAAGATTTGTGTGGAATCAGAAAAGACCCCGAATAGCCAGGGGAATTTTAAAAAAGAAAACCATATCTGGGGGCATCACAATGCCAGATTTCGGGTTGTACTACAAAGCTGTGGTCATCAAGACAGTGTGGTACTGACACAAAAACAGACACATAGATCAGTGGAACAGAATAGAGAATCCAGAAGTGGACCCTGAACTTTATGGGCAACTAATATTCGATAAAGGAGGAAAGACTATCCATTGGAAGAAAGACAGTCTCTTCAATAAATGGTGCTGGGAAAATTGGACATCCACATGCAGAAGAATGAAACTAGACCACTCTCTTGCACCAGACACAAAGATAAACTCAAAATGGATGAAAGATCTAAATGTGAGACAAGATTCCATCAAAATCCTAGAGAACACAGGCAACACCCTTTTTGAACTCGGCCATAGTAACTTCTTGCAAGATACATCCACGAAGGCAAAAGAAACAAAAGCAAAAATGAACTATTGGGACTTCATCAAGATAAGAAGCTTTTGCACAGCAAAGGATACAGTCAACAAAACTCAAAGACAACCTACAGAATGGGAGAAGATAGTTGCAAATGGCATATCAGATAAAGGGCTAGTTTCCAAGATCTATAAAGAACTTATTAAACTCAACACCAAAGAAACAAACAATCCAATCATGAAATGGGCAAAAGACATGAACAGAAATCTCACAGAGGAAGACATAGACATGGCCAACATGCACATGAGAAAATGTTCTGCATCACTTGCCATCAGGGAAATACAAATCAAAACTACAATGAGATACCACCTCACACCAGTGAGAATGGGGAAAATTAACAAGGCAGGAAACCACAAATGTTGGAGAGGATGCGGAGAAAAGGGAACCCTCTTACACTGTTGGTGGGAATGTGAACTGGTGCAGCCACTCTGGAAAACTGTGTGGAGGTTCCTCAAACAGTTAAAAATAGACCTGCCCTACGACCCAGCAATTGCACTGTTGGGGATTTACCCCAAAGAGACAAATGCAATGAAACGCCGGGACACCTGCACCCCGATGTTTATAGCAGCAATGGCCACGATAGCCAAACTGTGGAAGGAGCCTCGGTGTCCAACGAAAGATGAATGGATAAAGAAGATGTGGTCTATGTATACAATGGAATATTACTCAGTTATTAGAAATGACAAATACCCACCATTTGCTTCAACGTGGATGGAACTGGAGGGTATTATGCTGAGTGAAGTAAGCCAGTCGGAGAAGGACAAACATTATATGTTCTCATTCATTTGGGGAATATAAATAATAGTGAAAGGGAATATAAGGGAAGGGGGAAGAAATGTGAGGGAAATATCAGAAAGGGAGACAGAACGTAAAGACTGCTAACTCTGGGAAACGAACTAGGGGTGGTGGAAGGGGAGGAGGGCGGGGGGTGGAAGTGAATGGGTGACGGGCACTGGGGGTTATTCTGTATGTTAGTAAATTGAACACCAATAAAAAATAAATTAAAAAAAAAGTCAAAAAGAAAAACAAAGTCAAAGGGAAGAAAGTTATTTTCTCCTTGCATAAAATTAATTTGGTGCTGGCTAACACGGTTCTGTTTTTGTTTTCTTCCGCTTCCTAAATAGAAGAGGCCCAATTTATACATCCCATCTGTATTTGAATGTTTTTAGAATGCCTCAAAGTTAGTGTTGATTTAATTTATTTTCATGAGAGATTTGCAAAATATTTTCCTAAGTTATTCTGAACTGTAGGTCGTTCATGAGGAGAGTGAAGGGGTGGTGTCTGTGGAGTGTGTGCTCCTGGAAGGAGAAGACTAGGCAAAGCAGGGAGGAAGTGGGGGCCTGCAAGGTTCCTCCTTGGCCTCTCCAGTCCAAGTATTCCCTTCCTACCCTTTCCAGGGTGTCCTCCTATGTGTGTCCTTTCCCTGAGACTGCATTGTTGCTAACTTGGTTTGGAGGTCCTCTGTGAACTGGTCTACCCTCGTCCATCCTCACAAGCCACACCTGTCCCCTTCACACTCACCTGGCTCACACAAAGTCCCTCCAGCCTGGCGGAGCATAATGGAGCAGGACAAACAGGTGCCCATCTATGCAGCTGAGGTGGCTTCCCTCACCCTCCCTCCAGGTTCCTAGGAAGAAGCTTTGCTTTCCCTTGTTCCTCACCCTCCTTCCCATCCAGTGAGGAATCTCCTCTCTCCATGCCTGTACAACAGCTCCTTGAAGACACTCATCTCTGTCCTCACTCTTTGGACAGACTCCATCTTACCCCGGGGTCTGTTGTACTGAATTGAAAACCAAAGCCTCCAGGAAGAGTTTCTCAAAGATGAACATGTTTAGTGAGTAGATGCTTATTAAATATTTGTGAATTAATGAATGCATGAGTGAATGAGTGAATCATGTATTCTTTGGAGAGTTTTCTAGCTCTAGATGTAACCAAATTATAGTAACTGCAGTAAGTCTTTTTAAATCCCTCACATTTAGAGCAAAATAAATTATATTATTTACAAAATTCCCCAAGATGCAATAAAATACAGTGAAGTCCTTTCTGTAATCCTGACGTGACCAGCTAATGCTGTTAAATCAGAATTTTATAGTGTGCTTTTATTGGACCTGGTTTCACTGAGTCTTATCATAAGATAACACATTTGCTTTTGAACTAAACTGAACTGTGAAATGGAAACTACAGTTACCAGCACCTACCATTTGTCCAGTATCACTCTAAGTCCTTATATATGTTATGTACAGAACTCAGGCCCAATAATGTCTCATTGTCAATCTCCTCCCCCCCTTTAGTAATCACCATTACCACCACCACCACCACCACCACCACCACCACCACCATCATCACCATCGCCATCATCTCCACCACCACCCCCACCACCATCTCCACCATCACCATCACCACCATCACCACGACCACCACCACCACCATCACTACCATCACCACTGTTACTGCCACCACCACCATTATCACATTACCATCATCACCAGAAAAACTAACAGTTATTGAGCACTTAATCCTTTTCAGACATTAGTCTAAGTGTCTAACATGTTTTTCTCAGGTAATCCTCACCTAACCTCTATTAAACAACTGTTATGATCTCTATTTTTATAGATGAGAAAACTGAGATTATAATAAACTTAGGGACTTTCTCAAATATAGAGCTAGTGAGTGTCAGAGCTGGAGATCAGATCAGATACTTGGTCTCATCATTCATTTGACAAATATTTTTTGAGAGGATCTTGTACAAGTCATGTGCCATTCCAGGGGTTAAGGGATACAGAGCTAACAAGATAGGAGCAGGAGACTTACAGCCCAGAATATGTGTATGTGCCTGTGTATGGCACATATGCATGCACACATTCTTGCATGTTGTAACTGTGCTTATGTATGCATATGTGCATGCATAAATGCATGCACGTGTGTGAATGCCTGGAAGCAAGCATGTGTGTGTGCATGTGGGTGGGCCAGGGTCAGAGCACAGACAATGAAGAAGTAAACAAATGAATGGAGATAATTTCAGAGAGATACAGATGTTGTGATAAAATTAAAGCACGTTGTTGGGACACAAATTGAGGGGGCAGAGCTTCTTCAGACTGGATGGTCAAGGAATATATGACATTTGACATTTGAAATAAATGACATTTGAATCAAGACTGGAAGAACAAGAAAGGGTGGATTTGGGGATGGAGTTCCAGGGGAAGGGGACAGCAAGTGCCAAAACCTCACACCAGCCACTACCCAGCCATGTTCTAGGAGCAGAATGAGGCTGGTGAGTTTCCAGCATCTTGAGCAGGGAACAGGGTGGTGGGGTGAGATTGGGCCATGGGCAGGGCCAGGCCATGTGGGTGTGGGTTGGAGTCTGGGTTTACTCTGGGTGCTAAAGGTAAGGTGTTAAGCAGGCAGGTGGCATATCTTTCTCATGTATTAAAAGGCCATTTGGGTGACTTTGTAGGGAATAGGTTGAAGGGAGCAGGGAAGGAGATGGAGACAATAGTCTGAAGGTGCTGGGGGTCATCCAGGTGAAAGATGGGAGCTGTGTGGACCATGATAGTGGCCATGGAAATTCAGGAAGTTAGAAGCATTTGAGATATGTCGTGCAAATGGAATCAACAAGAACAATGGATCTGCTAGACACGTGGGGTGCAAGGAAAGAGGCTAAGAACCACTGATGACAATGAATACTCACCCTCACCAGGCACTACTCAAGTTTGTTGGTGGAATAGAAGGGAAGAAAGGGTAGGTACTGCTCTTAGGACCATGGAAACCAAAGGAAAGAACTAAGTCACAGAGAGCTAAGGTCATGCAGTGGGAAGGTGCTGGAGCCAGAGGCAAGAAGAGATGGAAAAGCTGGTATAGAGTGGCATTGCTCACATCTGTGCAGGTGGGTACCAGGGCAGGTACAAGCTCCCAGCAACGGTGCTTCAGTGGATCAGAGATAGACCCCTTGAATGTGATTAAGTAAGAACAGATTCATTTGGCTAGGTTTCTTGTAGATTTACTGAACATGCCATTTCCTATAGTGTTCACCACCCCACTAACTCATTTTTCAGCCAGAGGCTCAATTTTTTTTTTATTGCACTTGCTAATTTCTAAATGGCATTTCAACTTTCCCTCCTGGGTATTTCTTTTTTAAAAAAATATTTATTTATTTATTATTTATGATAGACAGAGAGAGAGGCAGAGACACAGGAGGAGGGGGAAGCAGGCTCCATGCCAGGAGCCCGACGTGGGACTCGATTCCGGGACTCCAAGATCGCGCCCTGGGCCAAAAGCAGGCGCTAAACCCCTGAGCCACCCAGGGATCCCCCCTCCTGAATATTTCTTGTGCTTTAGTTCATAAATCTTTGACATATGGCATGGCCCTGTGGATGATTATGGGGAGAACCAAGACACAAACTGGTTCACCATTTCTCAAGAAGGGCACTGGAGGGCAGCCCGGGTGGCTCAGCGGTTTAGCACCTGCCTTCAGCCCAGGGCATGATCCTGGAGACCCGGGATCGGGTTCCACGTCAGGCTCCCTGCATGGAGCCTGCTTTTCCCTCTGCCTGTGTCTCTGCCTCTCTCTCTGTCTGTGTCTCTCATGAATAAATAAAATCTTAAAAAAAAAAAAGGGGGCTCTGGGTTGAGGCGTTCAGGTTCTACCTTTTGTTTTCAAGTTAGAGTGTTTTAATGTTGCAATTGTCCTTTCTCAACCACAGGAAAGCTAGTTTCACAGAAGAAACACCAGAAGTTCAAGATGTTTTAAACACTGCAGTTAAAGCAATGGTCAGATTACCCCTCTTAAGAGTCAAACACTAGTCATTGTTTTATGCTCTGAAGCTCATTCTAACTTGTTTCAGGTCTTTCCATGTTACAGAATTTTCAGAGCTAAAAAATACTTTAGTAATCATGCACTTTACCTTTTGATAGACGAGGAAATGGTTCAAGTATTGAATGATGTGCCCAGAAGGTGAGAGCTGATCTTGAGGGGACAAGTTTAGGGTAGGATATGGGGATTGGTAGGTTAGGTTTTACTTAGTATATCAGTTGGCTATTGGTATAACAAACCACCCCCAAGTCTGGTGGTTTAAAACAATGGCCATGTCTTTGCTCTGAATTCTGCAATCTGGGCAAGGCTCAACTGGGTGGTTCTTCTGCTGGTTAACCTTAGGTTACTCAGTGACCTCTGGCAGTCATTCATATGCTGGCTGGGCCAAGCCGGTCCAAGGTGCATCAGCCAAATGATTAGAACAGCTGGAGCCTGGCTGAGTCTCCCCCATTCTGCACAGAGAGTCCAACAGGGTAGCTAGCTTTCTTTGTAGGGTGGTTCAGAGCTGCAAAAGTGCAGAAGTGGAAGCTTTAAAAATCTCTTAGGTTACCCAGTGTCACTTCTGTCTTCTTCTGTTGGTCAAAGCAAGTTACAGACTGGCCTGGGTTCTAGTAGAGGGGACATAGACTCTACTTCTCACTGGAAAGAATGACAAAGCCATGGTATAAATGGGCATGTGGAATGGGAGAGATTGTTAAGAGGTCATTCAGTTCAAATCAGCAGGGTCTGGCTCCTCATCCAGACAAGAGTTCATGGACTGCCTGCTGAACTACACTGAATTACTTACCTGTGAGCAGCAGAAAGGGCAAGAACCCAAGATGGTCTGGCCTCTGATTCAGGGCTCTATAAAGACCTAACAGGCCTTAGATGAGACTGGCCATCCATGACAGGCTACTGCTATATCAGCTTGTGAGTGGAAGTCTCTTACCAGCTGTGTGACCTTGAGCTGGTTAATAAAGCTCCATGTTCTCATATGCATCCTAAGCATATCACATCTACTTTGAGGTTTGTTCTGAAAGTAAATGGTATACAAATGCACAGTGCCAGCCCTTGATAATCCAACAAATGGTAGCAATAATTATCAAAGTCATCTGTTAAATTATTAGAGCTTTGGGATTAGAAAGACATAATAATAGCAGCCAACATTTACTGAGTGCTTACTATGTCCCAGCCCTACAGTGAGTACTTTACCTGGGTTATCTCAATCCTCTGTAATCTGATGACCAGGGTATTTTATTGATTCATGTGTCAATAGGAAGAAAATGAGTGTTCAGGAGGTAGATCCATGGCAGGTCATAAGTGATGGAGCAGTTTTTGAGCTTGGCCACTCTTACAACCAAGACCTGAGCTTTTAACAACCACATTTGCATATTAGGCAAACATAAGCTTTCTGGACTTTGGTCTGTCTGGGTAGAGAGGATAACATAGGGTTTGTAGGTTTGTTTGTGCATGTCTGGCCCAGATGTGCCTGTGGATACTTGATAAGTCACCCTAGTTGACCACTGCTTCTGTTCTTGGACAGTTTTTGGGGCACCAGCTGGATGAGTCAGGAGGGAAGGGCTGTCTTTCTCTCTATTCCCTCTTTGCCTCTCCCATAGGAGAGGTCAGCTGAAGTTTGAAGCCAAGGGCAGCCATGAGACTAATGGTTTTCATGGTTCAGAATGTATTGTCTCTCTTCCCCTGGATGCCTGAAGTACTCAGTGGCTATATTTGTTGAGGAGAGTTCATGGTGCTGACATACATGAGCCATGTGACTCCTTTCAGAACAAACCTCGAAGTAGATGCGATATGCTTTGTTGAAGAAAATGACCTTGGGCTTCTCAGGGCAGAGTCCTACCTATAGCCAGGGCTCCACCACATTGTAGGCAGCTGGTCCCACATGAGGCTAGCTCAGAAAGGGAAAGTGGTCTAGTCTTCATTGGCACATTGGTTCTGCTCTCCTGTAGGACCTCCACAGCAGCAAGGCACATGTCCCTGACCTCAAAGTGCCCAAAGTTGACAAGGTCAGAGATGGGCCCCCATTCACCTAAGGCCAGCCCTACAGTTATGGGTTCCCTTCACTCTCTGAAAATAGGGCATTCTTGTGAAACCTTTTGTGAGCCAAATGGGATAAAGCCAAGTAGCAATTATCATTCATTTATATGGAAAAAATTTTTGAGTGTTCTCACCCTAAGAAAATCAACTCTCTTAGGTTTTTCTGGTACCTTAGGAGAAATATTACTAATGGATACACACAAGAAACGGAGAAAAACCCAGAACTTACAGACACAGCTCTGAGCTCTGGCAGCCTGAAGCCCAAATGCTGAGTGTGGACCCTGGAGAAGTCACTGGGGGTGCCACTTGCTGCTCAGATGTGCTCTGCCCTTCACCTGCTCCTCTCCCTATAAAACCAGTACTGAACATGAGTTTTGCGTTTTGCCATTTTGTGTTAATACAAAAAATCTGATGTCTTTCAAGTAGTGAAAACAGGAACTAATGTTGGGTTCTTGTTAAACCAAAGTGGATAACAGCAAATTCCAGAAGCAAGTCAGCCCCAGGGAAGACTGCTGTTCCTGGCAGCCCCGCACCAGGGAGGACAGAGAGGAACCCCAGTCACCTCTTCTCCAGACCAAACCCTCCCTGATTCCAATTCTGAATCCTCATTTATTCCAACCAGTGACTTCTGGGCACCTTCTATATACCAGCTCTGGGCTGTGCCCTGGACCACCCAGACAGAGAAGCCCCATTGGCTTACATGATGGAACCCGCCTCGGGGAGTGCCTAGAGCAGATGTGCCACTTCCACTCTAGAGGCCAGATTCCAGCCTTCAGGAGCATTTGGGAGCCAGTGAAAAGGGGAGGAGTGACTCTACAGCCCCCTGGGACACCCTAAGCCTCTGCTTCCTCATCTGTGAAAGGGGCCAAGGACCAGGCTCCCTGACAATGGCCAGGACCACAGATCTTTCCCCCCTGGCTTCTGTCTCTGGAGGTGAACCCAGAGCCAGGGGAGAGCCACCTACTGAATGAAGGAAGAGCTCAAAGCGTCATGAGGGTTCATGGTGCTGACATACATGAGCCCATGTGACTCCTGTAGGGGCTTGGTCGATCCTTCCGGGGGGATCTCAGCTGACCTGCACTGCCCATCCCAAGAGCAAGCTCTGGTGACCCTGAGGATGTCCTTCAGTGTGTTCCTGAGGGGAAGGGACACAGATTCCAGCCCCTTGCCTGCAGTTCAAAGACCCAGTGGGTATTTGTTTTGTCTGTTCCAGAACCAGCCACGTACATTTTATGGCAGCAGCTGGGTTAATGCATCAGATCAGAGAGCAGCATCCCCGTCACAGGGCAAGAGGGAGCAGAGTGAGGCTTACGTTTGCCAGAAAACCGGATCCAGATCACTGAATAATTCATGGTTAATATTCCAGCTTAAAAGAAGCCTTGGATCAAACTCCTACTTCTCCTCCCAGAGTTGTAAAGGTCCCGGTGCTGCATATCAGCCTCTCAGCCCAGCTCGGGCTGCAGGAGGCCGGGAGCAGGTGTGCGGCGCCCTCCGGGCAGCCTTGGCTGATGTGACTGGATCTCCCATGTCAGCTTTTATTACCAGGGACACCCAGCTCCCTAGGGTCCTTGCAGGATTTCAGATTATCCTCAGATCAGATCAATCTGTCCCCATGTCATGGCTTTTGAACCATCAACCCTGAGTGCCCTCAGGGTGAGGGCCATGCAGGGCCCTTGGGCTACTGTAAGGTGGGGGGGTTGTAAGGCCCCAACACACCCCAGGGCTCACTATAGATGACTGACCTCATCACCCAGAGCCCTGACGCTGCACATGGGGCCCCTCCTGGGGAAGGCTGGGGCTGGGCTGAGGGGCCCCAGGGCAGAGGGTCCCTGGGAGATGGGCCCTTCCACATGATGGTCAGTCCCAGGCCAACTGCCCTGGATGCACAAGGTCAGTGGGGTCAGGGTGACTCCATCTCCCCCTCTTCATTCTCCTCCAAGCAGACACCATAGACAACCTTCGTCCCTGCAGCTTTGATTCAGGAATTAAACATTGATCAAGGCCACGTGTGCCTACGTCTGCTTCCAGCCTAGGGATACAAGGGGGAAAACCAGAAGCTTCCTCCTCTGTGAGGCACACATCCAGTGGTAGGAGACAGATGATCCCAGCCATGACAGCAAAGGGCAAGGCTGTGAAGGAAGGCAAAGCCCGGAAGGGGAGGAGACTGGCAGGGGAGAGGGCAGTCCTGGTGACACCTGCCACAGAGTGGTCAGAGGAGAAGGTGACCTGGGGCCGAGACCTGAATGAAGTCTGGGACAGAGGGGTGCAGGCCACCTGGTAGGAGTTTCCAGGCAGAGGGAATGGCATGTGCCAAGGTCCTGGGGTGAGACCGTGCTCGGGTGTCAGAGGAACCAGGAGAAGGCTGAGGTGGAGGAAGAAGAGAAGAATGGGACGTGAGGTTGGAGTGGGTGGTGGAGCCTGCAGGGGATGGGTTCTGGATCATTCTAAGTGGACTTCACACCTATTTCACTCCTTCAGTTACCCTGAGTCAGGTGCTTTGGAGGATTTGGAAATGAGTTACTCCTTCCTCCAAGCAGCTCACGGTTGGTTTTTGGTTTGTTTGTTTGTCTGGGTTTTCCTTTGGTTTTGCTCCAGCCTCTCAACACAGGTCTCGGAGATCTAAACACTAGGTCTTTGGATTCTCTGGGCTCAGGGAAGAGATACTTTTCCTGTGGATGGCTGTTTGAGCCACCTGTGTCCCCACTGGGCCCTCACACAGCCTGGGTGCTCCTTGGGATCCACATAGGAGTGGATGAGCTGGCTGCTCAGGGTGGCTCACCTGCTTCCCCTCTGCCCAGGCTCCTTGGCCTCTGCACAATGTCAGCTCCCTTGCCTCAGGGTGTCACCTCTCATGGTCCCCTTGCTAACTGCTGTCCCTCCTTATTCTATAGCATACTTGGTGAGTCAGTTCCACTTCTCACTTCTTTTTCTTAATGTTTGGCATCTTACATCTCTATTTTTCTATATTTTAAACTATGAAATATTTGATACGTACAAAATAATATAAGATAGGGGTTGTGCAGATTATGGAGCATGGTAGCATTTGTGAACTCTATGCCAAGCATCCAGTATGATATTCGGTCCTTCTGTTCCACCCTAAACCCGCTGCCTCCCTGTCTACAGAGGGATCATTATCCTGAATGTTTTCTGTATCATTCCCTTGTTTCTTTACAGCTTTATGACAAAGCTATAGCTTGAAACCATCTAGTGTAGTGAGTACGGCTTTTTAACTTTATATAAATAGAATATTCTTTGTGTGTTTTTCAAGGACATTCAATGTGTGTGTCGACGTGTGTCGTGGTTCTGCATTCATCTTCACTGCTATGCATTGTTCCCCCACATGGATGTGCCAGCAGTTACCCATCCTCTAGTGAATGGACGTTTGGGTTGTTGCCCTTACTTTGTTGGTAGGATGATGAGCCACAACCATGACTATATGCATCTCCAAGGATGTGACTGGAAGAATTTCTCTAGGCATTTATGAGAAATTGCTGGGTTTGGGGTGTGTACAACATCAGTTGTATTTTGTACTGACAACTAGTGTTCTGAAGCATTGGTTCCAGTGCACCATCCCTCAGTGACCTGAGACCATGCTGACTGTCCACATTCACACACTTTCTAGATTTTTACCAAGCTGGCGGGTATGGTCTTTCATGTGATTTTGATTTCTTTTTCCCTGGTTACCTTTTCATATGTTTCCAGGAGTTTCTCATGACATCTATGAAATACTCATGCTGGTCTTTGCAAAGCCTTGTATTGGTTTCTTTGACTTCTTGTTGACATTTAGAAGTTATTTGGGCATTTCCTACATTAATAATTGTTCATTTCCTGGGTAGCAAATGCATTCTCCCTGCATGTGGCTTGGATTTTCACTCCGTTTATGATGTCGCAAGTTTGTGGTTTACTGTAGTAAAGTGTCTTCCTCTTTTTGACTTGTTTAAGAAATCCCATCCTACTCTAGGGTCATAAGGATAGCCTTCTATAATGCCTTCTAAATGTTTTCAAGTTTTGCCTTTCATATTTAAATCTCTAATTTACTCAGAGTTGATTTTTGTGTAGGGTTTGAGGTAGGGATCTAAATGAAGTTTTTTTTCCCTCCCAAAGGTAGAACAACTCCTCCAGGACTACTTCATGAAGTCTACCCTTTCTTGCTTGTCTAACCAATACATCCTTTCCACGTTACACCAGTTTCCTTGTGTGTGTGGTCTGAATTCTGTTCTGCTCCACTGACCAATGTCATACTGCTTGAAGAATTAGAGCTTTACGATGAAGTCCTGCTGTCTTATAGGGCACCCCCGCCCCCTCCAGTACTGCCTCCTCCCAAGTGCATTCTTCTTCTAAAAATAAGTAACTAGCTACAATATTCCTATTTCTGCATTCATAGACACACTCAGCTCTTTGTCATCTTGCCTTTGCCTCCAGTGCTGTTTCATTTCTCTGGGGTGCCGTCTCCGCCCTTTGCCTGCAAAAGCCCTACTCGGTAGTACACTCTGCTCTAAGCATCATGGTCCTAAAGGCTTCTAGGGCAGTCCCATAAAGAGCTAGGTAGTTGTTCTTTGGGTTCAATTATCCTCATGCGCTGTGTTGCACTTGCTTGCTGCTTACTCATACCCCTCAATCCTAGCTGCCTTCCCTTCCCCCATCTAGCTCCAACCCCCAGCTGGCTCCCTCCCCCCACTGGCTCCCACAACCCCGGCTGCTGCCCCCTCCCCTGACAGCTCTCTACCCCTGGCTGGCCCCAGCCACCCCCCACCCTTGGTCCTGACTCCCTTCATCACCCACCCCACATCCACCACAGGGGCTGATGCACAGAGGTGCTCAGGGATGCCCATCAGAACTAATCATATTTCCACCTCAGCTGGCCTCATCTTTCCCTAAAATGCTCCTTCCCACAATCCTTCATCTCATATTTGTAATAGGTGAGTTTTCTTAGTGAAAATGAAAGGAAGAATGTTCAAGCAAAGCCTATCTTATACCCATTTCAAAGACCTGTTCTCAGAGAATCCCATCCTCAGAGGCCTGGTCAGGCTGACCACCACACAGGATTATCTTTGACCTGAGTCTTTACGCCCATGAATGTCTATAAAGTCAGAATTCTCTTTTCATGTGTAGTGGGTTGATTTTGCATTCCTGGAAAGATATGTCCAAGTTCTAACCCCCAGTATTAGTGGGTGTGACCATATTTGGAAATTGAGTCTTTGCCGATGTCGTTAAATGGATGTCAGGATTTAGATGGGGCTGCAGATCCAAAGACTGGAGCCCTCATAATAGAAAAGATACTGGACAGATAAAGAGGAGGCAGAAATATACCTACAAACCGGAGGATGCCAAAAATCACCAGCAGCCTCCAAGAGCCAGGACGGACATGGAATGGATTTGCTCCTAAAGCCTCTGCAAGGAACCAACCTACTAACTCCTCAGTGTTAGTCCTGTAAGACTCATCCTGAACTTATGGCCTCCAGAACAGTGAGACAATAAATTCCTATAGTTTTAAGCCATCAAGTTGATGATGATTTGTTGTGGCAGCCCTAGGAAAAGTAATGTACCATGCAGAAGTTATCCAGCAGGAGACAGTTGGGAAAGCCAGCCCCTGACCCTTCCCTCCCTTCTAGACAGCATTGCTGTGTCAGCTCGAGCTGACGGCACCATAGCCCTGGGATGAGGGCTCAGGGACCCGACAGCTCCATTTTCCAGGCAGAGAAAGCATCCCCACCCCTCTCATATCCTGACTCAGCACTGTTTTCCTTCTGAACCCCACTGGATCCTGCAGTGAGCCTGGCTTAGCCCTCTGGAACCAGACACCTCTCAGCACCACACACCCTCATCCCCCACCCCACTGCTGCTGAGTCCTGGAGTCCAGCTTGTTCCTGGTTGGGGCAGCATTTGCTACACTGACACAGACTCACAGACTTGCTGCCACTCCTTGGGCTCACGTGTGACAGATGTGCCATTGGCAGGGGGGTCGGGTTGTGGGATGGCCTGTCCATAGCCTGTACTCAGAGAGCTGCTTGCTAGCTGGTCAACACTGTGGCTCTCATCTTGAGGGCTTCCCTTCTGGCCGTGGAGGCCACTTGGCAGGACAGGCTGAGCAGCTGGAGAATTAGGGCCCTGGGTTAGTCGGTGACTGGTGAGTCGCACCTTCTCCGGCACTTGCTCCCACTCTGTGGACAGCTTCTGTCACATGGGCAATAACCTCCTCTATTCCTTCCTCCTCCTTCAACACCTCACTCCCCTGGCCCCTGAATCTGTTCGACCCCTTCTGAGACACTCAGCGTCTCCTGCTTCCTCCAGGAAGCATGGCCACGGCCAGGCCACCAGCACCTTGGCCTATGCCACTGTAACAGCCTCTGGCCTCACCTCCATGGCAGCCTCTGTCTACACAGCAGCCAGAGAGTGGTTTCTGAATCAGACCATTCTGATGGAGTCCATCCCCTTTCTTCCCATCCTCTCGGCCACAGCTTGGCACTCAGCGCTTTGGTTCATGTCTGCACTGCATGCTCAGCTCCTGGCTCTCCAGCTGCACTGGACAGATGGGCAGTCAGGAAGGAGCTGGATGTGCTATGCACCCCCATTTCCTCTTCCTGGAACCCCAGTGGACACCTTCCCACTCTTTCAGACTCAGTACAGGTGATGCTTCCTCTGTGGAGGCCTCTCTGGAGGCGTGTGGGTTCACATGGCTTCTCTGGCCCACCCTGACCCTCCCTGTGTACTTACGTGAATGGCGTCCCTGCCCACCCTGCATGCTTGGTGGCCTCTGCCATGAGCTGGGAGCATCCTGAATTTGGGATTGGGTTTGTCTTGTTGCCTCTTGTACGCTGAGTGTCTGGATCCAGTCCAGCCTGGGTGGCCCTTGGTCTGGGGAATCCTGTTGCTTTTGTGTTGCTGGGTTCCAGTCAGCTCCTCCCCGGTGGGATGAAAACTCTCTGAGAGCAAGGCCCAGGCCTTGTTCCTTTCTGCCGACAGGGGCCTGGCCCAAGTTCTTACAGGAGAGAAGTGCTCAGTGAATGTTGAATGACTAAGTGATTGCACAGATGAGTGAATGAATGCAGGATGAGTGCCAATGTCAGGTACCCAGGAGGTGCCTTCATATCCTTATCGACCCATCCTGTCTGGCCCACTATGGTGGGTTACTGGAGGATCTGCAGAAAGGACTAGTGTTCCTTTTCCATCCAGACACTCTGCGGGGCCAACCCAGCTCCCCTTGGCTATAGAGCTGCAAGGGAAGCACTCTGCGTGGACGGACAGGCCAAGTCCTGTTCCTGGGCGCTGGCCAGAGTGCTGAAAATGCACAAGAGACTCAAGCTGAGAAATCAGAAAGGCTGTAAACTAGCTTAAAAATGTATAAACCCAGGGGCTCTATGAAGCCAGGCAGCAGAAAGGTGGGTGCAGATGGGGCGTGGGGGCAAATGAACATGTTTGGATTGAAAAAGGCCAAAGCATCTAACAGCCAGGGTGGTTTGCTCTAACATTCCAGCATGTTCTGGTGATTTATGGCTGTTGCTAGGTAACAGTACACTGAGTACACCGAGGCAGGTGTGATTTTAAAGCCAGGGCTCCCAACCAAAGAGTCGACAGAAAGGGAAAACCATTAATCGGGCTGGGGGGCTGTGGGGCTGGGTTTAAATGCAGCCCAGAGGATTGGATACTGTAAGAAGCAATTAGAGCGAAGCCAAGGATATCCACCCCTCCGTGTTTGCAATCCTTCACAGGGGTATTCAACTGCAGGCTGCCGGCGAGGAGAGCCAGCTGCTGACGTGGGCTTCTCCTTCAGAAAGGCACCAGCATGAATTTATCTTTGATTTTGCAGTAAATCAATTTAGTACGTGTCAGGTTTCTAACACAGCACCGCTAGTATACAAAATGCATGAAGTGTGTAATCCCGATGGTCAGGATTAATTGTCCTCATTTTACATCACAAATGGCTCCCACCTCTCATTTGCGAACAGATACCGATGCCTGCTGGGGTTCAAGAGTGAACACAACAGAAGTCCCCCCCACCTTCCCTGCCACTGCCACCTTGTGAAGCTGACTTTCGGGTTGGGGGAGGTAGACACCAAGTAATAGTCATAATTAACAAGCACATAATATCTTATGCGAAAAAGAAAAAGCAGAGCTGAGTAAACAGGAAGAGGAGTTGGGGGGGTGTATGCAGAGGGGAGTGGCTGGTTGCAATTGTAAGTAGGGGGCTCCCAGCCAGCCTCACCCAGGAAGTGACATTTCAGCAAAACCTTGAAGGAATGAAGGGCTGAGTCTTAAAGACATCCAAAGGAAAAACAGTCCCGGTGGAGGGACAGTCCAGCAGGTGCTGGGAGAGCAGCAGGGAGGCCAACGTGGCTGGCAGGCATGGAGTGAGCTGGCGGGAGAGCAAGGAAAATGAGAAGGTGGTGTAGGATCCTCAGGCCACTGGGAGCACATGGTGGTAGGAAGAGCCACAGGCTCGGTGGGGAGAGGGAGCCGTGGTTCCCTGGGCCATTCTGTACCAGGGGCTGTGCTGGGGGTGTCTTGAACCTGAAAGGTGTGTGACTCATTTATCTGGTTCATGGGCAAGGAGGCTGAGTGGCACCTGCAGGTGCCACTAGGTGCCATGAGGTGCATTCTGGCTGGCACCAGGTCCAGAGGCTGATGAGTGGCTGAGCCTGGAACTGGACTTTCACTTGCCCACTCCTTACCTGCAGAGTCCTTACCTGGTGGCATCTTACCTGTCAACCACACAGGGAGGGACATGTGAGGAGCAGAGGTTGACAGCAGGCACCAGGGGCAAACAGTGAGGGTCAGATGCTCTTTTGTGAGCTTCCCTGTGTGACCTGGGACAAGTGACTTCACCCTCCAGCCCCTGTTTTCCTTGCCAATCTACAGAATGGAGGTGGTGACAGCTACTTGGCAGAAATGGCTGTGGGTTTTGAAAAAGGCCAGCCGGTCCAGCACTGGGCACAGAATAGACACTGAATGATTGCATTCTCCCTCCCATGAAGAAGCATGCCTTCACTGAACAAGTGGATTCAGTGTCAGGTTACAAACCCTGGAGGCAAGCCCAGGTTCCTACCACCCCCAGCTGGGTTAGCCACCCTCCCTTCTGTGCATCCAGAGTCCCCTGTGACTTTTTACCTGCACAGGTGGGGCAAATACATAGGGACCTGGACGCTGGCCTCCATCATGTTCCATAGCTGGGGCAGGCATCACTGTTGATGGACAGTGATCATGATCGACTTTGACCATGATCACCGATGGACTCGCCTCTGGATTCTGCTCAGGTGGGCACTCCGGGCAACCAATGTCCACACTCAGAGTTGGCATGAGCTCACAGCCTTTATCTTAATGCTTCACAACTGGCTCCCTGATGCCAGGGATGCCAGCCATGTCCTACTGGCTGGGAGCACCCTGGATAAAGGGGTGGGGTCTGATGCACCTCTGGGTCCCCAATGCCCAGTACAGGAAGGGTGCTCAGAAAATGTGATCAGGAGGGAGAGTAGGAGGGAAGGAGAGAAGCAAGAAGGAAGGTGGGAAGGTAGAGAAGGAAAGAGTGAGCATGGAAAGAGGTACATGTGGGCTGAGTGGTCTGTGGAGCCTTCTGGAAGAGCTGGGAGATGAGCTGAGCTTGCTGCATGTCATTTGGCAGGAGGGTGCAAGGAGACCCTCTGTCTGAAGCAGGCACCTGCCCCTTCCCCTGTACCAGGACCCTCGGGTTCTTTCGGAAAGAGCGTAAGGCACAGCCCCGGCCAGCCCAGCTTCATCCAGGGCTCTGAGACAATGTTTCCATTTCTGAAAGGGAGGCGACAGTGCCCAGTAGGTGGGGTTGTGATCCATTCACTGTCTGCAGATGCTCTGGAAGGTGCTTCATCAATGGTACTGGCTCCCACTTCCTCCTCTAGCCCCAGCTCAATGTCCCTTCCACCTGCAGTCTTTCTGACCCCACGTGTGCCCTCAATGTTTGGAGCCCTCAGTCCCCTGAGACCATCTCTTGTAATAGCACGTCAGGCCCCCCTCTCTGGACTGAGGGGTTGAGCCCCAGCTGATTTATACCCCGCTCCAGAGCCCACTTACGAGTGGCTGCTGAACAAATGAATGATGGGAGGGAAGATGAGAAGGAGGGAGGGGGTATGTCCTGTGGAGTGCACAGGAGATAGGCCAGGAGACACCCAGTGTCTCCCACCATGAATCTCACCTCCCTCCAGCCCCTCAAGAGGCACTGGACATTGAGTATAGCCAAATGATGTTTCAGCTCATGAAGAGTATATTCTAGACAAAGATGGAACATGGACAAATAGACAAGCAGACAATAATATCATGTCTACTATGCTATTCTAAACTACTACACAATGATGGAATTGCCATCTAGGATGTGGTCACATCAGGATAGGCCTACCTAAGGAGGGGATATTTGAGCTGAGACCACAGGAAGAGAGGAAGCCAGCAGAAGAGCCAGGGGAGAATGAGATCCTAACTCAGCTCAGCCACTCATAGTCACCCGAACACTCTGCTTAACTGCCAGGCTGTCCCATGACACCCACCTGGGCAAGTGCTAGTGAAGGGCCTTACACCATGCCCGGCATACAGTAGGTGCTCATCATGGGGCAGCAAGGACAGCTTCGAGGGCCTCCAGGTCTGGGAGTGGGCACTCATCCAGCTTCCTGGCGCAGAGAGGCTCCTTCAGGGGCCTCAGGCTGTCTGTGATTGCTCGATGCTCCTCTCATGTCTGCCACTCCTGGGTCAGAATCCTGACCCCAAGATCCAGTCCCACACCTGGGGCCCATACCTTGCTGACAGGCCTCCCTGCCCCTTTCTGAATGAGCTGCAGCTTGTGCCCAGACTCCCAGGGGCTCTCTCTGCAGTGCAGTTGGGTTTGGGCTCCTGGAAAGCAGAGCCTGAGAAGCACTCTCAGAAATGGGTGCAGGTGGTTTATGTGGAAGGGGATCCCAGGGCACATCACCTGGTCTCTGCTGCAGGAAATGAGGGCTTCAGTCCCCTGAAATGTATCCAGAAGGTTCCAGAACTGATCCCTGAAAGGCAGAGACAGAGACAGTTCTCCAGGGCTTTGCCTTCTAAATTGGTGGTGGGTGCCTCAGGCCTCAGGTACTGATTTCCTACACTGCAGGCAATGCATAGCCCAAGACCCAGTGGCATTTCGAAGGCCTGGAGATGGAATGCAGCATGAAGCCAGAGCTTGAGGTAAGGCCATATATATCAGGGCGAGTTGGAGCCTGGGCTGATGGTCCAGCACAGTTGTGGCTAGAACCAGAGGTGGGCTGAGGGTCTCATGACATCTTCCCCAGCCCCGTTCTCATTCTTCAGCACCATGACCCTGGGCAGGCCAAGGACAGGACTGCTCTGGCTGCAGGGACTGGTCTAGAGGTAGGCGTGTCCTGGCTGATGCAACCAGAGTGCATCCCAGGGGTTTAGCTGAGGCAGGTGATGAGGGGCTCTTCTACTCCGGCTGAGATGCTATGAGACATAGCCTCTGAGCTGCTGCTGGCCATGGGCTCCCCACACCCCAAAAGTCAGCCTGCAGCAGGGGAGAAGGAGGCTCCCCACTGGGAGCAACAGAGAAGAGGGGCAGACAGAGTCCTACGGCATTTAAACCCTAGCTTCCACTTGTTCTTTGGACTGGGTCCACCTTCAAAGGCTTGGGTTTATGTCCCCTTTTGCTAAGCCAGTTCAGACTGGCTCTCTGTCACTTGCAGCTCAAGAGTGCTGAGCAATGCTCATCATCCTGAGCACCACCAGGCCCTCAAGGAGAGTGGTTCTCAGGGCCTGCAGAAGGCCAGCAGGTAGAGCCTGGCACAGCTGCTCCTGCCAAGCCCTGGTACTAGGATGCCCAACTGCTCACTACTTCCCTGGCTGTTCAAGGTCCTCTGGGTTTCAACAGCCCCGTTGGACTTGCCTCTCTGGGTCCCAAGGGATGCTTGGAATGGTTCTGCTGCCCTGTATGACTCCCTGGCTCACCCACCTCCCCATCCCCGCTGCCCCCAGTTGGCCTTGCCCCATGTGCCCATGGCATAGTCTGTACCACTCCCTATGGGAGGCACCATGGGGGGAGGTAACGGGGGATATCCCATTCTCAGCATAGGGTGGAGTTCACAGCCCAGCACTGGAGCTGGGCTGCCTGGGTCTGAGTGTCTCCTCTGCTCATGTGTGATTTAACAGGTCATTCAACCTCTTTGAGCTTTGAGCTTTAGCAGCTCCATTTCCCATCTGTGAAATGCTAAATGCTAACCTCCTTACCCATGGAGGTTTGGGAGGTGGAGTAGAATGGCACGTTTGGAGTGTTTGCATGGTGTTTGTCATGTGAGTGGCCTCAACCTTAGCTTCTCTCCACAGGTAATATTTCTTCTTAGGCCTGAGATGTGTAGAACTTCTAATGCTCTGTGCCCTGACATGGTCTCTCTCCCTGGAATGCCAAGCTTGGGAGACACAGGGAGAACAATCCAGTTGTTTGAGGTTTGGTGCCAGTGTGGTCTGTGCATCACCTGGATGGGTTCCTGTCCATCTGTCCATTAGCACTTTGGTTTCCTTGAGGCCTTGTAGGCAGAAATGTGTATTATTCATTGGTTTCTGCTTGCATGTCTACTACAGGCCTGGTACTTAATGAGTGATCAATAATTTCTAATTAAATTAATGAGTGGGGAATAAGGACCTAATGATGACTTTAAGCACCAAAGCAATCAAGGAGGACTCCATGGAAGAAGTGTCATGGGAGGAGGGCTTGGAACTGCCAGTGGGAAAGAAGAATGCTGTCTCACTGGCATAGGCTGGGTAGATCTCTATTCACTGCAGAGAACATTATAATGAATATGTGTCCCCAGAGAGTTTGGCTGTGGTTTGGTTTGCTAAGCCTACCTATGGGAAGCCTGGAGTCTTCTTTCCTTCACATGGCCAGCTCCAGGTGGGAAGTGGGGATGAGAGGCGGGCCTTCAGGACCCTCTTGAAAGGTCTAGGCCAGCTGGTCGAGAAATAGATGAATGGAGGGGGCATACTCAGCAGTGCTGTGAATTATTGATCACCAGAGAGCAATGTGTAGGCAAGGTCATTTCCCTCTTAGGCAAAACTGCTCGATCACGCTTAATTGTCTGTTATCCAAATTTCCCTAGGGCTGGCCCAGGGGACGGATTTGCTTTGTGCCCATTTATTTTGCTTCAATCCAGTCTTTGGGGTGAAAAGGGAGGCCATCCATTTCTCTTTGGTGCTAAGTTTTAAAACTGTGGATAGGATTAATTCAGGTGCTAAAGGGGGTTCCTGTCCTAGCTGGCATTACAAAGATGTGCTGCTCTGTGTGCCTCCATCATGCCAAGATTTGACATACTTGTTTGAGTCATGGGCTGGAGGAATCTGAGAAATGAGGGGCACTGTATACTCCCTGCCACCTGTGATGTACCAGACTCTGTGTATATTATCTCCTTCCATTACCACTGAGACATTCCACTAAAATAAATATAAAACACCAAAGTGGGGACCGAAATAAAGAAACAGATTTATCAAATAAAATTGCCCAAATCTGGTTGCAAAGATTCTTCCACTCCAAAGGAAGAATGACAAAGATGAAAGGGTTGAGTGATGGGTAATGAAAGGAGGTTGTGGGGAGTATGTCTTTGGGGACTGTATGTACTAGGAATCCTATCCCTGCTAAGCAGGAGGAAGAGGAGAGGCCTGCCCCTTCTCTAAAGTTAAGTGTGGATTGATGACTCAAAGCTTCAAATGTAGCTGCTGGGCTTCCAGCCAAGATGGAATAACAGAGACCAGATTTACCTACCCACCAGAAACAATTAAAAAAGGACAAAACATATGAAACAACCTTTTTCAAAAGATTGGAGGGATCCCTGGGTGGCGCAGTGGTTTGGCGCCTGCCTTTGGCCCAGGGCGCGATCCTGGAGACCCGGGATCGAGTCCCACGTCGGGCTCCCGGTGCATGGAGCCTGCTTCTCCCTCTGCCTGTGTCTCTGCCTCTCTCTCTCTATCTCTGTGACTATCATAAATAAATAAAAATTAAAAAAAAATAAAAAAAAAGATTGGACATCAGGCAGTGAGGGATAGCAATCATTGAAAGATGAAAACAAACAAGGTAAGCTCAAGGATTGCTCTAGCTTGAGAATTTTCTTCCTATGTTGCAGGGAGAGGTTGTCCAAGCCAAGCCTGATAGAATCCCCAAGCTGAGAAGACTGAGCTGAGGGTCTGGGGAAACCATGCCAGCTAGAGTTCACAGGGAAGAATCATGGAGAGAGAGAGCTGCAAAGAGAGAGCTCTGGGGATATGGAGAGGTCCAAATGGAGTACTCAACTGGGTACCAATCAGCCAATGTGAGGAAATTATCCAAATTCAGGGAAAGAACCACCTGAGGGAATAGTGCTTTGTACACACACAGAGTTAGGACCCTGTCTGCTCTCACCAGCCAAATAAAAAAAGTCATCATTCATGGAGCATTGAATAGCTTCCTTAGGAAAGTCTTGCCTCACTGGTGGAGAATAATTAGTCTTAGATTGAGAACTGCTCCAAACATGCTTAGCAAATCACCAAAGCCGAGACCGGAACGGATCAAGTTATTTCTAAGTAAGTTTACTACATTTTATTTTATTTTATTTTTAGTTTACTACATTTTAGAACAAATATCAAGGATATTTATAGGAACACAAACATATTCAGTACCTGCAAGGTAAAAGTCAAGTGTTTAGAAGCCAGTAGAAAGCTACTAGCCATCCAAAGAAGCAGGAAAACACAACCCGTATTGAAGAGAAAAGTCAATCAATTGAAACTGATCCTGAATGAACAGAGATGTTAAAAATTAGCTGATAAGGGTGCCAAATCAGTTATTATAACCATATTCCATATGCTCAAAAAGTTAGAGGAAAATTGGAACATATGATGGACATGGAAGATGTAAGAAAGACCTAAAACAAACTCTGACAGAAGAAAATCACAATGTCTGAGATGAAAGACACACTGGGTGGGATGAACAGCAGAGTAGATGTTGTAGAAGAGTAGATTAGTTAACTAGAGGACAGAAATAGATATTTCCCAAAAAGAAACATAGAATAGAAAAACAATTATGATAATAATTTAAAAGAAGGACAGAGCCTTGGTGAACTATGAGACAATGACAAGGGGTCTAATAAATGTGTAATTGGAGCCCATGAAAAAGAGGAGTAAGAGGAACAGGAAAATATCTGAAGAAATGATGACTGAAAATTTCCAAATTTGATGAAAACTATGCCTTCACAGATATAAAAATTTCAGAGAATCCCAGGAAAGCAAAAATGAAGAAAACCATATTAAGGCATATTGTAATTTAATTGCTCAAAATAAGTCATAAAGAGATACTCTTGAAAGTAGCCAGAAGAGGGGTGAGGGAGGACATGTTACTACAGAGGAATGAGGGTAAGGATTACAGCATATGTCATGTAAGAAGCAATGCAAGTGAGAAGGCAGTGGAGCAACAGCTTTAAAATACTGTTCTGATATTTTTAAACTGTCAACTTAGATTTCATAACCAGAAGAAAAATCTTTCATAAGTAAAAGCAAATTAAAGACTTCTCAGACATATAAAAACTAAAAGAATTTACCTCTAGAAAATCCTGAATATAAGAAAGGTTAGAAGGTATACTTCAAACAGAAGGAAAATGATACTAGATGGAAATATGGATCTCCAGAAAGGAATGAAGAGCATTACCACCTGACATGGTAACTTTGTAGGTGAACATATATTTTCTGTTATTATTTTAGTCTCTTTAAAATGTAATTGGCTCTTGAAACAAAAATAATAATCATGTAATAGGAGGTTTTGACATATGTAGAAATAAAAATGTATGACAGCATAGCAAAAATATTGTGAGGGGAGAATGCAAGTACATTATTGTAAGTAAATATAACTTCCTTAAACTATATGTGAAGTGATATATCACTTGAAGGTAGACTGTGATAAGTATACTGTAAGCCTTAAAGCAACTACTAAAATAAAAAACAAAAAGTTATAGCTAATAAACCACAAAGTAGATAAAATGCAATCTTAAAAAAATGCTCAATTAATCCCAAAGAAAGGCAATAAAAGAGGAAGAAGGGAACAAGGAAATAAGGAAGATGGGACAAATGGAAGACAAATGTAAAGGTGGTAGATTTAAACCTAACTACATCAATAATCACATTAAATGGCAATCATCTAAATATTCATATTAAGAGGCAGAAATCATCAGATTGGATGAAAAAGACTCAAATATAGGCAACACACTCTAAATATAAATACAGAAATAGATTAAATGTAAAACAATGAAAAAGATATGCTGTACTGATCAAATGAAAGCTGCAGTGGCTATGCTAATCTCAAAGTAGATTTACAAAAAAATATTACCAGGGTGAAAGAAAGTAATTTCATAATGATAAAGAGAATGCAGTCATCTTAATGTCTATGCATCTAATAACAGATCTTTGAAATACACAAAGCAAAAACTGATAGAAATACAAGGAGAAATAGATCCATAATTATGGTTGGAGATTCAACAACCTTCTTTTAATAATTAATAAAAAGAGTAGAACAAAAATATGTAAGGAAATAGAAGACATGAACAACATTGTCAACCAACAATAACACTCCACCTGATAAGGGCAGAACACATATTCTTTTCAAGTACACACCACAGAAAATTTACCAAAATAGACCATCTTCTGGGCCACAAAAGAGGTTTTAAAATCCATAAAGGAATTCAAGTCATAAAAAGCATGGTCTCTGCTACAATGGAATTAAATTAGAAATCAATAACAGAAAGAGCTCGGGAAAACCTCCAAATATTTGGAAACTATGTAGCACACTTCTATATAATGCATGTATAAATGAAAAAACCAACAGGAAAATTAGAATTTAATTTGGATGAAAATGACTGGTTGTTATGCTATATGTTGGCAAAGCTAACTTTAATAAAAATTACAAAAAATAATTTGGATGAAAATGAAATTATATTGTATCACAATCTGAAATATTGCTAAAATAATATTTGGAGGGAACTTCATAGCACTAAAACATCTATATTGGGAAAAATGTTCTCAAGTCAGTTATACTAGCTTACATCTTAAGAAACTAGAAAAAGAAAATTAAATTAAATCTAAAGTAAGAAGAAAAAAGGAAATAATAAGGATCAGAATGGAAATTAACAAAATATAGAACAAATAAAATAAAGAAAATCAATGAAGCCAAAAGCTGAGTCTTTTGAGTTTTTATCAATAAAGTTGATAACCTCTTGCCAGACTGACCAGGACAACAAGAGAGAAGACAAGTTACCAATATCAAGAATGAGAGGGTTGCATCACTGCAGATCCTATAGATATTAAAATAATAACAATGGGGAATATGATGAACAACTTTTTGCTAATAAATTCAACAACTTAGATGGAGTGAACAAAGCATGGTGCTCAGAGCAAAGTGTTTCATGCATGTTTCAACTGGTAGGAAACTGGGTGCATATTTATCACTATAAAAACAACAACAACACTGGAAGTAATGAAAAAAAAAAGATCAGAATTAGCCAGCTTGGCTTCAGATTTTAAACATATACTAATTCTATTTCTGGATTATATTATGAAGCTTTTATGTGAAACTTTTTTTTTGTAATGAAAACCACATTGAAGATGTTTAATAATCGTACTTTGTTAGTGGTATCAAGACTATTAGAGAAGTCTTTTTAGGGAGGTTCTTGAGGCATTGTATCCTGTAGACAGAGAATCCATGAGATGCAGCACCTCTCTTGGGTGTGCTCATTTTGAATTACTGCTCATCTGATGCTCACATACTGTCACTGCCTGTTTGAGTAGACCGTGTAGGAAAGCACGTGCCCCCTGTCCCGATGCCTGCATTCATGCCCCCTACCACCCTACTCCAGCCCCCCACAGTTAGCACCTATTTGCTTTGAAAAATCCCACTTATTTTTGAATTGTGTAAGACAATTAGAATCTAATAAATGTTTTTATTTAATTTGTGGTGCCTTGCATAATGTTTAGAAGGCTCGAGTGTTTGTGAAGAAGGAAATAAACTATTTTTAAAGCTAATAAATAAATAAATAAATTCCTTGAAACACAGAAACTACCAAAACTTACTGAAGAAGAAAGATATATCCTGAGTAGTCCTATAACTATTAAAGAAATTGAATTTATAATTTAAAACCTTTCCACAAAAAAAAGTTCAGGCTCAGTTGGCTTCACTGATGATTTCTACCAAATAGTTAAGAAATAAATGATGCCAATTCTACACAAATTCTTCCAGTAAATCAAAGAGGTAGTATGTCCCAAATTATTTTGTGTGGCAGCATTGCCCTGCTATCGAAACCAAATAATGACCTTATGAGAAAAGGAAACTACAGACCAATACCTCATGAATGTCAATACAAAAAATTCTTTAATTCAACAATATAGAGAAAGGATAATACATCATAACCAAGTGGGAATATCCCAGGAATGCAAGGTGAGTTTAACATTTGAAAATTGATCAATGTAATTCACTATATTTACAACCTCAAAAACAAACAGCAAGCTATTTAATCATTCTAGTAGGCACACAAAAACATTTGATAAAACCTAACCTCTACTGATCAAATCTCTTAGCAAACTAGGAATAGAAGTGAACATCTTCAACTTTATGAAAAGTATCTGTAAAAAACCTACAGACAGACTTACTGGTGAAAGACTGAATGCTTTCCCTCTAAGATTGGTGATAAGATGAGGATGGCCACTCTCACCATGCTTATGCAACATTTTACTGGAGGGTAAAGCCAGTGCAATAAAACAAGAAAAAGGGACGTCTAGGTGGCTCAGTGGTTGAGCATCTGCCTTCGGCTCAGGGCACGATCCCAGAATACCGGGATTGAGTCCCATATCAGGCCCCTGCATGGAGCCTGCTTCTCCCTCTGCATGTGTCTCTGCCTCTCTCTCTCCATGTCTCTCATGAATAAATAAATTCTTTTTTTAAAAAAATCAAGAAAAAGAAATAACAGACATTCAGATTAGAAAGGAAGAAATAAAACCATCCTTATTCACAGACAACCTGATTATCTATAAAGAAATCCAATGGAACCCACAAAAAAAGCTGCCAGAAATAATAAATGAGTTTAGCAAGTTTATAGGATAAAATCAATCAGAATTGAAAAGCTTTAAATACTATTTAGAATATGAGATATAGAGGAATAAAATCTGACAACAGATGTGAAAAACCTACAGACTATAACTTATAAATCACTGATGAGGTGCACCTGGGTGGTTAAGTTGGTTAAGCATCTGCCTTGGGCTCAGGTCATGATTCCAGGGTCCTGGGATCAAGCCCCACTCAGGCTCCTTGATCAGCAAGGAGTCTGCTTCTCCCTCTGCCCTCCCCCCCGCTTGTGATCTCTCTCTTTCTCTCTCTCTCTCTCAAATAAATAAATAAATAAATACATAAAATCTTAAAAAAAATAAATCTGATGAAAGAAATTAAAGAGCTAAATAAGTGGAGAGAGATACCATGTTCATATATTGGAAAACTCTATATTATTCAGATGTCAGTTCTCCCCAAATTGATCTATAAATTCAGCACAATCCAGTTGATACCTCAACATTCCTTCTTCTTTCTTTCCTTCTTTTCTTTTCTTTTTAGAAACTGACAAACTGATGCTAGAATTCATATGGAAATGCATAGGTCCTAAGAAAAAGAATAAAGTCAGAAGATCAATATAATCTGATTTCAAGAACTTGCTATAAAGCTTTGTTAATTGATACAGGGGATATTGGTGTCAAGATGGACAAGTGGTTCTATGGAAGAGAATAGAGAGTCCAGAAATAGATTGCCACATATATAGCAGCTGATACACCTCATTTTCACCAAAGGTGAAAAAATAGTTCAGTAGAGAATATATAGACAATTGGTGCTAAAACAATTTGTATGTGTGTGTATATATGTGTTTAAAACTGAACTATATTTCAAAAAAAAAGGACCATAGCTCTCATCATACATAAGAATTAGTTCAAATGGATTATAGACCAAAATATAAAACCTAATTCTAGAAAACTTTAAAATAGGAGTTGATGAGCTTTTTCTTAAAGGGCCACACAGTAAATATTTGAGGCTTATGGACATTATGGTCTTTGTTATGACAACACAACTCTGCCATTGTGATGTGAAAGTAGTCATAGAAAATACAGAAATGAATGGGTGTGGCTGTGTTCCAATAAAACTTTACATATAAATGTAGGCAGCTGGCCTGTTGGTCATAGTTTGCTGACACCTGTTGTAGAAGAAGACATACAACACTAAACTTCATGACCTGAGTTAGTCAAAGATTTCTTAGATATGACATCAAAGCAGGATCTGCAGCTAAAAAAACTTCACAAATTGACTTCATCAAAATTAAAAATGTCTTCTCTTTGAAAGACATCATTAAGAGAATAAACGACAAGCCCTAGACTCAGAGAAAATTTTTGCAAAACATATGTCTGATAAATGGCTGTAACTAGACTATATTTTTAAAAATCCTCAAACTCAATAATAAGAAAAACAAACTAGCTAAATAAGAAATGGGTAAAATGTCTGAGGAGACACTTCACCAAAGATGATATACAGATGACAAGCACAAGAACAGATGCACATCATTAGTTGCTGGAGTATTGCAAATTTAAAAACCGCGGTGAGGGCAGCCCCGGTGGCTTAGTGGTTTAGCACCACCTTTAGCCCGGGGTGTGTTCCAGGAGTCCCGGGATTGAGTCCCAAGAGTCCCGGGATTGAGTCCCACATCAGGCTCCCTGCATGGAGCCTGCCTGCTTCTCCCTCCGCCTCTCTCTCTCTCTCTGTTTCTCATGAATAAATAAATAAAATCTTAAAAAAAAACACGGTGAGATATCACTACATACCTATTAGAATGGCTAACATGAAGAAGGCTGACTATACCAAATTTTGGCAAGGCTGTGAAGGAACTGGGCCTCTCATACACTGCTGTTGGGAATGCAAAATGGTATAACCACTTTGGAAACAGTTTGGAATATGATTTCTATCAAAAACAAACTATTTCATAAAAATACAGAAAGAGGGAAAAAATATATATCTTATGACTATGTAGGGTCCACAGTGAGACTACAAGACTCATTTGAAGATAAAATTGTTAATGTAACTCACTTCATTATCAGATTAAAGCCAAAAAGACAGTTTATCATATCAATAGATACAACCACACAAAGTAATTAGCCAAACAAAAATCACTCACATTAGATAAATTTAAGCACTCATTCTTAATAAACTCCCAGAAAACTAGGGAGGAAGAAAAAGGGTATCTATAAGGACCCAATAGCAAACAATATTCATGGTGAAACTTTAAAAACATAGTTAGAAAAAAAAAACAGAGCCACAACAAAGACCCCTACTATCACCACTTCTACTCAACCCTACCTTGTATTGGAACCAATTGGACCAGACAGCAAATGGGTGAAGAAGGCAAGAAAAAGCCAGAGCTGTCTTTAATTGCAGATATGACTGTCTACCTAGAAAATCCAAGAGAATTTGCTTTCAAACTATTATAACCATATGATGGTTCAACAAAACTGCTGTGTACAAGACAACTGCTAAAACCAACAGCTCTCCTCTTGAACAGCATTATCAATGCTACATTGTTTAGAGGCAAACCCCATTTACAAAGGCAGTAAAATCTTGAAAGTACTCAAAGATTAGGGGCACCTAGGTGGCTCAGTTGGTTAAGCATCCAACTCTTGATTTCTACTGAGGTCATGATCTCAGGGTTGTGAGATCAAGCCCTGCACTGGGTATGGAGGTCAAGTGCAGGGCTTGATATCTCTCTCTCTCTCTTTCACACACACACACACACACACACACACACACACACACACAAAACAGTACTCAAGATCAAATCTTAGGAAAGATGTATAAGCCCTTTTATGGAGGCAGTCTAGCAGAGTGGTTCAGAGCAGGGCTTCCAATACAAAAATGCCTGGTTCCACATGCATCCCTACCGCTTACTGGCTTGGATGAACTACTTGATCACACATGCCTCATTTTCCTTATTTGTAAAAGCGAGACAATAATAATATCTACCTCATAGGGAAGTCAGAAAGGTTAACTGAGTTAAATATAAAGTTTTTATAACAGTAGCTGCACAAATATTGCATATATATGTTTGCTACTATTGTTACAAAGAAAATTACAAAGTTTAATTGAAGGATGTGAGAAAACACCTGAATGCATCTGGAGATAGACCATGTCCATGGATGGGACATTTCAGTATTAGAAGGATATAAATTGGGATCCCTGGGTGGCGCAGCGGTTTGGTGCCTGCCTTTGGCCCAGGGCGCGATCCTGGAGACCCAGGATCGAATCCCACATCGGGCTCCCGGTGCATGGAGCCTGCTTCTCCCTCTGCCTGTGTCTCTGCCTCTCTCTCTCTCTGTGACTATCATAAATAAATAAAAAATTTAAAAAAATATAAAAAGAAGGATATAAATTTTCTCCTGGCTAATTGGTAAGGTCTTTGCAGTTGCAATGAAAATGCCAAAAGAATATTTTTAAAAGATTTTAGGGCAGCCCCAGTAGCTCAGTGGTTTGGCGCTGCTTTCAGCCCAGGGCGTGATCCTGGAGACCCGGGATCGAGTCCCACATGGGCTCCCTGGGTGGAACTTGCTTCTCCGCCTGTGTCTCTGCCTCTCTCTCTCTGTTTCTCATGAATGAATAAATAAAAATCTTTGAAAAAAATTAAGATTTTATTTATTTGAGAGAGAGGGAGATAGAGAGAGAAAGCATGAGCGGGGGGGGGGGAGGGAGAAGGAGAAGCAGACTCCCCTCTGAGCCTAACTCAGGACTCGATCCCAGGATCCCAGGATCCCAGGACCCCAGGACCTGAGGACCACGACCTGAGCTGAAGACACTTAACCAACTGAGCCACCTAGGTACTGCACTAACAGAATTCTTAAATGAGATCTGAAAAAGTGAAAATTTATGTAGAAAAGCAAAGTTGAAAGAATAGTCAAGACGATTTTGAAGAAAAACAAAGCCTGTGCCATTTGATTTACTTGATATTGACTCAATATAAAACTACACAATCTAAGATAGGGCATTACTGGCACATGGGTCAGATAGAAAGACCAATGGAACAGAACAGAGTCCAGAAATAGACCTCCATGTATATGGGAATAGAAAGGAAGAGGCAGGGGTACCTGGGTGGCTCAGTGGTTGAGCATCTGTCTTCAGCTCAGGGCGTGATCCCAGAGTCCCAGGATCGAATCTTGCATTGGGCTCCCTGCTTCTTCTCCCTCTGCCTATGTCTCTGCCTCTCTCTCTCTCTCTCTCTGTGTCTCTTATGAATAAATAAGTGAAATCTTAAAAAAAAGAAAGAAAAAGGCATTATAAATCAGTGGATGAAGAATGAGCTATTGAAAAAATGATTTGGATGTTAGATTCTTTTATATGGAAAAAGTATATAATTTGGCCTCTACCTTACCCCAAACAGAACAGCATGTTCCAGATGGGCTAAAATATAAATATAAAAGAACATTCTGTAGCCCATTGATACAACTCAGGAGATAGAGAACTATTTATCAAACAGGACACAAAAGACCAAATACTTAAAAGAAAATATTGATAAATTTCACCACATCAAAAACAAGCTTCTTCTGTGGGAAAAGAGTACCATAAACAAAGTTAGGAGAAAAGCAACAAATTATAAGAGAATGTGTGAAACACAGACAGAGGGTAGACAGTAAAATTATATGACACTACAGGAAATCGGTAAGAAAAAAAATTCAAGTAACCTCATGGAAGAATGGGCAGAGGAAGAACAGGTACTTCATGGAAGAGGAAATCACAAAGGCTAAACAGAAAGATTCTCAACCTTACTAGGAATCAAGAAATGCAAATTAATCAGTCATCATATATCAGCTCAGTCATCAACTTGACATGCATGTAAGTCAATTCCAAGTGTTAGGAGGAGGAATGTGATACACTGCTGTAGGAGCATAAATTGCTTCTTGATCTGGTGACATGTAGGAGGTTACAAAGGTACAGATACTACAACCCAGTGGTCCCTGTCACCAGGTGTCCATCCTGGGAAACCCTCATACTTGGGTAAGAGAAAGTAGGTACAGTGATGTCACTGCAATGTTGTTTAAAAACCCAAAAGGTTGGAAACAACCTAAAACACCCTAACATGGGTAGAGTTGGGTGGGAGGAATAAGAAATGAATTGTGGTCACCGGTATGCTGATAAATGTTAAACAACCCACTGTCTAGGGAAAAAAAGCCTTAAATTGTAGCATTTGTTGATTTCCAGGATACAAATGTTCCCACCATGGCTAACTTCTGGTTACCGCAGTGACATCACTGAATGCAGAACTGGGAAGAGACACACACGATCAGCTCCTGGTAAGGTCCTCAGAGTAGGCTCCAGGACACCATTGATTGTTTTCTCCTAGCATCTAAGATCAATGAAGAAACTGGGTAGAGCTGAAAAAATAATGCTTAGAAAAATAGCAATTTGCAATATGGTATAATCAATAGGATCATGTTTATATAAATTTTTAAATTACACCAAATGATATAATTTACATATATGCATTAAAGAATAGAACATGGCTCGGAAGAAAACAAAAATTTGGGGGTAGCATTTGCCTTTGGAAAGAGAAGTATATGAGAAAGAACACAAATAATTTAAGCATATCTCCACAGTTTTATTTTTTAAATTAAAAGAGCTGATGCAAATATGTCAGAATATTAATATTGATTCCTTTTGAATCAATATTCAAAAGGGGGAGGGGACTGTTAAAACACAGTCCAGTATCTTATTAACATAAATATAATGCAAAAATAAAATATGATCATGGTTATATAAAAACAGAACCCCCTTGAGAGACCCTGGACCGTTGCTTTTCTATTGTCCTTTAGTTTCACATTTTCTCTTCTGGGTAAGTGTGACTTCACAGTGGCAAAAAGCCACTGAGCTCGTGAGTGTTGGGCTGGGTAAGGGCTCTGGGCCCATGCATGCTGGCATGTCTATTTGATGGTCTCAGCACCTGTCAGAATTCTCAGACCGCCTCCATCTGAGGCATTGTGACTAGACTAGGAGTCGGGTGTGGGTTTTTGTCTGGTGTTTTACTGTGAGAAGATCCACCCTGGCACTGTTCCAGGAAACTTCTATAGGATGAAACAGATGGTTCATGGTGGTGGCGATACCGAGAGACCACCCAGATCCCAGGGTGGATCTGGGGATCTGGGTGGTCATAGAGGCAAAAGTGGCAAGAAGCAGATAAATTAGTACCAGCTAGTATGAGTTGACTATATAAGTTTTGGGTTCACAAGAGATGAATAAGGCTCTGCCACTGACTAGCTAGGTGACTTGGGAAAAGTGACTTGGTGCCTGTTGTTTTTGTCTCTGTTTTCCCTTATAAATTGAGTACTATAGTAGATTGCATTGTTGTGCAAACCATATGCAACTCCTTCTTGGGGGAGGGTTGTCTTGTGTGCTCCATTGAGGTCACGTGGCCATGTGACCTACAGTGTCCCTCTCTGCCCTGTTGAACTCATGGGTGGTGGTTATGGGACCTAATTGAGGCAATAAAGCTCCAAGAGTGAACTCAAGGCCTCCGTCTTTCCCTTGCCTCTGCCAGGAGCCCAGCTCGTCCAGCTTTGGGGCTGCTCCATCAGCCTGGTCCCCAGAGTACAGATGGCGAGGATCAAAGGTGCAGCCAAGCTGGGATCCTGAGTGAGACAGATTCTGTCCACTGCTGCATGTGGAAGGTTATTCATTGCTGCGATACCTCCTAGTCCATTCTGGCTGAGACAGGGTGCTCATGCTTGGAGGACAGAAGGAGATAACGTATGTGAAGTGCATAGCCACCATGTGGCGTATAGGGATGTCACAGTTGGGAGAAGAGAAGTCATATACATCTATAAACAACCTGCAAATCTTGGTGACCAAACACATCATATGTGTATCTCTCATTCACATTATACATTTTATAGGGGTCCCTGTTCAGGGACCCCAGCTGGTGGAGACTCTTTTTTTTTTTTTTTAAGATTTAATTTTTTTATTTGAGAGAGAAAGAGAGAGAGTGAGCAAGGAGAGGAGCAGAGGGAGAGAGAGAAGCAGATTTCCTGCTGACCAGGTAGCCCAAAGTGGGCTTGATCCTGGGGCCCTGAGCTGAAGGCAGACACTTAACAGACTGAGCCACCCATGCATCCTGAAGCCTTATCTTGATGGGTGCTTTTTTCAAGACCCTGAGTCAGGAGGGAAAAAAAAAGAATCTGGCAAACCACACTCAGGCTTGTAAAGCTCCAGCTCAGAAGAGATGCAAGTCATTTCCCTTTCATTTCACTGCCCAAAGCAAGACTCATGCCTATAACCAATTTTAAAAGGAGCAGGAGTGCAAATCCACCCTTTGCACAGAAGGAGGAAGTCTGGTATGTGAGGTCAGCACCGGGACTTCCTTTCAGGCATTTGATGAATGGTGACTGGTTCTGGAATTACTGTTCACCATGACCTTTTAGGCTGACTCCAAATGGGGAAAATTGGCATGTGGGACCAAATTCTAGGCAGGGGACCAACATACACAAATGCAGAGCCTGGAAGGCACCTGCCTTGCTGGGGACATTGCAGATGTTCAGGGAGCAACGGTGCACACAGGAAATTGGCCAGAGATGCAGTTTGGAGTTCTTCCATGAAGACCTCTGGATTTAGATGTTAGTATGTGGCAGCTGGGAGCCTAGAAATGTAGTAAACAGGAAAGTGAACAGGGTCAGCTTTCTGCCCATGTGAGGAAGGGGTGAACCCCTGAGTTCTGGTGGGGCAGAGAGGCTGGTAGGAGGAGGGTGATCTGTGAGCTCTGAGGGCAAGTCAATGGGACTGGAAGATTCACAGGACACAATCACTTGAGGGTGATGGGTAGAGGTTGATTCCAGTCCATCTTGAGTGGGGATGAGGAGGAGAGCCAGTCTCGGTTGCCAGAGAGGATGTGAGTGCCGCACTGCAAGTGGTGAACTACTAAAGTCACAGACAATGACAATTCATTTCAGGAGGTTTGGGAGCAACAGGAACTCTCCTGTATTACCTCCTTGGTAAACTCTTAGACATCAGCTATTAAAGCCCAGCATGCATAGACCCCGTCACCCACAATTCCTCGCTGAGTTACACGCACCCCACAGAAGTGGGTACAGGTGCATGCTGAGACATAGCTGTATTCAGAAGAACCTCCAAACCCAAAGCAAGTGAAGTGCCCATCCACAGAAGAAACTGCAGAGCATTTCCACAATGGAATATTAGACAATAATGAAAAAAGAATAAAATAAGGTCACAAATATGCCATTGAGGAGTGAGCCTCAGAAACAGAATGTTGAACAAAACCAGATCCCCAAACACTCATGCTCTGTGATTCTCTTTGCAGAAAGCCCCCCAGACAAGGAAATCACAGAGTTAGAAGTCAAGGTCAAGATAGGGCTCTCTGCGGGGTGGTCAGAGTGGGGGGTGAGGAGCCTTTGGAGGATGGCAAGGTCTTCTTTTCCCCACTGGGGTGGTAGTTAAATCAATGTTTGCCCCGTGACAGTCCAGGGAGCAGCACATCTAACTTTTGTATGCTTTTCTCTACACAAACTAAACATCAGTTGAGACACGATATTTCAGGGACCACCAGAAAGGGCATAACTTGGTAAGCAGCTGAGAGGCAGAAGAAGATGGGGTCCCCAAAGCAGAGGGAAGGAGTGGCAGGGTGACCCACAGGGTGAAGGCTGCTGAGAGGTCAGCCACGGGAGGAGGCCAAAGACTCATCCACGGTTCTAGGAACAGGAAAGTCATCCTCAACTCTGCTGAGACCAGTTTCCCTCTGGGGAGGAGGGTGGGATGGTGATAAGAGGCCAGGTTGGTGGAGGGCTCTAGCAGCAAGTGATGGGGTGCAGAGAGGAGATGTGGAATGCAGGTGTGTCCTGTGGCATTCTGGTTGTGAAGGGGAAGGGCACCATGCTAGTAGCTAGTCAGGCTTTGCTGTGGGGAGCCCCAAGGGGATTGCTGACAAATTTCACTGTATCACAGAGGTCCTTGCCACTCCCGCTTTGTACAATAGACCCCCCCCATCCATCCCCGTCCCTGCCTGACCTACATGTTATGTACTTACTTCACCTTGTTGATCTCGCCTCACTAGGGGATCAACCCCACGGGAGGGGAGAGTTTTATCTGTTCTGTTCCCCATGTTACCCCCGTGCTGGGAATGTGCCTGCACACAGTAGATGCTCCAGAAACACTTGTCATGGACGAATCAATGGAGAGGTATACAGAGAGAGACTAGGGATGGGGGGACCAAGAGGAAAGATCTGGAGCTCAGCCCTGCGCTGAGCAGGTAGGGATATTTGCAGACACGAAGAGGAAGCAATGGATTACACAGGGATGAGTGCAGGTGGGGGGTGGGTGGGCAGGAGGTTGAGGTAAGGGCCTTGGTTCTGATGGGGGAGGTGCTTCAGGGGATTGGAGGAGACAGTCTGGAGGACCCTGGAGGAAATCAGAGAAGACTGTGCAGGTGGAGAGTGCAGAGGGGCTGATGCTGTATCCTGGGGTCCCCATCAGGTCCGGGGTCCCCCACTTGGCTCAGAAGCGGGCCAAGGGGTGTGTTGTGTTAGACCAGGACAGGGCTGTTTCTATGGTGTTCCAGGGCATCCTGGAAGGTGGGGTGGGTGCTTCCACAGAACTGTTAGTTGGGGAGGATGGGGTGAGGGGGTCCTCCCTAAGATCAGAGAGGAGGCAAGTCTCAGCATGATGATGGTGACAGCTAACATTCCAGAGTGTGGATGAGGCCAGGCCCCTACTGAGCATGAACTGGCCACACCAGCTCTGTGATCATATCCATCTCACAGGTGAGGCTGTGCTTGCCCGCCCCCTCCCTGTCAGGACTTGAACCCAGCCTGTGTCTTCCGGAGCTGGAGGCTGCCGTCTTTTTGCTACATGGAACTAGAGAGGTGAGCAGAGTATGGAAAGAGAGTGGGGTGCTGGGTTCTGGATGTGAGGTTCAGGCAGCCCAGGCATGAGGGAGAGAGCAGAATGAGCCAGGCTGGTGGGTGGGAGAGGACATGGACATCAGCCTCCTTCACAACAAGGAAGAGCAAACACATCTGACCTGCGTTTACCTGGTCCTTGCACTAAACCTGCACATCTGTGCTGAGGCGGACACCGTGCCCAAGCTGAGGGTGGGAGAGGTGGGGGGGGGTCATTCTGGAAGCAGGTGGTGGTGCTGACAGAGCCCCCAGGACTCTTAGGAGTCCAGCCCTTTCCATTAAACCCGGGGCAGGGGTGGCTGGGCCTCCTCATGGGTCCATTCTGGGCACTTCTGTCACATGAAAGCCCATCTCTAGCTGACAAACTCCCACTCCCGGGGGGAGAAACCTCAGGCAGTGACCACCTGCCCCAGTCTCCCTGATCCCGTCCTTCTGCCCCTGCCCCTTCTGGACTCCTATGGCCCCCCTGCAGTTTGGGGAGCTGCCTGGAGTCCCCAGAAAATCAGCTGAAAGAAGCAGAGCCTCGCAGCATTGTGGGACTGGGGGTTCCGAGCTCCCTCTTCCACTTGGGGCTGAAGGCCTCTCAGCATTTGTTACCCGTCCCGTGCAGCCTCCACCTTTCCTTCTTTTCCAAAGTGGTTTTGCTGAGCACCTAGGAAGGTACTGGGGGGTCCATTCCCCCCTCCCCCAAAAGCCCCCAGTAAGACCTGTGCTCCCCGCAGGGAACTCCATCCCTCAGGCAAGTGGTTAGTTTGGACAAAAGAGGGGGACATACTTTTTGAGGGCCTGCTCTGTGCCAGGCACTGTGTGTGATGCAGAGCCGACCTGGTGACTAAGGGAAAGGAGGCCGGGAGGCTCCCGTTTGGCAGAAGCCCTGGGTTTGGTGGACAGGGAGCCCGGTAGAGGGGCCCGTTTTCCAGCCTGGAGTGCTCCCAGCGCTGTTTCTATACTTCATCTTTACCGGTACGTAGAAGACTGCGCAGGAGAGGATAGATCACGGAGCTCTGCCTGGGGGAGGCCAACTTCCCGGAGTTTTACCTCGGAGGATGCGGGTTTGCCCCGCCCCCACCGGTCCAGTTCTGCGCTCCAGGGGTCCTCAACTTGTACGACCCACCCTCCTCTACCAACGAAGGGGCGCTTGCCCCCCACCGCATTTCTCGAGTCTTCAGTGCTCCAGTGTGCCCCCCGGTAGCTGCCCGCCCGCCCTACCTCTTCTAACCCCTCCATCGGGGGGCATCTCTTCCGCAATTCCGGCACCTGGGCGGCCAAGGCGCCCCCTCCCCCCTCCCGCGCGCGCACCCCCGGCCGCCGAAGGGGCCCGCCCGCGGGGGCCGGGGCGCGGCTCCACCTGCAGGGCGCGGGGCGGCGGGCGCGCGGCGGGCGGCGGGCGGCGGGCGGCGGGCTGCGCGGGCCGCGGGGGCGGAGGGCGGGCGGCGCGAGGGAGGGGCCTGCGGAGCGGCGGCGGCGGCGGCGGCCCCAGCCCGCGCAGCCCGGCTCGGCCCCGGCTCGGTCGGCGCAGCGCCGCGCGCGTCCCCTCCCGCCGCCGCGCAGCCAGGCGCCCGGGCTCCAGGCCGCCGCCGCCGCCGCCGCCGGGCGCACCACGCAGCGCGCACCGGCCGGGATGCGCGCCCGGGCCCCGGCCCGCCCCCACCCGCGGCCGCCGCCCGCCCGCCGCGCGTTCGCCTGACCGCGGCGCCCGCCCCGGCCGCCCCGCCCGTCCCCGGCCGCCCCCCGGCCGCGATGCCCGCCCCCCGGGGCCCCGGCGGCCCGCGCCCCTGCTAGGCTGCGGCGGCATGGCCCGCGCGCCCGGCGCGACCTCTGCGGATTGCATCGGTGTGCGGCGGCGGGGCATGCCCAGGGCACCGGGCACGGCCTTCAATGGGCGAGGACACGGACACGCGGAAAATTAACCACAGCTTCCTGCGGGACCACAGCTATGTGACTGAAGGTAACGTACGTGTTGTCTGAGGCCCCCTCCGGCCGGCCGCGGCGTGGGGATGCCGTCGCACCGAATGCCCTCCGAAGGTTTGGACCGCGCGCTGTGTGTCGTGTCCCCCCCACCCCACCCCACCCCACCCCGCCCCGCCCCGGGTCCCGGAGGGAGGGAGCCCGAGGGTGCCGGCCTCCGCTGTCCAGCGCCCTCCTCCGCGCCGCCCTCCGGCGGGCAGCTTGCGGCCCCCAGGCCTGGCGGCATCTCGAATCGGCCCTGGCCATCGTTTGCAAAAAGGCCGTTTCTGCGGCTAACCTGGCGAAGAAACCGGGAGATGTAATGGCTTGGAATCTTGGGTTTGCCATTTCAGCCCAGCCCTAAGCCCACAGAATTTTCTAGGCTGCCCACTCCCCGGAGACGAAGAGGGATCCAGGGGGAAAAAAAATTCATTGCCAGATTCCCAATCCCCCGCCCCCCATCCCTCCAGAGGCTCGCTGTCCTGGGCCCCTCCCTGTGCTTCCAGAGGCAGGGGCCCCTCGTGGGTGGGAGAAGGCGGCGGGTTTGGGGTTGGTCTTTTATTCCCAGTGAGTTATACTGAGACAGAAGGAGCTGGCCCCAAACTGTCAGAATTTCCCCCCAAAAGTGGGACATGCCATCCCAAACGGGCTCTGCGTTTGAAATCCCTTAAATTGGCCCAAGCCCAACCCCCACCCCGAGGTGGTCGAACCCAGCTGGTCAGAGCTGAAGGATCAGTGACTTCCCAGGGTCCCCCTACAACCCTGCCCAGAGAACGGTGGGGACAGCTCCCAAGCCGCAGCCAGGGGCCCGCGGAGAGAATGCTTGGTTGAAGATGGGGAGAGCTAGCCGCGGGGTGTCTGCATGCAGCAGTAGGGACCCTTGTGCCCGAGACCTCGGAGGTGGGGGGGGGTTAGGGACTGGCTGCACCTTCCCCAGGGGCTGCTAGACTGGCAGCATAAGTGTTTGTGGGTTGGTGGCAAGAGGTCCCCGGGTGGGTGCCCCGGTGGGAGGGGCCGTGGGCACTGCGCTCCGCGGGCCTGGCGCGCGTGGGTGCCTGTGTCAGGGAACCTGTGTGGGCTTGGAGGCGGTGATTCGACTCCTGGGTGGTGTCCGCGTACCTAGTGCCTGGCCCCGCCGGAAATGAGGCCGAGTGGGAGCCCGAGCCCTGCAGAGGCCTGGGACCGTGGGACCAGCGCGAGGCGGGACCCCTCTGTCGGGCCCTGGTCCCGGAGAGCAGAGGCTGGGTGTGTAACCTGGGTGGAGGGATGCTGAGGGGTGGCGCTTCCCCGCTCCCCTAGGAGAACCGCTGAGTCATGCTTTGCTGATGGGGGTGGGGGGAGGGGGGACAGGGCTGCCTGGCTGGGTGAGGGCTCAGCCCCCAAGCTAGGGCTTCCAGGGGCCCAGGGAGCTGAAGGCGGCCCTTTATCGCCTGCCTCGGTGAGGTTGAGGAAGAATCAGCCAGCGTTGGGGTGTGCTTTCTGCTTGCAGGCTGCCGAGTCACGAGCGTTGGAGGGTGAAGAGGCCTCTGGGTTGTTGGCAGGTGCCCTAGTGCTCTGGCTCTGGCTGAGAGGGGATCTTGGCAGGTCATTCCGGTCTGGCTTTCTGCAGGAAATCTCTGTTTTCTCATCTCTATACTGAGGATGATGGGATAGGATGCAGGACTCTGTAATTAAAAGTACAAAGCCCCATGCCTGACCCATAGTGGACATCTGCAAACATTAATTCCTTCTTCATCCCACCCTCTTCCTTCCCAGCTTTCTTCCATACATTTACCAGCTCTTAGCAGAGGAGAGCGAGGGGGAGGTGCATAGTTTGAGGAAGAAGTGATGTTTTTAATTCCTCTTCATTCATTCAACAAATATTTACTGAACACCTTCTACGTGCCAGTCACTGTTTTAGCCCTGGGGACTAGACCAAGATTCTGCCCTTGGGCAGCCTACGTTCTAGAAGGGAGCTCTGTGATATTGAGAGGAAGCTCTTCGCACGAAGTCTTGGTTTCCCCATCTGTAGAAGGGGATGAATAATACCATCCTGCCTGCCAGGTCTTAGGGTCAGGTGGGTTGTGAGGGTCAGGTGGGTTGGTGGACGAGGGAGCCAGCTCAGAACTCTAAATTGTTAACTGGCAGCTGAAGTATGCTTAGCACCTTCTGTATGCTGGGACCTCACACAAGACCATCCCCATTTTATGGAAGAAACCGAGTCTTGACCTTGTCCATGTCCCAGACTGAGTGCCAGGATATATGGGACATAGAGCTTGGAGGCTGGGATCCGAGACCAGCAAGATCAGAAATTCTTGTTCTTAGGGACGGTAGGGTCTAGGAGAGGAAGCAATAACTATAATTGTTAGAATTATATGAGATTTCTGGCCTCCTTGCATGAAAAAAGACTCGCCCAGTGTTGTATATTGCCTTTTGTGCTCAGAGCACAGGGTAGATCACAGATTTCGATGTCAGATAGACTTGTGTTCAAATCTGGCTTCTGATTCTTCATATGCTGTATAATCTTGGACAAGTTATTAAACCTTTCTGAGCTTCACTTTCTCCCTTTATAAAGGGAGAAAGAATAATAACTTATCTTGCATTATTGCTTGTTGGGACAATCAGTGATTATGCTAATACAGAAAATACCCAGCACAGTGCTTGGTCTATTGGAGGCATGTAATCAATGACACTGGTATAATTTATAAGGTTCCTGGAAGAGCTTCATGAGCAGATAATAGATGCTGAGATTTTGCAAAAGACCCAGGTGTACAGATTCCTGTTCCACCTGGTCATTTGGCCTACAAATGCTCGCTCACTACACCCCAGTGGCTCTGGTCTACTTCCTGTGCCTTAAGCAGGTCATTTTTTTTTTAAGATTTTATTTATTTATTTGACACAGAGATAGCAAGAGAGAGAGAGAGAGAGAGCAGGAGCAGGGGGAGCAGTGGGAGAGGGAGAAGCAGGCTCCCCGGTGAGCAGGCAGCCAGATGTGGGGCTCTATCCTAGGGCCCTGAGATCATGACCTGAGCTGAAGGCAGACATTTAACCAACTGAGCCATCCAGATGACCTGCAGGTCATTTTTTTTTTTCTTACCTCATGGTATTTGCACTGGCTGTGTTCTCTATCTAGAATATCCTCCTCCTGTTCTTCTCATGGCTGACTCCTCATCCTTTAGTTCTCACATTTAACACCATCTTTGCCAGTGGGAGTCCTGCTTGAGTTCCTGAGTCTCTTGTAAAATCTCAAATACTTTGGGAAGAGTTTAGGTGTTGTTAGTCATTCATACCTTGGTATGAATTAGAGCAGCTTTTTTTTTTTTTTTTTTTTTTAAATCCCCCCTTCCCACAACTCTTGGCACAGCTCAGCTGATTGAGTGTTGTTGTGATCACTAAGCATGGGTGCAGGCCACCCTGGGACACAGAGAACTTTGTAAAGATTGGGTGGGTGTTGGGAAGAGCAGTACGATTAAGTCTCTCAAGACAGTAGAAGGACTTGGACCCTTGAGAGAGGGACTGCCAGGGGTAGGAGAGTGCCGGGAGGTCTGGCTGTGTGTTCCCTTGCTGCAGCCACAGAGCTGAGCTTTGGGGTGAGTGAAGTGGGTGTCCCTAGGCTAGACTGGTCTGCAAATCCCTTCATCCCTTTCACCTAGCTGTGTTTTCCAGGCCCATTCTCTGCTGGGTGTAGTCCTCGGCAGGCAGTGAGGGGTCAGACACGGGGGGCCAACGGCCCAGGGCAGGTGGCAGAGGCTGGGCCTCTTTGGGAAGCAGTAGTCTCTCCCAGGCACCTGGAGGGGAAGGCACTTGAGGGCCACCCTTTCCTGCTAGGACCGTAGTCCCAGCTTTTCCTCCCTCAGCCATCTCAGCCATTAACCTCTGTCATACATGCGCACCTCTCCTGTCCACGGAAAGAAAGGCACCTCTGCATTGTTGACCCCATATGCTTGCCATCCGCATAAGTTCCATGTGATTTCAGGGCCATGGGCATATTCCCACAGACTGTGTGGTTGAAGAAATAAAGCAGGGCTCAGACAAGGAGTTGGTATGGTTGGGGGGATGTCGCAGGCTTGTCTGAACCTGGCATTCGGGCACTTTCCACTGCATGTCCTTGTGTTTTGAACTAATAGCGTGGGAATAATATCTACCTTCTGCCCAGGCCTAGACCACACTGGAGAGGCATGCTGTTGGCGAGAGACCAGCATTCAGCCACATGTGCCCCCTATGGAGGGTACTGAGACTAACCTCCCCAATACCCAGTGCCTCACCCCACCAAGAGCATAGTGGTTTCCAGCCAGAGACCTGTGGCCGTAGGCTGGGCCAGCTTGGTCTTAAGAGCAGTGTGTCCCTCTTGCACTGACTGGTTTCAGGACATGGGAAACAGTTCTGGGGGTTGAGTGGGAAGCAGAGCTGCAGGAAGCCGGTCTCTCTCTTGTGAAGGAACAGGGAATCCCCCATTGTTGCCGGCAGCCGCTCTGAGATCACGAAGGCAGTAAGTCCTAAGCCAACAACCCTGTTGGTGTCTGGGCAGAGAGCGAGTGGCAGCTGAGGACATTGTGATTCCCTGGGTTAATCAGGCCTGCTGTCTACCCACCTTTGGGCGTCTAGTTCCATCAGCCGGCACATTTCCTCATTGCATCACACTTTAGGCCAAGATTCTTTGACTTGTAGCTGACAACACCCTCTCTCCCAGTTATCCAGAAGACCAGGGGGCTGTCCTGGCACTCATGGCCACGATGTCCCCAAAACCATGAGGGAGTTTGATGCGTTTGCTTTGTGTTTTAGGAACCATCCGTGATCTCTTTTATTGTAGTCAAAGCTGCTGTGTTCTGGTTTTTCATCCTTGGCCTTCCTGAGAATGCATTTCCAGCCAAATGAGATATCCCAGGATCTGGTGTCAGGAGACCTGCGTTCCAAGTGGGGTCTGACTCTGGGTTCACCATCTTGGGCAGGTCACACATTCTTATGGAGTCTTAGCGTCTTCTCTGGATTGCTGCTTAGAGCACTTGAAATGTGGGATGTACAGTTTGATGCTGTGACATGTCATGAGCCCCCCACCCTGCTCCATGGAAGGAACACCCTCAGTGCATTCATGGTGTGAGATGGGTTCGATGGGTGTAAACATGCACGGCCCAGAGCCTGGGGCCTGGTCAGGGCTCAATAAATGTTGTCTGCCAACAGTAATGCCTCCTTCTTAGGGGTGAGAGTTAGAATAGCCCTTAGAACCATTGTCAGACTGGCTGACCTCACCCCATCGGCACTCCACAGGGCAGTGGAGGCTCAGATGGTGTCGCTTGTGGCACTGCCCTAAAGCCAGCTCCAAGGAACAGTGGGTAGATCCAGCCTCTGGTTTGGAAAATCAAGCTGTGGATGGACGGCTGAATCGTCGCCCCTTCCCTTCCAGTTAGGAACATCACTTCCATCACAATCCTAGAGTTTTCCAAGCTCATGCTGTCTCCATTTCAGGGGTGGGGGCAGTGAAGGCAGCTGCAGGGGGCACACCTCTGGGTGTTCTCGGTTCAGCCACACCACCTCTCGGAGCCTCAGGCTCCTTGCACTGCCTCCTGCCCTGGGTCGTCACACAGCCCTGAGGCGCAAAGGCCACGTAGACACTAAAGGTCTGCCCATGTGGAGGGGTTACTGTTGTTACCAGTTTCCCCAAACTGTTGAGGGGGTCAGCTCCCACGGTGTAAGCAACATACTCACTTATTTTTAATCAATCCTAACTGAAAGATTGGTGCAGTCATGGAGTAGGCTTTTTCTCATTTTCTTCCTGCAAGATGGGAATCAAATTCTAATAAAACCTTTCCACATTGTCTCCTGGTTGTTTTACACTTGCTACAGCTTTTGGGTTTTATCCTTGAAGGCCCACTGAGCTAAGGGATGTTTTTGGCAAGAGGTGTTATGGGTCCTGAGAAGGGGAAGCATGGCTATGTGTAACCCTGGGTTTAAGGACCAGGACTGGAGTCACCACGGGGACGAAGGGGAAAGGACAGTCTCCAGAGTACCGCACAGTTATGCACATTGTTAGCAATTTGTGGGAGTTCCTTCCAGTCTTTTTTTAATGCTCACATCTGTGTTTAATAAGAACTATAATCACTCTATATAAACATAAACCATGTTGAAGGCGACTTTTTAAAAGAAGCATGACCCTATAATAGTTTTCCAGTGCTTGGCTGGAACTTGTCCAGTTGCACCCTCCTGTTTTTGATTTCATGTTGCGCTGTTGCCTTGTTGAAATTTTTATAATTTTGTATCTGAACCCAGATTTTATAAGTGACATGTGATGAGATGGTAGGGCGGGCACCTGAGCAGAGGTGATGCACACAACATGTGTTTTGGCTGTTTTGTGCGGCTCCTGTACACACCACATGTGGGCTTTGAGTGCCACTGAGCTCCTGTGCGTTCTGTGCCCATGACTCTGCAGGCCGCGGTGGGTGCTCACAGCCTGGAGAAGCCACTCTTCTGAACCAGAACTTGATTTGGATACTGAAGGGAGGAAGTGACATTCCAAAGCGCATGAGGGACCAAGGAAGCTGGTTATCATACCCTCTTACCCATGTTATATCCTTGTGTGAGCTAATCACTGATACTGAAAATGATGACCCAGAAAGAAAGGAAAGGAGAGGATGGGACATCCATGGTCCTTTCCTTTCAACCCTTATTCATCATTGAGCCAAGGGTGGAGGAGCGTGTGTGGGATGTACAAACATCAAAAAGTGAAATAAAACCAGATAAGCTGGTTTCCCACTGCCCTGTAAGAGTGAGCTACATGTGCATATGGAAGCTACCAGATAGGAATTGTGTATTTCAGTGATTTTGCATTCCAGTTAAATACTCTCACATTTGCATTTAAAACTGGAATTGCATAATAGAATGATGACTGGCACTATTCATGCTTACTAGTAATTTAAACTTTTATTTTTTTCTATTGGCATTAAGTGGCAATAACACCATGGCAAGTCATGGGGAAAATGAAAGAGCGTTATATTTTAGTATCTTAAATGATACTTTCCCCCTGCTTTTTGAACAAGGTGCTCTACATTTTTGCACTGGGCCCTATAAATGATAAAATTGGCCCTCCTTTGCTGTAGGGGACAGGCTGGAATTCTAGGGGGTTAAGAATCCTTGTCTGGCATCCCACCTGTTCCTCCCCTACCCACTGGACCCCTCATCTTGGGGGCTGTTCCAAGGAGGGGCCTGCAGGTCTTTCATTGCAGATGCCAGCCTTTAAACCTCTCAACCCCTACAGGCCCAAGGGGAGGGGCTGTAGACTAGGGGTCCCTGGCTCCACCCCCATTACCATTAATAAAGCATACATAAAATAAAGCATATTTTTTAAAAATTTTCCCTCTTGTCCACCTTCCCTGTGTGGTCTCAAGTCCAGTAGGTGAGAGGGATGCCTAACTGGTAACCTCAGTCCCGCCCCAAGATGCCATCTTTCATTGGCTGTGCATTATCCCTGTGATAGGTGTGCCACAGTTCAATTAATCACCCCCTGATTGTTGGATAATGAGATGGCTTTTTTCCCCTTATATAAGCATTCCTGATGCTGAGCCAATGAGCACCAGTCATATAAGATGATACCCTAGTCCCATCCCTCCCCCTAACTTTGGAATAATTTCTTAAGAGAGAATCCTATGCATGCAATTTTATGTAAAAATTATGAATGTGTTTAATGTTCTTGACACTGCCAAATTATTCTCCAGAGAATTTTTCTGTTTTGCCACATGCTAATCAGCATTTGGTATCCTAATTCATTCGACCTCTGCAAATATCATAGATGAAAAATATTTGTTTTAATTTATGTCTGAATACCAATGAGGTGGGACATTTTTTTCCACTTTGTTCAACAGACATTTACTGCTCCCCCTTAGAGGCTGGGGGAGGGAGGGGTGATGTTAGATGCTGGACGTGCAGTATTGAGGAGCAAGTTCATTGCTGTCATTCATTTACTCATTCACTCACTCACTCACTCACTCACTCACTCACTGGAATATCTCTGGAGCTGCCACTGTGTTCTGGGCACAGAAGATGCCCATGTTGCTGGGGTGGGGAGGGTGAGGAGGGGTAAGAGCAGGGAGAGGAGACAGCTCAGATAGAACCCGAGGTTCACCAACATTTAAAGGACAGAGAATGAGAAGTCTATGGCTCAGGTGGGGTAATCACCCAAGTGGGAATGGACCAGGAGGGCTGTGGAGTCCCAGGCCTGGCAATCCAGCTAGGAGGGGACCGGGGAGGGAAGAAGGATGGACCACCGGCATTAAATGATGCCACACCACCAGGTAGGACAGTATCGAGAAGTGTCTTTTGGCTGTCTGTTTCAGGTGTTCACACCCATTTGGCACCATGTCCCCTGGGGCTCTGCTTTGGTGATGTCTTCCTGTGAGCCCCTATGGGCTGCAGCCCTGTCTCTCCACTCAGGTCTCCCAGCTGGCACACAGAACAGTTTGCTCTCTATTCTCTGCTCTCCTAGACGGCCCCTTGAATCCCTTCTCTGGTCTCACTGCCTCTGGGGCCAATGCTCCAGGTCCCAGAAGGCACGTTTCGATAACTCTTTGCTCCCGGTTTCATTTTGTGTTCGCAGTCCAGGCTGTGTCCTTGAAATGTGAGCCTGTCTCTCCCAGGGTCTTGGGTGCCATTGAGAGAGAGCTGTGTCCGGCAGAGTACCCTGGGGAGTCCTAGTTAAACCAGGCCCTGTAAGAGAGATGCCTCTTTCTCACTGCAATGGTATCCTGCGGCCCTCGCGCAGAATGACCTGTGTGGACTTTAGTATTAAATAACTGTAAAACAAACATAAAAGCCATCATTATGATTAGCCATTTATTGAGTACATACTATATGCAGATGTGATGTTAAGTCCATTATCTTATTGGATCCTAACAAAACCTGGTGTTGTATGTATTTTCCCCATTTTACAGGGGAGAAAGCTGAGGTTTGGGCACTGGCCCAGAGTCAAACCCCATAAGGGGCAGAGCTGGGGTTTGAATGCAGCCCATCTGCCTGCAGAACCCACACTCCTGACCTCCACACTGTATGGAGGAACTGACAGGGCAGGGACAGGAGATCCGTTGAGCTCTGATTATGTGCCTGGCTTAGAAGGGTCTGGGATTTGAACCCAGGACTGCCTGGTGTGGTCATGCTGAGCATGCAGCAGTGCATCCGTTACATCCATGTGTGTGGTTAAAGACAATTGAGAAGGGCCAGGGAGAGAAGGGATCACTTTCACAGAATGAGGGGTGGGGGTAGGGGATGGTCGCAGTTCTAGAGAGGACAGGTGCTTTGGCACTGAAGGGAGTGGCATTCCCCAGGTGAGGGAGTGATGCCCTTTGGGACATGGCATTCTAGTACATTCCAGGCAGGCAGGACAGCGTGTGCAAAGCAACATGCATAGGCTTGTCCCGAATAGCATCCAGGCTCTTCTGTCTGAACCCAAGAAGCAGTTGCCAGCCAGCTCAGGGTGAAGGGCCCACCTGGGAGCCACTGTGCTGTCCAGGATGGGCACTGCCTCCTTGTACACTGGAAGCTATTGTCCCCCAGAGTCCTGGGCTGAATGGCGCATTGAGGGAGAACAAAGCAGCTCAGAGGTCCCAGCTGCCCCAAGCAGGGATAGGATCGCCAGCTCAGGCCTGGGGCTTCCTCTGGGCTCGCCTGGCTTCCTGTATTCCTCTACCCTACAGAGGTTGTAGCCCTGAACTTTGGGGCCACCAGTGCTGGAGTTTGGGGCCTAGACTCCAGGGGCCTGAGCTCTGGTCTTGGCCCAGCTGGCAGGTGCTTCAGCCTCAGAACCTGGTTCCCCGCCTGTGAGGCAGAGAGAACTACAAGCCACCTGGGCTTTCTGTGAGTATTGGGTGAAATAGTCGGTATACTGGACATAAATCTCCATAAAACGCAGCTACTTATATTGTTAGTATCAGCTTTTAGAGTTTTTTTTCAATTTCAAAAAAGTTTTTTTTAAAAAAAGATTTTATTTGTTTATTTGAGAGAGAGAGCATGAGAGAGTGAGCACACAAGCAGGAGGGAGAGGCAGAGGGAGAGGGAGCACCAGACTACCAGCTGAGCAGGGAGCCCGAAGTGGGGCTCTATCCCAGAGCCCTGAGATCATGACCTGGGCTGAAGACAGACGTTTCACCAACTGAGTCACCTAGGCACCCCAATTTCAAAAAAGTTTCAATGAAACTTTCAAGTATGTGGTAAGGTAGAGGAAGTAGTATTTGGGATCGCTCCTTGCCCATGGCCTTGGTCCAGCTGCTCTGAAGATTGCACCATGCCTCCTTCATTAACTTTCCTCTCCTTTTGACTGAAGAATTTTTTTTAAAGATTTTATTTATTTATTCACGAGAGACACAGATAGCGGCAGAGACACAGGCAGAGGGAGAAGCAGGCTCCATGCAGGGAGCCCAACATGGGACTCGATCCCAGGGCTCCAGGATCACGCCCTGGGCCAAAAGCAGATGCTAAACTGCTGAGCCACCCAGGGATCCCCTGACTGAAGAATTTTTAAGCCAATTTAGGACTCCTGTCATCTTACCTGTACCTCAGTAGGCCAGGACATGTCTTACCTGACCAAGTGCCGCCACCCTCCATGACAGAATGAGCACTAATGCCTTCCCATCTGATTCTCATCCATCTTGGCAAGGTCCCCATTTGTCTCAAAAATGCTCTTTTCTGGTTGCTGGGTTTGAAGCAGGATCCCCAGTCCCGCACCTGCTTGGGGCTGTTCTGTCTCTTAGGTCTTTCCTGTTTGAGGCCAGTCCTCTATTCCATTTTCAGACTACTGACTGCAGAAGAAATTTGTTATTCTTTTGGAAAGATTACAGTTTTGCCCAGAGTGTCCCCAACCTGTGTCTGGCTCCCAGTTGCCTGATGGGTCTAGATGGCTGATGAGTGGTTGCCTGGATCCTGGGAGTCAGCCCCTGGGGTGTGCCCCTCTCTCCTTCCAGGGACCTCCTCACCCTTTATCAGCTGGGAGACCCTGGGCAGGTTGCTCAGGGGGTGCATGCATCTTTACCAAGACCTAGCCAGGTGGCAGATTCATGAACAAGAGCAGTGGTTTCTGTTGGAAGCCCTTGAATTTTGAGATTTGTTATATAGCGGTAGATAACTGAACTAGTTATGGATTCTCACTTTGAATTCCCAGTTGTGCCTAGTTCCTGCTCCTTGTGAGGCCCCTTGTCCAACTGCTATGCTGTCCTTGATTCTGTAGCTCTTCCAGAACCTTCCAGGAACTTCCTTCTTGTGTATGTCAGCCTGTGTCAATTTCTGTTACTTACGACTAAAGAATCTTCATTCCCAGTCCCAACCAGGAGAGTGACTCAGCTCAGATCATAAGACAGGACTGGAACCCAGACTGAAACACAGGACCTAGAATCCTACCCCATGAGACCTCAGTAGATACATATATTGGACATATCTGCTTCCTCTTACATGGCTCAGCACCTGCCACTGGCCAGATGCTAGGTGAGCACATGTTTGAGTGACCAAGTGAACAAATGCCACACCTGCCCCTGGCCAAATTCCCTGAGCATAAATAGTCTTCTTTTTGCAAAGGTCAGGTTTGTACAGATTTCAGTTCCCACAGTTCCAGTTAAATCACGCCAGACCCACAGCCACGTGGATCAAACTTGAGCTACCATGGCAAGGTAACCATGAGGACTGCCTAGAGTACAAACTTTGCTACTACTTTCTCAGTGTACAGATCGCTAAATAAATGACAGATGTGCACTGGGGACTGTGACCAAGTCACTTCTTTCTGTGTCTGTCGTTGGTTGGCCACCACACACCTGTTAGTTCACACACAAACAGCAAAGCACGTGGTAGTGCTACCTCCTTGTCTCCCCATGATAAACTCATGTGACGCTTTACAAAAATGAAAAATCAAGAAATGGGAGTTAGTCAACAAAGATGATGTTCAACAAGGGAGTGAAAGGTGATTCCCTGGAGGGGAAATGTGAGCGGAATGTGAGCAGAATTACAGAGGAAATTGCCGATCCTGGGGATGTTGAAGCTGTTGCCTGGTGAGACTCTCGCTTACAGCTGCTAAATACAGGGCCACTGAGTACAAGAGAACTCACGGACTCTAGATGTTTCATGATGTTAGAAGTGCACGGAGTAAAATCTTGGAAGCTGACCTGAGCTTGGGAGGACGGGTCTCTGGGCACAGACAAGGTGCCAGCAGTCGTACGGTCAGCAGGAGCAGCACCGTCCCAACTACTCTCCTTGCATTTGTTTTTACAAAGAAATAAAAACACTTGAATTATCAATGTTTCTAATGTTTTAAATTGCTGTACTAAATAAATATTGGTTTGGGGGCATGTGGGTAGCTCAGTGGTTGAGTGTCTGATTTTGGATCAGGTCGTGATCCCAGGATCCTGGGATACAGTCCTGCTTTGGGCTCCCCATAGGGAGCCTGCTTCTCCCTCTGCCTGTGTCTCTGCCTCTCTCTGTGTCTCTCAGGAATAAATACAATCTTAAAAAGATTATTGGTTTTACTATTTACTATTTTATTTTATTGGCTTTACTATTTAATTTTATACTTATATATAAGTTTGTATATACACTTATAGGCATCAATAAGAGAGTTTTTAAAGACTTAAAACTTTTTTTTTTTTTTTAAGTCACAGACCTTAAATTTAACTTGGGACACCTGAGTGGCTTGGTTGAGCATCTAACTCTTAGTTTCAGCTTAGGCCGTGATCTCAGTGTTGTGTGAGTTTGAGCCCCGTGCCGGGCTTCATACTCAGCACAGAGTCTGCTGAAGATTCTCTCTCTCCCTCTACCTCTCCCTCGTGCTCGTGTGCACACACTCTCTCCTCCCACCAAATAAATAAGTTAATAAATAAAATCTTAAAAAAGTAATTTCCAGATTGGTTATTAAGATCCCTTTGAGGGAACCCTCTTACACTGTTGGTGGGAATGTGAACTGGTGCAGCCACTCTGGAAAACTGTGTGGAGGTTCCTCAAACAGTTAAAAATATACCTGCCCTACGACCCAGCAATTGCACTGTTGGGGATTTACCCCAAAGATACAAATGCAATGAAACGCCGGGACACCTGCACCTCGATGTTTCTAGCAGCAATGGCCACTATAGCCAAACTGTGGAAGGAGCCTCGGTGTCCAACGAAAGATGAATGGATAAAGAAGATGTGGTTTATGTATACAATGGAATATTACTCAGCTATTAGAAATGACAAATACCCACCATTTGCTTCAACGTGGATGGAACTGGAGGGTATTATGCTGAGTGAAGTAAGTCAGTCGGAGAAGGACAAACATTATATGTTCTCATTCATTTGGGGAATATAAATAATAGTGAAAGGGAAAATAAGGGAAGGGAGAAGAAATGTGTGGGAAATATCAGAAAGGGAGACAGAACGTAAAGACTGCTAACTCTGGGAAACGAACTAGGGGTGGTAGAAGGGGAGGAGGGCGGGGGGTGGGAGTGAATGGGTGACGGGCACTGGGTGTTATTCTGTATGTTAGTAAATTGAACACCAATAAAAAAAAAAAAAAGATCCCTTTGAATAATTTGGGCATACACCGTCATTTTTTTGGTTCCCCAAACTGAGAGCTCCCTGTGCTCATTCCAAATTGCAGTATCTAATACTGCATGGCCCTTCCACAGTGTTCTAAACCCTGGCTGGAAGATTACAGTCAATATCCTCCTTATTGAAGGCAGCAGCTCAAGAATATTAAATAATGCAAATTCCTCACTGTGGGAATGGCCAGGCAGCCCATGGATCACTGTGAGAGGGACACACGCCTTCCCTCCACTGTGCTCATTGCGCAGACCTCCAGCCAGCCTGTCTGTTTTGGAACCATCCATCATGGAATGAACTGGCTGAAGGAGTCAGAGGCTGACAATAGTGGCTGCTACACCAGCTTTCAATGTGAAAGGTGATAAAAACAACCCTGAATATTTTATAGCCTCAAGGAGAGGTAAGGCTCTTTATTGAAGCTGTGAAAATATAATCCATCATCATAATGTGTCCCATATCATCAGACTGCGGGAGCCAAGTTTCGTGTATGTTAAGATGCCCAGTGCAAGAAGATTTTAATTTTATTTCCTATTTATTTTCTCATTACAGAAATTTTTGAAAATGCAGGGAGTAGAATAAAGGGGGCGGGGTAGGGTAATAACATCCTGATGTCGCTGGCCCCAGAAACATTGTTCCAGTTTTGTTATATTTCCTACTTACCACTCCCCTATAGATGGTCAGAAATACAGTTTGTATCTTTTAAAATAGTTAACATGCTGAAACATTTCCGCATATTATCATAATGCCCAAGTAAATAATTTTTAATGGCTGCATAATAGTCCACCACGTAGATATAATTTTTCACTCAATAGCTAGGTATGGATTCCTTCATCAGACTGGGGTATTTGCCTGCAGTGGGTGTGTGTAGGGGGTGAGGTCGGGGTGTGGGAAAGAGGAATAAGGTGCAACCCTTCCCTGGAGAAGGTCTGGAAGCAGGGAGGCATACACAGATGGTCATGATACAGTGTGATGGGGGCTGGGAGGCAGTGGGGCCCCATAGCTGAGACCCCGTTGAAGCGTGGGGGCAGGGCAGAGAGGCTGAGTCTGGAGCAGAGGAGCAGCCCATCAGAGTGGGAGAGAAGGTATTGTCAGAGGTCTTTGGGAGTTTGGAGAGTAAAGTGGGGAGGGGGATGAAGATCAGAGTGGGGTGTGAGAATCTCAAGGAGAGGTGGGAAAGACCTCCTGCCAGTGAGGCTGCTGGGGTGGGCCATGGTGGAGGTGGAGGTGAGTGTTGCAGGAAGGGGAAATTGGCTGGGAGGGTTGGTGGTGTGCCCTGGTAGAGGGAAGACGGTTGAGCCTCCTCTCGTGGTCTGGTCAATGCAAGAGTGCTCCGGAGGCTGGGAGCGCAGATCACCATGGGTCGAGGGTGGACAGACCTCCCCACTCCTGGACACTGGCATCCCAACTCCGGGTGTTTTAATTTAAAGTAAGGTGTGATGAGCATCCTTGTGAATGTATATTTTCCCATATTTCAGGATATTCTTGTCTCTGGCTATCTGGGAATGCAATTTCTTGGTGAAAGGATTGGAGAGCTTTTAAGGGCTTGAATGAAAGATTTGAATATCATGTTGTCTACTAAAATAAAAATAAAATTTAGCAAAGATTTTTGTTTGGGTGATCTTTAAAAGAGTAAGTCCATGTGTATATGCACCTCTGGCACAAACTGTAGATTACAGCCAACCCATCAGTCTCCATCTCTCCTGCTTGAGGGAAAAAAAAGAATTGATTTCAGCTGTGGTGCATGGTGACTTATGGCTGTTTCGTTGTCTCTTGATATGTGTCTGATGGTGATGGACTTTGGCTGTTTGGGGAGGACTCATGCTCTGTATCTGCATCTTCAACTCTCTTAGCTGTGTGGGAGAAGGACCGTGGTGGCGGCAGTCAGGGTGACAGGTGATGCTACCATTTGTTGACTGCTACAGTGTCATGTGCCATTGGAACTTTATACCTACCCTGGGGGGTGGTAGGAGTGACTCCTTTCTGTATATCAGGAAACAGAGCCCTGTAAAGGTCAGGTTGCATGCCTGAAGTCACACAGTGGGTGTTTCGGTTACTGTTACTACTTGACAAACCACTCTACGTCTTAGCGACTTAAGGTGACAACCATTTTATTATGTCTTCTAGATTCTGTGGGTCAGGAATTTGGGCAGGGCTTGGCTGGACAAATTGGCTCTGCATGACATGTGTTGAGCCCCCCTTTTAAGCTGGTGGGGAGGCGGGTGTGCAGGATCTGAGAGGGTTTCACTCATATGTTCAGGTGTGGTGGGGACGGCTGGGAGGCAGGGCTCCCCTGGGACAGTCGACATGGCCTCTCTAGCATGGTGGCTTCAGGGTGGATGGACTCCTTAGGGGGCAGCTGGCTTTCCCAGATCAGGGTTAGGAAACAGGTGGAAAATCTGACTTCCTGGGTGTGGCTTGAGTTCAGTTGAGTCACCGGCTTTCCCAGGTTCAAGGGGAGGCAGACTCTGCCCTCGGATGTGGGCAAGGCCAAGTCCACCGTGGAAGAGCAGATGGGATGGGAGACCGTGCTGTGGCCCTCGTTGGGAAGCCGTCTGCTGCAGACGCCGGCCAGGCCAAGCTCTGCACTGGGCTTTGTCTGACCTTCCTGCTGCTGCATCTCCAGAGAGCGACCTTCTCCCTTGCCGTCCTGGCTGGACAGCGGAAGTAGAGGCCTCTTCCTCTGTATCATTTCCCTGACCAGAAGTACAAAAAGCATCCTGTGCTTTTTGCCAGTTTAAATACAGAGCTCATGGTGATGTGGATGAAATTGAGGCCATTATACTAAGTGAAATAAGGCAGACAGGGAGAGACAAATGTCATATGATCTCACTCATATGTGGAATCTACAAAGGCCAAAGTCACAGAGATGGGGATGGTGAGTGCCAGGAGCTGGGAGTGGGGGAAATGGGGAGATATTGGCCAAAGGGTACAAGCTTCCAGTTGCAAGATGAAGAAGCTCTGGGATCTAATGGACAGCATGGTGTGATTATAGTTAATAGCACTGTCTTCTGTATTTGCAAGTTGCTAAGAAAGTAGATCTTAGATATCACAAAAGAGAAATGGTAATCATGTGACATGGTGGAGATGTTAGCTGATGCTATGGTGTAATCATCTTGCAGCATTTAAGCCACTCAAATCAGCAAGTTGAACTCACACACCTGAAACTTATACGATGTATGTAATTATATCTCAGTAAAGCTGGACACAAATATAGAAAACAAGAGGTGAATAAAAGCTTTCTTTAGGAGGTAGATTATGTTTCCTACAGATCTGCCGCTCTGTGTGTGCACCAGGCAAAAGTTATGAACACGGCTGAGGACCGGATTGGGTGCAGCAGAAGTCACCCCTGCCCCTCCCCCTCTGCAGGTGCGCCGTGTGGTGCCCACATCAGGGAAGGTTGGCTTTGGGTGGAGCGGTGCTTTCTTTCTTGCCAGGGCCCCTGCAGTGGGGGAGGACCGCAGAAGAGAAACAGGTGAGCTGGCTGGTTTTTCTGCTTGGCTTGACTCTAAGGACACACTGACCTCCCAGATCATCTTATTTGCTCAGCCTCATGGAAGCAGTTTTATTGGAAACCATTATGGCCTGATGGCTTGGTCCCAGACACAGTGTCCATGGCATCTGCCCACTGCGCGATGGACACCATGCTCTGAATGAACGTGGGGAAGGGGACGGAAGCTGCCCTGCCATTGAGTGGGAGCACATGTGGGCCTGCTGCGTGGGGCGGGTGGTGTCCTGGCATCATCTCCAAGGCAGATGCTGTCATTATGAGCTCAGGGAGATGAAGCGACCAGAGTCTCACTGCTAGGACTCTCTTTAGCCTGTCTGGCTCCCTGCTCTACCAGGCTGCACTTTTGCTGGAGAGAGGAACACTTTTGGGTCTTGTTCCCAATGTAGGGTGAGGCTTAGAATCTCTGAGTCCCAGGCAATGACCTTTCCCCTCCAGACCCTTCTCTGGAGCAGGGGAGCATTGAGAGGCTCCGCTGGGTCCCTGGCCTCAGAGTAAGTGTAGGGGAGTGTTTCCCTTCCTCCAAGTATCAGTGAAGGTAATGAAAAGAATCTGTCCACCAGGGCGCATGTAGGTTATGGGACAGGGGGTGCCTTGGGCTCGGCTGACATGAATGGGCTTAGCCTGCCCCTTCCGGACCAGCCTGAGGCTCCAGCAGCCTGTTGATATTCATACCTTTAATTAAACAAAACAAAACACAAAAATCCAGCTATTTTGAGGTATTTTGTACCTATTTTGAGGTACAATCACTGCAATTCGCCCATGTAAAGTGTACAACTCGGGGCACTTGGGTGACTCAGTTGGTTAAGCATCTGCCTGTGCCTGGATGACATACAGAGGTACCCCTCCTGCCAACCAGTGCCTTACCTTTTTTTTTTTTTTTTTTTTTGCATCTAGAAGTGGGAGTGATTCTCCCTATTTCACAGCTGAGGAAACAGAGCGGCCAGGGAGATAGGACCCCACACACACCCTGCCCCAACCAGGAGGAGGGGGAGCTGGGGTGGGCTGGTGCTGATTCTGGATGCTGCAGGCACTTGCAATGACTTCTGACTCCACTCTTTCCTGTCTTAGGGCCTGCCCTGTGCTTTGTCCCTGGTGCTTTGACACCTGCCACCCAGGAGGGCACCAGCAGGGACCCCAGTCACCCCTGGGCTAGCCTTCCTTTGCATTCACTGCCCTGCGTGCAGTTGACGTGCCCCTGCCTCTCATAGTGCCCTTGTACCTTCATCTCTAGATCAGGGCCAAGAAGAAGGTCTTTTTGGGGTCTCTTCGAGGCTGGACTGAGGTAAAGCTTTGGGTGTGCCTGATACTCAGAAAGGTCCCATCAAAGGCTCCTCTTCCACCAAACAGTGGAACTGAATGTGGAGGGAGCCATCAAACTCCCCCCATGCGCTTGTAGGCATCTCAGGGAAAGATGCTGAGGGGTAGCTTTGAAAGCCTTGACCCTTGACTCTGACCCACCCCAATCCCAGCCCTGCCCTTTAACTGGCTGAAGGGCATCCTGCACTGTGGCCATGAGGAGCAGGGCCCAGGGAAGGGAGCAACCTGTCCAAGCAGTGGGCAGTCAGGCCTGCTGTGGTGGCAGCGTGGCCAGCCCAGCCCCGACGGCTCCTGCAGTGCCTGTGGTGTTCCTGGGAGGATCCTGATCTGTGCTGAGCCAGAGGGTGAATGTATCTTCAGGATTGTGCTGAGCTGGGACAGCTAGCGGGACAGAGCTGGCCCGAAGGACCCACACAGGCTTTGTGTGAAGGACTCCATAGATGACTTTGCTTCTAGGTGGCTCCCTGAGTCCCAGACTTGGAAGTGTTCAGGAGGCCCCTTGGTCAACCCTGTGAACCCTATGTGAACCCCAAGTGTACCCCATTGGCTCTTCCCTGTGGGTGACCCAATTTAAAAAACCCCAAACTGGGACACTTGGCCAGCTACCTGTGTGTCCATATGGGGACAGTGGTACAGCAGGTGATAAATTGGAGCAGTGGCTGAAAACCTGGAGGTCGAGGTTCGCTGATAGCTATATCTTTGCAAGGGGCCATGTGACAAGATGATGGGTAATGATGATGGTCTTGGGGAACCCGTGGAGATGCAGGCTATCCTGGTGACTGCATGACCCTGGGGAGGCCACAAGGCCTCCCCGGGCCTCAGTTCCCTTGTTTGTGAAATGAAGGCTATCTTGAGGGCACAAATGCCTGTTGTGTTTTCTGCAGAAGGCAGCATGAAGCCATGAGGCCCAGGTCCCAGGAGCAGGGTCCCACTACAGGAGGTGGTGGTGAGGGGTGGGCAGGGGATGGGAAGCGAGGCAGATCCACTGTACCCTGACAGGCTCAATTCCAGTTTTCACACATTCGGGGTCTGAGAGGGATGTTTAAAGTCATTCTGGGGCAGCCCCGGTGGCTCAATGGTTTCGCGCCGCCTGCAGCCCAGGGTGCGATCCTGGAGTCGCTGGATCGAATCTCGTGTCGGGCTCCCTGCATGGAACCTGCCTGTGTCTCTGCCTCTCTCTGTCTCTGTGTTGCTCATGAATAAATAAATAAAATCTTAAAAAAAAATAAAGTCATTCTGAAGGGACAGACGGCCCCCAGGCCAGCAGGAGGTGGCTGGACCCATTTATGTGTAAGGAAAGCACAAGCAGAGTGGGACCCAGCCCTCTGGTCTCCTGTCCATGCTGTTGGGAGGCTGTGACCCCCAGCCCTGCTCTTGGGAGGGGTCCTCCATACCCTCCCTACTCTGGGCACTCCAGGGGTGGTGAGAAGGTGTTCTGATTTGTCCAGGATAAGTTGTGACTTAAGGTGCCAGGCCTGGGGTGGGGGTGGGGGTGAGTGAGAAGAGCAAGTCTTGCTGGTGTTAGAGCTTACACTACACCCCATCCTCCCAGCTGAGCCCAGCCCTGCATACCGAATTCTCTCCCTGTCAGGGAATACAGAGTACACCCAGGAGCATTGAGGGTGGGGGTTTCCTCTCTGCCCCTGCCTCCCTGACCACCCCCAAACTAGGCCCCAGGGGACAGCTGGGGTGGCAGGGAGGTGGCTGAGAACTAATTATGCTTCGGCCTTGTAAACAGGCAGCTATAAAAACCTATCAGCAGTGCAGCACCTTCTCCATAAAACAGGCTCCGCTGGATTTATAACCTGAGGCCCTCATCCAGGGCTGCTCTCCGAGGAGGAGCAAAGCAGCCATCTCTGCTCTGAAGGCTGGTGCCATCAGTTGTAGAGAGCACAAAAAAACAGGGGCCGGGAGAGAGGGCATGTCCAGTGTTCATGTGTTAGATGAACTTTGTCCCGATAGAGAAGAAACTGGATTTAGTTGGGGGGTGCATGGGATGTTTGGGGGAGGAAAGAGGCAGAAGGGGAGGAAGGCTTACCTTGCTGAGAAAGAGACTCATGTGTTTGAATTTACGTGAGGTGTGAATCCTTGGCCTGCAGTTTATGGAGCATGTGCTGTGTGTCAGCTGCTTTGCTGGGAGTGGGGAATATGGCCATCGATGTGATAGATAAGGTCTGTGTTCTGAGGAGTCCCCAGAACAGTCTGGATGGACAGGGAGTCAGGGCCGGGATGGTAGCAGGGAGGAGCCGAGGGGCTGGGCTTCCCAGAGGAGTTCCTGGGTGATGGGAAGTCAGAGAGGGCTTCCTGGAAGAAGTGCTTTCATTCAGTATGTATTTTTTGAGGCCTGCTACATGCAGGCATTGAGATTGGTTTGGGAGAGACAGGGTCCTGAGCGAGTTCTAGGACCTAAGGAGGAAAAGGAGAGGTTAAGATGGTTTCAGAGGGTGAGCAGGGAGTGGGTGGCACAGAAGGGGAAGAAGGCCTGGCTCAGGACTTCTTGTGGGTGTGGGATTGTCATCACCTCCCATTGTCAGGCAAGGAAATGGAGGTGGGGGCTTCACAGCTCCTCTGTGGGTGGGCTGGGATTTGAATCCAGGCCTGCAGATGCCAAACTCAGCCCCCCTGTGGTGTGCACAGACCTCCCTGCACCCCTGGGGTTCTGGGGTGGGCACCGTGTCCAGGATGGCCCACAGCCTTCCTTCATTGTTGGCCAGGACGCTGTGAGCAGGCGCTGCGGGGCCGGAATCCCCCAAGCTGACCCACTGTGCAGATCATCTGGCTTTTTCCTTCAAGCACTTGGCAAACTTCAAGAGTACGGCTGAGCCGCTGCTTGATTTTTCTCTGACCCAGATGAAGAACTGGGTAGCCATTCACCCACTAATGGACCCTGTGTTCAGGTTAAGACAGAGGATGGCAGGTGAAGGAAGCCCTTTTTCATGGAATAGATGCTGGAGACTGGCCAGAGGCACAAACCATGGTCCTTGTCCTCAAAACCATCTGCACTTGGTCCCCCCTTGCCTCCTGCCCCCCAACAGATGAGAAAACCGAGGCTCAGAGAGGTCAGGCTCCCTTCCCAGGGTTGCACAGACAGCAGGGAGGGTGGACTTGGGATTCAACCCAGCCTTCCTGACTCCAAAGTGTATGCCATTCTCACCACTCCCAGCATCTCCCGGAGCTAATTTTGCTGCTGCCTGAGACTCCACCCCCAAAGCTATCTAGGACACGCAGCATGAGTGAGCGAGAATTAGGAGGGAATCCTACAAAAACAGGGTGTGGTGGCTCTCCCAGCAGATTGGGATCTGCCTCTTTTCAGGGCTTTCTGCCCCTACCTCCCAGCCCCATTCCTGCACCCAGGACTTGCTGTTTCCTTGGCAGTCATAGCTCACCAACATTTGCCTCTGGTGAAAGAAGAGAAGATTCTGGCCCCACAGAGCAGGGAGACTGGGTGCAACCCAGGTGGCCTGGCATCCTGAGACTTAGAGATTTGCTTCCCTGCTGAATATATATATGAGTCTCCTGTCTGTTGTGCAAAGCATCCTCCTGTTTATGGGGATGAGTATCCTGACACGAGAGTCCCTCGGCCACAGAGCCCAGGGTTGGGGCCCGTGAGAAGGCACGGGGCAGTTGGATGGCTGCAGGGTCCTTGCGTCTGGACTGCTCCGTATTTTCCTTTATCCCAAATACATGTTTCGTGGACTTTTATTAGCAGTTGCTTTTACAATCATTAAAAAAAAAGAGTCAAACTCATTTTATTATTAAAAATTAAAGTCACATATTGATATGGTAAAAAAAAAATGCTGGGAGCACACTGAGGCATAATATGAAAACACAGTTCTTTCTGAATTGGCCCATCACTGTGCTTTGTGTTTGTGTTTCATGGCAGGGACGGAGCACCTCCAAGGAAAGCCGTCACCTGTAGACAGACTAGGTTGTGTCGTTTTATTCTGTTCCCTGTTTTTCAGGATGCTGCGAACACCCATGCCATGTATTTTGATTCACATAGCCAAGTCTGTGGTGCCTGCTTTCCCAGTCCTCACCAGAGCTGGGCTTTATGGCTTTCTACCCTTTGCAAAGCCTTTCCTTCAGAAACTATCTTGGGGCCGCCTCTGTGCTGCCTGCCACCCAGGAGGGAAGCCACTGAGCCCAGTGCGCCAAGGCCCTGCCCACAGGTGCGCTGTCTACACCTGGCTAGTCCCACATGCACGCTCTTGGGGGATGGAGATTGGCTCATTGGTGATTAGGGCTGACTGTGGGGCTTCAAAGGGGGCTCTCTGTGGGAAGTGCCATCAGCAGGGACATTTCGGTTGCCTGCTGGGGTCAGCACTGCCCCCCAACCCCTGTTAACCAGGACCTCATTTAGCCTGATGCAGGCGCCTTACTGCAGCATGTCCCTTGGGGGGCCTCTCCCGAGGGTCAGGTTGGGTCCAGAGCTTGAGCCTTCATCCAGCCACGGCTTGGACCTGGGGAAGGTGGGTCGACCTGGGCAAGGCATGGCTGGGGGGCCCCAGAGCAGGCTGTGAACAAGCATCAGGGGATCTGGGCCTAAGTCCTGCCCTGCTACCCTCTCCGTGTGACCTCACAAGCCCTCCATGTTCCCATCAGCAAAGTAGGGGCAACAGTTCTCAAAGTTCAAGGGTGGCTTCGAGAACTGTGTGGCGCAGAGAAAGTGCCCGGTACGTGTTTGTGGCCAGTGCTGTTCTCGCTTGCCAGGTGCTCTCCTTCTCACTTGCCAGTTGCAGGCTGGTGCGCCCCCGTAGGGAATGCACGGGGACCTCCACCCCCACTCTCCCTGCCCCTAGCAGGAGCTCAAAATCCTTTGATTGTGCAAACCAAAGAACTCTTCCATTGGTATTTTAGGATTATTGGGCCAGCAGGATCCCGCTGCAGGGGGAGGGCAACAGTGATTTCTGAGCTGCAGGTGCTTCTGTACCTGCTCTTACCTGAGGCACTTTAGACCGTGCAGGCTCAGAGTCAGAGCTTGTCCAGGTCATGCTGGGATGACAGACCCTGGATCTGACTCCAAAGGGACACGGATGGATGTTGTTTTAGATGCTGTGGGCTATTTCCTTGTTTACTTGCCAAGGAAGTGGTCTTGCTGCCTCCCCCGCCACCCCCTTGCTGGCAGGGAATAAAGGTTAAATCTGTCCCCGGGCTCTCCTCACCTCTGCTGCCTGAGTGAGGGGGTGGGCGGCATGAGGCTGAGCCCGGGCCTCCAGAAATTTCCATGGCGTCCGCCTCCCTCCATTCCCTCCATCACATTTATCCTGAGCACTTCCTCCGCAGGGAAGACAGCAGCCTGTTACGGGGTTATTTCAAGGGGATCCCCATGGAAACGGAGAGTGGGAGGCTCCCTCGGCACTTGTGTGTTGGGTGTTGGGAGTTGCCGCGGGCCAGCTGAAGGCTGTAAGGCCTCTGCCAGGCCTGTCCTCCGCTTCTGGTGGGACTCAGGCTGGGAGGCCGGGCCCCGGGGAGGCTGGCTCCCCTCCATGCTCTCCCTGCCTCCCAAGCCCCCAGGTTGGCTCCACAGGGACCTCCAGAGCTGGTCCTCCCCGTGCTCTTTGCTTCAGCAGGTGGAGACTATAGCAGCAGCCTCCCCAGGTTCTCTGGGTGCCGCCTCAGCACTTTGAGCCTGTTAACCAGCTGCTGCCTGGATCAGACCATCGCTCATCCCTCGCCCCTCCATCCAGCAGGCTTACATTTTACCAGAAGAACCCTTTGCTCCATGAAAATGCTCATGTGGGGGATCCCTGGGTGGCTCGGCGGTTTAGCGCCTGCCTTCAGCCCAGGGCGTGATCCTGGAGACCCAGATCAAGTCCCACGTCCGGCTCCCTGCGTGGAGCCTGCTTCTCCCTCTGCCTGTGTCTCTGCCTCTTTCATAAATGGATAAAATCTTAAAAAAAAAAAGTGCTCATGTGGATTGCATAGCCCCCCACCCCCACCCCGCCACCTCCCTTTTCTCATCTGATCCATGGGGATACAGGCACCTGCTCTGATTGCCTCACAGATGACTAATGGGGAGCAAGCTCCTGGAGGTGGGGGGCGACCTGCAGAGGTGTCCTCAGGGTGATGAGACTCATCAGGTCTCGAAAGCCCCTGTGTGTGCTCAGCGCACTTGAGCGTGCTGCGGGCTTTCCTGCTTGTGCCCTGTTTGCTGATGCTTCCACCAGTCCGGGGAGGCAGTTGACATTCATTTCCATTTTACAGATGAGGAGATTGAGGCTCGAGGAGGCACCGTGATCTGTGCCCACGTCTGGAAGAGACAGAGCTGGAGCTCAAGCCCAGGTCTGATCCAACTCTGGTGCTCCAGGCAGTGCCCAGCTGCAGGTGCTACAGGCACACCTCTGAGTTCTAGAGTCTCGGGATAATAACTTATATTTTGGGGGCACTTCCTATGGATCAGGTACTGTGTGAGCTCTTTGTCTTAATCTTCAACATGACCCCATAGGGTAGGTTGTCATTGCCATTGTCACTGGCTTTTTGAAGGTGAGGAAACTGTGCCCAGAGTCCCTCAGCCAGGAGATGCCAGCTCTCAGGGCCAGGGCGTGGTCCTTGGACAGCACCCAGATAAGTCCCCTCGGGTGGACTTGAGGCCATGTTGCCACTCAGGGGCAGCGGATCTTCGAGTTCTGGGACATATGAGGGCCGAGGCTGGGAGGTCCTTCCGATTCCCTTGGAGTACCAGGTTGGCGTGAGAATGTTTGGTGCGAGCAGGAACCTTGGTGCCCCAGAAAGGCCTCTTGAACCTTGCATTCGTGAAGGTTACACATTTAGAGCTCCATTTTTCTTGCAATTTTTTTTACTTTTATTTTTGCACATCTTATTTTTTTATTCATGAGAGACACAGAGAGAGGCAGAGACACAGGCAGAGGGAGAAGCAGGCTCCATGCAGGAAGCCCGATGTGGGACTTGATCCCTGGACCCCAGGATCACGACCTGAGCTGAAGGCAGACGCTCAACTCCTAAGCCACCCAGGAGCCTCTCTTGCAATTTTAACTTTACAATCTCTCTAGCCTATTTATGAAGCAATGCCTTTGTGTAAGATGAGAGCAGCCACCTCGCTTGTTCTTTGGATGCTTGGGTAACAGATGAAGAAACTGAATTCTCTCTGACAGTCTGTCCTTCTGCAAACTTAGTTAATTAGCTTCCCCCAAATTGGTTCCAGTTGGATTAATTAAATGCACAGTTGCTGATGCAGATGTGCAAATGATCCCAGCATGTCCTGTCTTACCTGGGCAGTGAATGCGAGAATCTGGAACATTCTTAGCTGGTACACAGAGGTGACCAGGACTCACCTTGAAAAGGCTCAGGAGGAGGTTTTTGATGCTGCCAGGCCATGGATGGAAAGGTGCCCTGCAGAAATGATCCCTGGACGTTTCTCTGATCTATGTGGGACCATTGTAATATGTCACTGTAAAAACTGCTGAGTGTAGGACCATCTGCCCAGCTAGTCATCGCTCAGAAACATGGGGACATTGCGCGTCTGTGCAACTTTCCATGTGCAGCTTCCTTATGTTCAAAGAAATTTAGAAACTAAGTCCCTCCACCCTTAGTAGCCTGGAAGTACAGAATCCCTGTCTCTGAAGCAGTGGGGCAGGGAGAGGCAGAGAGAAGGAATGTGGTAACTTTGAGACCCTTGGGGGATATTGCCCCTGAGACAATCCTTGAGAGTATGCAATTCCCAGTACTCCTGGCTCCGGGAAAGTTATGTGACCTCCTGCAGCCTCAGTCTTCTCATCTGTAAAATGGGAGAAGTAGCAATGAGGCTCTGCTGTTGTTGAGAAGAGTGAGAAAGAATATGGGTGTGGACAATGGCTGTCACAGTGACTGACATGCCTCCTGCCTCCTCCGGCCACCCTGGCCTCTGCAGACACACACCTCCTGGACTAAGTGTCAGGGCCTAGGTCTTATTTCTCAGTCTGGTTTCTGTACCTGGGGAGACTACCTCTAGTCTGCATTGAGCGCTTGGTAGTCATCTGTACTTCCATCTTTGTCCATGATTTGGTTCTGGACTATAGTTTACCTGATCTGTCAATTCTTTTTTCGATCATGGGCAAAGGGCTGCAGGCAGCCCAAATCTGTGACTGGGCTGGTGGCTTATGCTGCTGTTGTGCTGGGCTGGCTCGACACTGGCCTCATCATGCTGCTTGCAAGCCTGCGTGGGCCGAACGAGGCAGCCAGATAAGATGCACCCAGGAGCCATCTGTTCCCAGCCCTTGGACCAGATGGTCTGCAAGGACACCCGGGGGTGGAGTGGGGAGGGAATACATTTACTGAGCACCCAGCGCCTTCCGGAGCCTCTCTATAGCCCTATAAGCCCAGCATTGCCATTGTGATTAGACAGACCAGGAACGGGAGGCCCAGAGTGGTTGAGTCTCTGGTGAAGTTCACACAGTCAGGAAGTGGTGGGGTGAGATTTGAACCCAGGGCTTCCTGATTCTTAGCTTATGTCCTTTCTACCAGGCTGCTGAGGTTCACCATCATGTAGCTGAATACTGCTGCAGTACTTATGGGAAACATCCATAAATAGGGAGTGATTCATGTAGAAGTAAGCCAGCTCCTCTGATGGTGCCTGACGACCCCCAGGTCCCAGGGCGTCGTTGGGCTTTTGCACACCAGTTTGGACTGCTTCCTGCAGCAGTGTTGGACAGCCAGGATGGAAGGTTTGGGGTGGAGGGCACCCCATGTGTGTCATGAGATACCCATTGCCTATAAAAACCTTTCTAATAAAATCACTGGAAGATGGAGAAGCCAGAGTCACTTCTGAGAAATGATGCTAACAGTATTAGGGTTGATTAGGCTGGTGTGTGTGCAAAATTAGTCCTGCCAGGTGGCTGCTGGGCTGTCTTACCAGGTCCTTACCAGAGCAAGGGAGAGGGAAGGGGCTTCATCTCTTCTGGAACTTTAAAAAACTGGGGCCACAGGAGGGCTCTATTTTCCATGATGCTAAGGAGACAGGATTCCCCCAAAGTGTGGGAATGGGTGGTGGACGGTGAGGAGCCTGCAGGGAGGCAGTCAAGCACACTAATTCAGGACATGTGCTTTAGAGCCCAGCAGACTCAAGGTCAGGTCCTCTGTGTGGCCCTGGGCAAGTCATGCAAGTTCTCTGAGGCTCAATTTCCACAGCTGCGATAGGGAAAATATAGGTGTCTTTCTTCAGTGAATTCTGAGGACCCAGAACTCATTATGGAGAACACTGGAGTCAGCCTTGCAGCTATTCCATGCATTCAAAACCTGATTCCTCTTATTGGCTGTGTGGCCCAGAGTTAGTTACTTAACCACTCTGTGCCTAGTTTCATCTGTAAAACAGGGATGACAGGGATGATAAAAGGGGACTCAATCCTGCTCTAGGATTATTGGAAGCTTAAATGATTTAATCCGTAAAGAAACTTTGTGAGTCCCTGAGACACAGAAAGTGCTGTTTGTCTTGGTGGCTTTGATTACCACCATGGTCAGCATCATTATCACCATGTCGCCCAACCCCTTGGCACCAGGCCGTTTGTGGTGTGCAATGAGGCCTGTTGCCACCTGAAACTAAACTGAACTGAATGGTCAGCAGAGCATCATGATCATGGCTTGGCGGCCCCAGGGGCTGAAGCAGGTGGCTGAGGGCACTTTTTGCTTCCCCATGTGAGTTTTGGAGTGTCCAAGTAGGTTGGTCCTGAGCCCAGACCTCTGCCCACTCGCCCACCTTCCTGCCAAGAGCAAGCAGGAGCTGATCCTCCCCCTCCTGGGCAGGAGAATCATCTGCAGCCCCTGGCTGGGAGGGACATGGGCCTTCTGCTGGTGTGGCAGATGGCGGGGAGTAGCAGCCCAGGTGCTGGGAATGGACGCTGGACATGGCATGCTGGACAGTCTGGTGGCTTCCTTGCCCTGGGGCCACCCAAGCCGCTGGCATTTTCATTGCATGCTACGACACCACATGTCACAGCTTTCTGAATCACATCAGAATATGACAGCCCGAGATCAGCAGCTCAAGGAACAGGATGAATCAGGGAGTGAGGTGGTCATCTTGGCCAACTGGCTTCTCCTACCAGCAGTCCATGTTTGACTCAGATGGGCTCTGGGCTGGGTCTCACCCAGGTGGCCAGGTGTGAGATGTGGGTGGGGGGTGGGGGAGGTGGGCGGAGCTGCTGCCCGGCAGGTGTTTAGTTGCCACAGCAGGGTGGCCGGAGGAGGGTCTGTGATCCTGAGCTGCCCATGAAGACACAAGACACGGGATCTGGGTCCTTGCGCAGAGACACATGGTGCCTGGGGGAGCCATCGGCTCACGTGTGTGAGGGCCATTCCCTCTCCTTGTACAACACTACCCCTTTATTACTTACTCAGTTGACCTCCGAGGTCCCTCTGCTTCTCACGGGGATGGCCAGTAGGGCAGCAGAGGCCCAGGCTGAGGAACAGAGGTCTAGGTGAGGGCGAAGAGCCTGGACATAGGTGTACCGACTGGTAACCCTGTTGCAGGGGGTGATGCCGAGGCCGATAGCCTGGAGGGCTCTCAGGAGGAGGTCACAGCTGAACACAGGCAGGGCAGAAGCCAAGCGTGCATGGGGAGACTGCAGTCCACCCAGTAAGGCAGAACTGTAGAACAGGGTGGGAATCGGGGGCTGTGGGTCGTGGAGGCCCGTGGGACAGGCTGAGGACACTGGATTTTCCTGGCACCTGGTGGGAGTGGCAAAGGCATTGAGCTGAGGAGGGAGAGACCAGAGCTGTGTTGGGAAGGCCACTGTGGCATCAGTGAGGGAGGAGATTGGGGGAGGGGCCGTGGCTGATGTTGTCAGGCCTCTGCCATGCCCCCTCAGAGCCCTGTACCTATTTTGTGCATGAGGTCCACCAAAGTGCTTTCTTTTACAAGAGCCTGCAGCTGGGTCTCCATCAGGCTGCTGGAGCTCCCCTTGTCCGTGCCCTGGGGTGGGGCTCAAGGATCCTGGGCATCTGTGTCCTCTGAGGGCCAGCAGTGACTAGCAGGTGCCATGGTACAAATACCCTGGCCCCTTGCTCCTGATCGGGACACCATGCGGGGTGACCTACACTGTCCCCAGAGTTCCCTTCAGGTTTGAGCCAGGGTGTCCTCCTTAAGCCTTTTCTTGGCCTCACTGCCCTCTTGGTCTCCTTTCCTGCCCTGGTCCCATTCTCTGCACTCTTTCTGGTTTTTCCTGGGAACATGCACCAATCATTTCTGCTCAGAACCTGCCTCAGAGTCCACGTCTGGACCCAGCCTAATACAGGGCAGCAAAGAAGCTGAGGTCCTCATGCAAAAAGATGTTCGGGGGAAATACAATGAGACAGGACCCAGGCAGTGGCTGTCAGCTCAGTCAGGGGGCTCGGAGGCAAAGGCGGATGGGGAAGGAGGTGCTGAGGCCTGAGCGGAACGGGAAGCTGAAGTCAGCACCATGGACAGCACAGCGATGGGTGGGGTGGGGTGGGAGTGGGCACCTGGGTTCTTTACCTTGTGTCTCCCCATTGGCTAGGCCTCGAGGACCACAATGGAGTCTTTAAAAATTGGGCATTTCACCTCCAGCCTCTTTGGCCACTGCTGAAAACCAGGCCATCCTCTGATCAGTGCCATTGTGCTGAGGGGCTTGGGCCTCCCTTAAAAAATTGCTAGTCTGCTCCCTCCACACCCACCCTGCAAATCCTTGGCCCCAGGGGACAGAATCTGGTAGGACTTTGGATTTCCCAGTTTCTGCTTTCCTGTGCATAGGATTGGAATTCTGCCTTGAGCTTGCTGAGACATGGGACGGATTGTTGTTCACTGGTATGAAGGTAGATAGATACACTTTCCTGAGGACTTCCCAGAAAATGAATGGGTGAAGCCTTTGTTCACTGGTCCATCTATCCACCCATCTAGTGTGGATGGTTTTCCCTTTGTTGACCCCATGCTGGGCACTGAGGACCTAGAGATGGCTCTGTCTCCAAGGTCATGCTTTGGGGAAGTAGTTGTGGATGGGAGGAGACAGTTGGACAAAGAGACAACTACGGTGTGTGTCATTTTGATGAGTTCTGGGAGGGAAGATGCCACAGGAACTGTGAAACCTCTATGTGCTAATGGAGGGATGGGGAACATGGCTCATTCTTTGAGCTGGTCTTAAGAGATTAGCAGAGTTTTCCAGGCAGTGAAGTGAAAGCAGAGGGCAGGCTGGGTGGCTGCGTTGGCCCCTGAAGAATGTGAAATAGCACGATGTGCATGAAGAATGGTAAATAGCTGCGTGTGGGTTAAGCTTAAGCTGGCTACGCTGGGGCTGGAAGTGTGGATTTGGTTAGCAAGGACTCCTGGGCATGTGCCAGTGCATTTGGACTTGACCCTGAAGGGATAGCCATCCAACAAAGATATTTAAGCTGGAGTGTGGTGGAGTCACATTTTCAATGTAGAAATATCTCTCTGGGTCTGGAGGGAACAGGAGATGAGGCGAGCGAGTCTGGTGGGAAGAGGGCAATGGGGAGACTTGCAGACTTTCCAGGGGAATGGAGAAGGCTGGTCCCAGTGTCTGGCTGTGAGGCTGTGACCAGAAGCACCCGCCAGCCCAAATTGTGCCTCCTTAATTGAGAAGAAAGAGAGATACTTTTCATCTCTGCTCTTCTGGGATGGAAGTGAATGAACTATTTTGAACCATGCCAAAGTTAGATTTCTGATGGTCTTTGTAATCTGTGTCTCATTTAGAGCACTAGAAACTGGAAAGGCAGCATAGAACGTCTTGCTGTAAATCAGTGCACATCACAAGCTATAGAGCAAGTCATCTCTGCATGAGTGCACACCCTGCATTTATAACAAATCTAATTCTTTATCTTTCTGGGCTTCAGACTGGAGTAATTAGTAATTTCTGCTGATGCTGAGAAACCAGCGCCTATGCAGGGTTAATGGAAAGAAAGTTTATTTGAACTGCTTCTGCTGTTGAATGGACGTCGCTGTGAGCTCTTCTGCCTGGTTGTAGAGGGGAAACATCTCATTTATTTCATTCTTGCCTTTTCCATAAATAGGTGTGGCAATAATAGTAACAAACATGATTTCCTGAGTTCTTCCCACATCCCTAGCACTGCTGAGAGATTCAGCATGAAAGGATCCTCTGTCCAGATGTCTTCTGCCTTCTGTGTTCTGAGGTCCTGGGATTGATCTCAGGCTTTTCCTGGGAACATGCTGTAATCACTTCTGCGTGTTCCCACCCCAATCTGGTCCTCGCATTGATCTTGTGTTTGCTCTGTGCCCATGCTATGTCGGGTTTCTACCCCGTAAACCACTGTGGGTCAGGGACCACTTCTGCACTGTGCATGTTATTATTAGCTTAATATTTTTCTTTAAAAACCGGCCCTCTACCATCAATGGAAAACCAGCAAATCAGGCCAAAAGTGAAAAGTGAAAAGTAAAGATAAGTGTGGGTGTCTCCGCATGAGCAGGATGTATAGATTGCCGCCGAGAAACCTTTCAATCACACATTGACCCCAGGCTGGTGGGCAGAATGAGGTCAGGGCAGAGCACTGGAAATCTATGTAGCCTTGAATCAGAATACTACCAAATGCAGTAACAATCCTCTAAACATCTGGCACAGTTAAATGTGCTGGGTGGGTGGGTGGCTCAGGGTCCTGGAATCAAGCTCCATGTCAGGCACCCCACTCAGCAAGGAGCCTGCTTCTCCCTCTCCCTCTGCCCCTTCGCCTACTCATGCATGTGCTCTCTCTCTTTCTTTCTCTCTGTCTCTCAAATAAATAAATAAAATCTAAAAAAACATGTTAAATTCCTAATAAATATTGGAGCAATTATATAATTTGCTCTTGCAAAACAAGGTGAAGGTTGTTTGATGTACAGGCGGAGACAAGTCCCCGTACAGAAGAGAGACCTGCCCACCAAACCCTTCCAGACTGAGCCAAGAGGAAGGAGCAAGCCTATTGGCACAGTTTCCCGTGCGGTCTCCCTTGGCGTCTTGCTGTGCTGAGCTCTGAGAGGCTTTTGTGTTCAGCTGCTTCCACCGGCTGGCACAAAACATTCTCCCACCAAGAAAAATCGTGCCTGGGCCAATCCAACTTTCCTGTTACCCTGACATCATTCTCCTGTTTGCGAATCACACGTGAGCCACTGGGCTTTGCAACCCAACTGACTTGTGGGATGGTAAGCTGTGTTGTCAAGCATGCGCTGGGGACGCCGTAGTGGGGCTGGGACCAGGACTGTTCATCCAGCACCTATGATGACAAAGGGCAGGAAGGAGAGGTTTTCTGTGCTCTTATTTGCCTTCCAGAAGACCTGATAAAGCTGTAGTTAAGCTAACAGCAGTGCTTCTTGGGGCTTGGTCCAGACTGAGAGGAGGGGAACTAGCTCAAACATTTATATCCCCTCCCTCACCAGGGTCCATAGTTGTTATGTGAGAAAATCTGCTTAAGGAGTCAGGAATCGGCAGCTCACTCACGCAGGGCAGTGGGGAGGAGGATGGTGCTTGATCGAGGCCCAGGGGTGTTGTGAGGATTCCATGAACTATGGTATGGAGGGACAGACAGCAGAGGTGGCTGTGGCATTGCAGTGCCATTGAGGTTGCAAAGATACGCTCCTGCAGCTGAACTCCACTGCCTGTCATTTCTGCAGGAAGCTACTGTGCGTGTCTTTGTGCACCAAGTTCCTACGCCTGTTTCTGAGACCTTCCAAGTACATTTCAGTGAACACAGGAGACAGATGGCAAGAGACACAGCTCTCTCTACCCTCCCTCTTTGCCTCATTGGAGGCAAAGCCTCAGCTTTGAAGATGGGACCCTCTCAGGTTTATAATGACAGAGTCCTGGGTGAAAGGACATTGATAAGAGCTCCATTCCTGGCTTCTCTGGCTGTGGTCAAGCCAAGTTCCTCTCTGGGATCTCATTCTCCATCTTTAAAAGGAAGGGGTTGGGATGCCTGGGTGGTTTAGTGGTTGCATCTGCCTTTAGTTCAGAGCATGATCCCGGGGTCCTAGGATCAAGTCCTGCATTGGGCTCCCTACAGGGAGCCTGCTTCTCCCTCTGCCTGTGTCTGCCTCTGTGTCTCTCATGAATAAATAAACAAAAATCTTTTTAAAAAATAAAAAATAAATAAAAGGAAAGGGTTGTACCAGATGGCTACAAGACCTTTCCAGCCCTCATGTCTCAGATTCCCCTGTTGCCAGCAGGTCAGATGATGGCTTAAGCCAGAAGTGTGATTTCCCTTTGAGCAACTCCAGTTATGTCTCCTGATGGCAATGTTCACCTAGCACTCTACCAACGTTTTTGAGGAAATGGAGCAAGAGGCTTGTCCTTTACTTTGGTGACCATTAAACCTGCATGTCCAAAGAAGCCAGGGAGGTCGGGCACACCTAAAGAGACACAGCATGTGTATGATGCTGGGAGTGGCATGGGGACACTCCATGCAGGCATCAGGGAGTGGTGTGGGGAGTGTGCTGTGCTGGCAAGCGTAGCCATGGTGGACTCGAGGGTGGCCAGCTTGTACAATTTCTGAGAAGAAATCAGAAATTCAGGTTTGCATGTCAAATCTGGCAAATTTCCAAATGTTCATTGAGAGGCTTTCAGACATTATTTGGGCCAAAGCACATGTGCGGGTCAGGGTTCCAGGGGACAGCTTGGGCATTTGAGATCTCTACATTATAGTCCACATCAGGAGCTGGTAAACTATGTCCCACAGACCAAATTTGGACTGCCATTTGTTTTTGTAAATAAAGTTTGGGTGGAGTGTAGCGATTGTCAGACAGTGAGGCCTGCAATGCCTAAAATGTTTCCTCTCTGGTCCTTTACAGAAAAAGAGTGCCAACCCCTGAGGGGGTCATTGTGGGGCAGGGAAAACATTCTGGATTTGGAACCAGAATGACCTGAGTACAAAGCCTGGCTTGGAGAATTCCAGCTTTAAAACGACAGGGTAAAGACAGTATTTCCACCCCCCTTTTGTTTCCTCTGGAAGTTATCCTGAAGCAACAAGTAGAACAATGGAGATTTCATTGTGACATCTGGGACCCCATGTGTGGGGAAGGTTAGCAAGGGTCAGAAGTGGGTGCAGGAAGCCTCCAGAGGGAGAGAAGATGCTCGGGGCTGCAGAGCTCAGATGGAGCAGGGAAGCCGAATTCTCCACACCGTGGAGCAGCAGAAATGATGCCTTCCTGGCATGGAGCCCTCCCAGTCTAGTTTTATACAAAGGAAAACAGGGAAGTGTGGGTTGAACACGGTCTCAAGTGGACTTACCACATTTTCCAGAAGCTTTCTCTGGGGAGGCAGGGTGGGGGAAAAAGAGGTTCTGTGTGGGGTGCATGCTTGTGGCCTCTGACCTTTGCCTGGAAAACAGTAAAGGCTGATAGAGCTGCCCAGTATCATGAGAACTGTCTCACTTTTGGGGCTGGATCTTGTATGAATGTGTGGCTTGAGAAGAACCCACCTCATGCAAAGATGAGTCATAGTCACTAAGAACCAGCACAGACTCCATACAAAATTACTCTGAAAAACCAGGAAAGTAAGAGATGAAGAATGTCCACGAGGAAGAAGTTGCCACAAAGCTGAGGACAATTTCAGCTGTGCAGAATGTCTTGGAAGGAGAGGCACATGAGGTGGCCACACCTGTAAAATGGAAGTGCGATGTTGGGGTGCAAGAACTCAGGAGATGTGGCAACATGGTAGGGCCCTGTGAAGCAGATGGACCGAAAAATAGACCCTTCCGAGAGGGCAAGTCCACCATGGAGTTACCCCAGCCGGAAATACAGAGACACACTGGGAGATGCAGCAGGCGGGACTGGGAAAAGCCAGACAGGTGCATATACATCAAGGAGGAGAAAGGCAGGTGACACAGGAGACAGAGAGGATCCAACATACACTTAACAGGTCCATGAATGTGGGAATGGAAAGGATTAAGTAAACCAGAATTTCAAGGAAACTTTCTAAACATGAGAAGGTTTGAAATTGTGGATCAAAAGGAAGTGTAGTGAGTGAGTAAGAGGAAAGACACACTGGGGAGAATTACAGTGAAGATGAGGTACCATTTTTGTCCATCATAGAGCTGAGGATCTGATGGCTGATCATGCAGGTGCCAGTGAGAGTGTAGGGGAGGCAGGAATGAGGAAATGATCTCAGTGCTGGACTCAGGAAGCCCACTTCTGACCACTGCTTTCTAAAGACACTCCAATGAGTGAGGACTGACACTGATCCATGGATGCATCGTACAGTTGCTGGCAACACCAAAGGGTAGGGGTATATAGCCATCATTAGGGGACTGGCCAGGCAAATTATCCCAGAGTCTGGTGATGCTCCACGATGGAAAGTGTGAGGCAGCCGTAGGCACCCTGATGTGGGCTGATGTCTAAGATGTTTTAGGTGAAATGGGCAAGGTGCAGAGTAGTGGGCAATCTGGGATACCATGGATTAGGAAAGTGAGACATGTTGTCATTGCTTTCTATATGATATTTCTGGCCGGATGATAGCTTGAAACTTAACAGAGATCGCCACAAAGCAGGAGAGCAGGTGAGGAGGGAGAAGCATGTGAGGGAGGCTCGTTGTCACTGTTGGCTTTGTTGTACATTTGCATGATCAGAGCTTAGAAATGTTATGACCAGAAGTCCTAGAGTCTGCAGAGTCCAAATGCTGGCTGGGCCACCTACCATCTGCGTGGCCTCTGTGGGTCTCAGATGTGTACAGTGGAGTTAAGGGTAGTACCTGCCTGCTGTGGTCCAAAATGCATATGTGGGATCCTAACCCCTAAGAGGGTGGTATTAGGAGGTGAGGCCTTTGGGAAGGTGATGAGGTCATGTGGGCAGAGCCTTCATGTTAGGAATACTGTCTCAGAAAGAGACCCCAGAGAGCTAGCTTGTCTCTTCCACCATGTGGACTCATAGTAAAAGACAGCTGAGGATGTGGGTGCTCAGCGCAGACCAAATCTGCTGGTGCCTTGGCCTTGGACTTCCCCTTCCCAGACTCTAGAGTGTGAGAAATAATTGTTGTTCATAAGCCACCCAGTCTATGGTATTTTGTTGTAGCAGCTGGAGTGGCTGGGTATTACCATGTAAGGTTGTTGAGGATTAACTGACGTAATTCAAGTGCAATGACTAGGCAAACCATAAGAAGTACGGGAAAATTAGCGCTACGATTACTGTGTCCGTGACTGAACAAGTAGGGCCTGGATTCGGAGCCCATGTGCCTCTCAGCCCAGCATTGGATCAGCCACAGCCAGAAAGGAAGAGGTCTGGTGCTGGGTGCCCAGCAGGGACAACCTGTCCATCCTGGGCGACACGGGGAGGCTTCTCAGGGCTCGCCATCCTGCTGGGTCACAACGAGTAGATGGGGAAATGAGACCGTCCCCTTTCATAACGCCTCAGATGTGCCAAGCTCTTTAGGTCTCACAACGCCAGCACCAGGCAGAGGTCAGATGGAGATGCAGAGATGCGCGTGCACTGCCATCAGAAGCAAAGATGAGAGCAAGCTCCTGGGAGGGGATTTGCTAACGTCGAGACATGGGAAAGCTACCCCCACCTCTGGTCCAGCTCTCCCCTTCCCTGGGGTATTGGGACAGAAAAACTCTTCAGCTCTGCCCAACGAGAACCATTCACCGATCTTCTCAAATCCAAAAGCTCCAAAAAGATTTTTTTGTAACTTGTTTGGCAGCAAAACCTGACTTAAATTGATGTCTCAAGTTGATTTCTAGTCTCTGTTTATCCCTTCAGTGTGAATTTTCGTATGTTTTGCTACGGAAATAGAAACGTGTTTCAGCATGGGGCACTGGCCCAGATCGGAGCTCCTGGCGGGGTGTGTAGTCTGTGGAAGGCAGGGCTGGGACCTCCTCTGACTTACGCTCACTCACTGCCACCCACCCCTTCCAGTTGCTGGAGCACGGCTCCGAGTGGGCAAGCATGGAAAGGGAGCTGGAGACCAGGTTGAGGGCGTGGATGGAGGGGAGAGCCGAGAGCAGATGGCTGGAGAAGTGTCAGTGGGAGCTGGCCGAGCCTCACCCTGAGACCACACAGCTGGAAAGTGTCCGAGGTAGGCTTCAGATCTTGAGAATCCAGGCTCTAAGGGATGGCTTTCCCAGAAGCTGACACCCTTGTCCCCCACACCTGAGACAAGACAGGTGTGCAAGCGATTAAGGAAGTACTCCCAGGGGTAACTAGCAGGGCTGTGGGGGAGCAGGGCGGGGCAGGGCAGGGTATGATTTCAGGTGAAAGAAGCTTCTGGTGATCCTGGTGCCTTGTCATCACCCGGGGTAAGGCAGCCATCACTCCTATGGACCTGGGGCTGGGGAAAGTCATCACCACTCCCAGGCCCTCCTTGCTCTCTTTGGGTATGGGAAGGCAGCTCCAGGAGCTGGAGGGCATCTTTCCAAGAGAGTTCTAGGTGCAGATGGGCAGAAGCTAGCACACAGAGAAACCAGGGTGGGGGAGCTTGGAAACGGGAAACAGGGAATGGATGGAAGACAGTGTCCTCTGTGCAGGCTTGGCGCTCAGTCCCCTTGGGGATACAGACTGGGGAGGGCGAAGTGGTCTCACCTCTGGGTCTTCCAGGGTTCTGGCGGCCGGCTGTTCTCTCTGCCCCGCCCTCCTCTCTGCGGAGGCCCCTGGAAGTCCTGTGGCCTTGCCTTATTTTCTCCCAGGAAATGAGCCTCACTTCATCACATTCTGAAGTGGCCCAATTACTCACGAGAGCCAATTATTAAGCTTTTAGTCTTGTGAGCTGGTCACTATCTTGGTAGTAGTCTGAACTCGGCCATAGTCTGAGTATTTCCCCCAGGGAGATTGGCAGATACTACAGTAAAGCCCCCTCCTCCCTCTGTTGTTCAGCTGCTGGGTTGGGTAGGCTCACTCTGAGATTATGTGCTCGGTATAACCGCGAATGTCTGGCTGTGGGCCTTACTGCACACTGAGACTCTGAAAACCAGTTTTTCCCAGCACCCTGTGATGGGGTGAGGGGGTTGTTGTCACATAGTGGGGGGGGGGGCTCTCTCTTCCTGAACCTGTGGTTGCCTTTGGCTTTTTGCTGATACAAGGCAAGAGAAGTGGAAGAGATTTGGGAACCAGACTGCTGGCGCAGGCTGTGTGACCTCAGGTAGCTTGCTAGACGTCACTGGGCCTCGCCTTCCTTCTAGGGAATCTGAATGATCACCATGGACTTCCCAGAGTTTCAGGGGAGATCAGCGGAGACCATGCGGGTGGCAGCTGTGAAGCAGCACGCCCATCAAGGGTCTAGTTGTGGCGGACTCTCATTGATTTTGGTACTAGGCAAAATGCAGCTGATTGTGGAGAAGGAAATGGATTCATGTGGCCACTTAAGTGGACGTTCACATCCCAACTTTGGTCCAGGCCCAATTGGGAGGTGGTATGATTGGCTAGGCTCTGAGTGGCACCCTTAGCCTAGGCACCTGGGACATTCAGATGGGGGTCAGGCCCCTGTAGACGTGATATGTGACCTTGGGCAAGGCTGTCCGCCCCTCTGAGCCTGTGCCCTTATTACACCCTCTCTGCACAGACCAGTTGGAGCAGGCCATGTGCAGCAAGGACCCCCTCATCCTCAGACCTCTGGAAGCTTCCTGGGAGCCTGCCTGTACTCCTGGAGCCTTGCTTCTTGGACGTGACTGGGCATTCGTTTATCCCCTGACCGTGAACTCTGTTCTGTCAAGAATTGATGCCCATGGTGTTAGCATACAATAAAGCTTCAAGGAGCCAGTTAAATGCTATGGGACAGGTCATAAATTCAGCTTTTCATCCCTGTCAGAGCTTTCTCACTACAGAAAAAGGGAAGAAGAGAGAGCAGCACAATGTATTTGGGGTGAGCTTAATCTGGAGCAACATCCAGGACTACTAGGGCCCCTTGTGCTGGTTGTGACCATGGACTGGGGTGTAATTCTGATCAATGGGCTGGAATTCATTTTCTCTCATACTGAACTGCTTGCTTTTCGGTTTTCCTTAAATATTTGTTGATTCCTTTTTTTTTATAAAGATTTTATTTATTCATGAGAGAGACAGAGAGAGAGGCAGAGACACAGGCAGAGGGAGAGGCAGGCTCCCTGCAGGGAACCCAATGCAGGACTCGATTCTAGGACCCCGGGATCACGACCTGAGCTGAAGACAGACGCTTAACCACTGAATCACCCAGGTGCCCCTTGTTGTTATTACTTTCATGGTTTTCCTTCTTTATGGTCTTAAATTAAAACACATCTTAGTGAGGCTTGTAGTCCTCATCATGTTTTTTTTTTTAACCATGCATGAAGGCCTGAGATTTACTATTAATTGACTGTTGATTATCTGATTTGAGCCACACATTAATTTTTTTAAGGGATGTGACAATAAGCCTAGACATGAAAATAAAGATGTGATGTTTAAGTTAGAGAAACTCAATGTCACTGTCAGAAATTCATGCTGCTTCTGCCCCGTCGTGTGGTTTAGAGCCAGGGTGGCAAGGACAGCCCGTGGACCAAAACCAACCCACTGTCTGTTCTACATGCAATTTTATGGGAACACAGCCACCCCTGCTCATTTACAGATTGTGTGTGGCTGCCTTTGCATGGCCACGCAGAGATGGGGAGCTGCCGCAGAAGCTGTGCAGCCCATGCTCTTTCTATGTTGACTCTTTGGCCTTTTATAGAAAGTGTTTGCCAACTGTGATGGTTATTTGTCAACTAGGCTGGGCGGTGGTGCCCAGATGTGTGGTCCAACATTATTCTAGGTGTTTCCGTGAGGGTCTTCTTAGCCGTGATTAACATTTAAATCAGTAGACATCGGGGCAGCTGGGTGGCTCAGCGGTTTAGTGCCACCTTCAGCCCAGGGTGTGATCCTGGAGTGCCGGGATCGAGTCCCACATCGGGCTCCCTGCATGGAGCCTGCTTCTCCCTCTGCCTGTGTCTCTGCCTCTGTCTCTCTGTCTCTCTCTCTCTGTCTCTCATAAATAGATAAATAAAATCTTAAAAATAAATAAATAAATCAGTAGACATGAAGTTAAGCAGAACACCCTTTATGATATGGGTGAGCCCCATCTAATTAGTTGATGGCCGGAATAGAATGAAGACTGTCGTCCTCTGAGCAAGGGGGAGTTCTGGCAGAAGACAGCATCAGACTCAAATTGCAACATGACCTCTTCCTGAGTCTTTAGGCTGCTGGCCAACCCTGCAGCTTTTGGACTTTTCAGCCTCCATAATCACATGAGCCAATTCCTTATTAGATTTCTTTCTCTGTATAAACATCCTATTAGTTTAGTTTTCCCTGACTCATATGCCAACCCTCTATATGAAGAAAGTGTGTGGCTCAGGGTCAGACCCATCCGTAGGGAAAGACTGCATATCCTCGGAGTCAGGCAGACCTGGGTTTGAATCCCAGCTCTGTCCCTTCTTGGTTGGGACTTGGAGCTGATCCCTTTACCTCTCAGGATTCTGGTTCTGTTCCTGGAGCTTGCGGTCACCTGCTGCCCACTTTGCAGGGCCATTGTTCATTACCGAGACACTTAACAAGGGGCCTGGTGCCTGTTCCCATCACTGTCAATGTTATCACTGTAAGTAAGTTGCCTGGCTTATTCATCAGTCTCTTGTGAGTTTGGTTCAGAGGAGTTGGCCTGCCAGGGCTGCTAAACTCCAGCTGCCCTGACAAGATGTGGTTTCTTTCTTTCTTTCTTTCTTTCTTTCTTTCTTTCTTTCTTTCTTTCTTTCTTTCTTTCTTTCTTTCTTTCTTTCTTTCTTCTTTCTTTCTTTCTTTCTTTCTTTCTTTCTTTTTCTTTCTTTTCTTTCTTTCTTTCTTTCTTTCTTTCTTTTTTCTTTCTTTCTTTTTCTTTCTTTCTTCTTTCTCTTTCTTCATTTCTTTATTTCTTTTTTCTTTCTTTTAAAGATTTAATTTATTCATGAGAGACACACAGAGAGAGGCAGAGACTTAGGCAGAGGGAGAAGCAGGCTCCCCACGGGGACCCCAGTGCAGAACTCAATCCCAGAACCCCTGGGTCGTGACCTGAGCCAAAGGCAGACACTCAGCCACTCAGCCACCCAGTGTCCCAAGATATGGTTTCTGAGCCAGAAAAAAAAAAAAAAATGGAGGTCCTGGCCTTTGATGATAGAATCACAGGTGGCTCTGTGACAGTCTCCTAGCACCCTCCATAGAACCAAACAAGCCCCTGGACTGCACTGTCACCTGGGCCCAGGATCTGGACACTGGGATGGTGTCACTTGAGAGCAACTCCTATGAATGTGGTCGGAAGATGGGCGCTTCAGGCAAGCTGTGTCCTGACTTCTTACTGTGAGCGAGTCTTGTAGAGAGGTGTCTATCCAAGCAGCTGCTACAAGTTGTCAGGCACAGCCACACTGACAGGAACCAGAGGCAAACAGAGACCATGTAGGTCTTCTCCCAGGGGCCCCATCTAGGGATCTGGAACCACTGTGGGGAGAAATGGGATGAGCTTGTGGCAGGTGCATGAAGAGGATGGTACAGAAAGTGCTTCAGTGCTGGATGACCTGGAAGGTGTGTGCAAATCGTGGCTGCTCACCTGGCCTGCTCTGTGGCTTGTTTCCTCATTTGCAAAGCAGAAGCACCAGTACCCACCTCAGTGGCACTCCGTGTCAGGGGGGAGCTAAGATTATTTGTGACCTGGGCCCAGGAGCCTCCTTCCCACCACCCTGCCTGTGCTGTGCCCATGTAGGTTGGACACCCGGAGCCTCTACCTCTATACCTGTCATGCCTGTGAGATGGGAACCTCCTTCTGCTTTTAACTGCTTATGGGGCTTCTGTTGCTGCAGCCACTCCTGTGGGGGGCTCACCGTCTAGCAGGAGATGTGCAAACAGACACATAACCAGGGAGCATCTCAGCCAGTGACTGTGGCAGAGAGAGGTGGCAGAGATGGGGTGGTGGCTGTCATCACTGGGTATATGGATAGGGTTCATGGGGAGGAGGGCAAGAGAGGGCATGGCCTTGTAGGTCAAGCAAGGGGTCAGCTGGATGAAGCCCAGAGGCGCAGTGGGGAGGCTGCTCCCATTCCTGTCTGGCTGGAGCTGAGTGTGGGAGAAGGAGTGAGGAGGCTGCGATGCTGTCAGGGGCATCATCCTGGGAAGGCCCCAGCATGGCCCGATTGCAGATGACAACACCCGGGATGTGGTTGTTGAGTTAGTTGGAGGGAATCGTCCTGTGAGGATTTCCTTGTCTTCATTTGAGCACCAAGGTACTGAAGGCTGAGCCCCCTCATTCTCTGCTCAGTTCTTTTATTTGCTCAGCAAACATGTCCAGAGTACCTGCTGTGTGCCAGACCTGTTCTAGGCACTGGGCATGCAGCAGGGGCCTGATAGATCCCTCTGGGCCGTCTAAGAGCAGTAAGTAGGGGTCTGACGGTGGCCCAACCCAGCTGTGAGGGTCTTATTAGCAAAGAGCCAGGCTCTGGACCAAAGAGGAGATTGGGGATGGCCACTGTGTGGGTGGGAAGATCGCAGGCTTCCTGTCAGAGCTGAGCATGCATCCTGCTCTGTCAGGTGACTACTGGATGACCTTGGGCAGTTGACCCAACTTCTTGGGGGCTCGTTCCTCTTTCTATAAAGGGAGGCTGGACTTGATTTCTAGAGGTTCCTGGCCAGCACCACCCCCTCCATGGTGCCATTCCTGCTCTGCTCTAGAGTGGTCCATCCTGTCTTCTAACACTGCCATTGAGAATGCTTTGGAATGCTGGCAGGGTGCACAGAATAAAGTGGGGCTGCTGTAGGCTTCATGGGGATGACGTGGTCCTTGGAGCTGAAACATAAAGACCACGTGGTCGTGCAGGTGTGAATGCCTGTAGCAAACACACATCTCCCTGAGCAGACCTAGCCAGCTGCTCCCCATGCGGGTCCCAAACCCTGTGTCCTGAGGCCATGAGCACCTGAGGGCCAGGCACTGTCTTGTGTCCAGTCTCCCTCTCCAGTCCGCCTGGAGCCCAGCACACAGTAGGCCCACAGGAGGAGCTTGTAGAAACACATCTGCAAATGGAAGGATTGTGGCTGATGGGATTTTTAGCAGCTGACCATGGAAGTAGTGGGACTGCAAGGCTGCCTCTCCCCTCCATGATGAGCGTGTCATGTGAGGGCTATAGACTGCTGGCTACCTCTGATCCAAGGAGCTACATCCTGGCCCTCCCAGGCTCGGCAGAGAGACCCAGTTGGTCCCCAGGACTGAGCCCCTGAGGAAGGAAGTGATGGGCCGTGGCCCCGTGGGCACCATAGCAATGGCTGGGTGGGCTGGGTGTCTCCTGGCTCCTTGGGTTGGCTGCGTGGATCAGAGCCTGTCTCTGGGAAATGCCCTCCAGGGCACACTCAGGTAGTGATTCTGGGGCCCTGCTCTCCCTGCACACAGATTTGCCAAATCCCAAAAGAATGCCACTCCCCGCTGTCTCAGGTTCAGCTCGGGCTGCCCTAAGAAAGGACTGTAGCCTGGAGGCTTAATCAGCAACCATTTATTTCTCACAGTGTTGGAAGCTAGAAATCAATAGTCAGGGTCCCAGCCAGTGTGGCTCTTGGTGAGAGCTCTCTTCCTGGTTTGCAGATGGCCACCTTCTCGCCCTGTTCTCACATGATGGGGAGAGAAGAAGCAAGCTGTCTTGTTTCTTCTTAGGAGAGTGCTCATCCCTCCGAGGGCTCTACCCTTGTGACCTGATTGTCTCCCAAATGCCCCACCTCCAAATACTAGCACACTGGGGATTTGGGCCTCAAGTTAGGCCCAAAGGATCTGATGCAGGAGTGGCTTCAGAAGTGCAGGGTTGTGCTGCTCTGTTGGGGACGGGCAGGGACAAGCTTTTCTAAGGGTTTCTGTGTGTGCCCAACAGGAAATTGCAGCTGCTTGGGCTGCCTGGTACTCTGTTCCTGCAGAAAGGTAGAGGGTTTTGCATTTGCTCAGGATCCAAAAGCCACATGTACACACTTTGGGGCAGGTGGCAGAGGTGAACATGTGATGCTTCTGAGTCTGTGCTTCTGCACATGTGCTCTGAATCCTCATGGAGCACTGGGACGAGGGCTGCTCCATAGAAAGATGGCACCCCTAGGCTTTGGGAAGCGCTGCCATGTCAGACCTGGCTGGCCAGGGTCCTCACAGGACTCATAAGGAAGGGTTGGCATGATCCTGTTCTCCAGGTGACAGCACTGCTCTGAGGCAGTTCAGATCAGAGAGGTTATGTGTATGCCTAGGACACACAGCGAATGAGGCACAGAGCTGTGGGTGGCTAGCATGGGGCTCCTGAGCCTGCTCTTAGTGGTCGTGGGGAGGGTGTGTGGCTGAGCTTCTGCCCTGGCTGGGCGCAGGGTCTTCTCGGAGGGGCCAACGGGGAATAGCTCACCAGGGTTGGGGAGGGCAGGGCATAGGCTACTGTAGGGACCCAGCAGAGAAGGAAGGCCCTTGACCTACCCCATGCAGCCTCTGCCTTAGGGCATACAGCACTGCCACATCCTTCCTCTCTTTCCCAGACATCCCCAGATGAATGAGAACAGAACAGCGAACATAGTCTTTAGAGCCTTCTAGGTCCCAGGCTCATGCTAAATTCTTTGCCTATATTAACTTAAGTCTTCCCCAGGATAATCCTCGAGCTGGAGACATGTATCCCCAAGTCACAGAGGAAGAAGTGGGCACAGAGAGGCCAGCCAGGCAGCTAGACAGCGCTAGAGTCGGGATTTAAAACCTAGAAAGTGCCTCTGAGGTCTTAGCATTGGCCATTTGTGAGTGAAGAAGTAGACTCTCTGAGGTGAGGTCATTGTCCCGGGTCTTGTGGGAGGTGTGGTGGCTGGAAGGGTCACTGCCCCACCTGCCTCTGCCAGAGAGCTCTACACATAGGGCACAGTCCTGAGCCTTTGCACACCCGGCCCCTCTGCCCAGAGTGTCCTTACTCCCCCAGTGTCAAACCCCACCAACAGTCCAGACCCCCGCACAGCCTGCTTTGTGGAGGCCTTTCCTGGGCTCCCCTAGGTACTTCTCAGTCACACTGCTTGCCTGTTTGACGTCTGCCTCCCCAGCAGGAATGAAGTTTCTTAAGGACAGGTTTCTTGCTTACTAAGCTGCCCCTCCCCCCATGGATAGCACAGGGCCTGGCACACAGCAGGGCTCCTAATATTCATTGAAGGAATGAGCCAGTGCTGGGTGTATGCACTGCAGTCCCTCCCATGCAGGGCACAGCCCTGGGAATATGGGAGTGTCTAGCAGGCCGTGGGGCAGGCTGTGAACCGCTGGGTCGTTCCCTGGCGTAGAGACATAGAGACAATGTGTATAAAATGCACAACATGTTACTGGCACTTGGTGGGCACTCAGTGCTGGTTATTATTTTGAGACTTTGGCGAAGCAGATGTGACGTTTATTGAGGTTCTGCTATGTGCTAGAGCCTTTCCATGTGTTACTCTTAGTGGGCTGAACTGTGTGTCCCCTCGCCAGATTCATATGTTGGGTCCTAACCCCCAGCACCTCCCAGTGTGACTGTGTCCTTCTCCAGAGCTGGTGCAGGCCAAGTGGGTGGACTTGGTTTCACCCCCAAGGCCACTAAGCTCAGAGGTTCCTGCCCAAACCCTTTTGTAGAATGTATGTACATATGTAACCTGGCCTACTTACTAAGCCCATTTTCACCGGCATCTCATTTGATGCTGACCACACCCCACAAACAGCCACATCTGAGCAGGGGCAGGCCTGGTACTCCTCTGCAGCACTGTGTCCCGCGCCCTTCCCTCTTCCTTCAGCTCACTGGCAGTGGAAGCCACTTGGTTGGTAGGCACTATGCCAGCCAGGTCTGCGGCAGCCGGTGGGCACCTGGGACAAAGCAGGTGATGCTCTCTCTCCAGAGTTGTCCATCACGGTGAGCCATGAACATTCAGTGTAACACCTAGGTGTCAGGTGGGGTGCCTGATTGCCAGGAATGGGACCGGGTACTGGTCCCAGCTGGGGCCTGCAGACCAGGCAGGAGCTGCAGAGCCAGATTTGTCAACGGGCAGCCTGGGAAGCCAGGAAGCTTGCACTGACCTTGGATGGAACAGACAGACTGCAGGTGCAGCTACCATGGCCACCACCGAATTCAGGGCTCCTTCTCTTTACGGGCATCCGATTGGCCCGTGCAGGTCATGTGGCAGCCAGGAAGCCCGTGATTGGCCAAGCCCGGGTCTCCTACCTGCCTGTGGTTGGGGCACAGAGGGGGGTCTCTGGCCACTGTATTTCTGCAGATGTGAGCAGTGGGGGTTCACCCCAAATAGGAAGGCGGTGCACACAGAGCAGCCAAAAGGATAGCAGATGCCCACCATTCCCACTGCACGTCCCCCAGTGCACTTGGGGTGAAGGGTACTGACATGGGGTCAAGCCTTGGTGCCTCTGACCCAGTGATCCCTCTACTGGGAATACCCTCCATCCTCTACACAGCCCAGGCCTGCACCCCTCCTCCATGGAGCCCTCCTCAAGCCCAGCAGACCACCCACTCAGGCCCCTCCCAAAGCCGCTTGGCCAGTTGGAGAAAGCATAGATTTGGTAAACAGGTGATGCTACAGTCACCTCAAATATCCGATTAGTGATGTTCAGCCATGTATTTAGTGAGCATGCCGTGTGCAGGCACAGCCCTGGTGTCAGGAATGTTGGGACCATCTCTACACGTCAGATTCACATCGGTCCCGTCATTGTCAGTGGCACTGCACATATATGGCCATGGTACCTTGTCTTACCAACCTTCTTTCTTGGGCAGTAGGTTTGTTTTTACTCTGTTTCTACCCTCTACAGGGCCCTGGAATTCATCACTTGCATCTGCATGGTGTGCTGAAGAGCATGATGATAAACTCATGGGTGACAGTGTCCCCAGCAGATCATAGATGCTCAGCCGCCAGCAGTTCCCTTTCCAGACCTGAGCAGGTGGGAGCTAGAGGTGATCATAGGGAAGCAGCGAGGGGCCTGCCCCTGCGGCTGGCTCACTGGAAGAAGCTGACAATTTTGGAACAAGTCTGCTCCCTGGGACCAGAAGCTGCGCAGGCAGCTCTGAATCCAGGCCCTATGAGAGCCTTGCTGCCTGCTTGGTTGACGGGAGGGAGGGGACATTCTCCATCCTCACACGGCAAATGATCTTATTCTCACCTTTATCGCTGGTGGTTCGTGCTCATGGAAGGAGGCATTGTCAGTGGGGCTTGGCAAAAAATAAGCCATTTGTTGTGGCCATGTGCCAGCCTGCGTGTTGTCACACAGCCTGTCCTTGGGAAGTCTTGCCCACCTGTCCTGTGGAGTAGAACATCTGTGTGCATGCGCGAGTGAGACAGAATTGTCCACACCCCTGATAACATGGTTCTCCAGGGGAGGCAGCTTTAGTGGGGGGCAGAAATTGGGAGCTCCAGACTGTAGTGGGTTAAATAGTGTCCCCCTCCAAATTTGAACCCACCCAGAACCTCAGAATATGACCTTATTTGGAAATAGAGTCTTTGCAAGTGTAATTACTTATGATGAAGTCATACTGGAGTAGGTGGGCCCTGAGTCCAATGACTGGTGTCCTTAGAAGAGAAGGGACACACAGAGACACAAGGGGAATGTCATGTGAAGGCAGAGGCAGAGACTGCAGTGACACGCATACCAGCCAAGGGAGGCCAAGGGCTGCAGGCAACCACCAGAAGCTAGGAGAACGAAAGGACTGGCATTGCCCTGGAGCCTCCAGAGGGAACCAGCCCTGCTGACACCCTGACATTGTACCTCTGTCCTCCAGAACCGTGAGACAATACATTTCCATCGTTTCCAGCCTCCGAATGTGTACCGGGAAAGACACAGACCCAGCCCAGCCCCTAGCTCGCTGACCCCAATTTTCTTCCTCTGCAAAGTGAGGTGTTGGACACTGTAGGGGGTGGCACATTTTCGTTGTCAATAGCCAGATCCAGAATATTTTTGACAGTGTCTGTGTTTGTTGCCTAGTTTTCATTGCTTTGTTGTCATTGTTTGTTGTTTGTTTTACAACCCTTTACAAATGGGGGATCCCTGGGTGGCGCAGCGGTTTGGCGCCTGCCTTTGGCCCAGGGCGCGATCCTGGAGACCCGGGATCGAATCCCACATCGGGCTCTCAGTGCCTGGAGCCTGCTTCTCCCTCTACCTATGTCTCTGCCTCTCTCTCTCTCACTGTGTGCTTATCATAAATAAAATTAAATTAAATTAAAAAAAAAGTTTACAACCCTTTACAAATGGAAAAGGCACTCATTTTTGGTGGTGGTGGGGAGGGCAGAGAGAGCGGGAGATACTCTTAAGTGTGCTCCACGGGCCCAGCGGGGCTCAATCTCAGGATCTCCTGAGCTTTCATGACCCTGAGATTTCACAGCCCTGAGATCATGAGCTGAGGTAAAATCAAGAGTTGGATGCTTCATCGACTGAGCCACACATGCACCCTGACAAATGCAAAACAAATTCTTCTTTTTTTTTTAAAGATTATTTATTTATTTATTTATTTACGAGAGAGACAGAGAGAGGGGCAGAGACACAGGCAGAGGGAGAAGCAGGCTCCTTGCAGGGAGTCTGATGCAGGACTCGATCCCAGGACCCTGGGATCACGACCTGAGCCAAAGGCAGATGCTCAACCACTGAGCCATCCAGATGCTCCGACAAATGCAAAAGAACATTCTTGATCTTGGATTGGCTTTGGCCCAAACTACTGGCTGTAGTTTGCCAGCCCCTGGACTTGAGGCATGAACCCTGCCTATGGGGAGCCTTAGCCCCACGCACAGCTGTCCTGGCCAGAGGGTCCTGCATTCTGCCATCAGCCACATGCTGTTGGAGGGGCCGGCCTGGAGCCCCTCAGGCCTCGGTTTTTCCACCTGTCAGTGGGAACAGGGCTGGTTTTCCTGAGTGAGGGCCATGGGACAGTGCTAGGCGGGCGCATATCTGTGTGTCCGAGCCAAGGGCCTGTCCATCTTGTTCACGTTTCACTCTGGGTTGCTAGACACAGGGTCTGGTGCGTTGCAGGAGCTCAGAGGAGAGTGTTTGAAGAAAAGGGAGCTTTCCAGAAGCTCTCTCTGGATCAGGTGTTCTCAGGTCCCGCTTTCACAGCAGTGACTTCATGCTGTCATTGTCCCTTCGGGAGGGCAGGTCCTTTGGCTGAGTCATCTCCATACAGCATTTGATGATGGAGGAGAAGAGCCAGAGAAAGTGAGGCATGTCTGACAGGTGTTTGAGCTAGTCGGGTGAGTTGAACCGCACCCAACCCTGGCAACAGCTGAAGTGCTAGGGCCCAGCTTTGGTCCCCCAGATGCAGAACCTAGAAAAGAGGGAAATGATTTCTAAAAGCAGTGCCAGCCGGTCCTAGGAGCATGGAGTTTGGTGTCAGACCCGGATTGGGATTCCAGCTTTGCAGCATGGCAGCTGTGTGACCCTGCATGAATGTCTTAACCTTGCTGGGCTTCAGGCTCCTCTGGAGGAGGGCACAGCAGGCCTTCCTGTTGGGTGTGTCCTGAGGACAGGGTAAGGAAAGTGCATGGCATAGAGCAGCCTGGCATACAGGGGCACTTGCTGTTCCTAACAGTTTGGTTTCCAGGTGGCTCTGAAGGATAAAGCCTCATGTTTTTGCCAAGCCTCTCTCCTTCTGGAGTGGGTTTGTGTCCCCTATCCCCTTGGGTCCTTCCCATCCTGGCACTGTGCAAGGGTTGTTCTGGCTACCCTCATTTTACAGATGAAGAAATAGAGGCTCAGCAAGGGAGGTGATGTACCTGAGGCCACAAGGCAAGGCACAGGGCAGAATGGATTGCAGCCTGGTCCTCCTCCTGCCCCCCCAACCTCCCCAGAGTCACTGCCTGCTCAAGGCATTCATTGTCTTGGCCACAGATGGTTGGACCACATTGGCCAGAGCTAAGAGAAGCCTCCGTCATCTTAAATTGTTGGATTGAATGACAGAAATCCATCAGGAACACTGCCATTTGAGGCATGGTGACTCCACTGAGCACCTCCTGGCTGGCTGCTCCATGGACCCACCTTCTTCCTCCTTCCCCTCCCCCATCCCTCCCCAGGCACACACACAGCTTGGAGCCTACCCTTGATTAGATTCTCCTGGCTTTAATCAGTCTGTAGTCTGTCCCAAGAAGGCCTGTTTGATTGTCCTCACATAGGAGTCATCTTTGAATTATTGCCACAGGGCTGAGGCCGTGGGCTGGGGTCCCTGGGGGCCCCTGACTCAAAGAGTCTCTGCAGGAGAATGTGTTTACTCAGAAACTGGAGCAGGGTCCAGGGGGAGCCAGGCAGGCTGGGGCCTGGAAATGCATCCTGTTGAGCTGTCCTTGGGATTCGAGTAGCTAGAGCTTGTTTGCAATATATTGCAGGGAGGAAGCCCCAGGAGGGCCACAGAGAGTGGGGGCACCAGGAGCCCCAGAAAGGGGCTGCTGCTTAGAAGAGTCCAAGGCCCAAAGCCTGTGTCCACAGGTGGTAGGATTGGAGGAAGGGCCATGCCTTTAATGAGTGAACACCTTGTCTTTGGGGCCTGAGCACCCCTGAGCTCTTCTTGTTTTCTTTAGTTTTCTCAAAAGCAGCATCCGCCTACCCCGTCCCCGTCTCCTTCCATTCACTCCCTCCCCTGCTCATCCTTGAGGACGTCCTTACAGGGTGCCCAGGCTATAAGGGGACATGGCTTAGGTATCTTGGCAAATGGGCTTCCTAACAGTGAACTCCGGGATTGGCCTGGCAGACCCACCAATCTCTAGACTCTGGCAGGCATGCAGGGGCAGAGCACAGTGGGTGGCCTCCCTGCGGGCACCTGGCTCTGAGGAAGAAGGGGAGGGGAGGGGAGGGGAGGGGAGAGGTGGAGGTCCTTGTGCCAGTCCTCCTTCCAGATGCACCAGTTAGTTACCCTCCCTCCCAGGAGGAGGGCCTCCCCTGCAGAGATGCAGCAGGAGTCTGGAACAGGTGTCCCCCCAACTCTGGCAAGTGGTCCCAGCCATCCTGTGGGGGTGGTGACTGTGTGGCCCAGTGGGAGGAGCCCAAATCTTAAGAAACAGAAGGAACAGAGCCTGGCTCTGCCACTTGACATCTGTGTGGCCAGAGGGCATGTTGGCAGCACAGACTCAGTCAGTGGGTCAGTGTAACTGGAGCAGAGGTGAGGGAGGGGGGATGGCAAGAGAGAAGCCTAATTGGGGTGCTGGGGGCTCAGCCAGGGCTCCCACTTCCTCCTGGAGCTAGCAGCTGGTCTGCTGTGTGGGAAAAGCCAGGCTGGAGGCAGTGGTGGTGAGCGCTATGCCGAGGGGAGGCTGGGGGATCCCAGAAACGCACGATAAGGGTGTCAAGACAACAGAAGGGATGGGCTGCGCTGCTGGATTGGCCGTGACATTTCATTCAGACCTGGGTTTGAATCCTGGCTCTCATTCTGGGTCACTGTCTGACTTTGCCAAGTTCTATGACCTCCCTGAACCTCACTTTTCTCATCTGTGAAATGGGAGAAGCTCCCCACTGTGGAGTTGTGGTGTGCATATAGGGCACCTGGCCCAGGGCTGGGCAGCCTCATGGGTATGGTATCCTGGTTAGCATGTTGACCCGAGGGAGGTAGAGGGGCATTGAGCTGAGTCTGGCTTTGAACCTGGGCTGATGGGTGGACATAGCAGAGGAGTGGGTTTGTTTTGGAAGACGGTGGGTGCAGTCCTAGACATGTTGTATTTCAATGTCTTGTGAGAAATCCAAGTAGAAAGACCTAATATGACAAACAAGGATTGGAACAAAAAATTGAACCGGGGGTCCCTATCCCTTGTCTTGTGGGTACAGGGGCTATGTGCTCTGTGTGGGCCCAGAAGGCAGACTGAGATGAAAAGGGGACTCCAGCAGGGGAACACTTGGGGAACTATGTTCTCCCCACCACAGCTACCTTGAATTGGAATGGATTGTGCAAGGGGGTAGTGAGGTCCCCATCATGGGAGGTATGAGAGTCAGCTGGAGGTCTACCTGTGGGGGCGTGGAAAGAGGACACCAGAGAGGGCTGGTCTGGATGACCTTCAGGTGTCCTCCTGTGTGTCCGAAGCTCTCGAGAGCCCTTGGCATCTGCCTGGCCTCTGCACAGGATTCAAAGTGTAACTGTCGCCCTGGTCCCCACCTGCTTGAGCCTTGGCTGCACAAGCTTACCCAGGGTTTCTGTGTGTGTGCATGTGCGCACGCGTGCGCGCGTGTGTGTGTTAAGCAGAAATAGTAAAGCAGGCACAAATTTGCCTTTAAAATAAGTTGCTGAGCGTCTGCCAAATGCAAATAGATTTAAACACCTGGAAGTCTAACCTTGAGACGTGTCGTTGGTGGTTTCCAAGGGGCTCTGAGCCCTTGCGGGCTGTAAGGGCGGACCCGCTGGCACTGGCAGGCGTGGGCCCTTTGGGAGGCATCCCGTCCCGGATGTTTACCTCTGAGCAAGGGAAGTGCAGCTGGTCCTCGAACATGTGGTCAAGAGTGTGGCTGTGATCCATCAGCTCTGTGCCAGGACAGGGCTCTTTGTCCATCCATTGTCCTGGCATTTCATGGTCCTGTCCCCCCAGACAGCACCAGTTGCTGTCACCGCCCATCCCATCATCGTGAGCATGAGTGAGATGGTGCTTTGGCCACTGGGAGAGTCAGGAGCAGCAGGCTGGTGCAGGAAGCTGGCAGCACATGCTGAGCATCACTCACTGCCCTGGGCAGGAAGTGCTTTCACAGGAGGCCCCGAAGCTCAGAGGGATTGGGTGACTGGGCTGAGGTTTCACAGCCAGGAGCAATGAAGGAGCTGAGGTCTCTACTCCCTGGTCCTCCCTCCACACTGTAGGGCCTCGCTCTAGATGGCACCTATCACAGGGCCTCGTGAACACACCAGCAGCTTACCCGGAGTGTTCTTCCCTGCCTTCTTGCGTCTCTGTGCCTCAGCTTCCCCATCTGTACAATGGGAGGAACACTTGCCACTTTTGCAAGGCTCTTTGAACTGGTGACTTGAGAGCCTGATACTAGCTCTATATAAACTGTAAGTGTCTGTCTCCTTCCTGTACAGTTAAAGGGACTGTAGCGTTTGCCTGGTGCTCACCCATGGCCTCCCACTCCCTGTCCGACTGCCCTGACCCCAGCAGGGAACAGAGCCGCCCGCATAGCACCTCCACCAGAATTCCCACTGCGCACACGGACAGAGCATTCCCACACCTAGCGCAGATCTTCGAGAACCAGCTCTTCTCGTTCAGGTAGAAAATAATACTGAGCACTTTTTTTTGGTAAGATTTATTGATTTATTTATGAGAGACACAGAGAGAGAGAGAGAGAGGCAGAGACACAGGCAGAGGGAGAAGCAGGCTCCATGTAGGGAGCCCGACGTGGGACTCGATCCCAGGACCCCAGGAACACACCCTGGGCCGAAGGCAGGCTCCAAACCACTGAGCCACCCAGGGATCCCCAATACCGAGCACTTCTGAATAAATCTTGAGCAACTTACCAGCTCAGACCAGTTCTAGCTCCAGCCAGGAGCAGGACATATCGGCAGTGTTCCATTTCTTTGAATGTTTATCTGTCGAAGCACACACCATACCCACATGCATGCACACGCAATTTCTATTGCTGTCCTGAGCGTTATTTGGTAGATTTGGGTCCTACTGATCTGTTTCTGGCCATTGACTGGCAGCATGGCATTGACTGCAGAGCCACGAGTGACGATTCTTGATTCTGATGCAGGAGGATGAACCCATAGGAGGGGGTGGAGGGCATGAGCAGGGGCCTCAGAGGCTGGTGGTGGCTGGGAGCTGACTGGCCCTGGGTGGGAGTCCAGCTCTGCCTCCTGATAGTTTTGCTGTTGGGCCAGGCACTCCCCCTTCTCCAGCCCAGGTGTCTCCACTTGCCAACAAGAGGATTGTTGGGGTGTCTAGATTTAAAAATGCGGGTCACACAAAACCCTACAGAGGAGACCCAAGTCGATGTTTGCTGTCATCATGGGACCCAAGGCTTTGCTCTTGCAGAGACCAAGGAGCTAGGAGGTGGCTTCCACTCACAGGGGACAGGTCCTGGCTCTGGAGATGGCGCCAAGACAAATATGCATGGGCTCTGAATGTGCCCCTGCACCGTCGCCTGGTAGTGTAATTGTGGTGGAGCTAGGTGGTGCTGGGGTCGTTGATGGGGCTTCAGCAGCAATAACATTGGGTGAATCCCCACATCTGAAGGCCCTGGCTTTGACCCCAAACTGCTGAATAAACAGAGGGTTCAGTTTCAGCTGGTGGGAGTGTGCACACGTGTGTGCACAAATCTATGTGTGTGTGTGACTGTTTATTCTGGGGGAAAAGAGCAGGAAATATTTTCTTAAAGATTCTATTTATTTATTCATGAGAGAAATAGAGAATAGAGGCAAAGACATAGGCAGAGGGAGAAGCAGGCTCCATGTGGGGAGCCTGATGTGGGACTCTATCCCAGGACCCTGGGATGACGACCTCAGTCAAAAGCAGATGCTCAACTACTGAGTCACCCAGGTGTCCCAAGGGCAGGAAATCTTGAAGAAAGGATTGCATGTCCATTCTGTGGGCAGGGGCTATGGCTCTATTAGAACTTTCTTTGGAACCCAGCTGATGTCTCCTGTGCAGGATGTGAAATGAGGCTGCCATGGGATTGTTCCAAGTGCACAAAAGCATAGGGTGGGGCCAGTGAAGCTCTCAGAGCCCTTGCGCCCTTGCGCACTTACTCGCCCGCAGGAGTGGTGCTATTTGGGTGGTTTTTCATTGTTTGCTCAAGCACACAGCTGGCATCTAAGGACACCTACTGTGTGCCTGGGGACATATCAGTAGAGGCAGGAGTCACTGCCATCTTCGGTATCCAGCTTGACCTCTCTGAGCCTTATCTTCCTTACCTATAAGATGGGGTGATGCCACCTATGGGGCAGGATATTTTCAGGTTATTTCAGTGCATTGAACAATGACAACATTTAGCAAGGGCCCCACACATGATTTGTAAATAAATACTCTGTTCCATCTCTTCACATCCTCCTCCTGGTTTTGACTGGCAAATGATGATCAGACTTCCGAAGTTGTTAAGAGAATGTTTTATATATATATGTAATTAAAACAGACCTTTTATCCAAGGTAGCTTTTTCAAAACCTTTTCATCCAGTGAGGATTTCCTAGGCTCCCTCTTTATGCTCCTCCCTGGGCAAGGGCCCTGGGGGTGCCCGAGTAGGGAGGGGACAGACTTGCTCCCAGGAACGTGCACTCCTAGAATCTCAGGGCTGGAGGGGACCCAGCACCTAAGGCATGGCTTGTTTCCCGATACAGCATTTTCTACATGGGAATTTGCACCTTCTGTTCACACATGTCCAGTGCCAGGGAATCACCATCTCCCCACCATTCCACCTGCAGCTTTGACTGGTGGGTTTATCTATAAACTGAGCTGACTTTCCCTCCCTAAGTGTCCACCCACTGGACCAGTTTGGACACAGACCAATTTCTGCTTCCTCTTAACCATAAAAACCCATCAGACACCTGAAGAGTGAGCCTTGTCTTGGCTAAGCATCCCACATTCCTTCCAGGGTGCCTTTTGGAACAGGCTTTTGGATTCCTTCTGCCCCCTTAGTGTTCTGCTCAGAATGCACTTGGGTTTGTCTCTGTTGCTCTAAAATAACATGTCTGTGATCAAACCCAGCTACCCAGCACACAGCAGTTCCAACTGTCATATGCCCTGGTCCTTGTGGCCCTGTTCAAAGTTGGTGGCTGTCATGGGCACCCTGGTCTTTATGAGCACACCCCCTGCTGAGTGACAAATGGGTAACGTCATAGGAGTACTACCCCCTACACCTCAGTTTCCTTATCTATAAAATGGGGGAATTCACTCAATGTTTCATAGAGTTGTCATGGGGAGTGAAGGAGGTATAGCAGGTGAGTCATGCACCCAAATTGGGCATGGCACATGGGTGCCCAGTCACGGTTGGCTGCCATGGTCACTGTCAATTTATTATTGGTCCAGACACCCTGGAGTGCTCCTTTGCAGAGCTGGGCTGGCATATATGACCCGATACCAAGTCTGGTCCGCCAGCTGGGTAGAGGCAGGGCCTGCCACCCCCACCCCCATTCCCACCAGCAAGAAGCGCTAAGGAAGAGAAGGGAAACAGTGACTTTCATATTTAACACTTAAAGACAACCTGATGTTTGCCAGGCACTGTTCTAAGTCATTTTTGACTATTAACTCGTTTAGTCCTCAAAACAATCCCTTGAGGTATTATTATTCTCATTTCCCAGATGAGGAAACTGAGGCCCTATGAATATTATGTAAATGGCAGAGACACCAGGACAGCCCAGGTGGAGAAGAGACGCCAGCTTGAAAATGTATAGAGTGCAGTTAGTTCAGGGAAAAACACAGGTTGTGTGGAGCAGGGGTGAAGAGGAGGAGAGGTGGGAGGAAGGCAGGATGGGCTGGGAGAAGCGAACCTCTCTCCCGCTTCTCCTTGCTGCACACCAGGCTCTGTGCCTGAGTGCCACGCGTTAGCACTAACACTCCTATGTGCCCTAGAAGTAGGCACAGACAGCCTGGGCTGGAATCCCAGCCGCACTCCTTGCCTGCCTGACTGTGCGCACCTTACGTGTCCTCTCTGACCCTCGGTCCCCTCATCATTAAACTGGAAGTAATGACTGTCCCGCACACAGGGCTGCTGTGAGGATCAAGTGCTCAGTGTATGTGAAGGACTCTGATCCTGTGTGTTTCTAAAAGAGAGCCACTTGCCCAGACTTGCTCCTGTGGTCAGTGGCAGAGCCCTTTCATCCTCATCTGTCTGGCTATAGATACACCGCACCGCCTCATGTTTGACCAAGCCCTGTCCACACACCAGCTAGAATGCCCCCTGATGGCCCCTTCCTTCATGCTGGACCTTCCTGCCACTGCCCCAAATGCTACGTGTCACCTGGCATCCCCTTCATTATCTTTTTTGATATTTTATCTTCCTTCTTAATTTGAACTCAAATCCCAGACCCCCCCCCCCTTAGCGGGTGCATGAGCTCCCCTCTCCCAGTACCAGACCTCCCTCTGGTGCACACCCCCAGTTACATGGTCTCTGCAGCTGCTCCCCAAGTTAGGCTGGGGTCCCCTCCTTCACAGTGGGTGACTAGGGCACACTTGGAGCAGAGGGTTAATTAAATCACACAGCAAGTTTTGTAGAACATGGGATGCTTCATTAGGCCTTGCATGAACAAGCACGCCCAGCACCCGGTGCAGGCTCGTGAGCTGGTGTAATTACAGTTACACGTGGCTCCATTAGCTCGGAGCAGCCACCGGTGGGCTTCTACCTCAGGCTCCACAGAAAGTGGCCCTGAGCTCGGGAGCCCAGTTCTACGCAGGCATACTCATCTCTTGCTGGCTTGCCGGAGGCACAGAGCTGGGGCCCTCAGTTTAAGGGCTTATGAGGGACATATGTAGTTCAGATGGTGACGTCAGTGTACCTTCTCCTATAAACTGCTTCCTGAGAGATTGCCCTTAACTCTGGAACCAGCTAGGACTTCAAGGGGAGGTGAAATGGAGTTTTCATCAAACAGATGCCAAAAGAAAGAAAGGAAGAGTGTTGCAGATCCATCTGCTCAAATTAGAGGGCTGAGCACCTGGCACCCACTGGCCAGTTTTCCACGAAGCTGTGAGGCCACACAGGATGGGGGCTTTGTGGTGTGAGTGCCCTGGGATCCTTTTGGGGACCCTGAGACAGTGACATTCCTGACTGGCTCTGGCCCCTTGAACTGGACCCAAGGCAGCCACCCCTGATCTGTCCTATCCTCTCTTTACCCACCAACCTCTGCAACCCTTGCCCTTGGGATTTCTCACAGTGTGACACACAGACTTCCTGTGGCAGATGTACTCAGGGGCTGGTTTAAGACACAGCTTCCCAGGTCCCACCCAGACTGGGGACAGGGCCAAGGAATCTGCATTCTTAACAAGCACCACGGAAGTCATCATGCCCTGGTCTGGATTATTCATGTTCTTGTGGCCTTGGCTTATGCGTCCTGCAACCCCTAGGAAGCCTTACACCTGCTGAACTCACAGCCCACTACTGTTCGTGGGCCTACTGGTGGGGGGGCAAGGTGATTGGCTCAGCTCTTTCAGCAGCCTGATGATTGGCTGCTTTCAAGGGGGTGTGTCTGCCCCTTGATCCAATCCGCTGAGGGCAGCGTGGAGGCATAGTCATGCTGCAGAGAACCACTAGGTAGCTGGTGGCAGGTAAGGGGTTGACCCTAAATGATCTCATGTCAAGATTCTTAATTTTTACTATGTCTACCAAGACCTTTTTTATAATTAATGCCACACATAGAGGTTCTGGGGGCTAAAACGTGGGCACGTGTCTTGCAGGCCCACCACAGTGAAACATTAGTGTTTGTACAAATGAAAATGTGAGGAGGTTGGGGCACCTGGGTGGCTCAGTGGTTGAGCGTCTGCCTTTGGCTCAGGTCATGATCCCGGGGTGCTGGGATCGAGTCCCACATCGGTCTCCCTGCAGGGAGCCTGCTTCTCCCTCTGCTTATGTCTCTGCCTCTTTCTCTGTGTCTCTCATGAATAAAAAAATAAAATCTTAAAAAAAAAAAAGAAAATGTGAGGAGGCTGAGACGTGGTTTTCTTTTTCTAGGCTGCAGAATGCCTGCAGCAACGGTGGGCTGTAGGAAAGGCACACTAACCCAGCACATCTGCCAGTGCCGGGGACAAGTGCTGGTTCATGTTGGCTGGGCTTTAAACCGTTTTGGCCAGGACTGGGCAGGAGTTAATAGATAAGTAAGTCATTTGCATGCAGAAAGACAAGGATGCCTTACATTGCTCAAAAGTAGATATGGTGATACCTGTCCCATGCTCTGAATAGGGCCGAGCTCAGTACAAGCACTTAATAAATGCTACATCTCATCATTGCAATGGTGATTATCATGATTGTATATTTATATCCATATCATACACCTTTATATTACTATTGAGGATGATAATCGATGAACTAGAGAAGAGGCCCCTGCCAAGGTACAAAACAAAGAATTAAGCTGAGTCTGTAAGTCACCAAATGGGTTTTGGTGACAAAAGCCTTTCTTTATGAGCTCTCCTGGCTCCTTGGTGATGCCATTACCCTTGGTCATGCTTGTTCACAGCTCACTTTATATGCCCATCCTTTTTGTATATGATCATCAGGATGGCACTAATTTGGGTTTGCAAATGAGATTTTGTGATGTTGTCATGTCAGCATCTGGATTCAAGATGGGATGCTTCCCAGACCCAGACCCTCCGGTGTAGCCTAGGAGCAGGCCTAGCCCCTCCCACTACCTAATCACCCCCAGGAGCCTGGGGGATTTGCTAATGGGCCCAGGAAACCATAAACAGTAATGAAAGAGCTTGTGTTACTGCGGGCATGGGGTTGCCCTTCCCCGTCATTGCAGTGGGGATCTTTCTTCTGCCTTTGAGCTGGATGTGAAAGTTCTTTCTCCCTTTTCTCCCTTTGTCCCTGCACTCCTTACCACCCCCACTTGCCCATTTATTCATCCATTTATTTGTTCAGGAAACCATTGTCAAGTGCCCACTTAGAGCCAGTTTCCAATGCTGTCTTTCCTGTTTGCAACAGAGGATGTAGGAGGTGGCCGGGCTCCTGTGGGATGGGAAAGAAGGGCTGTGGGGTCTTCAAAGAGCAGCCCGGCCAACCTTACCCAGGTCTTCTACTTGGGAGCCCTGTGACCTTGGGAGAGTCCTGTAACTCCTCTCATTTGGGGGCAACTAATAGAATAGCAGTTGTCTTACAAAGCAGCTTTGAGAATTGAAGGAGGTGGCGGAAATGACCCCACACACACCTGGCATGGGGCAGTGAAGGCAGTGAGGACTCTGATGCTTCTGTAGTGCTCATTTTGTGCCAGAGGCTCTTCTGAGAATTTCATACCCATGAACCCATCTAGTTCTCCCCATAGCTTCCTGCCTCTCCACACACGGGGTCCCCCACTCACCCATGCTGCACATCAGGCCCTCCGCTGCAATTACCTGGTACCCCGAACCTCCCCCCCACCGCCCCACAATTTTGGTACCTACTTGCCCTCAGGCCTGATGCAGCCCCTGCTCCCCGAGGTGCTCCAGCCTCCCCGGCAGAGCCTGACAGATACAGATTCTTGGCCCCCTCAACTCAGAAATATCAGGGCCCATCATCTCCTTACGGGCTCCCTGGGAGATTATGATGCATCTGCAGGTTGATAACTTGCCCCGTAGGGAACTGAAGGTTATGCTCTCATGTCTCAGCTCCTTTGTCTTTGGATGGCCAGCTGCCCAGGTGCTTCACAGGTAACATTGCAAACACTCAGCCAGACGCAGGAAGTGAACAGAACAAATGCACCTTGAATCTGCAAAGTGCTTTGTGGTCGGGCAAGGTCATCAGGGGCAGCACTTCCCCGTGGACCTGGATGGTTCTGGTTGGACAGGCTGGAAGCATCTACTTCCAGTGGCTGCTTTCCTGGCTGTGGAAGAGCAAGTTCCACATGCAGTTTCGGGGCACCTTGTGTGTGCCAGTGCCTTGTCTGACTTGGGAGCGAGAGGTGGTTGGGTGTTGGTGCCACCAGAGAAACTTGAACTTCAGGGAGATGGAGGCATGGGGGAGGGGACCCACAACACCTCCCATTTTTCAAGGTTGCTCTCCAGAGGCCTGCTACAGAGCCCAGAACTGGGGAGCAACCCAACTTCTTGGCTCAGGAAGGAAATTTCCACAGTCCCTCTTCAAAGACTCCAGATCCTCCCAGGGAGACAAGCTCTGAGCACCTCCAGGAGGGAGTTGGGACACTGCAGGTGGGTTCTAGTCCCAGCTCTGACAATTGGCCCTGCCATTTAACCCCTCTGCACCCCAGCTCCCCCATCTGAGAAATGGATATAGGAATAAATACCTTAGAGGAGGTGTGGGAGGGTCAGTGGCGTGGTGCACATGCATTCCCAAGGCCATGGCAGGAGCTTCACTCATCACAGTCAAGGTGTTAACCAGTGAGGATGTGCACTCCTGGGAGGCCCACGTGGGCCTGACCTCTCTGCTCCAGCGCAGCAGGTGGTCGGTCACTGTCAGCTGACCAGAACTAAGCTAAAAGGGACAAGGATAGGCAGTTTGGAAGGGAGGCCCTGGGAGTCACTGAGTGGGGGTGGCTGCAGAGGCCAGGGCTCAGCCCAGGATCTGGGTGGGACATGGGGTCTGAGGGAGACTCCAGGTAGGCCTGGGGGGACCGCTCTGCTCCTGGAGCATAGGGTGGCTCTGGCCTCAGACTGGCTATGTGAGTCCAGGCAGGTCCCTCCACACTTCTGGGTCTCCTTTGCTCATCTTTACAATAGCAGCATGACAGTTCCGCCCCACCCCCGGGTTGTCGGGAGACACAGAGGCACACCTGAGTGTCATGAGCACAGTGCACCCCAACTTGACAACTTGACACCCGCCTCATCATCAACCGTGGTGTACAGATGAGGATGCCAAGGCACAGAGATGTTGAGTAACTGGCCCAAGTAACTGGCTCCCATGAGCATCCGGGGTCAACCAGGAGCTGTGGTTGCCACTCAGAAGTCATGGCACCTGCTGTTCCTGTCTTGGTGACTCTCAAAGGGGAGTGACATGCAGAGATTCCAATGGGAGGCCCAAGATCCACCTCCCTGCCCCTCGCCTCCCCTCCTCCTCCCGCCCTGCCAGAATCACTGCCTCCTCTATTTAGAGTAAGTTTTGTGCCTGATGGAGTGCCAGATTTAGCAAAGATAAAGACTGCCCAATTAAATTTGATTTTGGAGAACAATTTTTTTAGGACGCATATGTCCCCTATAATATTTGGGATATGCTTATGGTAAAAAATGATTGGTGGTTTATGTGAAGGTCAGATTTAATTGGTTGTCATGTCTCAATGTGGCAACTCCCATCCCTCTATATGTTGGGAAGTTGTAGAGTTGCAGAATTTCTAATTTCCTGATTCTCCAGCTACCACTACCCACTTCACAGATGACCAGACTGAGACCCTGAGAGGCCAAGCGCCGGAGCCAAGGTTGAACAGCGAGGCGCTGGCAGGCTTGGGAGGGAGCTGGGGCTTTCTGGTGCTCCTCTGTCCCCTCACCGTCACAGGGTAGAATGGCAGAGGTAGCAGTTCATATGTCTAACCCCCAGGACTAAATCTCCCCGCCAGGGGAAGAGGTTCGGGGCTCAGAGAGCAGGTCAGCACGTTCCCTGAGTGGTGTCCCTGCCGGCTTCCTGCCAGCCCGGCCCAGCCAGCGGCCACCTGCTCTGTCCTGCATCTCTGATAAACTCTACACACTTGGAAACAGAGTTGTGATTTCAGCATAGTTTCATTTGTCTTATATATTTTTTAATTAAGTAAAACACCAGGAAGTGGCTGGAGGGGAGGAGGGAAGGAGGGGAGGGAGTCATTCTTCCCATTCTTGTGTTCAGACCAGTTCCCAACGCAGACTCTGCCCCGGTCCTGCGTTTCTGCCTCTGAGGCTCTGACCCCTCAGATGAACAATCTGCCCATTTAAGCAAGACAGAATTGCTCTGGGACCCCGCTTCTTTTTAATACCTCGTGCCGCCAGCGATGTCCCGGTGGACTTAATCACCCCGCAAACGGTGGGGACGCGCGTCCTGCCGAGCTCAGTAATTGAGACCCTCAGACAGCTCTGTGGTTCTAATTAGCCCAGACTGGCTCCTTCTGGCTCCGGTAGAGTTTACAGCTTCTCTGCCTCCAGATTTACCAGCTGGTCCTAGAAGCTGTGAGTTAGTCACGCGACAGCAAGAGGATGCACAGATTTCCTGACTCAGTTGGTCTTTCTCAGCAGGCCAGTCAGAGCCTCGCAGAGAAGTGGCTCTTGAGGACCCCGTCTACCTCCCCTCTCTGCTGGCCCCTTCACAGGGTGGGTGCTCCAGCCGTGCGTGTGCATGCCCCTGGCCACCTGGAATGCCTCCCCAGCAGCCTTGTTTCTGCTCATACTGACCTTATGAGACCCAGCTTCTGCACCACCTCCCCCAGGAAGCCATTTCTGATTGCCCTTGCTGGGACCTCACAGTCCCCAGGTCTCTCTCCTTTAAAGCACTGGCCACACCACATGGTGTTTGTTTAGCTCTCTGACTCCTTGAGGAGACTGGGAGCTCATGAGACCGGGGCCTCCATGTCTGAATTCCTACATGTGCCTACTGTGCCTACTGAATGTGCCTACTGTGGTGGCACAGCATGTGTCTGCTGTAATGAAGGAGGGGGAAAGGAAGAGAGGGAGAGGGAAGGAGAGAAAGAAGGAAGGAAAGGAGGGCAGGTAGTACTGTGTCCATTTTGTAGATGAGAACACTGAGGATACATGACTGGGAATGGGCAGAGCCAAGCACCGCACCACTCCTACTTTCCATCTTAGGTCTAAAATAGCAAAGAAGAGTGTCTTTTTGCTTTGGTGAAACAGGAATGGTTTAAAGAAAAAGCCACAGGTGAAGTGCAAAGTGCAGAGGACTTGGGGTCAGGCAGGACCTTGGACAGGGCACTTCAGCCTTCCAGTGTGGCTTCTCTCCTGCCTAAAGTGGAGACCGCAATCCTCACTCACCTCCTGGGTTGCTGGTGGGTCAGAGGAGACAGTCAGAACAGGGAAAACCGGCCCAGGCAGTGTTCTAAGAGTGTCCTCCCCACAGCCCCACGAGGAACTTGACACCCGCCTCATCATCAACCCTGGTGTACAGATGAGGACACCAAGGCACAGAGATGTTGAGTAACTGGCCCAAAATCACACAGCCAGTGCATGGCAGAGTCAGGATCTGAACCTGAATCTTCTGGCTGTGATACTGGTGCCACTGATTGTGCTGCTCCACTGCCTCCAGTATGTAAGCTTCCATTATTGTTTCTGGCTGCTGGGGGTGCTTAAGTGGCAGGCACCGTTATCACCATGCCAACACACTCTGCAGTAACCTCCCCTGCTGTGTCCAAGTGGGAGACTCCCCTCCCAGACTCTGCTGTTTGTTCAGCAGGAAGAGTTGGCTCAGGCTTGTTCCTGTCTTGCTCATAATTTTCCTCTGTGAGCTCACAGCCAGGACACTTTGGAGCTGACCTGTGGCCCCTGGAGCCACTTGGATAAAGTATGACAATGGAAGGCGGTTGGGCTCATGGATGCTACATGCAAGCCCGGCTCCGGGGCATCTCAGACCAGGATGCACTAGGGTATAGGGCTCTGAGTTGCGTGGAGTCCCATGCTTCTGTTCCATGCATGGCCTTGTCCTTGGTCTCTGGAAGGCCAAGTAACTGACTCATTGTTGTCTGAACTCACGGGGATCAGTGAGATTGCTATTACAGACATTGTGCATAACGACTCGCGGGCAAGCTTGTGCAGAAATATTAACAATATACAGCAGAGGAAGGCTTTCGGAAGGCTGGAAATACTCAGAAGTGCCTTCCTTAAGCATTGGCCGAAGTGTCCATCTCTGAAACTGCAACCTTGCTGTCAGCTGGGTCCAGGGGATGGAGAGAAGTGTTGTCAACCTCACCGGTTTTTTTCTAGGACAGGCGAGCTGAATGGTGTGCTAACATTTCCAATAGGGTTCATGACTCAAATGTTGAATACAATTTCAGATTTAGTCTCATAATCTGGAAGTTTTTTCTATGGCGGTGATATTTACCTTTGGCCAAGTATTGATGGTAGCATCCAGCCATGCACCATTTTGGCTAAATGTGTAGTGGACACACTGCTGCTTTTGGCAGAATGTCTCTGTGAGCTGAGATCATTTTATCCCCCTTGAGATGTTCTCTTGGCGCCTCCCGGCTGAGCTTCCCTCCCTCACTGCCTTGACCACAGCAACCTCGTGAGCAGAGGCAGGGCATCATAAGGGACGAGAGCCGCAAGCCTGCTGGTGCGAGCTTTGGCGCAATTCTGGGATGTGTGCTGTCAGGATCTCATTGGCTCACCTTCATGTCTCCTCTCGGCTCTGGGCATCTTGTGACAAATGGCACCAGCCTAGGAGCATGGGAGGGTCCTTGATGGACCAAAGAGCTCTAAGAGCTAAGGAATGTTGCGTGGATTAGTAGACACATTAATAGATCAAACACCCAAATTACCTACCATGCTTTTAGGGTGGTGGTTGCCAACCTTTTAGGTGTCAGGAACCCTTTACGCTCTTAAAAATTATTGTGGATTCCCTAAAAGCTTCTGTGTATGTGGGCTATTGCCCTCGATATTTATCATATTAGAAATTAAAATTGAGACACTTAAAAAGATTTATGTATCTATTTATTTAAAAATCAAAAAAAGTCCATTATATGTTAACATAAATAATCTTTTTTTCCCCCTCTGGAAAAGTCCCTTTTTCCAAAACCAAAAAGCATTCACGAGAAGAGTAGCATTTTTGTAAACCTCTTTAATGTCTGGCTTAATAGATGACAGCAGGGTCCTCACACCTGCTTCTGCATTCAGCCTGTTTGGATCTGTCGTCTGGTTAAAGTGGGAGAACATCCAGCCTCGTGCAAATACGTAGCTGGAAGACGCATGACCCCCATGAGCATCCGGGGGTCCTTGGAAGCTCTGAGGACTGCTGATATAGGTGATGGATGAAGCCCAAAGAGAAAGCATAACTCACCCCCCCCCACCCCCACTACCCCAGGTTACTTCATCCATGGATAGGGAAGCTCAGAATCTTAGAGCCCTGACAGTATCCAGAAAATACTGGCTTGACCTGAGAACCCCAGCCAAGACTCCCGTGCTTTGGCTCTACTGTCCCCAGCAGTTATATCCAGCTGTAGACTTCTATCATCCGGCTGGACTGGACATTTCTGGTGGAAGCCTGCATTTGACGCTGGATCAGCTGCTCACAAGTTTTCAAGCTTCACTGCTATGTTGCCCACCCCACCCCCTAACATCGCATCAAAATGGTCCTGACTGCCTTCACTGGCTGGTCCAAGCCTCAGCACCTGAGAACGCCCTGGTAAAGCCACCATCTGTGGAGGGGGGCACACCTTGGGTTTCTCTCAGGGTCAGCTCAGGCTCTTCACGTGGGCTTCTGGCTTCCCGTTGGCTGCTGATGAGCTCCGTGTGCCTGGGGAAGCAGGATGATTATTAATTAATTCAACGTGCAATTACTAAGATTTTACTGAGTGCCTGGCACAATGCATTTCTCATGCCCAGGCCAGGGTGGGTCAGACCTCCTTGGACAAATCGAGATGAATTAGCAACTTGATAAATATGAATGATCTCAGTTGATGAAAAATGAACCAAATGATTGTTTCCCTTAATGTAATTACTCGGGTGGTTGGCTTGCCTATGGAGCCCTGAGAGTATTAAATCAGCACTTGCTGGAGGCTTCAGAACATGGTAGGTGCCTGCTGTGGTGGCTTCCTTTTCCCCTTTGATGCAAACAAAAACTCAAAAACAGTGTTATTAAGCGCTATACACTGGATCTGCTTAGGTGCAGAGTCTCACCGTTCTAACAGCTGTATACACTTAGGAAATGGCCGGCTTAGGATTCGGAACATTTCCATCACCCTCAAAAGTTTCCTTGTTCTCTTGTGCAGTCTGTCCTGGACCGTGCCCAGTGTCCTGGCCACCACTGATTTGCCTTGTGGCACTGCGTATCAGTTTGCTTTTTCTGGAGCTTCGTATACATGGACCACATAGTCTTTTGTCTGGCTTCTTTCGCTGGGCATAATTATTCTGGGATTCACCCCTGTTGTTGCATGTATCACTGGCATGTCCATCTTTATTGCCGAGCAGCATCCCACCGTATGGACACACCACAGTTTCTTTCTGCATTCACCTGTTGATGGATATTCGATCACTTCCGGTTTTGAGCTGCTGTGCATAACGTTGCTATGAACATGTATGTGCAAGTCTCTGTGTCCATGGGCTTTGTTATTCTGTGGTGACAAGAAATGGTTGGGTCATATGAGCGACATATGCTGAGCTCTGTAAGAAACTGGCCAGCTGTTGGGGTTCGTATCATTGTGCCTCCCTGCCAGCAATGAAGATTTCCAGTTGTGTGACATCCTCACCAACTTGGATCTGGGTGGGGAGGGACAGAGGGAGAGAGAGAGTCTTAAGCAGACTCCATGCTCAGCGCAGAGCCTCATGACCCTGAGATCATGACCTGAGCAGAAATCAAGAGTTGGATGGCTAACCAATTGAGCTACTCAGGCACCCCTCTCATTGGGATTTTTTTAAATGATTTTATTTATTAGGGAGAGCATGAGAAGGGGGAGGGTCAGAGGAAGAGGGAGAAGCAGATGCTCTGCTGAGCAGGGAGCCTGATGCTGGACTCGATCCTGGGACCCGGGGATCATGACCTGTGCCAAAGGGCAGGTCTGAGCTGACTTTACTGACTGAGCCACTCTGGTGCCCTCTCATTGGGATTTAAATGTGCATTTCCCTGGTGACCGGTGATGTTGAGTTTCATATATTTACTGACCATTCATATATTTTGCTTTAAGAAGTATCTGATCAGGGGCACCTGGGTGGCTCATTGGTTGAGCGTCTGCCTTCGGCTTAGGGTGTGATCCCAGAGTCCTGGGATCAAGTCCCACATTGGGCTCTCCTCGAGGAGCCTGCTTTTCCCTCTGCCTATGTCTCTGCTTCTCTGTGTGTGTGTGTGTCTCTCATGAATAAATAAATAAAATCTTTTAAAAAAACATATCTGATCAGATCTTTTACCCATGTTTAAGTGGTTCACAGTCTTATTACTGAGTTATACAAAGTCAAGTCTGTGCACACTCTAGATGCAGGTGGTTTGTCTGATATATGTATTGTGGATATTATCTCTCATTCCATGGCTTGCCTTTTTGTTCTTATTAATGGCTTCTTTCAAAGAGCCAAATTTTAAATTTCGGTAAAGTACAATTTATTCATTTTTTCCCGTCATTCACGCTTATGTCTTGCCTAAGAAATCAAAGCTGCAAGGATTTTCTCCTTTTTTTTCTCTCCTATCTTTTCATCTAGTTTTTTGTAGTTTTAGCTTTTATATTTAGGTCTGTGCCTTAATCCAGTGTCATTTTGTACATGACAACAAGTAAGGGTTGATGTTATTTTTTTTTCCCATACGTTTATTTATGTATTGGGAAGACCATCCTTTCTTCATCGAATTGCCTGGGCACCTTTGGATTTGTGGATCTATTTCTGACTTCATTCTCTTGTTGTGTAGGTGTGTCCTTGAATCAATATCACACTGTCTGATTACTGTGATTTTATAGGAAGTCTTGAAATCAGGTTGGGTAGGGCCTCCAACTTGGCTCTTGTTCTGTAAAACTGTTTTGGCTGCTCTAGACCCTGATCTAACATGAACACATGTTCACTCATTTAATCCTTAATGCCCCCTGAGGCAGATGTGACTATTTAGCCCATTCTACAGTGTTTGCAGCTGGAAGGAGTGTGGGTGTCCTGGGAGTCTGGCTGTCTTCCATGGGTGCCCTGGTCCTGGCGTCCGTGATGCTGGGCTGGGAGGGTGTCCGTGATGTGGGCTTGGAGGCTGGGGTGAGGGTCCTGCTAACTTAGACATGGAGCTTCCAGGGGCTGTTCTGCCCTCGCAGGGCCACGGTGGGGCTGCGAGAGGCATCTTGCTTGGAGGCTAAAGGCTGGGACTGGGGCTAGATTTGGGACCCACATAGGCGTGGATGTGGGGGACTCTGCCCAGGGTGTGGCACACCTGTCTTGTGTCAGAAATTTTGTGCTCAGCCCTGGTTATTAAGTTTTTGGGGATTTTGCAAGCCAGTTGTTAAACTGTGAGTGGTTTGAAGTCTCAGGCTCAGCAAACACACAAATCAGGGTGGTTGCTTCTGTTCGCCCCTAACTCCCTAAAGAGCCAGTGGTCAACCATTTACCAGCACAGCAGGACCTCATCCCCAAGGAGCCTCAGTTTCCCCATCTGTAAGTGGGGGAAAGAGTAATGCTACCCCAAAAGGCCATCACAGCCATTAAGTCAGGTCATAGGTGCGAAGTGCTGGCAGTGATCGTGATGCCAGATTTATTTTTTTTCATCTTTTTTTAAAATTCATTTATTTATGATAGTCACAGAGAGAGAGAGAGAGAGAGGCAGAGACACAGGCAGAGGGAGAAGCAGGCTCCATGCATCAGGAGCCCGATGTGGGATTCGATCCCGGGTCTCCAGGATCGCGCCCTGGGCCAAAGGCAGGCGCTAAACCGCTGTGCCACCCAGGGATCCCCTGTGATGCCAGATTCAAGTCACCATGCTGACCCCACAGCTGGCACCCACACAGCGTTTCCTGGATACAATGTGCTTGAGCCTAGGTTTACCTACATGGAAATGGTAGAATGGCCCAAAGCCCCAGAGCTGCAATGGGGTTAATGCACCATGTGGGTAGGGTTCCTGGCCACTGTCCGGCACCTGGTGGCTCTTAGTGAGTCAGATCCCCCAGGACCCAGGTTCCACCAGGGTTCCTGGACAGACCACAATGGGGATGTCTCCTTGTCCATGGCCTTGGTATTCCAAACAGAATGGCCCTGCCAGCAGCATCACCCAGTCAGCCTCGAGGCCTGGAGAGAGGAACCCCAGGGAAGCCAGGACTCCTTCCTACCAAGGAGTAGGGCAGGGAGCCTTGTGTCCTGAGGATGCTCCTTGCCAGTGAACAAGGTCCCATGGAGGACCAGCAGCAGCAGCAAAATCAGGTACACTCCCTGCTGGCCTTTGCCAGCAGCATCCCACTTCATAGGCACAGTCATGCTCATTTTACAGATGAGGAAAGTGAACCTCTGGACATTGAGCTGCCAGTGGTCCTCAGCCACTGCAGAGCTAGAGCCCATCTGCTGCCAAGGCCATGCCCTCACCTCACTCTCCTCCAACTGTGGGGCACCCCTGATCTCAGGGCTGCAATGGGTATTCCAGCCCCTGTTGTGGGGGTATCCAGGCACTGCCTACACCCTAGCCACACCTTAGCAGGAAAGCACTGTCATCCCACACTGGACCAGGCACCCAAGGGTGGGCCACAGGGCCCTCCCAAGAGGAAGGGGAAGAATGTGTACAGCAAGCATTGTTAGGTGCCTGTTAGGTGCACTGCTGGATTCCTATTGCCTAGCGTGAGGTCTGGCACTTAGTTGGTGGTCAGTAAGTATTCAGTGAATAAACGAATGGTCCCATTTGGGGAAATACAGAAACTCCAGGCTGGCTAAGGGGTTGGGTTTGTGTTGAGAGGGAGAGAGAGAGAGAGGCAGGAGAAGGCAATGGGGAGCCACAGAAGATTTTAAGGAGGGTCATGGTGTGACAGGGTTTCAGCTTCACAAAAGACTCTCTGACCTGGCTGGGCAAAGGCAGGAAACTAATCTTCCAGGAGAGAAGAAGCAATGGCTGGGACCAGGGCAGAGGTGGGAGAGGCGGGCAGAGGGGATGGCCGGCTGTGCCAGCCATGACCTCAGCGCCCAAGCCCTGTGCCCAGCCCTGGAGCAGAGCAGACACAGGTCTGGCAAAGGGATTGGTGGACACGCTGATGTGATGAGGCCCGAAGGGTGTCCTTGTCATCGGGCCATTTGGCCCTGGTTGCCCATCTGCCAGCAGGAGTCAGAGGGACTGGCTGCATCCTGAGCAGCGAAGCCGGGGCCTACAGGCCCCAGGTGCTGGGAGGCCCTGGCCAGCTGGCCCAGCCTGACACTAGTGGTCAGTCTAGGTCAGCACCGGGCCTCCATCCTCCCTTCCACAGCACACTGTCATCCCGGCCCGAGAAAGCACATTGCCATTTCCAGAGCCCTCTAGCATGGGCAGCTCATACCATGACCATTACCATTACACAGTGGGGGGACTGAGACTCAGTGGGGCTCATAGCCAGGTCCCCCAACAGCAAATTCAGCACATCTCAACTCCCCCACCCATGTATTAATTCTTCCCCTATGCCCTTTCTTGCAGCATCCAGATTGTTCTGTTGGTCTGTATGCATAATAACAATGTTCTACTGATTGCAGCTCAATTTTGAGGAGTTTCTTGTCAGGCACCTTTGTATATGTATCTTCAAGTCTGCACAACCAGCCCTGAGAGATGATAGCATGATACCCACTGTGCATGATAGCATGTACCTCGAGGAGCTGAGGCTCAGACAGCCCCAGTGAACTGAGACTCTCTCTCTCACTCCCAAACCTCCCAGCACTTCACCAGTGGCTCACACATCTTGGCACATCACAGAAACTGTCAAAAGGGAAACTCCAGGCACCAGCGATTCTGATCCACTGGATCTGGGAAGGGCCCTGGGTCTGGACAGGATGCTAGGAATCTTCAACTTTAGGAGAGAACCCAGGTGACCGAGCTGTGGGATTTTCCTGGAGCTTATGCTGTGAGGAAGCAGACAGGGAGCAGGTGGTCTGCTCTGGGTCCCTTTCACCCTGCCCCTGTCCCGAGGCCAGCTGCTGGCCCCAGGCCTCCTGGCCACCTTCTGGGACCATTGGGGTCGGATTGAGGGATGATGCCTGGGGCTCTGTTGGAGTCGGATCTGAGGCATTGCCCCTGCTCTGAGCACAAGCTGACCTGGCCCAAAATCAAACCCGGTGGCCTGACCAGGTCCTGCTGACCATAGGCAAGTCCACCGCTGTCCCCACCCTCCCCCAAGGCCATCTGCCTCTGTGCCGGCCAGGCCAACGGCTACCCGGCAGGCGCCCATCTGGCCTGGCAGGGAGAACTGGCAGCCACAGCCCCTGCCCCTTGGGGAGCACCCGTGGAAGAAGCAGCACTCTTCTCCCTTCACTGTGGCTTCCACAGCAGCCCTTTTACCAGCAGAGCTAAGTGCTGCATGGGTCAGGGGCCTCAGGGTGCAGGGACACTCACGGGTTCCCAGCTGCCACTCAAACATTCTGGGGCCTGAGTTTCTGCTTAAAAGGAATAGGACTTGTTCTAGAGAGCATCCTGATCACAGTGAAGTATTTCTCAGCCGAGAAAGGACCGAGCGCTGACCTACGCTACATGTGGATGAACGTCGAGAACACACAGGGTAAAGAGGTCAGACACAGGAGGCCCCAAACTGTCGAAGTGCAGTCCCCAGAGAAGGGACTTTGCGCCCTGAAAGAGCTCATCTCCCTCAGTGAGAGACATACACAAAGGTAGCAGCAGCCATTAATCCTTGTCGCATCGAGGTGCCCCAGCCCAAAATGCTCTGCAGTTTCTGTCACTTGAAATCAAATCCCAAGTCCCCCTGGCCTGCCTCACCCAGGAACCTCACCCAGACTGCCACTCTGATCTCACATCCTGCCCTTGTCACCTTCACACACACACTTCCCTCCTTGCTGATCTGCAGACCAAGCTGACCCCTCCTACCTCTCAGGGCCTTTGCATGTGCTGCCCTTTCCCCCCAATACCTGTGTGGCTCCCTCCCTGGTTTCTTTCAGGTCTCTCCTGAAATGCCCCTCCTCCAGGAAGTCTTCCCTGACTTCCCCAGCTAAAATAGTACCTCCCACCGCTTCCATCCCCTTTACTTTTCATCTTAGCTCCTCCCCTGTCCCCAGAAAAGTGACACATATGTATACAAACATCTGCTTACTCTTTGTGTCCTTCACTAGAGTGAGCTTCCTGCAGGGAGTGTACACTGCAGAGCTCCCCATGTATGGAACACTGCTTGGGATACAGTAGGTACTCAGTTACTATTCTTTCTTTAAATTGAAAACTTTTTTGGGACATGGGGTGGCTCAGCAGTTGGGTGTCTGCCTTTGGCCCGGGGCGTGATCCCGGAGTCCTGGGATCGGGTCCCGCGTTGGGCTCCCTGCATGGAGCCTACTTCTGTCTCTGCCTCTCTCTGTGTCTCTCATGAATAAATAAACAAAATTAAATTAAAAATTGAAAACTTTTTTGGCATCCCTGGGTGGGCCTGAATAAGTTAAATTTCTTATTGTAAAATATACACAAGATAAATGTACCATTTTAAGCATTTTTAAAAAGATTTTATTTATTCATGAGAGACAGAGGCAGAGACACAGGCAGAGGGAGAAGTAGGCTCCCTGTGGTAGCCCGATGTGGGACTCGATCCCAGGACCCGGTGATCATGACCTGAGCCAAAGGCAGATGTTCAACCATAACACTCAGGTGTCCCCCATTTTAAGCATCTTTAAACGTACAACTCAGTGGCATTAACTGCATTTATTAAAAAAAAAACTACACTTATTGTGCCCTGTAACCAACCCCACTGTTCATTTCTAGAACTTTTTCATTGTCCTAAACAGAAACTCTGTGCTTTTTTTTTTTGTCTTTTATCCCACAGTCTGCATTAAAAACACCAAATTCTAGCCAACATGTTCCCTTTAAACAAGAACTTGGATGGGGCAGTGCCTCAATGGTCACCCTTGGGGAGCTGAGTAGCCTCTTGTCACATATGCAGTAATGGTGCAGAAGCCAAATCAGACTGGGCATGTCCCCTTCTGCACCCCCACAGCAGCCTGCTCATGCTGGAGGCCGACAGTGGGGCAGGGGAAGGGGCTGGAGGGTCTTGTGGCTTCTGCTGCTACCCGCCCCCCATGGCAGGGCCACCAGGGAGACAGGCCGCCTCCTAGTTCTGGTGGCTTTGTCCGCTCTGGATGGACCTGGCAAGTGGACACAGCTACCTGTTTTTCTCGTGGGTCCTTCCCCAGCTGTTCTGGAAGTTTCCTGCCAAACATTTTCTCACAGAACCCTTGACCCAGGCAATCACAGCTGTACGTCAGGTGGCTTTCCTCGGCTTCTGGGTGCAGTGGCCTCCCCCTCCTGCATCTTCCTTGCCCTTCTGGAAAGCCAGCAGACAGGCTAAGATGACCAAGGCCAGCTGTCTGCTGTCCCCAGGAAGCACATGGGCACAAGCCATTGTGTCCCCAGCATAGCCAAACCCCAACCCCTGGCTTTCCCAGCCTCGGGCCTGGGTCCCCTCCCCTACTGTCAGGAGGCGTGCTTTGGAGCTCTGCAAAGCCCAAAGAAGGAAGGTATGAGTGGGACCCTCCCCTCAGCACCTGCGTTCTCCCAACAAATGTCTTCACCCACCCCCCACTCCCATCTCTGACCCCTGTAAACGTCTTGAGAAATGCCAGGCTGGGAGTCAAATGCAAGGACTGTGAAGCCACCTGCCTGAGAGTGAGTCCTGGCCCCATACACAACAGGTGGGCAGGTTTTGGAAAGTTATTAATCCACTCTCTGCCTCGGTTTCTTCATCTGTACAATGGGGACGATGGCGTCACTCCTGGGAAGTACCAGAGGGTTAACTGTTACTCTGAGCTGCTCTGGTCCCAGGGCTCAGAGTCCTAGAGCCACACACGGCTGGGTTCTCAGAACTCCTGCTCCCTTTGCTGCCCTGATCCCTGTCATATTGGGCTACTTGGAAGTCCGATGACATTATCCCTGTTATGGAGGAAACTGAGTCTCAGGGGAGAGACTTGCTTTGGGTCACAGGTCAGTGCACAAAGAAGCCTTGAGCCCGACTCTGGTCTTAGAGCCTCTTGTCCTGTTGCCTCCCACTGCCTCGCATCCCCAGGGCCATCACAGGCCACCATGACCCGAAGGAACCGGGTGTCAGCATGGAGGGCTCTGTGGCTCCCCCAGAGATTGGACACTTGGGCTGAGACCTAGAGAATGATCAGAGCTGTCCAGGTGAGCCGGGAAGGGACAGCACTGTGGTCAGAGGCCCCTTGGCAGGGGACGGAGTGTGCACCCACATGAAAATCTAGCGAATAGTTGAGAGCTTGTCCTGATCAGGAAAGTCTTCCCTCTTCAATGACTGCCTCACCTCCAAAAGCAGGCAATCTGCAGAGCAGAGCTGGATGGGGGACCATTCTTTGTTTTAAAGACACTGTGATGCAGCTCTGCCTGGCACCCCCTCTGGTAAGAAACCTTCACAGAGCTCAGTGGCTTTGAACAATAAGCATTTATTTTTGCTGTGGGTCAACTGGGTGTTCTTGCATGTTGGCTGTGCTCACTCCCACATCGGTGGTAGTTTGGTCAGGAAGGCGTCTCTGCTGGTCTTTGCAGGCCGTCTCCCATGTTTGGGGACCAACTGGCTGTAGGCTGGCCCAGGATGGCCTCAGCTGCTGTGGCTCATCCCTGCTGCACTTGCCTGTCATCCTCCGGCAGGCTGGCCTAGGGTTTCGTGGTGGAGCAGGGGGTCCTTATGAAAGAATGCAGCAGCCACAGGGCCTTGTGAGGCCTGGGCTTAGAACCAGCCCCTCTCGTGTCCACCCTATTCTGCTGGCCAAAGCAGGTGACAGGCTCGTGTGGGGTCAAGCATGGGAAACAGGCTCTGCCTTTGGATGGGAAGAGCTGCAGAGTCACACCATAGCAGGTGTGGATCCAGGAAGCCACTCCTCCTGGCTCCTCCAGACCCTGTCGAATCCTGCTGCTCCCCATCCTGAAGTTCCCTCCCCTCCAGCCACATCTTCACCTCCTGCGTGTGGCTCCCTGGACCCTGGATTCCCTTGACAACGTGGCCCCCTCCTCCTAGGGGAGCCCAGAGAAGATACTGGGGAAGCCCCCTTACCATGTCCTGTCCCGGGCTGGTGCCCGCTGCCAGGCCGCCTCTCTCTCACTGAGCTGCCTTCCACGGCAGGCAGACTCCCCTCCCCTCCTCTTTCTGCCTGCACCTCCCACCTCATCAGCCTGATGCCTCTGACAATACTAATTAAAGGCAATGCTCCCATCAGAAGGCTCAGGCTGGGCTTCCCGAGGCCCCCCTCTGCAGTGAGCCCCGACATCTGATGGATCATTAATGGTGTCAGCAGCACTTACAGTGATGGACGGTGAAGGACGAGCAGGGAAGAGGCCCCCCCAACCAAGCATCTTAATCTCCCTGTTGCATTTTCAGGCTTTTGCCAGAGTTTCCAGGGAACTTCCCAGTCCAGGCATAAACCCTAGGAGAACTGTGACTGGGCAGGGATACATTTCCCATCCTACTAGTGCAATAGTTAGGGCTCAGATGGGGTGAGTGATTTGGGGTGGGATCATACAGCAAGCTAGTACTAGGGCTGGGACCAAAATATCTTCTTTTTGCTGTCAGCCATGGTGGGTATCCCAGAGATCACAGGCTGATCCTCCCCTCAGGCTGACCCAGCCCCCCACCCCACCCCAGCTGGAGCCACAGCCCAGGGTGTGTGCAGCCTGCGTCCTTGGGGCTGGCGTGTGCATTACCTCTTGTTTTAGTCCTATTCTCCCTCTTTATTGGTTAGGGAAGCCGAGACAGAGGACTATAGACTCAGTGGCTTAAAACTACAGGGATCCCATCCATCACAATCTGGAGGCTGGAAGACTGAGAGTTAGGTGTCAGCAGGGCTCTGCTTCCTCAGAAACCTCCAGGGAAGCATCTGTTCCAGGCTCTTCCAGCTTCTGGTGGTGGCCGACAATCCCCGACCAATCCCTGATGTTCCTCCCCTTGAAGATGCATCACATCTCTGTCCCTGTTGTCATATGGCCTTCTGATGTGTCTGTGTGTCCCTGTGTCATCACTTAGCCTTCTTATTAGGGCACCAGTCATTGGATTTGGGGCCACCATAATCCAGTATGACCACATCTTCACTTGATCATCTGGGGGTTATGACTTCATCAATTCTTTTGGGGGACACCATTCAACCCACAGCACCATCCCTGGTCCAGCTTCCAGTGTGGAACTGTCACTTGGCTGCTCATGTTGGACACCACCTTTGACCTCTCCCTAAGCCTGCCCTGGGTCACAGTGTGGCTTTCTGGTGTCCTGACCAGGCAGCTCTGGGTCTCTCCTGCCAGGGCTTCATGATGCCCAGTTCTAGGGAGTTAACTGGTGTCTCCTTCTGCCATGGTCCAAGCTGCCTCTTCCAACCCTGCCTTGCCATTTGGGGGACTCCCCAGAGCTGCAGCAGAAGGCAGAGGGGACCTCCCAAGTGAAAGAGCAGCATGGGCTTTCATGGGATTTTTCTTCACCCAAGAAAGGGTGACTGGGAGCACCCACTAGTCATGGGTGGGCTTGGCAGACCTCACTGAGTGGCTGAGCTGGGACACTGAGCTTTTAACCAGTGGCACTCTGAGGTTTTAGCCAGTGGCACCATGAGGCTCTGTGGTGTGGATGCAGGGACATGCCAGAAGTGCACACTGCAGAGGCCCTGCTGCATGTATGACTTTGGGCAAGTGTCTTGCCTCTCAGTGAATCCGTTTCCTTATCTGTAAAGAGAGAATGACAACACAGGATTGTTTTAAAGGTAGATTACAGGTCCACAGAAGAAGGCTTTAACTGAAGTATCTTCCCTTGCTTTTCATTCTTGAAGAATATTTGTAATGGATGCAGAATTGTGGCTCACAGATTTTTAAATTCTCTTTCAGCACTTTGAACATCTTCTGGGCCCCAGAAAATCTTTTTTAAAAGATTTATTTTAGGGAGAGAGCATGCACATGCAAACGGGGGAGGGCAGAGGGAGAGGGCAAGAGAGAATCTGAAGCAGACTCCCCACTGACCATGGAGCCCCACATGGGGCTCGCTCATCCCAGGATCCTGAGGTCATGACCCACATTGAAATAAAGAGCTCTTTGCCCAACTGACTGAGTCACCCAGGTGCCCCTGGACTCCAGTATTTCTGATAAGAAATTAGCAGTCATTTGAGTCCTGGTGCCTCTGAATGTAACATGGTTTTATTCTAGCTACTTACAAAATGTTATCATTATTTTGGTCCTCAGCTGTTTAACAGTTAGGTGTGGTTTTCTTCATAGTTATCCTCTTCAGAGTTGACTGAGCTTCCTAAATGTGTGCATTGATGTCTTTTCCCATTTGGGGGAATTTTGCAGTCATTGTTCTTTGAAGTCTTTCTCCTACTTTATCATCTCTCTCTTCTTCTGGAACTCCACTTACATGTATGTTAGACAATTGATATTGACCTACAGATCCCAGAAGATCTGTTCTTTCTTCTTTAAATTTATTTTCTCTCTATTGTTCATATTGGGTAATTTGTATTGATGTATCTTCAAGTGCACTAAGTCTTTCTTCTGTCGTCTCAAATATTCTGTTAAGCAATTTAATGGTCTTCTATTGCAGATAGCGTATTTTTTAGTTACAGGATGTCTATTTGGTTATTTTCAAAATAGTTTTCTTTCTCTGTTGAAATGTCCTTTCTTTTCATTCAATGGAACAAATTTTCCTTTACATCCTTGAACATAGTTATAATATCTACTTTAAGCTTTTTCATTTGCTAATTCCAACATCCAGGGCATTTTGTGGCCAGTTTCCATCAATTATCCTTATATTAAGTATGGGTGATGTGTTCCTATTTCTTTGTGTGCCTTCATATAATTTTGGATTATATACTAAGCATTGGGAATGATAACATTGTAGAGATTCTAGACATTTATTACATCATTTTTGTAGCATTTTTGTCTTATTTTATCTTATGAACAGTTAACTTGGTTGAACTCAACTGCAGACCCCATCTCTGGGGTGATAGGCAGCAACACAAACCCCTGTTCATCTCTTTTAGCCTTAGTGGGGCTGCTGATCTGTCATGTGCATGAATGTTTTTGTGACTAAAGTTTTGGGCAGAGTTTCTGTGCTGCTTTTGGGGACCTCCCCTGGGCATCCCATTTCTGGAATTTACTTCCTCACTTTTTAGCTACTACTGGAGCTTCCCCAGCCTCTGTGACCTAGTTTATTGAGCCTTAAGAGTAGGACTTTCTACCTGAGTTTCAGCAGCTACATGCACACACAGAGGCCTGTCCTCAGAGTAAAAGCCATGAAAATGGCTCACTGGGTAAGTTTCAATTGCTAATTTTCCTGCAGATTCCACCTGCATTTGGTCCCCTCCTGTGCCTTCAGGTAGTTAGGTTTTGTTGTTTTTCTGTTCAGGCTTTATAGTTGTGATTGGTGAGGGAGTTGATCCAACAGGAGCCATCAGGCTATTACCAGAAGCAAAAACTCATGTGGAGAGATTTAGAACAGAGTGCCTGGCAAATGAGCACGTAAACATGTGAGTTTTGACCACATTGCTAAGTTCCCTTCTGTGGTCAAGATGAGAAGCAACATGGACGCAGACACACCCGTAGGAAGGGGTCCACATTCAATGAGGGGCACACAGTAGACATGAGACTGTAGTTGTAGGAGAGACCACCGAACTGGGGGGCAAGGGAACTCTCTAGGAAGGCTTCCTGGAGGAGGTGGTATTGGAACTGGACATGTGTCAGACATTCCAAGATGAGAGAATAGACTTTCTGATTTCAAAGTTTTATTGATGAGAATTTTAGCTTTCAGGGGAGGCAATCTTTCCTAAGGTAAACCCTAGAAGATGCTTCCTGTTGCAATGAATAGATGTGAAACATCTACCAGCCCCAAGGCCTGAGGAAGCAATGTCATGGTCTGCTTACTCCATAAGTGTTCGTAGGATGGAACTAGTACAGTGCTGGAGGTCAAAACTTCCAAACCTGCACAGTGAAGTTGAACCACCATTCATCTTGCACACACACTTCTGAGCTAGCTACTGGGAAGTCTGTGGAAGCCAGAAGCGAGGATGAGAAGAAGCTTCAGTTTCCTATCCAATATATTTGTTAACTCATTGTTCCTCAGAGTCATAATCCTTCCTCCCTGACCCTCACACCCTAGAGCCCCTATGGAGCTTCTGACCCGGAGCAGACTCTATTATAGCCATGCTACAAAACTGAGGCTCAGAGAAGTTATGTGACCAACTCAAGGCCACCCAGCCAAGGCTCTATAGCCAGGACTCCCACCCAGGACTTCCCACCAGCTTGCAAGCAGCTCAGGAGGTTGTCCTGCTGCAGGGGCTTCCGTCTCTCCAGCTGCGGATGGAAATAATAGTGGTATCTCCCTCAGGGGCTGGAGTGAGTTTCAAAGGAGGCTACGGATGGGAAACTGACACATAAATTGTAAATTGCCTGTAGATGTTAGTGTCTGTTACTGTGGTAACCGCCCAGCATTTATGGACTGCATGCACTCTGGGTACCAGTGGTCACATTGGTATTTTAATTTAATAGCATTTTATTTTTCCATCGTAAAAATAATATAAATTATGCATACATCCAAACTCATAAAATTGTACATATTAAAGATGTGTGTATATCTATTATATCCTAATAAAGCTGTTAAAAATTACATTTGTTAAAAATTACATTTGATACAGAAAATCAAGAAAAGATAGGAAAGCAGAAAAAGAAGCAAAAATATTTTATTTTGGCCATCCCAGAGCACCCTCTGCTCATGTGGTGGGTGGTCAGTTTTCAGCTTTTCTTCCTCTGCCCATTGTATTTGCTATTTAACACGGCTGTGATCACTGGTCTATATAATTAAAAACATTTTATATACAATTTTACGTCCTGCTCTCTGCCCCTTGGGGGTGCTCATAGAGGAGCAGGAACGGGCTGTCCGCCCGGGAACCCAGCAGTGTGGGGCTCTGGCTCCAGTTCATCTTTGCTGGTGGTTGGGCGGGTCGCCCCGTGGAGGACCATACGCACTCCCAGCTCTGTGCTCAGCACACGTTTACTCGCTCCCAGACCGCTGCTCTCCTTGTCTTGTTTTTCTAAGTTCAATGAAATGTGCTTTTATCTTGATCAATGAAAATATCCAGCCCATCATCCTGCTTCTAAACCACCTTCTCTCCTGTTTTCTTTTGCTGTTGGAGCTGGCAGTTACCTATGGCTCAGAAGCCCGTGCAAGCCAGAAGCTGCCTCTGAAAGGCACTAACTGGCAAAGCAAAAGGCGTTTATTGAACAGGAATGTGCAAATCAGTCAAGGGCTTGAGATGAGAAATGGTCGGGACTTTTGAGAAGCAGCAAGGGGCCCAGCCTGAGTGGAAGAGCGAGGTGGGCAGGAGGGGAGATGAGGCTGGGGGAGAGAGTGAAAAACACAAAACTCAGTGGGTTCAACAATGAACATTTTTTCTCACGCACCTGCTGATCCCGCTGATCTGGGCTGGGCTAGGCTGGGCTGCGTGAACGGGTGGGCAGGGGCCCTGCTCAGGGCTGGCATGGCTGGTGACTCAGCTGTATTCGTCCCCCTCCTCCTGGGCAGGTCCTTCTGGCAGTGGCAGGGGCTGGATGGTGGCTTGTCTGCTGGTGTCCCATAGGCCAAAGCAAATGACATGGCCAACCCCAGAGTCAGGGAGTGTGGTGGGGGTGGGGGTTGGGGTGATCGCCCAGCCTTGGATGGGAGGCAGGGCCAGGTTGTGTGCAGATACAGGAGAAGGGTAAAGGTCTGGGCTTCTGATGTGGTCTGCTCCGGGGACTGCAGACCATTCAGGTTTTAGACCACTCTGAGACCTTTGCTTTACTCCCAGGTCAAATGTAGATTTGATCTAAAGGGTTTCAGGCAGGCTTCCTCTTGCTCTGCTGGGGTTAGCTTATAGCTGGGGCAGGGAGGAAGCGAAGAGATTCTTTAGGGGGCTCTTGGAATCTTCCAGGTGAGAAGTGGGGAGATACGGGTGGAATCCGGATATAATGCAATGGCCGAGCTACTAGGATTAGATGTGGCACACAGAGAGGGAGACAGAGAAAGGGGTCAGAGAGACTCTAAGGCTTGGGTCTGAGCCAGGGGAGAATGGAGCTGCCACCACCTGAGGGGGACGCTGCCCAGAAGGGCTTTGGGAGGGAACATCATCTGGTTTGGGGGATCATTGGAGGGTTTCGGGCAGAGCACACCGTGACTCAGGAGGCAAACCACCCTGGTGGCTGTAGGGGAATGGAGTGGGGGCAGTGATCAGAGCTGTGGTTTGTTTGAAAGTAGCTCCACTGTGCTAAACCTGGATCAGAGATCCTGGTGCCTACAGAGTCCAGGCCAGGAATGTGAAGATTACAGGGTCCCACCGATGAGGAGCCCATGGCCCTGGTGGCCTCCAGAGTAGGGCTAATGTCAGATTTGTGGCCCGGCCACCTGGTCAGCACATAAACCCCCATGCTGCTTAGGGAAACAAGAGAAGGAGGAAGGAGACAGAGGGAAGGTCTCTGTCCTCAGCCAGCCAGGAGGGGATGGGAAACCACCAGCCCCTCAGTAGTGCTCCTGACTCCTTGGGCCCCTGCTTCTGGATGGTGGCCCAAGGGTGCAGGCTCTGGGTAGTGGGCAGGCTCAGTTCTGTTGAGCTGCAGAGTACTGGGGTCCTAATGAGCCACACCTTCCTGTCTCTCCCCCTACAGCCGATATCATCTCTACCGTTGAGTTCAACCACACCGGAGAGCTGCTGGCCACAGGCGACAAGGGTGGCCGGGTTGTCATCTTCCAGCGGGAGCCGGAGGTGCGGCGGGACCTGGTGGTGGCGGGAGGGGGGTCACACCCAACCCAGGCCTTCGCTTGCTCTGTCCTGGACCCCAGGAATGCATTCAGGACAGGCAGGGCCACCTGCTGCCCTGGGCTAAGCCTCCAATTACTGCCCTCCACATGGGTGAGCCGGTACAGACCCGGCCAGAGGTGGGGGGACAGGAGGACTGAGTTTTCTGCAGCTGTGGGGCTGCCTTAAGGCTGGGGTTGGCCATTTGGCTCAATCCCAGGCTCACTCTCGCGAGGCTGGTTGTCCAACAGAATTCCAGGTAAGATGAGAGCAGCCTGGAACAATCCCCCCAGCGGCGCTGTTTCTGAACTGCTGCAAGAGCCTCATGACAAAAAAGCCCCTGCTGGTTGAGCACCTACTATGTGCCATAACCTTGCTATGTCCTCTACATACTTTTCTCATTTACTCTCCACTGCCCACCTCAGAAGGTGGAGACCAACACCCATTTTACAGATGAGGACACTTGGAGAAGTCCCCCCAGCTGGTGAGCAAAGATGAGGGACCGAAACCAAGACCATGTGTTCTGTTGCTTACAAACCACCCTGCCCCAGAGAGGGGACGACTCACACACCTGGGGATTAGATGCTGAAGACAGGATGGTGAAAACCAAGGAGGTGGAAGATGGGGCAGCGGGGAGGGAGAGGGAAGAGGGGTGAGGAGTGAGAAGCAAAGCAGGAAGGAGGGGATGGGGAGGGCAGGGGAGATGTTGCAGACGCATCCCTGCCCCATTCAATTCCAGAGTGCCTGTTCCTTGAGGTTTGTCCTTGAGGTCTGTCCTTAGCTGTGTGCCCCCCACCGTAACCTCCCTCACCACAACCCCGGTGGTGCCAGTAGGTGCTGTTGGCATCCTCATGCCGCAGGGGAGACCAGATCTCAGAGCGAGTGCCGTAGCTGAGCAAGGACCATAAGCCAGAAAGCGGACAGCTGAGAATGGGTTACCCAAGCACCGTCCTGTGGCCGGAGTGTGCCGATTTCACGAGAAGGACCAGGGTATAGCCCACCAGGGATTGCAAAGCCAAGCCTCCTTTTTGCAGAAAGAAATTAAATGGGAAGATGCAAGTTTCTCAACTTTGGGATTTTTCTCCTTTAATCTTTTTTCTCTATTCTGGTCCCAGTGACCTTAGTCGTAGACCATGCTCATGGCTGATAAAGGGAATTAGAGGCAACCGTACAGAACTCGAAAGCTTTCCAGAAGCAGGACAGATGTAGAAACTTAGCAATACATGCTTTTAGAAAAAAAAATAACAGGAAACTTGAGATTGTGCTTGGTTGAATGTCTCTGTTTTGCTCCCAGGCAGGTTATACATCAGGTTGAAGCTCCATATTGCCACAAACTCTGAACTTGTCTACTGTGAAAGCCCTCCCTGTGCCCACGATGGACTCACCACTGTTTTGAGGGCTCTATCAAGAGGGCCCTTGTGATTAGGAACTCTGCTGCCTAAACCTATGGAGGGGGGACGATGGTCTATCTCCAGTCTGACATTCTAGAATGTTCTGCCTCAGTGTAAAATCTGTTCTGTAACGCATGCATTCCTTGAGTCACGACCAGGTCAGACACTCAACTGGAGGAATAGGACAGAGTCTTGGCCTTGGTGTCAGACAGACCTTAGAGGGGCAAGTGGCAGCACTTAGTGGACACATGGCCTTGAGGAGGGTGGTCAGTTCACCCCCGAGTCTCCACTTTCTCATCTGTAAAATGGGGAGAATCACAGTGCCCACTGCCAACGGGCTGTGTAGATGGAACAAGATGTGGAGTGAGAAGCACTCAGCTCAGCACCCAGCACATAGTAGGTGCTCAGTAAACATGAGCCGGCCTGGTTGTTGTTGTTTTTACTCACTGGACTGAGGAGGGGACGAAGCTTGGCCACAGCCACGTGGCAAGTTATTGTTCACTTAAATTACAGAGCTTCCTCTAACCCTGGCATCGGATCCACCAGCACTTCTGGACACGGGTCTGCCAGTGGCGTCAGGCCCTCTGAGGGTTTGGTCAGGGGTGCGTACTCCCCTGCCATCCTGGAGCTCAGGCCCCCTTGTCTGGCTTCTCTTGCAGAGTAAAAATGCACCTCACAGCCAGGGCGAGTATGACGTCTACAGCACCTTCCAGAGCCACGAGCCGGAGTTTGACTATCTCAAGAGTCTGGAGATAGAGGAAAAAATCAACAAGATCAAGTGGCTTCCGCAGCAGAATGCCGCCCACTCCCTGCTGTCCACCAACGGTGAGGGGCCTGTGCGGGGGCGCTATCACCGCTGGCTGTCAAATGTTCTTTTCCAGCTCACTTATATCATGAGCATATTTCTAGGTCCTGAGAGCTCAAAAATAATATTTTGAGCAGCAAGAAGATTCCACTCAGTGACCATCCTGGGGCTTCCTCAGTCTTGGCCCACAGGGGGACATGAGGCTCGTTTGCACTGCTGCAGGTGGCTGCTCCGGGAACATCTCTGTGATTACTGTTCTTTGGGGGGTGGAAGGAGCTTTGTATTCCTGATGAAGGAGGCAAACATAACTGCTCTGGAATCCTGGAGCAGCCCCGGGTGGGGTTGTCACTCAGCTGTGTGGGCTGGGCTACGGGACAGGCGTGGGTTTAGGAGCCTGGCTGGCCACTTGACCATTCTGCCCCAGAGAGAGCGCATACACCCCCAGACCTCAGGTACTCCCCTGGCCAGACTCCTGCTATGCTGTCGCCCACCCAGCATGGCTCCCGAGGCCAGAGGCTCTGCTTCCCCCTGCTCCCCGTCCTGCATCTCTTGCCCCTGTCATCAGTGGTGAGACATCACCACCATCCTGGACAGGCTTGGACTCCATCCCTGCCTGGTGGCCTTGGTGCACTGGCTTTGCTTCCCTGAGCCTTGGTTCCCTCCTCACCTGTGTGGCAATGTGGACACAGCTCCCTGGGCTGTGATGAGGGGTCATGGGACACACTGAGCCAGCACCTGAGACCAGCCAGCCCTGCTGTGAGTCACGTGTATAAGTGTGTCAACCTCACAATGTGATGCCACCTGCCTTCCCTGACAGAGCATCTGTGAAGGCATCCTTCAAACTGCTCGGACTCAACCCTACCAGCCCACCCTTATGCCTGAAGGCTGCTCTCTCTGTCCCTCACCTGGCCAACCCCTTCCTCGTCCCTTAGACCTCTACTGGAATTCCCTTCCCCCCTGAGCCTTCATGGACTTCTCAGCTGAGCCTACTCTTCCTCCTGCAGGCAATCCTGGCCCCTTCAGGCCCCTCCTAACCCTAGGCCTGACCCCTGGGCTCCTGCTGTTCTCATCCTTCACCATGGCAGGTGCAGGATCTGAGATCCTCAGGGCGCTTAGCATGGGGCCATGCTCAGCCATTGGGGAACCTTCCCTGCATGGCAGCAGGGGCACTGAATACTCTCCCCCCGCCACCAAGGATAAGAGCCCCTCATGTGGTTCACATCCTGGCCCTGCCACTTTCACATCATGGAGGCATTGGGAGGATGAAATGACACGAGGCCATCATGGGTTAGAACAGGGTCAGTGCTTCCTGAGCCACACAAATGTGCAGCTTTTACTTGAACCATGGAAGTGGGACGTGTTGTTCTCTTCCTGCCCCTCTGGGGAGAGGGTCAGCTTCAGGGGCTCCCTATACCCTCACTCCCCCTCAAAGCTTCTTTACTCCAGGTTTAAATCCCATCTTTCTTAATGTCATATCCTACGTATATATCAAGGGTTTAATCAATACCAGTTGTCTCCGTCTTCCTTCTGAGCATGGCTGTGTTTGTTTTGGCTGCAGTAGCAGTCAGGGTTCTCTGAAGAAACAGGACCCAGGACAGATACGATGAGCATATGTGTGTGTGTAGGTGTGTAGGTAGGGATGTACATGTTGATAGAGATATATGGGAAGAGGCTTATTTTAAATTGTCTCACATGATTGTGGGGGCTGGCAAATCCAAAATTTGCAGGGCTGGTTGGAAGGCTGAAGATCCAGGGAAGAGCTGATGTTGCAGCTTGAGTCTGAAGGCCATCTGCTGGCAGCACTCCCTCTTTGTGGGGGAAGGTTAGTCTTTTGTCTTTAAGGCCTTCAACTGATTAGATGAGGCCCACCTGCAGTATAGAGAGCAGTCTGCTTCACTCTATAGATTTTTTCCTTTTGTGTGTGTGTGTGTGTGCGTGTGTGGTTTAACAAAGGTTTATTTTTCATTCCCATAAAGTCCATCTCAGGGCTGTGGGACTCTCCAGAACAACTGCTCTCCATATGGGGGCTCAGCATTCCAAACTATGTTGAGTTTCCATCCCCTGTTTCTATATGGGCTTCCACAACTGAGGCAGGAAAGCACTAGAGTCTTGCAACAACAAATTAAGGCTTCATTCAGCCCGCACCCTAGGGATGTAAGTGTTAATGCCACCTGAAAAAAAAAAAAAAACACAAAAAACCTTCACAGCAACACCCGTCTGTGTTTAACCAAATATCTGGGTGGCTTGGCTTCTCTGCACTGACACATAGATGAACCATCACAGCCACTAGGTTACTCTTCTGCTGTTCATGGCTGGAGGCCAGAGAAGGGAGGTCACTGGGAAGCTGCCCCCTGCAGGGTCTGGAGGTAGCTCAGAAATCGCCAATGGGTTACCCTCTCTTTGTCTGCTGCTGCAGGACTTTAAAAAGTAGGAAGCCACATCTGTCTATTCTTTCTGGAAGAGGGTTTAGTTAGGGTGTGCTAGCTGCCCTCACAGGCACCTTCCTTTTGGACCTAGCAGTTCCACCTTTGGGATCGGTTGTGAGGAACCAGAGAATGCAGCCATGTTCATGCATGGGTACACAGAAGGAGAAAGACCCCGCATGTCCAAGAGCACGCTAACAGCCCAGTAATTCCTGGCTCAGCATGCCCCTGTCTCGTGGACTGTTCTCTGGGCTTGGGTTAATTCTTCATCTTGTCTCATTTGCTCTGTTTTTAAAGACAAAACTATCAAATTATGGAAGATTACCGAACGAGATAAAAGGCCCGAGGGCTATAACCTAAAAGATGAAGAAGGAAAGCTTAAGGACCTGTCCACGGTGACGTCATTGCAGGTAAGATGTGGCACACAGAAGATTCCGGCAAGTGGGAAGCAGTGTGTGCTGCTTTTATGAAACAGTAAGACTATAGGACTTGAAGGGCCTTTGAGATTTGAGCCAGAGCCAGCTTCAGGGCCTGGCAGGGCTACTTATGTGTAAGGTGGCCACAGGCTTTTATCTGCTCCAAGCCTTGGTCTCCTTGTGAGCATAGCAGGGACAGTCATCTTCCTCCCGGGCTGATGTGTGTCTATAAAGCATTCTTCAGCTGCAAGTGCAGGTGCAGAGCAAGTACTAGAACCCCTCGCTGCACCAAGAGGGAAACCGAGTCCCAAAGAGAAGCAGCCGGTCCCCCCACAGCCACTCAGTTGTATGAGTGGTGGAGCCAGGACGAAGAATCTATGGGCCAGACTTTGTGGATTCAAAGCCCTTTTGTTGAGGGCCCGAGAGAGGCTTGGAACCCGTGATTCTTGTGGCCTCTACAGAGGCTCAGCCAGAAGGTTGGCTATTGTTTTAAAAGAGGCTAGGAGGGTTGAGCTACAGGGCCATGCTGAAGCACACTCTCATCCACACATGATTAAAAGGCAAAAGAACTCCTCTTTTTTCCAGGGGAGGGGCTATGAGACGTGGCAGAAAGAGTTCTGGAGTCCCAGGATCTGCGTTCCAATCCTGCCTCGGCCACCTCCTGGTGGTGTGCCCTTGGGCAAGGCTCTTGGCCTCCATAAGCCTCCGACTCCCCATCTGGAGTGAGATAAACACTCCTTGTGGCGAGCCTGTGTCTTCCAAGCCCTTTGCCTATAGTAGTAACTCAATCCTCCCTGAAGTCTTAGAAAAGGGGCACATGATTATCAACCCCATTTTACAGATGAAATGAGAGCTGGGATCCAAACCCAGGAAGTCCGGCTCCAGGGTTGGCATCTCAGGCTCCCCTGTGAAGTGGGAACGAGGTTCCAGCTTCACAGGAAGGCCATGGGGGTGCTCCGTGGTGTCCTGCTGGAAGACTCCATGAAAGTTCACCCCCATCCTTCTCCAGCAGGGCAGAAGTAGACTGAGGCCACCTTGTCTATGTCTGGCTTGCAGATCGGAGCCTGGAACACAGTGGGTGCCCCCCTCACGTCTGTTGGAGGTCATGCCGGGGCACAGCTTATTTGGATGCATTCATTCATCGCACACTTACTGAGTGCCCACTTTGAGCCCAGCCCTGGGAGACCTCTCAGGGAAACAGAGCGGTTGGGGGCGAGATTGGGTCCGAGTCTTAGTGTCCCTGCTCCTGGGACAGTCCTGGCTCCGAGGAGGCAGCCCAAGTCCCATGAATGAGCATCATGGGTACTGTTCTCTTCAGCTCCCATTTCCATGTTCTAGCCAGTTTGAAAAGGTGGGGTCACATCCCAGGAACTGCCTGTCCTCCTGGGAGAGGAGGACCAACTCACAGCTATGAGTGTGCACCACTCTGGGGCTGCGGGGGGACAGTGGCGAGGCCTAGCGCAGGGGTGTTAGCTCCTGCCCTGGGCTCCCCGACTGCTCCCAGAGCCACCCAAGGCTTGTAAGGCGCGTAGGCAGGGCCCTGCCCTAGGCCTAGGTTTCCTCACCAGCCAAATGGGGATGAGGACTCACTTTCCCCAAAACAGCTTAGCGTACGCGCTCACTACATGGCCAGCCTATTGTCGTAAATACGAAACGGTAATCAGTGTTGTTCTTGAGATGGAGAAATAAATGTTTAAACATATCCGCCTCTAAATGACTGGCAAATTGTGCAAATAAATTCTGAGAAAGCTAGAACACAGAAAGGAGGCCAATTAGCTTCCACGCTGAGTAATGGGAGTGACGTGCCCCACCCCCGCCCCACCCCCAGCCCCCAGGAAGTTTATGAGGCTTTCATCTAGTGGGAAGGATGCAATTATCACCTCTTGATGGGCCTGGCATTTGCGGCAGCGCTGGTGGCCCACGGGAATCCATTTATTTCCCTCCCAGCGTCAGAGACTTTGCTCTGTGTCTCACTTACGCCTCAAGGCGGCCCTTGACCTTCCCGCTGAGGCTGGAGGAGGAGGAAGGGAGAGAGAATGGGGGCACCTGGGCCTTTCCTGCTCTCGCCTTTTCCTTGTCTCCTCCTGTGTCCCGAAGCCACCCAGCCACGTGCAGCTCTTCCCCAATCCCTGCCGAGCTCACTGGAGGCTTGGGCTGTTACTCACTGACAAGTGGCTCTGCGCTAGACCTCTTCTAGATCCCTGGATTTCAGAGGTGGGCCAGGGTAGGCTGAGTCCTTGACCCCAAAGTGTCCCCAGCCCCCCAAGGAAACAGACATGGGGTCACCCAACCTTGGTGGTCAGTACTGGGCAGATGGACACACAAGGGAGGCCTTTCTCCACCTTGTTGATTTGGCGAACTCCTATTCATCCTTTAAAACCCTATTAGCCTTCTCCTCTGTAAAGCCGTTTCTAGGCAAGTCAGATAAGAAACCTCATCCTGCTTCTGTGCATTCTAGCTTTTTGTATCTCACAGTGTTCTGTCATTAATGTTTAGGTTCCTGCTTCTCACCTTAATTAGACCAGGGCTTCTAGAAGTGTTGGGGGAGGGGAGGTGTTTTATTCACAAGACACTCAAACCTTCATGGCGAATTTATTTTCACTCTTCCTCTCCTCTGTTCTTTTAATGGCTTTGAAATATGGTTTGGGGATGGCAGTGACTGACTGGAGCCCTGGGTGTAGGTCAGGGCTGCCGGGAGGAAGTGATGTTGCCAGAAGGAGGGAAGGCAGACTGAGATCCAAGCCTTTGCTAGGCCAGTTATGCTCTGACCTTCTCCAGGAACAGGTGTGACTTGAGAGAGTCCAGGGGCCTAGGGGGTGGGGGGAGCTGGGGAGGCAGTGGCTGTGCCTTGAGGCAAGGGAAGGGAAGATTAGGAGCTGACTTAGAAGCCCTCACACAGCCACATGGGTTCCAGCCTGGGCCCTGCCCCTATCACTTCCTGAGGAGGAGATCGGGCACTACTTCTGGCTGCAACCTAGCCCTATATGGGTCTCCATTCTCAGGGCACTGGACCTGCAGGAACTCGTGGGGTCCTCACAGAAGCCCTTGAGCAGGTGCCAGCGTACCCCTCCTCAGAGCTAAGGAAACTGAGGCCCAGGGATGCCTGGGTGGCTCAACAGTTGAGCATCTGCCTTCAGCTCAGGGCGTGATCCCAGGGTCCTGGGATCGAGTCCTGCATCAGGCTCCCTGTATGGAGCCTGCTTCTCCCTCTGCCTGTGTCTGACTCTCTCTGTGTCTCTCATGAATAAATAAATAAAATCTTTTTTAAAAAAAGAAAGAAATTAAAAAACTAAGGCCCAGAGTAGTGAGGTCCCCAGTGAGGGTAACCCTAGTGGGCAGCAGGGCAGTAGGGTTTCAAGTATCCGCCTTTCCAACAGGATGCTCTGAGGGGTGGTCGTCCCTGGCTCTGCATTTCCTGGCTCTGTGACTTCGACATGTCAGGTCATCTTGGCATGCAGTCTTCCCACCCAGGATGGGATGGCCATGCCCGTCCCCATTTCCTGAGCAGAGTCTGGGCCAAGCCTGGGAGAGATTGATGCAGCCATGTCCATCTGTCTGCCTATCTCCAGACCTTCAAAGACCTCGCAGTTTCCTGGGATGGGGTGTTGTGCCCGACGCACAGTGCAACATATGCTATGAGCCTTGATACAGATGTGTGCAGTGTGGTGGGGGTGAGCAGGCCTGGGGCCCCACTCTCAGGGCAGGCTGTAATCTGAGGGGCTGTTGCTTCTAGGCCCTGCCGGAGGAGTCCGTTAACTAAGTGTTCACAGGGTGAACATTCCAGGCAGAGAATGTGGAAGAAAGCAAAAGCATAGTACCCAGTGCTGTCCAGGGACTTGTCACACCAACCCTCCAGGGTGGACTTTGTATGAGTTAGGCAAACAGCAGCTGTAAAAAAAAAAAAAAACCCCGGCATCGCAGGGCGGAACACATAGAAATGTATTCCTCACTCACAGAAAGGTCCAGGATCGGTGTTCCTGGTTGACCCATGACTCTCCTGCAGGGATGCAGGGTCCTTCCATCCCATGGGCCTTCATTCCTAATGCTTGGGTCCTCACCTTCCAGCAGTGGAAGGGGAAAGCAGGTAGAGAAGGCACACCTTGCCTCTTAACAGTCCAGCTCACCAGTGCCCTGTGTCACTGTGCTCACATCTATTGGTCAGAACTAGTCACATGGCCAGCTGGGAAATGTAGTTCTTGCGGGGGGAACCACCTCCTTGTGACAAGGGAACAAAAATGGTGGATAATTGGCTGGTGCTGCCACGATATTTTCTCATTCCATTTTACAGGTGAGGAAATTGGGGGCAGTGGGGTTCAGCCGCTTATTCAGAGTCATGCAGCAGGCTCAGCGCCAATCCCAGGAGGCCAGGCTTTCATGCAGGGCTGGCGGGTGATGGACATTGGCCACATGGCACTGCTTCTTTCTAGCATGTGCAGAATGGATGCCCACTGGCACATTCCCAGTGTCCAGTTTTGATCATGTAGCCCTGGCATGCCGTTTCCTGCCCTAGGCACCTACCCCCCCTGCACTCCCCCTCCTATCACCTCATCATCCTCTAGACTGCCCCCTCCTCTCTGCAGGTACCTGTGCTGAAGCCCATGGATTTGATGGTGGAGGTGAGCCCACGGAGAGTCTTCGCTAATGGCCATACCTACCACATCAACTCCATCTCCGTCAATAGTGACTGTGAGACGTACATGTCAGCGGATGACCTGCGCATCAACCTGTGGCACCTGGCCATCACTGACAGGAGCTTCAGTATCCTTTCCAGTGGTGGCCACCCACCATCTCCCAGGGCAGGGTGCTTCTGGGTGGGGCTGGTTGGCTCGGTTGTAAGCGAGCCGACTTGGGGGCTTCTGTTTCTGTTCAGCTTCTTCAGTGAGTGAGGCCCAAATTTGGAATCCTGATGAGCTGATTTATGAAACTTTAAAGCCATGGCTGCCAAGGCTTGTATTCAGCCTGTTGCCTTCTCCAAGTGGCTGTGTTCTCTGTCATGGGACCTCATCAGGGACGACAAAGGAGATAGAGTCCTGGGGTCAGACTTCCTGGAAGAGGGGTGAGCCACGGGAGAGTCAGCCAGAGGCTCCTATGGACCCTCCTCCCTGTTGCTCAAGGCAGGGGCTTCAGTGTTTGATGAGCAGCCTTGGGGTCCACCCCCCGCCCAGGGCTTAGAGTGACAGACAGTAAAGGTGTCAGAAGCCCCGTTATATGGGGTCAAAGGAGGGCTCAGCCTGGTGGTCCCCCATGTCTAGGCAAGCTAGGGGCAATAGGCTGGACTCCAGGTCCCGCTGACTGGTGAAGAACTTGGTACGCAAGTATGGGCCTGGGAGGGGCCGCAGGGGACAGAGCAGCCAGGTTGCTACTGTGTCACTCTGTGCAGACCAATAATAATAAACCTACACAGTGCAGCTCTGTGCCTGACATCGACATGTTCATATTAACTCATATCACCCTCACGACAACCCAGGAGGCAGGTGCTATCATGACCTCCTGTACAAATGAGGAAACCGAGTCCCAGGGAGCCAAGTTGACCTGCTCAAAGCTTACATCTAGCAAGTGTCTAGCCCAGGCTCCCTGGCCCCAACTCCCCATTTCTAACCTTTATGTTCAACTGCCCTTTGTGAAGTCTGTCCCCCAAGATGTGCAATGGAATGGGGTAGGAGGCCCCACCTGAGAGCTCTCATGCCAGCTGATGGTCCCCCAAGTGCCCCCTCTGTGCTTGGTGCCAGGGAGCTCCTGCTGCAGAAGCTCCCAACACAGGGTGTCGGACCTGCTACTGCAGCTGCCTTACCTGTCAGGAGGGGGTTGTGTCCCTCAGAGCAGAAGCCAGGATGGACTGGGAGGGAGTGTGGGAGTAGGAGGCAGCAGTCTGGAGGGTTTGAAGGAGAGAGAGGGGGTAGCAAATAGCTTCTGAGGCCCAAGAGCCAGGGACTGGCTGGAGGCCACTAGGCAGAGAGACCTGGGGCTCAGAGGAGCAGAGAAGCGAGCAAGCACATGCTGTTCCCTGAGCCCAGCAGGAGGATGTGAGGCTTTGCGGTCAGTGTGAGCCTCTGTGGGAGTCTCGCTCTGCTCCCTCCAGCTCGCGGACCTTGGTGAGTAATGGATCCCTGTGAGCCTCACTCACCCCTTTCCACTAGGACTGTGTCGTGCACACTCAGTGCGCCCCTCCTGGGTGTACCTAGCACAGAGCTAGTGCTCTGCATGTCTCCTTCCTGCCCCGAAGGTATGGTGCCCTCTGAGCCGGGAGGGTGGAAGTGGATTGAGGTGGTCACAAAAGTTCAAGGAGGGGCTGAAGCTGCAGCCACTTAGAAGAAATGGAAGCTCAGATTTGGTGTGGTGGAGAAGGCTGGGCTAGGCATCTGCCTGGCCCTCCATTCAGGCTGGAAGCCCAGTGGGCCCTACCCCTGTCCCGGTGCTTAGAGCTTCAGTTGATCAGGACTCTTGGTTGCAAGGCTTAGAACACCTCATCCCTCCTGGTTCAAGCAAAACACAGGCCTCTACTGACTTAGGGACCGTGAGAAGGCTTCAGGCACAGGTGGATTCAAGGGCTAAAACAATGTCATTAGATGGTTCTCTCTGCTTCTTGCCTCTACTCTCTGCTCTGGCTCATCTCAGGTGCCACATGGTGGCAAATTAGGGCCAGTGACACGTGCCTTGTCCTCCCAGAATAAAGCCCAAGAGAAAAGAGACCAGTTTTCTGTGAACTGTCCCCCCAGGCACCCCATGGCTCTGATTAGGCCTCAGGGGCCCCTCTGAACCTGTGACTGTGGGTGAGGGATGCAATGCTCTGACTGGCCAGGTCTGAGCCAAGGGAGCTGGAGAGGGTCAGTGTGTAGCGGGGGGTCCCCTCAGAAGAAGCAGGCACTCCCTCAGCAGTTGGGAGCTCCCATGGTGGGATGCACAGGCAGATGTCTGCTGCCAACTTTGAGGTGTTGACCAGCCTCCTAGCAGAATAAAATGAGTCATGTGGGAGCCCCGGATCTGCAAACGGGGTGGGCGTGGGGGCATGGGACTTGTGTCATGGCAGCTGGCTGTCCTCAGCTCTTCCTCCCAGCACTCTCCAGTGCACAGACCAGTTTGCCATTCGTTATCTCGCAAGGCCTTCATGTTGGCATGAAAGCTGGAAGCAGTGGTGCATTATCACCCCATTCTGCAGATGCAGAAATAGAGGTTTTGGGAGACAGAACTGGCTGACAAAGCAGAGCTGAGTGGGACTCGCGCTCGGGCCTCTGCAGCCTGGCCCCAGGCTGTTGGCCCAGCCCTTAGGCTGCCGGCTGCAGCCCCCATCGCAGGCTATGCTGGGGACGCAGCCCCTGCCCAATTGACGCTGCTGGGCTGCTGTAAGGACTCAGGAACACTGCAAATGCCCTTTACAAACTGTAAAGCCTTGCAGCTATGTAAGGGTTACTGTTCCCTTTCATTCAGCCATTAATTCCTGGTATGTCTTCTGACTTGGGCCCATGCTGAGCCCCGGGGACACAGGGACAATGAAAGAAACTTGGCCCTGCCAGTGGGGGCCTCCAGGTGGTATCAGGGACATCACCCTTGCTGTGAGCAGGGCAGCACCGGCACGAGCTGCAGTGGGCATGTCATAGCGGGGCATGGTGGGTAAGGATGGTAGGAGAGCTGTGCATGTGTGTCCTGGGTGGACTGGATTCCAGCAGGCAAGCCCAGAGGCCAGGAGCCCAGCAAGGAGATCCAAGGAGAGGTGGCGATGGGTAGGCAGGGGCTTGGCCATGGGCAGGCTGCAGTGGCATAGTGGGGCAGTGGGCTGTCTCATAACTGTCTTTAGGACCAAGGTGGCCACAGGACATTGGAACAAGCTAGGCCTGAATAAGAAAAGAGGGTTGATCCACTGCAGGTTGTGCCCTGTCCATATGCTGGAGAGCATGCCATTCACCGCTGTATTTATTGAGCACCTTCTGTGTACCGGGCTCTGTGCCTGACTTTGAATTAGATAGATAAAGAGCCCTGCCCTCCTGGAGCCAGCAGACAATAAACCATTAATATAGTAAACAAATAACATACCCAGCATGCAAGCAGCTGACAAGTGCAGTGAGGCCACGGAGCGCAGTGGTGTGCATTTTTCCCAGCCCTGTTTATCTCTGTGGCTGCAGGTGTGGGTTAGGTGGAGTATGAGCCAGGATGGGGGGTTTTGCCAAGTAAATAAGCAGACAGGAAGCTGACAGTGCCTGAATCTAGGAGGAGGAGATGGCTAGTGACGAGAGAGGAACATCAGTCATTGGAGGGGGGAGGACCTCCTGGGAACCCAGAGTCTTCTCTGCTGTCCTGCCTCCTAACTCCGTGTTAAAACATGTGTGCTGCGTCTTCATTTTGTGCGAGTGAGTTGGTAGTTGATCACAATGTAAAGACAACCTGGCCCTTGAGGTGGAGGAGTGTGGGTACTGCAGAACACTGATGGTTGCCAAGCTGGGCTCCAGGCAGCTCCTGCCCGTGGAAGGGGAGTACCCAGTAGGCTGATGGAAGGGGCGGAGAGGAGTCCCCAGGGGTGCGTGGTGGTTGTGGAAACCTCCCCTGCTGAGACCAATTCATCAGGGAACTATGTTGCATGGTTCCCTGCTCCTTGGAGAGCAGGCCCAGGGAGCTCCCCAGGGCCTGCTGCTGCTTGGCCACCAGAGTGACAAGAGTCACCCCTCCCACCCCAGCACAGAGACCAGCACCTGCCCTGCAGAGGCCAGCCTCCTGACAGGGAAGGCCTCAGGACCATGGGCTGTGGCCGTGATGATGGTCCTGTGCAGCTGAGTAACTAAACAAGGCGTTTCATTTCCAAAATGGGAGGAGGCCGGCAAGGCCTGCCAAGCTGGAGAGTGGCTCTGCATTGGGAGACCCTTTTTGTGCAAGCCCGTGGTTGGGGGGGGGGGGCGTCTGGGCCTGGGGCTTACCCTCCCTTTGACTCATGCCTTCTGGTGTCTTGATTTGCCATAATGCTGCTGTTCCATCTCCAAGCCACCAGAAGTTCTCTGCAGCAGCACCACCTCCTCATGTCGAAATAGCAACGATTTCCACCTAGGCTGGAGAATTGATCTCCAGCAAAGGTTTTAAGAGAAAGGAAAATCTTTGTAATAAAGAAGAAAAGGTGGGCGTTGTTTTGACCAATGAGAATAGATAGTAAGAAAGCTTAGAGGACCTTTCTGCTGCTAATTTGAGAATTGGCTGCTCTGAGAGGAGAGGCAGGGGAGCCTGGTGCTCACGGAGCCTCTCTGTGTGCCGGGCACACACATGGTGCAGCGCCTCCTTCCTCCCCCTCACCCGCTAGATGGGAAGAGGTGCCAAGCCCTTTCTTTTCTCCCCCTAGTTGGCTCTGGAATCATGCCTTCGTCTCCATCCCTGCCAGAGGCCCTGCTGGAGCCAGACCATTCCTGCCTGGCCCATTGCCTGAATCCCACACGTCTCAGCAGAACTCTGGTCTGACCTTGTGGGGCCCTGGCTTAAAGCTCTTGGTGACTCTTGTGCATCAGGCTTCCTCACACCTCTGGGCTGTTGGGTTTCTCTTCATGTTTTGGGGGGTTGAGAGGTGGGGGCGCTCTGCCTTCTGCTCTTCCTTCCCTGGATCGCTCTTTCTCCTTCTCATAGCCTGGCTGGCTCCCATTTGCCCATAAGTGTCACTCACAGCCCCCTTCACCCAGTCATCTCGACTCTGTCCACTCTGTTTGCCTCCTAGGCTGTCAGAGCCCCTCACTCCCTGGTCACACTGGACTTTCCTCATCTCTTAGTATGATGCCTGCCCCGTTTTCTGGTGAAAACCTTGAGATTTGGTGCACCCAGTCTGAGCCCTCTCTGTATCCCCATACATAATGCAGGGCCCAGCACATAGTAGGTGCTTAGGAGTAGCTACACATGGTGACTTTGGATGGAGGGATTCCAGTCCCCATGTAGTCTTAGGATGTAGACACCTCCTTATAAATCTGGGTTCCGGGGGACCCAGAGACCCTAGCCCCTAAAGAGCAGTAATCTGGGGTCTAGTGGACCTGTGCTTAGATTCATTGTGTAACCTCCGGGGCCACCAATTTCCCCCAGTGTAAAATGGGCCTATTACCTTGTCCTAAGGATATTTGTAAGGAATAAAGAAATCATGCACGTTAGAGACCTGGCAGTAATCAGGGCCCAGCAGGTGGCCCGTGTTTCCCTCCTTAAACAGCAGCTCCCCAGATCTTTGAGGCTGGCTCTCATAAAACCCCTGCGTCGTCTCTGATTGTTGAAGCCCCCTTTCTTCCCTGGCGCTGTGTCCACATCTGTTTAAACAACCTCTCACGTCCTTTAACCAACATTTGAGACAGTTAGGCGGCTCTGAGTGATTTTTCTGGAGCTCGATGCCTCTTAAAGGTAACAGATTGCACAGAGGGTCTCAGCTGATGGGCCTCTGCTTTATTTTTAGCACTTGGAGAATTGCGAAGATGGTTCAATTGATTTTTCTCCCCCCCTGAGCGATTTCTCATGGTGGAAGCTGGCATTGCACCAAGCCTCGGTCTGGAGCAAGTTTCTAATTGCCATTTTAGAGAGCAGGTCCTGAAGCTAGGCGGGATGTTGCGGCAGTAGGGGCAGAGGCTCCAAACCCCAGTCTGCACATGGCCACCTGCAGGCTAGGCATGTTCCCCTTGCAGGAAACAAAGGAAGGGACTGGCTGAGGCCCCTCCATGTGCCAGGCTCTGTGAGGGCCAAAAATCCTGGAGCCTGGCGTCCAGCCTGCCTCCATTGCTCACTCACAGGTGACCCTGCTGGTCACTTAGCCTTCCCCAGCCTTGCTTTCCTCGTCAGTTCAGTGCAGGTGTGTCTCCTGTGCTGGGGGCTAGAGGGTGGAGTAGCCAATGAGCGCAGGGCCTGATGAGCTATAGACACAACCCACACGGGCCCTGACCCACTGTCAGGCACCCTACAGGCTGCCTTTTTCCATTCTCCTGTAGTACCACTCTACAGAGAAGGAACAAGAACATCTGCTCAGAAATGCCCCGAATCTGAATCCCCCAAATTGGTTTCCACCAGAAAGCCTGTGGTTAAGCTGTTTGCCTGCACACAGCTGCTTTCCGGGCTCAACAAGGCCGGGCTTCCAATGGGGCCCAAGTGCCGGTGCAGCTGTCCTTGGTGCTGACTCTGCTGGCAGCTGGTGTTGTGGGTCCCCCTCCCGACCACCTCACACACCCCGTCACCCCTTCGTGAGCACTTACTCGGTGCCAAACAGAGCTCTAAGCACGTTGCACATACTAATTCTCTTTAATCCTCCTGACAACACAGTGGAGTAGGCATTATTAACATCCCTCTTTTGTAGACGAGGAAACTAAGCCACAGGAAGAGCAAGTAATTATCCAGAGTTACCCAGCTGGGAAGTGCCAGGGCCTAGGATTCAGACTCAGGCCCTCTGGGTGCAGAACCCACACGCTTCACTGTCATGCTGCACTGCCTCTCAGTGGTGAGAGCGGCAAGCCCCGCAGCAGCCACTGTTATTTCACCTCCAGTCTGCAGGCAGGAGCGCCTCAAGCCCTTACATCAGCTTGTCATGGGGTCCTGTCATTCTCTCTGTTTTGTGGGTGGCATGGAGATGAGCCCTGAGAAGCTCTGAGAAGCTCGTCCAGCCCCATTGGGCAGTGATATTTCCTGGCTCTACTTTTAGATCCTAAGGGAGAGCAGGTGCTTTTTGCCCCACTTCAGGCCAGAGTGGGGATTGTTTGGTGACAGAGGTGACAGGTGACACAGGCGGCCAGGTGCACGGGGAGGGGGGGAGGAGTGGGGGGGGGTGGCTGCTGTGTCCTCTAGTGGTGGGAATGCATGACTCTCCTGTGCTTCTCATCCCTCCTGACAGGCCTCTGTGGCATTTCTGTGACATGCTCCAGATTAACCACCCACCCCAGCCCCCACTCCAGAGCCTCCTCTCCCACCCTCTCCCCATCGGGTTCCAGCTGGCTGGATAACTCCTACTCTTGTAAGTCCTCAGCTTAATACCCCTGCCTCCCTGACTCTCCAGACCAGCTCAGGGCCTCCCCAAAAATCCCATCCCATGTACCCTGTGTGTTTCTCCCGGATGATCATCGTGGGCCTCTTGGCTTCACTGCTGGGCCGGAAGGCCTGGTTATGGGGAGGTCAGGATGGGCTCTGGTTTGCCCTTTCTCAGTGACCATGAAAAGATAGCCACCTGGTTGTGCGTCCTGCTCCGTCCTGTCTGGGGTTTCTCTCCCAGATCTTAGGAGCCAAAGCATACAATTCAGCATAAACCCTCAAGTCCTGGTTTTTTTTTTTTTTTTCAGGCGGGGGGAATACACTGTTCCTTTGGCAATCCGCTTAATTTCCTGTTTTTCCAGAGGAAGAGAAAGACTCTGCTTCTGATTTAATGAACTTTAATTCTTGCTAAAAGTACTAACTGTGTTCTAGGGACTTAAAAAAAATAAATGTCTAAGTCATTTTATTTATTTTCATTGTGAGGGCCTTTGACTTATGTCATCTCATTAAATCCTCATCATAGGCCTGCAAACAGATTTTATCAGTCCATTCTATAGATGAGAAAAGCAAAGTGCAGGGAGGTTGAGAAGTTTTCTGGAGGTCTCACAGCTATTTGTGATGGGGCTAGACACTCAAGCCTCGGTCTTTGTGACTCAGAACTGAGTACTCTCTTCTCTGGCTCAGTATTTGGGAATCGCATAAGCTGGCTGTGCTAGAGATGGGTAGACTGGCTCACTGCATGGAGAAGACCCACAAGGGCTTCCATGGGCTTGTGTGGTGAGCAGTTACACGGGATCGCCCCTCTTCATGACCCCACATAGTCCCAGCAATCTGACTCTTCTCTCTGAGCAGGACTGCATCCTCCCCGAGCAGGATGGTACCATCATAGTTAGTAAGGCTCTGAGCAGAGAAGGGAAAGAGGCTGTCATGGGCTGAGTTGCATCCCACCAAAATATATATGTTGAGATCCTAACCCTGGGACCTCAAATGTGATGGTATTTGGTCTTTAAAGAGGTGATTAAGGTGAAACAAATATCAGGATGGGTCCTAATCCACCTTACAAGAGGAGGAGGTTAGGACCCATAATGGGGAAGATCATGTCAGGACACGGGGAGAAGACAGCCATCTACACACTCAGGAGAGAAGCCTCAAAGACATCAACCTTCTGACACCCTGATCTTGAATTTCCAGCCTCCAGGACTAGGAGAGAATAACTTTTTGTTTAAACCGCCCATCTATGGCATTTGTTGTGGCAACCCCTAGCAAATTCATACAGAGGCAAAGGTTGCCAGGAACCTCTTTACAGGATCCGATAGGGTTTGGCCAGAGTACTTCTAGCTCATCTTTGTAACCAGGTCATCTTTTGGAGAAAATCTGCTGAAAAAAAAGGCAGCTTTGCCGGCTGTGCCTCAACAGGACTATCTCCGTGTGCTGGAGGCCTTCCGGGGTACTTGCACCCAGTGTCTCTGGAGAGCCTGTGGGAAGGCTTCTCTGGCGTGGTCCTTGGCGGAGCTGCCTCCATTCTCATGTGGTGGCTGCTCGGTCACCATGGTAACCGCCTCCCCCATCCTGAGAGCGTGTTCCAGCCGAGACATCTAGATAAACCACGCTTTGCTCAGTTCAATCAATGGAGCCCAAGGCTGCATCCTTCTCATCATTGAACTCTCCCCACCACGCTATTAGTACCCTTCTTGCAGGGTCACAAGCCAGTCCAGGGTGCCCCAGAAGCATTGCCTGGGGGTTTGTATATATTGTGTGGAGATGCTCTCACTCCAGAACAGAGGGAGTACAGGGAGGAGCAGTGGCTGGGAGTTAGGAAGCCAGAACTCTATCCTTGCTCTGCTGGGCTCTGCATGTGGTCCCTGGCACGTCACTTGCCAGCCCTGTGGAGCACCCATGGACGTGGAGCGTAGGTAGTCCTTCCCACAGGGATGCGAGGTGCCTGGCCCATAGATGCGGGGTCCAGGGCTGCCCTCCACAGCTCTCTGAAGGTTTGACTGTGTCTTCAACCTCAGTTAGTTGCTGCATCTTTATAGCATCATCTGTTGTGGTGCTGCCGCTAGAGCCTGTTGTGATGTTAGTTAATATTTGTGTACCTCTTTGATGTTTCTGGGATGGTTTCCATACCCACTTCTCACTTGAACTCCTTCCCAAACAAACCAATGATATTTATTCATTTCGTGTGCCTAACTTGTTTCATGGCCAGGGGAAATTTGGCCAAGGATGAGAGATGGCCCTGTGTACCTGTGCCCACCCCCTGTTCGAGTAGGGGAGATGAGGCTCAGAGGGAAACCTCAGAAGAATGGGACCACTGGAGGTCCTGTGACCTTCTCCCCGACATTTCAGGGGCTCTCCGGGTGGGGCCTCATGGGCTTGCAGCCCAGGGATTGAGGGCTGACATCGGTGCTCCATGCCGATGTGACCTTGGCTGGCTTCAGGCCATCAGGCCATGCCTTTGGCAGCAGGAGATGAAGGAGTTTCTATAAAAATCTCTGCAAACCTGATGACTCTGCAGAAGGCCCGCCTGGAGTACATTCCAGTGTCCTTGACAGCAAGAGCCACAGACTTTGCTCCAGGATGGGATGAATGCCTGTTTCTGAGCTTTGCGGACTCCCCCAGGGAAGGCCTGGAGCTCACAGGGTACAGGGGGCACCGGAGGATGGCCTCATGCTGGTGGCAGGGGGTGGGGTCAGGCCAGGGGGGCTGCTTTATACCCTGGTCCTGTGTGGGATCAAGGAGGGAGACTGCTGTGACAAAAGCAAGATTGCAGTCCTTCTTCTAGGCCTGGGGCCATCCAAGTACAGCCCTAGGGCCCGAACCCCCCTCTTGGTATTTTATGTTCATTCAGCTGCTCCCATTCACCTACATGTTGTCTGTGCCTGTTTTGCAATAGAGCACCAGAGTTGGTAAGTGGAGATGAGAGCTTAGAGCCTGCTAAGCCTAAAATGTTTATTCTCTAGCCTTTTATAGACCTCTACCTGCCCTGGATCTAGAGCACCCGTTCACACTGAAGGTAAAGGGATTTATTGTATGACAGGAGGCAGGAGAGGAGCCGGGAGGAGCCAGAGACCTCCCCTGAGGCTAGTGCTCCAGGGAGCAGCACGCCTCTCCGCCCACTCAGGCTGTCAGGGGCTGGGGTTTGCACTTCCCACCCCTGCTCTGCTTTGCCCCTGTCATAGCGGGTATATTGCTAGCTCTAGAATCCAGCTTAGCCAGTCCTGGGCTGGGACCCTCTGCCAAGTCCCAAGGAACGGCTTTTCCTTGCTGAGCCTCCACGTCCCCATCCACAGGATGGGGTGCATGTTACTTGCAGGTGGAGAGGTTGGAACAAGACACAGATGTGAAGCAGGGTGATCGTGGCCATCCCACAGGGCATATCAGGTGCATATAGGTGCCAGGTGCTGGGCTGGAGTTAGGTGTATAAATGGCAACACAATTTTGCCCGCACTCAGATGAGTGAAGCAGACAGGACAGATAGTATTTGCAGCCTGAAAAGCTCAGTGCTAGCAGGTCTATGAGCAGAGTGCAGTGGGGACCTAAGGAAGGCACTGTGGGGAATCCGACCTTCCCAAGAACCTTGCAGAAACCCGATGAGTAGCGCTCTTGAGCACTCATGTGGCTGCAGCAAGGCTTCCTGTGTGCTGCAGGGTGATGGCTTTTTAAATGGCCCTTGTCAGTGACAGCCCCCTGCTAAAGGGCCCCCACCCTGCTCCCCTGGCTTGGCGTCTCCCTGAGCCCAGGTTCATCTCCACTTTAAGGGCTTCTTACCCTTGAGATGGGTGTGACTCTTCCTGCGCTGCCCCGGCCTGGCCCGGGTCACAGGGACCCATGAGGACAGGCTGATTGGCTCACTGACCTCAGCAGCTATCCTAAGAAGCCCCTGCTGTATGCTGGGTGCTGCAGCAGTGACCCTGACAGACTGGGAAGGTGGGCAGTCAACCAGCGAGCACTGGGCTACTAGTACGATGGCCACGCCACTGCTGCCCGGCTCCCAGAAGCAGCCTGGTGTCTGAGTTTCCCGTGGATGCCAGAACAAATGTCTGCAAACTGTGTGGCTTTACAACAGAAATTTCCTCCAGTTCTGCAGGCCAGAAGTTTGCAGTCCAGATGCTGGCAGGGCTGTGCTCCCTCTGGAGGCTACCCAGGAGGCTCTGTCTTGCCTCTCCCAGCTCTTGGTGGCCTCAGGCCTTCCTGGCAGCCACCTGACTCCAGCCTGCCTCTGTGGTCACATGGCCTCTGTGGGGGTCTCTTAGAAGGCACCTGTCACTGGTTTAGGGCCCACTCCAGAAATCCAGGATGGCCTCCTCTTAAAGATGCTTCAGTATATTCTACAAAGATTCTTTTTCTCAATGAGGCCACATTCACAGTTTCTGGGATTAGGATATGGATAGGTATTAAGGGGCTACCATTTAACCTACCGTTCTGGAAAAAATCCCTCGTGCTCAGTCAGGAGCTGTGGCGCCAGGGGAGTTGTCATCATCATCATCCTCCTCCCTACACAACCTACTCCTCTCTCCACCTCCCTAGTCTGCAAACTTAGTTGTCAAGGTGTGACTGGAGGTTAAACAGAAGCCCATCAGACAGGTAGAGCGCAATTAGATTGAAAACAGAACATGAGGGATCCCTGGGTGGCACAGCGGTTTGGCGCCTGCCTTTGGCCCAGGGCGCGATCCTGGAGACCTGGGATCGAATCCCACGTCGGGCTCCCGGTGCACGTAGCCTGCTTCTCCCTCTGCCTGTGTCTCTGCCTCTCTCTCTCTCTCTGTGTGTGACTATCATAAATAAATAAAAATTAAAAAAAAGAAGAAAAAGAAAACAGAACATGAATAATTCACGTAGCTTTGCTGGGGTGGGGAGCAGGGGGGTGCTTATAGATGAGTCTAACTATGCTCAGTCTCCAGGGAGTCCAGTCTGCCATGAACCTCATCAAGCACCATGTATGAGTGGGTTCTATGCCACTGACCATGAAATGGGGGAGAGGCCACCTGGGGGTCAATGCTTCAAATGAAAAGGTTCTCCAGGATCATGCCCAACCCCTCATTTTGCAAATGGGAGAAACAGGCTTTAGGAACAGGAATGACATTTGCGCGTGGCACTGAGCAGTCCAGAGAGCATGAAGACCACACACTTAGCCCAAGGCCTCCAGCTTCTGACCCAGCACAGGTCCCGCCAAAGCCAAAGCCGCCACATATGGTCACAGTTGGACCAAATGTCCCATGGCCCACGTGCACAAGGCTACTCAGTGTGAGTCCAGGAGGAGGGTCTGCAGTATCTATATAATGTAATTATCATGCCGTGGAGTCTTCATCCACACCTACCTCCCTTGTCAGGAGTCTGTCTTCCAGCCCGGCTCTGTGATGTGATGAAGGGAACTCGACAGGAACGGCCCTACTCAATACCCACCTGCACCTGCAGGGAGCTGGGGAGCAGGTGCAGGGCAGGTCCTGTGGTGAGCGGAGCCCGAGGTCTTGGAGAGGCTGCCCTGGAGTCAGGTCTGGTGCCCGTGCGCTGAAGGATGCTGTGCTGTCCCGGGAGATGTGGGCACGGCTCTGGGCCCTGCCCTGGGATTCAGAGGCGTGAGACTGCCTGCTGAGCCTCAGGAGCCCTTGCTCTACAGGGGCCCTGGCCTGTTGGCCATGACTGTGGTTTTGTCTTCCTCCACTGGGATCACATAGAAATATTTCCCATTCATCTCTCCAGCACCCACTGGAGCCAGAGTCCTTTGTTTGAAACAGCAAGAGATTTCCTGAGTGTTGCTTGAGCGCTAAGAACTCTGGGTCCTGGGCTGTCAGCGGGACCCTGGCAGGGGACGCTGTGTCTCCTGAGCCCACACACAGGACCCTCCATCCATGTGCATCATCCTTAGCCAGCTCTGTGTCACCTGGTTCTGGCCTGTTTGATGCAGAAGGCTGCAGACATAATTGACTACCTTGTACTTCTAAAAGCCGTCATGCCTCGTACATATTTGTAACAAATGTTGTCATGAGGCTGCCAGGATTGGTTAAGCATCATGGGGTCACAGGAGGCATGCACTCTGGAATTGAGCAAAAAGGCTTGGCCATGGGCCCCTCATGAGTCTCAGAGTGGCAGGTGGGGCCCTGGAGAGGAGGCTTCTGAGCCCCCACACTGTGCTCCCTCTATGGGCACCAGTGTGCAAAGTGTCCCGGTCTTCCTATCTTTGTGAAAAGATTTTCATGAACACCAGCCTCCGTTCCCACGAGCCAGACACTAAGTAAATGTGGGTGGCCGGTGACTGAGCACATGGCCTATGACTCACAATGAACAACGGTCGTAAACAGAACAGTTGTCGTTGTCGTCGGGTACGTAAAAGTTTTGGTCTTTGTGGAAGCAGCGCCATTGGAGTTCAGACGTCACCCCTCTGATCCTTCTCCATTGAGGTGTGTTCTAGAACATCCTGTGGGATGTGAAGGCGGGCCTGTGAAGAGGCTTTGGACACCAAGTGGGTCGAGAGGGTAGGTTATGTGCAGAAGAAACAGACGATTGGAAAATCTCAGAGGCTTGAAACAGCCCAGGGGTATTTCATAGAGCAGGCCACCCAAGGTGAGGGTCTCAGAGCAGAGGGGAACATGTCACTGCACACCACGTGCTGGCTCTCACCACTACAGCCTGGGAGTGACACATGGTACCTGTCACTTCCACCTTCCATTCATCAGGAAGAGCAATAAGGGAGTGGCTGCCCTGAGTCCCACGGGGGCCCGTGGACAAATCCCCCTGCCCCCGAAGGGAAGCTGCAGTGGTTGGCAGGGCGTTTCCACCTTATCCCACTGCATCCTGCTCCCGGGGAAGTCATAGCCCTATGACACAGCGTAAACACATGTCGACTGCAAGCCAGCCTGCGTCCCCTGAGGCCTGGGCGCTTCTGTGTCCCCCAGGCTTCACTGGACCTTTGTGGCCTGCGTTCTGCAAAGAGAATTCAGTCCCTCTGGTGCAGAGCATCAAACAGGTGCTGTGCTAATGTGCATGACATTTCGTAAATGACCGCACATTTTCCCTGGACACCACTTTAAGTTGGGGGAGAAAAAAAAATAAGTTGGGGGAGAAACTGAAGCTGTTCCCAAGCAGGTGTCTGCAGGCGCTTAGCCCCCGGAGGATGGGGAGGGAATTGGCACAGAAGTGTTGGCTTTTTCTCTCCTACTGTTCTGTCTCATTTTTCATGATTTAATCTCTGCTTCTTATCATACCAGAAAACCGCAGTTTCCTGGGAAACCAGCCCAGGTTCCTTCTTCCTCCTCTCTCTATTTTTATGTGATTCTAATTTTCTGGTTATATAGTGAGGTGCTTCCAGCAGCAGTATTTGAGTGTGAGTGCACAGACCCTCCTTGCTGCCTCTGGTCACTTAGATCCATCTTTTATGATGTTTTATAAACTCTCATGTTCACAAAAGTCAGAAAATGCCTCTTAATGAGGCTGCGGTGGGAGGGGGAGGGAGGGCTGATGGCCGGTGAGTCTGACTTTCAATCAGAATTTTCCGCATGATAAAAAATACTTATGTCCCTGATACTCACTGAGCTCTGTAATGTGCCAAGCAGTGAGCGAGGGGCTTTGCCTCTTCTGATTTTCACAGCAAGACTGTGTTAGAACTGTTGGCCTATTTTATAGGTGAGGAACCAGAGGCATGAAGAGCCCCTCGACTGCACAGGCAAAAGGTGGCAGAGCTGGGATTTGAACCTTGGACTCCTGGGCCCACACGCACATTCATAGGGAGGAGAGGGCAAAAGCCCCACACAGGGCTGGGGAGACCAGAGACGAGGATGTTGCTGTCAGAGAGGAAAGTGACTTTAGGGCCCAGTGACTAGTCAGATCTGAAGCTGGAGAGGAAGAGGGGCGATGCCAGGCTCTGAAGGCTACACCAGGGGGTTCCGGTTCACTGCTGTAGGCAACAAGCAATGGATGGGGCCCAGACTTACTACTCACTGCTGAGCCATCCTGGACAAGTTGCTTACCCTCTCTGGGCTCTAGAGCATCTGTCAGGGATACTTTCTTTGCAGGCGACAAAATACTTGATCCTAAACAGAAAGTGGATTTATTGGCTTCCACGCTTAATCACCCAAGGGCCATGGCTTCTGATGAATCCTGATTCAGGATTCAAATGGTCTTGCCAGGTCTTTCCCCCCAGTCTATCTTTGGGGCTATCTACCCCACCCGTGGACTCCAGGTCTCCCTTGTCACAGCAGCAAGTATGCACCCCTCCTCTGCACACCACCCAGCCCAGCAGAGGACAGAGCTGCTCCCAGCATTCCCCACGTCTCAAGCCTGGAGCCCCTCTGTTGGCACCTCCGAGGCCACGTGCTCATCACTCATGGTGATTGCGAGTGGAGGGGAAGGCACAGATGAGAGCGGAGAACCCAGACAGGCAGAGAACTTTTTCTGCCAGGGAGAATCTCGATGCTGCGGACAGAAGGGGAGTGGGTTCCGGGGGTGGGGGTGCCCATACGCTCAGCTCCAGGCACAATTCACTGAGTGATGGGGAGAACCGAAATTGTTTACCAGGAGCCCAGCACATACTAGGCACTCAAAACCTCCTTGCCTTCTGCTTGGCCCCTGGTGAGGGGGCTGGAGGGGAGGCTGGGCACCTGGTGGGAGCCAGCTGGGAGAAAGCACAGGTCAGATGGGAGGCTGCGGGTCCAGGCTGATGGGGACAGTAGACGGCACCCAGCAGGGGCAGCCAGTGGGGGGTTGGGCATGCAGGTCTGCAGCACAGATACTGTCTGGGGCTTTGTCCAAGAATCTCAGGAATAGAGACGCAGCACAGATGCAGGGTGGATGGGAAGGCAGTGCGGCGAGGGTGCCCTCCCTTCTCTGCCCTTTCCTTGACAGCACCAGACATCGTGGACATCAAGCCGGCCAACATGGAAGACCTCACAGAGGTGATCACAGCATCTGAGTTCCACCCCCACCACTGCAACCTCTTTGTCTACAGCAGCAGCAAGGGCTCTCTGCGTCTCTGCGACATGCGTGCAGCCGCCCTGTGTGACAAGCACTCCAAACGTAAGTGTCGACACCATCCAGGACCCAGTACAAAGTGGGGGTGGCAGGGCAGCAGCCATCCTGGTGCTGTGACCCGGGGCGGGTGGGAGTAGCATAGGTGTGTTTTGCACTGTCTGGGGCTGGGGGGATCCTGGTCTTGCCTCCCACTGCCCCCCGGGTTCCCCGAGAGGAGCTGCCCAGCTTCTAGGGAGCAGGCAGCTAAAACAAGGGTCAGGGAGTAGGCTGGGAGCCAGAAGCTTAGGAGGGACCATACTCAGTGGTCAACTCCTCCAGGAAGCCTTCCCTGACCCCCACATTGGTTCGGGCCCCTTCTTTGCCCCCAGAGTCCCCAGAGATTCCCTCTCATGGACTGGCCACACCCTGTAGAACTTTCTGTGGGCTGGGGAGTCTCCCCCAGCAGCCTGTGAGCTCCACGAGGTCAGTTCCTGGTGCTGGAACCCACTACAGGACCCGCTGAGGGGATGCCATAGGGGTGCTGTGGGGATCCGGGCTGAGCAAGGTCCAGGGAATGCCAGAGGACGACTGTCACGACCACACAACAGCTCTCACTCACTGGATGCGCTGAGCTGGGTGCCCAGACAACTCTCAGCCACATCCTCTCACCCTCACTTGAGTTCTGACGGAGTCCTGAACAGAACAGGAAACTTAGGTTCCAGGGATGGGTCCAAGATCACCCAGAGTGAAAAGTGGTGAGGCAGGACCTGAAGCCTCTGGGATGTCCCAGCTGGTGCTCTCACCACCAGGCTGGGCTGCTTGGTGCTGGCATCCCCAGAGGCCCCCAAAGGCAGAGGATCAGGGGAAGTCAGGCCACAGTGTCCTTCCTAGGTAACCTTGCCATGGTAGCAGGGGTACAGGGACAGACAGGACCCAGTCAGGGGGGCGGGGACTGCTGTTCATCTCTGTATGCACCCCAGTGCCTACAACAGCGTCTGGAAATAAGTACTTGTTGAGTGAACAAACGAATGAGTGACCAGTAGGCTGGCGGAGGCGGGTTTATCAGAGGTCTGTTGGGAGGGACTGGGTCACTCTCTTCACCTCAGGAACGAAGTTTCCCTGGACAGTCCAAGAGGGTGGCTCTCAGCCGGTGCACAGGGACTCAGGCTCAGGACTCTCAGCAGCTGCCAGCCCCTCCCCCTCCTTGGCAAGCTCCGTCCCCCTACCTCTCACCACACTGTTCTTCCCTGGGCACGTCCATGCTCCAGTGTCCGGGGCTTCCTCACTGGGCACAGTGTCCTTTCTGGGTTTGCACCTGCTCAAGCAGCTTTCACCCATCCATGAGCCCCAAACCTCTCCAGGGGAGCCCAGACAGAGCCCTCATGCACATGCTCAGCCCCAGGAACAGCCTTCTCTCCAGCGCTGAGAGGGCTGAGTGGCCAGCACTCTGCAGGTCAGGGGAAGGATTGGTGTTATTCTAAATGAGAAGAGAAACCAGCAGAAGGTTGAGGGCAGGGCAGGATGTCACAAGACACGTGTTTGAAAAAAAGAAACTGCAGAGGTCAACGTGGAAGCAGGGGTGGGAGGAGCCCCTGCCAGGGTTCATTGAGAATAAACAGTGGACCCTGGGTGGGATAGCAAAGGTGGGGAGACAGGTCCCATCCTGGGTGTTCTTTGAAGCCTGAGCTAGCAGGCTTTGCCAAGTGGTGTGTGGACCATGATGACTCCATCGGAGGTTTGGTTTGTGTGGTGGGTGGAGGTGGGGTCCTGTCCAGGGGCCAGACAGCAGACATGCTGGGCGCAGGGCAGCCAGGAGCGGAGATGGGACCAACAGGCCTGTTCTGGACACGGTACGTGTGGGATTGTGTTGGGCTCCAGGGAGGGCTATCGGGACAGGGTCCTGGCTGGAGATAAACGTATGAAGTTTCCAGTGTGTGTGGATGGACAGGAAGCCCAGGATGTGAGTGTGGACAGTGCCCAGGCCCCTAAGAGCAGCCCAGGGCTGCATTGGGGTCCCAGAGCTGCCTAAACAGATGACCACAAACTTGGTAGCTTAAAACAACACAGATTTTTTTTTCTCTTATAGTTCTGCAGTTCAGAAGTCTGACATGAGTCTTATCCGACAAAAATCAAGGTGTCAGCAGGGCTGGTTCCTTCTGAGGCTCCGGGGACAGGGGGTGGAATCCATGCATCCCTATCTCCAGCCTCTGGGGCCGCCTGCAGTGCCTGGCTCTTGGCCCTCCCTCCAGCTGCAGCCCTCCCTCCAACTGCGTAGCCAGTGCTGGCTTTTCTCATGCTGCATCACACTGACCCTGCCTCTCCTGCTCCCCTTCCACTTTTAAGGACTCTGGTGATGACAGTGGGCCCACCTGGATGATTGAGCTCATAGGCAATCTTAATTTCCCCTTTGCCACATAACGTAACATATTGCCAGGTGCTGTGAATTAGGGTACAGACCGCTCTGGGGCTGTTATTCTGCACCCCCATCCCAGACCACCTTGTGCCCGCAGCCTGTGGCTCAGGATGGAGACTTGTCCGTGTGCAGCTCTGGGTCAGACTGGCACAGAACAAGGTGAAGAGAGGAGAGCCTGGGCTCTGCTCCTGGGCCAGCCTGAGCCCATGTGAGCCCCATAGGAAGGAAGGAGGATGAGACTTCATGGTCCAGCCTTTTTTATAGGGGCTGAATTCAGAAACACTCTAAACATCCAACAGAGCAAACGACAAGTGAATGACGGTGCCATCTGTATCCTGGAAGGTTGTCTGGTCATTTAGAATATTGAGTTAGAAGATTTTTAATGACACGAGGAAAAGGTTATGTTAAAGTATTTTGTGGGGGTAAGAAAGCCAGGCAAAAACTATTTTCGCCCAATAGTGGCAACAGGAAACAGGGACAAGAAACATGCCAAGCAATGGTCCCTGCATGGCGGGCTCTAGAAAGTCATACAGTATCCTTCTCTATCTAAGCTGTCTGTGTATTTGCATTTTAGCTTGGATTTTAACTCTGAATCAGGAAACACATGCGTGTGCAGGAAGGCTGGGATCTGGGGAGTAGAGAGCTCCGTGCACCCTGCACTCTTTGAATGATGTTTCTCAAGTGCTGGAGGGGAAGTCAGAGTCCCCCTTGGCTTCTGTCATCTGGTTCCCCGGGGGTCTGAGTGAGTGGCCACCTACCAGGGCAGCCATCACTTGCAGGCTTCCAGAGCACAGGCACACGCACATGGATTTCGGGCATGTAGCTGTCACACACCCTGGGGTGTATGCGCTGCAGGTGAATCACTCACAACCTCAAGAGTGCAAGAATTAGACCTTCATGTTGGATGACTCAACTCCATTTGTGTTTCTGGCCTCCTCTCCCGGAGTGGCCGTGAACATAGTAACTGGAGTTGCCTCTTCCTAGATCACGTTGAGATTCCAGAAGGCGTTTGTAGGGCCAAGGCATGAAGAGGGAGTGGTCTCTGTAGCTTCCGACCACCATGACCTCACGCTGTGCCCAGGCAGCCCTGGGGTCAGGGCTCTTGCAGAGACATTTTTCCATAAATGCAAAAATTCTGCATTTTGTATAAACATTTACAAGTGATGTAAATGATTATAAAGAAGATTACAATCTTCAACTGTCTTTTTTTCACTCTTTGTCCAGTTTTATTAGGATTATTCAACTCTTATAAAACAAGCTAGGTGGGCCACACTCTTTCTTTGCCTAAAAGTTATTTTAGCATTTGCTCCTTGAAGTCTTAGTGAAACTCATGTGTAGATCTGTTTCGATGATTGGATTATGCAGGTTTGCTATTGGAACAGATTCTGTATTTTCAATTTTTCTAGACTTCTTTTTTTTCGTTCTCAAACTCAGTATCTTGCAAGAAACTTTCCCTTTAATGCCAGTCAAGGGATCATCCACAGTCTTTTTTGGCGCCAAGCGTGCTTTGCGGCTTGTTTTCTGGTTCTTGCGTCACCTGCCTTCAGTAGTGAGCAGACGGAGTGTTTGCTTTCCCCAGATCAGATGATCGGAGGAGGATCCGAGACATAAACTCAGAACAGCACCCCGTGTTTCGCAAGCGCTCAACAAACGTCAGCTGGGCTGTTGCTGCCCGAGCTCCGGGCCAGCGCATCACAGGAATCCCACAGGGGGAAGCGACCAACGTGATCCCCTGTTCGAGGGACTCCATGCCCCGGCACAGCACAGGCTCTGTGCTGTCAAAAGCAGAAATAACTGTCTATTTTGAGGCATCATGGATGGTGTTTCCATGGTTACCCTGTCATAATGACTAGCAGACAAAAGACTCGAATTTCCACTGCTATGGAGGAAGATGTGAGGATGCAGGCTGGGCAGTGGAGTGGCCTGAGCAGCCCAGCTCTGCCCCTGACAGAGGGCCCAGGGAAGCCACCGCACCTCTCTCTGTGCCTCGATTTCCTTAACTGTCCTGTGCCAGAATCAACATCCACTCGTGATCCAGGACACCCTTCATCCAGTGAAGGGCAAGTCCCTGTTTCACCTGTTGGGAGGATGTTGTCTTGACCATGAATCTCTGAGTGCCACTACCAGCCACTCCTTAGTTTGGGCAGCAACTGGATCAGTGGACAGAAGCGAGGTATCAAGGAAAAGATCTCATCTTTGGGTCTGTTTAAAAACTCAGCTTCAACAACAACCATTTGTGTTCTGATTTGCAACAGCCGCAAAGGCATCCTGGCTTCTAGAGGCTGCTGTATCCCTCAGCTCACGGCCCTTCCGTCATCTCGAGTGTGGCATTCCAACCTCTGCTCCATCGTCCCGTCTCCTTCTTCTGCCTCTGACCTTCCTACTTTTCTCATAGGGACCTTTGTGGTTACAGTGGGGCTGCCTGGAGAATCCAGGATAATCTCTGTAGCTCAAGATCCTTTACTTACCCACATCTGCAGAGTCTTTTGCCACGTGGGGTAACATATGTCTCGTTCCAGAGATTAGAAAGTGGACATCTTTAGGGGCTGCTGCTGTTTCCCACATCTGCAGCACAGAGAGGTTAAGGTGTTTTCCCAAGATCACACAGCTAGGTGGAGCTAGGATAGAGGCTCTGATGGTCCCACGCCTATGAACTTGTACATTTCTCACTTAATCTTCACTAAGATTCACAGCCTGAGAACTAAGAACTCTCATGAGGATTGTGGATGAGCAAGGATCGTTGAAAGGGGCCAGGTGGGGCCGACTTCCAGGACTCACTCCTGATCACAAATCTGGGGTAGGAAGACCAGACCCAGCCACCTCTGCCAGGAAGGCTCCAGATATCTGGAGGCAGAGCCAGGGCAAAGGTCTCCAACAGAGGGAACACCCAGTGCAAAGGCAGGAGTAAAGCAGGCAGAGATGGGAAGTGAGGGCAGAGAGGTGTGTGGTTAGAGAGAGGTCTCCAGGCAGAGGTCTTACAGACCATGCCAGCTCTTTGGGTTTACTCTGAAAGGACAGGAGCCACAGGGACCCTTCCCTGATGCGCAAGTCGGGGGGACACGGTGGAGGAGGGGAGGCAGTCAGGTCCTGCATCCGCCCCCTGCAAAGTCCAGCCTGCTGGCCCTCCAGGCCACCGGAATGGAGAGGGTGGGGTGACGTCAGGCTCTGTGCCCAGAGCAGGCTCCTGCCCTTACAGAGCTGAGTGGAGAGGTAGGCAAATGCCAAGTAAACAGGAGCATCGAGCGGGGGACGTTTCTGAGGATGTCTCCTGCTGCAGTTGGCTCTCGATTGCGATTACTATGGTCCAAAGAGGCTTCTTGGCACACCTCAAAGGATGAAAGAGAGCAAGTGAGCCTGGGAAGGAAGGGGGCAGAAGGCGGGGCTGAGTCCCCCCCCCCCCCCCTCCGCAAGCAGGTGGGAGGAGCCTGGGAAGAGGTGGGGGCAGAAGGCAGGGCTGAGGGCCCCTAGGACATGCGAGGAGCCTGGGAAGGGGGGGCAGGAGGCGGGGCTGAGGGCCCAGCAGGTGGGAGTAGCCTGGGAAGAGGCGGGGCTGGGGGGGAGTCCAGCGGGTGGGAGGGGCCTGGCTGCAGCACTGGGGAAGGAGCAGGCTGATGGATGCTGGCTGAGAGGTGGCGACAGATCATGCAGGGCCAGGGCCACAGTGAGGATCGGGTTTCATTTTGTCCATTGAGGTCCATCAAACGGTGCTGAGCAGGGGACAATTGACAGCTCTTCATCAGCTAACATTCATTATACCCACCACCTTGTAACGACTCCCTGTTCCTCCCCACTTGGAACCCCCTCTACCTTCCTAGTGGCCAGGGGTTGCAGGGGTCAGGGGCCGGGAGGCTGTCATGCAGGTGGCCTCTCCCCCAGCAGTGGCTGCAATGAGGTGTCCGTCAGGGGAGGGGGGTGCCCTGTGACCCATAATCCACTCTTCCTCCTGTGCCCAGCAAGGCTAGCCTGGGCTCCTGGAGCCTGATGGGGGGCCAGCCTGGACTTGTGCTCATCATTCAGGGCGGAGGAGGGGCTCGATGCCAGGGCAGCATGAGCAACAACCCGGCAGGACCCCATCTGCTCCTTCAGGCCCGCATCTTCCTGTGTCCCCCCAGAGCCCCTCCTCTGTGCATCTGTCTGTTTCTCTCCAAGGCCTCACTGGCCTGCACAGTTGAGGCTGAACGTGTGGCTCAAGTCAGTGCAGGTCTAGCTCTAAGTCTGATCCCTCCTTCATCCTGTCCCCATCTGATCAACTCTCCTGGTTCCGTTTCACCCTCTCCTACCCACCCATGACCAGAGACAGGAGTGGGATGGAGCAGGTGCCACCCAGAGGGACACAGAGCAAGAGCTGCAGGCACTCAGAAGCCACTTCTAGCAGATACAGGCTTCAGTGGGTGAGTGAAGCCTAGAAACTTCAGTGGGATCATATTAGGTTGGGGAAGAAATGTCAAGAAGAGGTGGCATTGACAGGCAGCACTGAAGGTTCTTTCCACCCTGTGAGTAGGGCTGGGCTCTGAGTAAGGCTCCAGCCTGGGCAAGGATGCTCAGATGACCAAGGACAGAGGAAGGAGCCCTGCCTGAACAGCTCACAGTCCCATGACTGTGACCACATATCCCTGCGGATGCCATCCAGGAGAGTACCCCAGGCTCAGGCTGTGCAGGCAGCAAGGCTGAGTATTTTCTTTGGAGAGAATCTGGATGAGATGCATGTAGAACAGGGCATTTGAATTAGGGTTCTGAAGGATGTATAGGAGTTGGCAAGAAAGACAAGGAGTAAAAATGGGAAAGGAAATTTCAGGGAGAGAAAATGAGAAAAAATTACTCTAAAAATAGCTACACGTTTTTACTGACCCGCCCTTCATTGAGCTGGGTGCTTCCGGTGATTCCCTCTGGAGATCCCATCGTGCTTGCTGTCCAGGTGAGGCACATTGTGCTCAGGCTAAGGGGCTTGCCAGAGGGCACACAGAGCTTGCTCTGCTCTGATGCTGGGTATGGCAGCACAGGGTGTTGGAAGAGGCATTCATTTAAGGGGACCCTGAGAATGAATTGTTCAGTGTATTGCCCTGGGGGCCTTGCTTGGCCTCGCCTTCTTCGAGGCCCTTGGGGCCCTGTTGAGAGGCAGTTGGAGGGTGGCTGGAGAAGCAGCCGGTGAAGGCCTGGTTAGGAAGGAGCTTGTCGTCCTACCTGTAGGAACCCGAATCTTGATCCTGTAGGCAGTGGAAGCCATAGAGAGCTTTAAGCCACAGAGGAACGCTCGCTCAACTGCGGACGAGGCTGGAGAGGAAGGCCCGCACCCAACCTCTGGCTTCACCTTCCCATTCCTGGGGTGCACAGGTGCTTCAGAGCTCGGCTCCCTAGGACCCCTTCACCTCATTTTGGGGAGTGTGAAGGGCTTCTCACCCTTCCCCACTGTATGCCAGCAGCGATGCCATGGACACCCAGACAAGAGGAGGTGGTTTTCAGGGAACCAACCGGGGCCACAGAGCCTTAATTAGCAAAATCATTAAAAGGAAATAGGACATTTCTGGGGATTCGGAACCCTACAACCTGAACGTAATCGGGGAGAATGGGGCGGGGGATTGAGCCTGTCACAATGACAGGGGCTCTGGGATGCATTTCTTTAAACTCTTGGCAGCAATAATTACTGTGAACTGTCCTTCGTGATTCCATCAATTAGAGGGGAGACTCCCTTATCTGTTATTGACGCCCTGGGGGACGTGCGGCTTGCCTGTGGTAGCAGGGAGGGGGGAACGGGAATTGACATGGAAGAGGACATTCTGCAACCCTTTGACAAAAAAAAAAAAAAATACTGGTATCAGAAATTTCACAGGAATTTTTGAAAAATAAAAAGGACTTTTAGATATAATTTTTTCACACCTGTCAGTATCTCTTCCCATTAACTGTGTGCAGCACCAGTCCTTTTGTGCTCAAAAAGCCATCAGAAATGCCCGCATACAGCCAGAGCTCGGGTTACAGAGGGCCGTTTGGTGTTTCTGTTCTCAGCTATTGATTAGAGCATCCTCTCAGCCTTTGACCTTTGCGGTGTCTTGCTCCTTGAAGCTGGCAGGAGACAAGCCCATGGCTCCGTGGTGTTCAGTGCGGACGCTTCTCTGTGATTTTGATCCCAAGCCACCACCTACCCTGCAAGGCATGCCAGATGCTCTGCACGGTGCAGGGGTGAAGTGAGCAGGACCAGCCCTGGGGGTTTCGATGGAGGCTGGCCAGAGACCTCCAGGGCAGGCCTGGGGTGCAGAGTTGGGGTGTTAAGAGACCACGTTTTGTCTTTGTAACTCATCTTTTGTTCTGACCCCTAGTGGCAGGAACTGGCATCTACCTGCGACAGAAGAGAGATCTGGTGTCCCAAATAGGGGGGAATACAGGGCTGGGACAGACCTACCTGGGAAGTAGGATGAGGGACTTTGGGATGGGGGGGCGGTGCCGGCCGGCAGGGCATGTTTGTGAGCCTCTAAGGACATGTGATCAGCTCTCTTGCTTCTTGCTTCCCTGTTTCAGGTCTAGGGGCTCAGGGGCCAGCAGGTGGAGCAGCTACTCAGCTGGTTTCCATGGGGACAGCTAGGCAGGTTGTCAGATGTTTAAGACCTTCCAGACTGGCTGGGGAATAGCTGCCAGCCCACCACTCCATCCTCTTCCATGTTCCCCGGGCCCCCCTGTGCCCCAGCTCCTACGAGTTAGTGCTTGGTTAGCTAAGGTGAGGCTTGGGTCATGTTTGGTCCCCACCTGCTCCAGCACCAGGACCACTGTAGGATCTGATTAGCCAATGAGGCTGTTGGTGCTCAGACTGGTGGGACATCCAGCCACAGACTGAGCCCAGAAGAGCCTGTCCTGCTGTGTGGGGTCCTCTGCGTGTCAGGAAAGCCCGGTGCTTGGGGGCAGCAGAGAGGGGGCGCTGCCTGGGGAGGTGCTCACCGTGCACTCCGCCCCAGAGTGGGATCATCCGACTGGGGCAGCAAGCTGTCACCATTGGGAGCCTAAGCAATTCCCTGTGTGGGGCACCTGGTCCAAGGTAATAGGAGATGGGAGATGGAGCTCTGTCTGTGGCAGCGAGATTTGATTTTGCCACAATCCTTGCGGCAACCAAACAGCGTGCCCGCCAGCAGGGCTCAGGCGCAAGCGCCCAGTGCTGCATGGGCAGAGCCCTAGGGCCACCAGCAGTGCCCAGGCTAGCCCAGGACACTGCCCAACACAGGCGAGAATGTCAGGACCCCTCGCTGTCCTGGTGTTCAGCATCACCAGCAGGCGGCTGTCGAGTGCAGCACAGCGAGTGCCACTCTGGGTCCAAATCCCCACTCCGCAACTTTCTTCTAGCTCAGTGCCTCGGCCATGGATTTCAGCCATCTGTGCCTTAGTTTTCCCGGCTATGAAAAGGGAATGATGGTGGTACTGACCAGATGTTTTTATTAGGTGGTTAGATGAGTTATGAACAGGAAGGGCTCTGCACAGAATCAGGCTGAGAATAAATGCTCAATAAACATTGTCCCGAAAGCTGTTCTTTCCCTCCTCAGACAGCCCTTTGGGCCCACTGCCTCGGAGAGTGGGTGTTCAGTTACAGGTTTGAGGAATGAATGAGTGACCCTACAGCGAGAGCCCAGGATGGAAAACAGAGCGGTCTGTTATTCTGGCCCGTGGGGGCGAGCAGCCCTGTGATGGCCATGGATTCTCTGTCCTCACAGTGTTTGAAGAGCCTGAGGACCCCAGTAACCGCTCCTTCTTCTCGGAAATCATCTCCTCTGTGTCGGACGTGAAGTTCAGCCACAGCGGCCGGTACATGCTCACCCGGGATTACCTCACGGTCAAAGTCTGGGACCTGAACATGGAGGCGAGGCCCATAGAGACCTACCAGGTAGGTGCCACAGCCCAGAAAAATCGGAGCCCCTCTGCAGAGTAGGAGACCCTCCCACCCCGGGCCTCCGTGCCCTGTGCCCAGAACTCCCCCAGACAGGGTGTCCCCAGCCACAGAAGTGGCCTTCATACACCTGTATTGTAGGCGAAGATGCTAAGGCTCAGGTAATCAGGGAGCCCGTCCCCAGCCCCAGCAGAAGCACCTGCTCTGTCCTGCCTCACTGGGTCGGTGGGTGCTGTCCACTTGTTTGCTGGCCTCTGCGGTCCGGGGCCCAGATGAACAAGGTTGAGCATCAGGCTCAGCCCAGTTTGAGGGTTCAGATGATTAAGGGTACAGATGTTGTGCCTCCTCGGAGCAGCGTCTGCAGCCCTAGGTTAAAATGGGAGAAACAGTGCCCTCCCCCAGGGGACACCTGCTGAGCGCAGGCAGTGGGGACAGGGTGGCATGCTCTGTTTCTACATCCTCAACCACAGGCCTTGGAAGCCAGGCACGTAGGCTGAAGCCAGGGACACCTTCCAGGAAAGTTATAATTTATCAGTTTTCTGTTATGATCTACCCAGTTATATTAGGGGGTAGAAAACGAAATTCATGTGATGTTAAAGTGAAACCCACTGGAAGCTCCCCCGGTCAGACCCTCACAGTGTCACCAAATATTAGGTGCCCACAAGGTGTCACACACTTAACAGTCGTCACTTCAATTCCTTACCGCTCCTGCAAAATGGGTGCCATCAGCTCCACTTGGCTGGAAGGGAACTTGGGTGCTAAGAGGCCAGGACAAGTGGGAGCTGCCTTGCAGCTGGCCGGTGGTGGACGCAGAGCCCAGGGGGGCCTCCAGCCCATTCCCTGTCCTCCCTCCCTGTCAGGGCCTGGGGTAGGGATGCAGGAGTGACAACCTTCCATGGCCCTGTCATCAGTAAAGACCCACAGACCCCAAAACTAGGTGTGATGTTTAACATGGGCATTTTGCAGAGAGAGGGTCTGTAGCCTCCAGAGATCCTCAAAGTATGTGGGGACCCAATAACGTGGAAGGGGACTGTTTTGGAGACAAGGCCAAGAGCTGGGTGCTTGGCTTCTGGCCTCCTGGCCTGTTGACCCTATCATAAAATAGTTACATGAAACCAAGATGGTAACTAACATTTTTGGCTATTATGCTCTAGGACTGGGCTCAGCAGGGGTGCGGTTGGTTGATGCACAGTGATGAACACACAGGGACTTTTCTCCTTTCACAAGAAGCCACAAGAACAGAGAATGGCTCTGGGACCTCCATGGTATCCCAGCAGCTCCTTCTGTGATCAAGTCCACCCTGCCGTCATGTGTGACACCTCATGGTGGCAGAACGGCTGCCACACCTCCAGGAACTCCATGCCTACATTCCAAGGAGGAAATAGGAAATGTGAAAGGCTGTGTTAGTTGGGTCTGTTGGATGTTTTCTTGGGAGTACACAAGCTTTCCCAGAGCACTCCTCAGAAGACTTCTTACAAGTCGTTGGCCAGAATGGGTCTGTGACCAGGCTGGGGAATGAGTTTTATGGCCTCTGTGTTTGAGGAAGGTAGGGGAGAGGGGGTGGGGAAGGGCGTCAGTGAGCCAGCCCTCAGCCTATGCCGCCTCGAGCTGAGTCCTTGGCAGAGTTTTCTACTTTAAAGCCTCACATTTGCCCTGGGAAGTGGGGCCAGTGTTCTGTTGATCGCATTTTATTTGGAGAAAATGGAATGAAACGGTACATCTGTGGGAGTAGAGCTAGCAAACGCACACCTGAGGTGGCTGCTCACGGCTTTCCCCAGAGCCCACGCTCTTCCTTGGCCTGCCACCCGAGGGCAGGAGGCACTCACCGCTCTGGAGAGGGAGAGCCAGGACAGTGCATGGAGGTGCTTGGACGAGTGTAGCAGTGAGGCTGCTGTGCCCCCACAGGGAGCGGAGCACACACGATAGTGCTGATCTGGAGGGGTGAACACGAGCCCCTGAGAGTCACCATTCACCCTCATCTATCTGGGTGGTTACACATGTTTGGCAGGTGTGTTCTGTGCCTGGCGAGAGCCTGGGCTCAGGGAGAGGTAGGGGCCACAGCCTCACCCCCTTGACAGGGACCCAGTGAGCCTCAGCCAGGTGCCGCTGCAGGAGCGGGGGACTCCCTGGGAGGGGGCGGCTCCCCGAGGGGGGCACCTGTCTGAAGGAGATAGCAGCACCCTCCCGCATCTGTTTCCCCTTTCCCCGCTCTGCATCCTCCATCACCCCTGGTGCTCTCTCATGTGTGTCCATCAGCCTTCCTCTCAGGCTCCCCCAGGGCTGCCTTGGCCTCTGTCACTTGGCTCCTCGGGGACTCACAAGCCATCAGGGGTCCCCTCTGTGTGGCCTCATCTGTGCCATGGTCCCATCCGAGGCAGCCTGGGCTCCAGTGTGCAGCTGGCAATGCTCCTCCTCCCGAGGTCTGTGCAGCCTTATTCCTGGCCCTGCCGGCTCCCATGGAGGAAGCTCCCCACCCCACATGCTCACCAGGGGAGGGGGGCTCACCATGGGAGGAGGGCAGGAGTCCCTGACACAGTGGCTCCATCCCAGGTGTCCCTGAGCCCTGCCCTATGCTTCCCTCCCTCCAGGTGCTGTTGATGCACAAAACCCCCACCCCCCACCATCCCACCTCCTCCCTTGGGTCCTGCAGCACAGACCCTGGGCTCTCCCCTTTCTGCTTCCCGGCCTCCTCAGCCCATTGCAAGTCTCACCCTTCTCCTTCTGGCCTCTGGCTGGGGATGAAGGCCCATCATCCTCCCATTGCATGCCCTCCCCCAGACCCAGAGCCTTGTGGCACCTGGGGAGCCATAAACCGGGTCTCTAACCCCATTTGTTCATTCTAAAAAAATGCATAGAGCCCCTGTGTTGTACCAGACCCTGTGCACCCCATTGAGAAACTGTGAGGAACAAGATAGATCCTGCCTCGAGGGGCCTCCGTTCCAATGGGAGAGATGAACAGAAACTGAGCAAATAGACAAAATAATCCCAAACTGCAGAATGTGTGACAAATAAAGCAAACCAGGGGCTGGGGCAAAGAAAGTAGGGCTGCTGGAGTCTGAGGGAGGTGAGGGCATCCACCATCTGGGGAAGAAGGTGCTCCCAGAGGCGGGAACAGTAAGTGCAAAGGCCCTGAGGCAGGCACACATGGTTAGTGCGGTGGTCAAGCCATGGTGGGGAGCCAGCTGGAGCAGAGTGAGCAGAGAGGAGAGAAGACTCTGAGGTCAGAGAAGCAATTGGGGACAGAGCCTGGGGTGGGTTGTGAGCACTGGAGGGTCTCGAGCAGCAGTGTGCCATGATCCACAGTGGTTTCTTGAGGGTCTTCCCGGCTGCCTATGGAGACAGACGAGTTGGGGGCATAGCACGGGGAGAACGGTCGGGAGGTGTTTGCCGAGAGATGGTGCTGGGAGCAGGTGGCAGCAGGACGCGGTGAGAAGCAGTTGGGCCCCGGATCACTTTGGATTCTGGACCAGCCGCTTGTGGGGTGTGACCAGCCAGAGGTGGGGGGAGGGATGCTGTTGCTTGTGACCTTAGTACCGGGGAGCACGGAGGCTGGTGGAGGGCCCGGGGGCTCGTCAGTGGGGGCTCGTGGGCAGCCTGGAGGGGCCTCTCGCCCATCCCTGTGGCCTCCTCCCTCCGTGAGGAGGTCCCTGTGTAAGATGGGGGCGAACCTTCGGAGCAGGAGGGGTCCACACAGAAACTTGGGGCAGGAGCCACAGACGCCCCTCCAGGGAGAGCCGCAGGGGATGAGACAGCACATCCTGGGACCCATCGAGGCTGCCGGTGGGCACCCATCTTTTTAAAGATGAATTAAGAGGTTCCCGACCCCCTTTCTAGATGGGAAACCCAAGGCTCACAGAACACAGAAGTTAAGGGACCCTCTGGGTCACACAGTAAGGGGTCGAGACAGGCATGTGGGCTTTGGGGACCTGGGTGCCCTCCACTCCCCCACCCTGAAGGCAGGGCCACACCCCCGGCTGACAGCTGGTGCTCATGAGGCCCTCGGGTGGGGGAGAGCTTGTGGGATGAGGCTGCTGCCAGGTGGCCATGGTCCACAGGGGCATCGCCATCTCTCCCAGGGTGTCAGGTGACTCTGGAAGAGGGTCCTGACTGTGTGACTTTGGGCCAGTTACTTACCCTCTCTGAGTGGCAGTGCCTCATCCACAAAACAGGACGAGTGACATCTACTGAGATCATGTTAAGGAGCCTGTGTGAGCTCCCCTTCCCCTTCATCCACGATTTGGGCTCACGTGACTGTCACTGTCCTCAGGGGGCATGACCCTACACCAGGCAGTCTCTGGTTGATCCCATGACGGCCCATGAGGTATGTGCTCTAAGCACTCTAAGGAAGAAGAAACCAAGGCCCAGAAAGGTGAAGTTACTAGTCCAGGATCACACAGCAGTAGGAGGGGAGAGGCCAGGATTTGGTCCCGATGTGCTGTTCCCTTTGTCATCCCGACTGTCCTCTCTCTGGCCACAGCTCAGGGATTGGCCATGACAGGCTGTGGGCCCATCTCAATGAGCAGGGCTGGATTGGGAGGGCATCCAGACCCCGGAGGGCACAGCCTCTCACTACTTAGGGAGACGTGCCCCCTGCATCAGCTCACCCTGCCCCTTCTCTCACTAGGTCCATGATTACCTTCGGAGCAAGCTCTGTTCCCTATATGAGAATGACTGCATTTTCGACAAGTTTGAATGTGCCTGGAACGGAAGCGACAGGTAACCCCCCCGTCCAATCCTAGGACAGTGATCCCCTAGCTGGAGAGGGCCTCGGCCGCTGACCTAGCATCTGCTGCTAATGAGCCTTGGTGAATGAAGGTGTTGGGGTTGCAGGGGGAGGTTGCTGAGCACCTCTTCTTGCAGCACCCACGAGAACTCAGGACACATCCTCAACCACACTGCCTCCACTTTGAGCCCCGGGTTTGGTTTCCTGAGCGGTAGTGGAAGCATTCAGTCCATTCTGGGTCCCTAGCACACGGCTGCTTCCCTGGGCTGTCAGGAGGAGGGGTGTTTCCAGCGTCTGGGCACCCATGGGGCAGAGAGCTTCGGCCATTGTGTGCACCCTACCCCCACCCTGGATTGTGGCTGCACCTGCCTCTTTCTTGCAGCTCCACTATATCAGTCCCGCTGGAGCAGGAGGGCATATCTTAGCTCCCACGCCTCTGGGGCTGGCAGGGTTCCCCACGTCTGGCCACCTCTCACAGCCCCACCCACCCACCCGGGAAATGGCCTGATGTGAGCTCCTGACTCCCCATGGATGGTTCATTCAGCCCAGGGCAGGTGCGGACAGGAAGGCCTACGCTGAGACCATAGGGTTGGGGTGGGGAGGAGGTCCAGAAACCACAGGGATGGGGCTGGGAGGGAGCCACCTGCATACAGGCTGGCCCCATGTGGGGCTAGGCCACCGTGGCCAGGGGTGGGGATGCCCTATAGCTGCTGCTGACATCCTGGGGCTCACCTAGCCCCCTGGGGTCTCTGAGCAAGGCAGTGCTCTCCATCAGGGACCAGTATGCTGGTCACAGGGGGTCTGTTGAGTAACACTCAGAAAACCAGGGTAGAGGCCCTGGCTGGAGACCAGGCTGACTCAGAAGGTCACAGGGGACACATGGCACTCCAGGTGCCCGCACCCTGGCTGACCCCAGACACCCTCGCACCCCCACCCAGGACAGGGCTTCTCACATACCCCGGAGCTGCAGACGCTGACACATAGGGGTTCCCTGGTGAGCACTGGCAGTGGGTCTTGGGATAGGGGTTCACTAGAATTTCAGGTGAGGGACTGTTGCTGGCCAGAGGGGATTCCAACACTACTGTGTGTGAGTGTGTGCGTGTGTGCATGTGTTGGGGAGTCTCCTCTGGCTGCGGCCGCTGCACGCCCTTCTTCCACATTACCACCAGGGGGCACTCGTGAACAGGCAATGCCTGGCTCCCAACAGACAGGAGCCGCCAAGCTTGTCCTGGCTGCAGCCCAGCCTGGAGCTCAGCTGTCCTGCCTCTCACACACCACTTCCTGCCATGCACTTTACATGACAGCCACCCCCACCCCTGGGGGTCCTGCTACTCACCTCAGGGGATGTAGCTCTGCGACGAGCTCCACTCCCCGCGCCCTGAAATCCTGGCCACACTGCACCTAGCTCACTCCTGCTGGCACCTGAGATTACTGACCCAACTGAAGGCCGCCTCCTCCAGGAAGGGCCCTCTCCACCTTGTTGGCCCCCCTAGCCCCTTGTGTCTTAGCATCTATCATGTTTTCTCCTTGTCTCTGTTTGCCTGCCCTGTTGGCTGACGTGCCCATGAGGGTGCGACTGTGGCCCAGCCCATCCTGAGCAGTTCATGCGGGGCCCTAGGAGTGTCTAGCCGGTGGCTATTCATATTCAGAAGGCACAGGGGTGTGTCACCCCCTTCTACTTCATCCTGAACGCTCCTCTGAGCCTGTTGTGCCCTGTGGAGGAGAGTCCCTGTCTTCTAGGAGCTCAGGGGTTAAGGAGAGAAGCAAGTACTGCCCCCTGGGAACCCCACTCTTGCAGAGCAAAGCAACTCTCTGAACCCCACAGGCTCACCACGAGTGGTGCTTCTGATATCAGTGGGGAGCCTTAGTGGTCTGCTGGCTGTCTGATGTCCCTCACGGTGGCATCGTACCAAACGCCAGCAAGACCAAGACAGGCAGCGTGGTGCAGAGGGAAGGGTCAGACACCCTGGGTTTCTGGTCTACCCTCCACCACTCTCCAGTCCTGCACTTGAACGAGCTGCCGGGTCTCCTGAGTCTGCTCACCTGGTGCACAGTTCTAATAAACGCACAGCTGAGACCCTGCATGTGAGGCTCCTGGCAAGGTTGTGGGTCTGTGTGGGCAGTGGAAGTTCTGGTTATTTTGCACATACCTGTTACCCACGTCAAAGAACCCTGCTGAGCCTCCAAGTCCCATTTCAAGTGCCACCTCTTCTAGGAAGCTTTCCTTGACCTGTTCTGCTTGGGACAAAGGGATTTGCGTCAACCAGGCGTCTTCCAATTGCAGAGGTCAGACAAGCCTAAGCTTGCTCTGAGCAGGTGCAGACAAGGCTACCCCAGGGCTCTGATGTGTCCTGGGCCATCGCTTTCCCTGTCTATTCCTATCTCTGTGCCTCCCTGCTTCTCTTTACACACTAGCCTCAACCTGTGCTGAGGCTCCAGTCGCTGCTGGGGATGATGGTCCCAAGTAGTTCCCCTGGCCTTGATATCACAGCCTGCCGCTGTCCCCGGGTCAATGGGAATTTCTCCCGGAGGGTCAGGGTTGGATTGCCTTTGGGTTACATGCTCACTTTTGGAGTCTGTCAGCATGCACGTGATTTTTGCATGCCACGCTTGGCCAGCAGGGGGCGTGTAGAGCCCCCACCTGCTGGCATAGGAACCAGAGCCTTCCCACCCAGGAAAGAGCAACCACTGAGGTCCCCGGTGAAGAAGATGAAGCTAGCAGAGGTGAAGCAACCTGCCTAGACACCATAGAGGCCAGGGGCTTGCCCTTTACTTTGTTAAAGGAACCTTCTGTCCTGGTGTGGGTCGCAGGGTACTGGGACCTGGAGTTCTGAGATGAGAGAGACCATTCTTGCAGGTGGGGAAGGGGCTCCGTCCCCCCCAACCCCGCCCATGTCAGCTGGATCCTGCATCTCAACGGAGGAGGATTAACAATTGTGTGGGTTGCCAGGACTTTAGTGACCTCACCCCACCTTCCCCTTGGTGGACCAGAAGGGGGAGAGCTGCATGAAAGCTGTCACTGGCTAAGTGAGCAAAGGGGGGATGCCTTCCTCTCTTCTCTGCCCTCCTGGCCTGGAGGGAGGGTGTGGCCCCTGACAGGAACCTTCCCTGAGAATTGGTTCTCATCCCTGTTCCTTCTACTCCTCTATTTTACGCATCCCCTCTCAGAGCTAGCCAGCGGGGCTTCAGGCCAGGAAGATGATTCAAATCAAGAAATACCTGTCGGCATGTAGTATAACGAAGGGCAGAATTTCCCAGGGCCACCATACTGCCCCGTTTTACTGAAAATTCCATTCTCATCGGGAGCTAGGGTCCCTTGTTACCCCCATTTTATCAATGGAAAAACCTCCAGGGAGAGATGGGAAGCGGAAGCATGGTAGAGGCAGAGCTAGAATTTGGACCCAGGTGGGCTGGCCTGAGCACCTGCCTGCAATACCTGGGTGTGGGGGCGTGCCTTTGCCTTTTAGGCCCAAGAAAAGCAAACAAGTGGGGAGAGACCCCATATTTTACAGTGAGGCCAGTTACCATGCCCAGACTGCAGGCGCCTGGGGCAGCCCGGCAGGTTCCTGACCCCAGTCGGAGTTCCACAGCAGCCACTCTGGGCACAGAGAGGGGAGACCTTGACCCCATAGGGATCTCAGGTGTCCCCATCCAGCCTGGGTATCGGAAACCACAGCCGTGCCCTGGCCCCAGGCTGCTGAGTCCACCCCGGGGCAGGGCTGGCATGGGTTCTAGGAGTTCCTCAGGTAGGTCTGTGGCCAACAGGTGATGCCTTTCCTCTGCAGGCTCTGGCAGTGACCACCTAATAGGGTGGAAGCCAGATGAGGGAGTAGGTGCTGCAGCTGCTCGCCCTGGGGGAGGGGGAGAGTCCACCTTCTCTTGCTAACATCTCAGTACTGCCCCGTGAGTCCCAGAGCTGGACACAGCGAGTGATGAGGAAGGAGCGAAAGCAGGAATCACCTTCTGATAAAGACTGGGGCCGTGGGCATCTGGGCTTATCAGCACTTACTCACTGTACATTTGTTGTGGGATCCTGGCAGGTGGGGCCTTCCCTGTGACCCAGCCTGGCCCAGCACCTGACAACAGTGGACACCCACTGTGGGACTGATGGGGAGCATCGGCAGGGCCACAGGCAGGTCCCCCCCCCCGCCCCCACTTATTGTCTGCTGAGCCAGACAGGCCTGATGGGTTGCTGACCTGGGTCGGGAGGTCAGAGTTTATCCCAGCTGGTGACCCCCGAGGTCCAAGCATCCCTCTCTACAAGGCACATGGCAGAGTCTAGGCAGGTATCAGCTGGGATCTGCAGATTCCAGCCTTGGCATCCCCGAGAGCACAGGGCACCTGGGACACAGCGGAGATGGGATCCAGTGCCTCCGTGGGAGGACCATGTGGCTTATAGGGCACAGACTAGAGCAAAGCTCAGCAGGAAGCCTGGGCAGGAGGGGAATGGGTGGAGGCCTATCAGGGGAGGGAGCTGGGGATGGCCTCCTGGAAGAGGTGCCTTCAAGTCTCAAGAAACCAGTAGGAATTTGCCCATAGGGGGTGGAAGGGCATTGGGGCAGAGGGAGCATCACGGCAGAAGCCTCAGGAAAAGAACAACTGCTGTGGCCATAGCTTGGAGGTGAGGGCAGAGGTTAAGTCTCAGGGTTCATAGGTGCTCTAGGGCCTCCCTGGGGTGGGTGCCATGAGAGTCCAGCATGGGTGTCATGGGCTTGGGGGCTGGGCTGGAGATCAGAGGCAGGGTGACCAGTGAGCAGGCTGTTGCAGCTGTCCCTCGGGGCCAGGGACAAGGGTGATGTGGGCGGTGAAGGTAGAGGGGAAGGTTTAGAGTCAGACCACCCCAGGTACCGGGTCACATACACCCTTGTGGGTGGCCATAGGGCCCGGGGGTCCCCGTCCACTGGCTGCCACAGGGACCTGGGTGGAGCCTTAAAAAAAACATTCCCCCCTCGCCCTCCACCCCCACCCGGTTCCGGGAAGCAAGAGATGTGATGCAGAAGCTCCCGAGAGAGGTCATGACCTCCTGGGCTGCACGAGGATCTGACGATGAACAGGCCACCAAGTGTCTGCTTATTATATCAAGAGGAGCTAGTGAGCCCTGTTTCCTGCAGCCCCCAGCCCCTCGGCCGTGGGACTGTGGCACTGGGCTGCAGGGTGGCCCCTTTTGCCGTTCCCCAGCCTTGGTGGCAATGCTAACGTCACCTGGTCCCCGGCCCTAGCTCTGTCCTCCAGCATGGGCCATGTAAAGCCCCAGTTATGAGCACTCCACAGGCTGGGTGTCCCCAACTGGCATCCCTAGGTCTCCTGGGGGCCTGATGTTGGGGACCTGTCTTTCCCCCGGAAAACAGCTCTGGGTCTCTGAGTTTGCCGACCCCTCTCCTTCCTGTGGCCTGGTCTGTTCTAAACTGCAGGCTAAAGCCGGTGCAGAGAAGCCCCCACCCCCACCCCCTGCTCCATCCCAGGTCAGATGCAGAGGGGTGGATGGGCGAGGTCCTTGTGAGGGCCTGTGACCCTTCTGCTGCATTCCCTCATTCCAGCAGATCCTCAAGAGCACCTGGGGGGCACGTACCTCTGAACTCGCAGGTGTGGCTGTGAATAGTGAGTAAGAGAAGCTCCTGGGCACTTCCTTCCCTGCAGTTTACAGAGCATTCGCTGCTTTCTCCTCGAGCACCAGGCCAGGGGTTCGACTTGGTCTGCCTCTGTGTCTGCGGCTAAGGTTCTGCATTCTTTCCCTCCCTCTCCCCAATGAGGCCAAGCTGGGCCTTGGGGCTCAAACAAGACACTCCTGCCCCAAGAACCCCCACCCAGCAGTGGAGACAAGGTCCCCGCAGACACTGGCCCACGCTGATTAGCTTAGCGCCATGAGGGTCCCCCGCCTGCCCCTCTTGCTCCCCTAGCCTGTGCCCTGAGGCCGACCATGCAGGCCCTGCCTTAATAGGCCTGGTGACCTCTGGCTTCTGGCCAGCTTTAAGCAGTGGGGACAGTGGAGGGAGGTCTGAAGGTGGGAGAGAGAGACAGGTGATCTGTCCCACCTCCCTCCCTGTCCTCTCAGCCGACTGTGTCCCTTTGGGTGCTTCTCCCATCAGCCAGCCAGCCTCTCCACACAGATCCGGCTCTAGCTCTGGCTCCGTCAGCTCTCCTCCCCTCCCCACTCAGGCCTGGGGGGTTGGCAACAAAATCTCCAAAAGTTCCAGCCTCAGGGCACGGCAGTTTCCCTGTGGTTCCCTTAGAACTTTCCAGAACATTTGTGCATAACCTCTTTACGGAGTCCTCCAGTCACCCACTTGGCGTGTGACTTCTGCCCTCTGATCCTCGCCTGGGCCTGCCTGGACACCCCAGGAACATCGCAGAAGAAGCGCTTTATGGAGGAGGTTTCCTATCCTCACTCACAGATCTCTCAACATGAGGTCTGACAAAGCAGTTTGGGTGGCAGGGGGAGGGGACACCGATGCTACCTCCGCAGATCATGGGCCGCATTGGAAAGCCTCGCCTCATGGGTGGAGGCCAGCTCCGGGAACCACGCGTGCAGAGTGTGCAGGGGAGGCCCGATGCCACTCATGGGTGGAAAGCCAAAGCCTGTACTTCCCGCAAAGCAGCTGCCGTCCCAGACCTGCCAGGCCCCGGGAACACAAGGCCCTTCCTAGGAAGGATCAGAACTCTGAGGGGCCGCCTTCTCAGTGAGAAAGGAGGCAGAAGGAGGCAAACCCCCTGCCCTCCGCTGGGGAGGTCTCTCCCCTCGGGCAGGTCCAGGAGCCAGGCAGCAGCAGGCCTCCCCACCATACACCCTGCCCCACCATCTAGAAGGGACTGACATTGAGAGATGGTCCACAGGTGAGGTGACGGGGACTCCTGTGTGTCTGGTGCAGGCCCCAGGAGGCTGGTTTCCCCAGTTCTCGTAGAGATGCTGCAGGTGGGGCCTGGGGTACTCACTCTCTCCATGTCTATCAACTCACATTCTCCCACAGAAGGGAACTTGGTACCAGGAGCCGTGTCCCTCTCAGCCTGTGACTCAGCATCACCCAGGGCCCCCAAGCCCCTCCATGCATCTGAACTCCCACAGCCCAGGTGCCTGGTCTGTCCAGGTGGATCTCGCCTCCAGCATCTCCTGCCCCTCTGCCCAGCATTGTTCCCCTGACTTGGGCAAGCTTAAAGACACACCATACGTGCATAGCCCTTGTGAACCAGGGGTCTGCAGGGCTCTGTGTCACCTCTAAGGGACACATTCAGCTTCCAGAGGGAAGAAAGGAACTCCAGTCTGTAGGCACCCTCCTGAAGAACAATGAAGGGGGCCCCATTTTGTGGAATCCTCTCCCTCCCTCCTCAGTTATTTTGCACCCCCCCCCCCACACACACACACACTCCCTCCCTGCCTGTCCTGGGGCCTCTCTCCTGGGCCAAACCCTCAAACCCCTTCTCTAGGCCTAGGCCCTGATGGCTGTCCCAGCTCTTACCAAGCAGACTAACATGGTCTCTTTCCCATGCCACAGGAACCCATTCTCCTTAGAGGAGGTGGGGGGAAGAGAAATGGAGTGCAAAGACAAGTGTCAAATTCTCTTTAGCAGGACAGGGAAGTCCGTGAACACTTGGACTTCACTGGTGTGCAAAGAGTATGTAGTCCCTCAGCTCCCTAGAATAGCAGGGTCCCTGCCATGAAGGGCCTGGTGTGAGGTCAATTCAGGACCAGCCCTGGGTCAGCCTTGGAGTCTACAGTTGGGCCTCAGCTTCTGTGTTTATTTACCCTTGGCTTTCCTTCTGCTGGTGCTTAGTCTCTCTGGAAGGTTAGGCATCTCCTGGAGGAAAAGGAGAGTACAGGTGGGTTTTCTCAGTGATGTCTTGGGCAGAGCATTAAGGGGTCTTAGCTGCTGGCCACAGAGGCCAAGTGCAGATGGCAGCTGAGCCATGAGGGAGGACAGAAGCCTGAGACGAAGGAGGGGACCCCGAGAGGAAGGTGGGGACTGGGACCCATCTCTTCTCCTCCACCCTGGGGAGTGGGGTGGGGGGTAGCCTTCCCAGGAGGGAGCATGGCCCTGCAGCCCGGGGCATATCACCTGCAGCGTGGCACATTTCCACCCGCGTCCTCCCCACCTGACGTCTCTCCTCCTCCCACCAGCGTCATTATGACCGGGGCCTACAACAACTTCTTCCGCATGTTTGACCGGAACACGAAGCGCGACGTGACCCTGGAGGCGTCGAGGGAGAGCAGCAAGCCCCGGGCCGTGCTCAAGCCACGGCGTGTGTGCGTGGGGGGCAAGCGCAGGCGGGACGACATCAGCGTGGACAGCCTGGACTTCACCAAGAAGATTCTGCACACAGCCTGGCACCCGGCCGAGAACATCATCGCCATCGCGGCCACCAACAACCTGTACATCTTCCAGGACAAAGTGAACTCCGAGATGCACTAGGTGGGCGCGGGGCCCTGTCCCCGATGCCACCCGCATGGGGCACAGCCAGGGCGACGCAGGAGCAGCCCTGTCCCCTCCCGGCTCTCCCCACCGGCCAGGCCGCCTCTGCTGGCCACTCTCTGTTGGAAAACAGGAGTAAGGAGGGTTCACAGCCACAAACGGTGAAATGGACGTGATTGTCGCCTTGGGGTCCAGGCCTCTGTTCCTGGATATAACCTTGTGCTGCCCGTTCCACTGTTAGGACGTGGATGTCTCCGGGTTCACGGCTTCCCTTCTTCCAGCAGCAACTTTTAGGAGGAAGCGGGCGCCCTAGGAGCCTCCCGGGCCCCCAGATCAGGGCTCTGGGACAGATGATGGACTTGAACAAGCCAGCTAGGGATTCTTTTGATTATCAGTGGAGCAGTTTCCATTGTCTCAGAGCTGAGGGTTTTCCCTTTGCTTTTTGGATCGTGAATTCATGCTGAGAATCGGCAGGTGCAAGCTCCTCTTTTTAAAGTCTTTCGATACCCCGGGTCTGGCGTTCCCTGAGAGGAGAGGGGGCGGTGAAATCCGCCCGTGTGTGTGTGCCTCTTATTCTCACCCTTTATTCCAGCCTTTGCTGAGTGTGGGCCGGGGGCCAGGCACAGTGCTCGACCCGTTGGGCACATGGATTCGGTGCCCGCTCTGCGGGGCTCTCCTGTCATGCTTCCCGGTCACTGGGCACGTCATGAGAGCTTATGCCGGCTCAGTCTGTGACCCTTTAAGGTGGGTATCCATTCACTTACTCCATACACACCAGCCCCTCGCTGAGTGCCAGGCGCTGTGCCAGGTGCCTGGGATGAAAGGTGAATTGTTATCATCCCCACTACATGCATGAGGCAACGGGCTCCAAAAGAATGAACAGTTTGTCCAAAGCACGGACCGGCCAAGTGGTGGAGTCAGGGATCCTGAGCCGGTCTTCACTTGCACTGGGCGCTTTCTAGTCCACCACGTTGGCAGCTCATGTTAAAGCAACGTTCTTGCCTGGAAGGTTCTGGAAACACCTCTTCGTCTTGTGAAGCAGAACAGAGCAGATGGGCAATGATGAGAGTCTGGGGTGACCCAAGCCGAGGCACAGAGAATGGAGAAGACCCCGGTGGTGCCAAGCTCTGTGTGCTGACTTCAGACCCCCCCTCTGGAGTGCCAGGCTGCACCCACATCTGTACCCCAGCCCCAGCCCTTTGTTCAGGTACTGAGCCGCCTCCAAGAGGAAATTGCATGTTATGACCATTTCAAGATACATTTCCTTTAATGACCCGGCCTCGGAGGACTCTTTCCTGATGGCCACACTGAATGCCGCGTCTCCACAACACCTGCTCCTGCTGCGTGGACCTGGAGACCGGTTCCACCCACCCCACCCACTCCGCCTCTCGGCGTGGAATTACAGGGAACCACTGGCTGTGCGTCGTGATTCAGAGAACAGTGCGTGCAGAGGCCGAAGCCAACTTTTTTTTTTTTACAAGATGTAACCCAACCCAGGAAACAGACCCACCCGAGATTTTTCTCAGTGGATAATGGTGTACTTTTGTGTGTGTCAAAGCACAAAACGCATGTGCATTCACTTCTGGCCATATGATATTTACACAAGGAAATGGGTCCATTGTTTTGTTCTGATTTTTTTTTTAATCAACAAGAATGAAGAATGTTTGTTTATATATCACTGTAAAATCCAGGTGACCTGGACAGTATTATATGTACATATCTATTCTAATTAAAATTAACGATCACAGGATTGCATTCCTTTTTTCCCCCTTTGTAAAGAGGTTCAAGAATGTGGTGCATTGTATAGAAATCTCGTTGAAGCCAAAATCCAGCTCTGAGGGCCTTACACAACTACGCGGATATTTGGCACAATCCATTTCCCTTCGTGATTCGGACGCTAAGAGGAGACTTGCATTTGCAGCTGGAGGTTACTGTCAGGTCGTGGGTTTCGCATCTACCGTCTGCAGATTACGACTCTTACACTGCATTCAGAGGGAGGTCCTAATACAGCTCCTGCTTCTTCACTCTGGTTTTAAACTTTGGATACCAAACCGAAAAGGAAAAGAAAGAAAGAAAAAGATCTTGGAGGAAAAGCATGTCTTCAGATCCCTGGAAAATCATGATGTCCAAAGCAAGTTGTGAATAATGATACATGTTGGGGGGGAGGGGCAAGACTAGACACGGCAGACGGGCCAGTAAAATTGTCACAAACTCTGCTTCTTACTCTGTTTAAAATTTCTGCTCTTGAATGTATGAGCGTTCACATAGTCATTGTGAAGTTGTTGGGTCGTTTCGTTTTTATTCTCCTACTCTGAGGACTGAGCTCTGGGTGGCGTTGGATATGTGGTGGTAGGTAGACAGACTCGATCATTTTGAACTCCATAACTCATGGGTGCATTCTGGTTTTTCTTCGGTATCGCAGATTATCCAACTGTTGAATAAAATTATAAATATGTTAATACCAGCTTTTTCCAATAAAATAACAAATGTTACATCGAAAATGAGACTCAGGACGCCGTTTGTTTCTAACGAGGCTAAACCCAGGGCAGTGGGTGCCGTCAAGAGGCTGTGTGGCCGACAGGGAGGGCTGGTTTGCCTCAAGACTCTGCTTCCTCTGTCCACAAAATTTTTTAACTTTCTGAACTCTGATTTCAGCACTGGGGAAATGAAGCTAACCTTGTAATTTGGGGGTGTTAGGGGATAGATGACAGTGAATTGGATCGGATGGTGCCTGCAAAGCACAATGTCTGGCACACAAGCTCTCAATAAACAATCGTTGTTTTTGCCCTTTTTTTTGTTTTATTTTGAAGCAGGTCAACAGGGGCAACTGGGTGGCTGAGTGGTGGATCGTCTGCCTTTGGCTCAGGTCGTGATCCCGGGGTCCTGGGATCGAGACCCACATCAGGCTCAGTGCAGGGAACCTGCTTCTTCCTCTGCCTATGTCTCTGCCTCTCTCTCTGTGTCTCTCATGAATAAATAAATAAAACCCTTTAAAAAAAAAAATGAAGCAGGTGAACATAGTCCACCATGATTTTCAGTATTCTCACACTGTCATGATCTTTTTCACTCTCACATCAACTTGAAAATATGTATAGATGAGGACATTGGGGCCCAGAGAGGTTAAGTAATTAGCTCAAGATCACACAGCTAGCACGTGTTGGAGTGGGTTTAGAGCCTGGCCTGGATAACTCCTAGAGTGCCCCCCACCCAGCAGCACCACCACACAAGTGCCTCGGTGTCCCAGGGAATGGGAGCCTGGGAGGAGAGAGACCGCACAGCATCTGGTTGGTTCTAGAAAGCAGTGTGGCCCAGCCTCGCATGTGGCTAATAAAGTGTGGAGCCGGGCCTAAGCCCTGCTGACCCTGCCATCTCGGGTCCTGTGGAAGCAGACTGTGATTCAGTGATGAGTGGCATAGACATGGTCATCAAGGGCGTGGGAGGTGCCATGTCCCATAGAGCAGAGTCATCCGTGGGTAGAGCTCTGTGCTGGCACTGTCTCAACAGGCAGGACAGCAGGCCCACGATGCCCCCAGGTTAGTGTGAGGAGCAGGGGGCACAGGGAGGGACCCAGATCGAGCCTCTCGGTGAGGGGCTGCCGCAAGCAGCTAATGGGGCAGCAGGATCGGCCACCTGGCTACCCAGTGGAAGGCTCTCACTCCACACTCATGCCCTGCCCTGAACCTGCAAACTGTTTCCCACCAATGGTCCTGAAAGCACAGCTACGGGGAAGCTGGGCACAGTGACCCCCCCTCCCCCAGGAGAGGTTGTTGAGGCCCAGGGAGAGAAACGCAGAAGCGCCCTCTGGCCCATCTTTGAGCATCTACAGGATCCCTGTTCCTCAGAGGCTGCAGAGAAAGTGCAGACAATGCTTCCTCTGGGAAGGCTGCTGTCAGGCCAGCCTGTCTGTGCCCATGGCAGCCACAAAGGCACGCCCTGTTCTTCCTTTCTCTCCCCTCCCTGTGTCCCCCAGAAGCTGTGGCTCTGACTGGGGTCCTGACATCCTGGTCCCCAGAGAGGACCCGACACTCCTGCCTCTTGAGGGGTCCTTGACTGGAATCAGCTGCATCTCTCATGCAAGGGGGACTCGCAGCCAATCCTGGGGGTCTTGTTCAAATGTAGAGTCTGTAGGATGCAGCCAGAGATTCCTGCATAACAAGCCGTGGGTGATGCTGAGGCCACTGGCGCCCAGGACTGTACTCTGAGTGCCAAGGACAGGAGCCGGGACACTGTTGTCTTCTGCACCCTTTCTCTCCAGCGGACTTTGGGAAAGCCACCTAACTTCTAGTCTTACTTTTTCCATCTGTACAATAGTAAATATCTGTTAGTATTTAGTAAATACAGAAATATTAGCAGAAATGTGAACTATGGCACCTACCTAGTGGGATTGTTGAAAGAATCAAAGGAGAAAGTGCCTCCACGGTACTGGGCCCAGAGCCGGGCACGTATCAACATTAATGTTGATTAGCAGCTCGTATTAAAGGGAGCGGAAAGGTTACTGTGGGAGAATCCCAAGCACGGAGAAGCCAGCGGGAGATGGGGAAGGAAGGAATTCCTTCTAGTGTCATGGGGGAAAGCCGATCTCGCTCTGCCTCAGAGCCATCCGAGGCGGCTCCCCTCCCGTAATTCATCAGCGCGGCTCTGCTGGTTTCCCTGGAAGAAATGAGAGCCCGGGTCACCCTGGGCTGCCGTGAAGACAGGTCACGGGTGCAGCCTCCGCCTGTGTAGCTTTGTCCCCTCAGGAGCATCTCTGTGGGCTGAGCCCTTGCTTGCAGCAGCCCGGCTGCTTCTCCCTAAATCATGCGCGCGCCTCCCGGAGGCTGGGAGCCTGCCTGCACCGCCAGCCCCCGCTGTCTCCCGTGGAATATGAATAGCGCCCGATGGGCTGTTTGTCTTGTTGCCTTTGCAATCTGCTTTCTGCGCAATGTCAGCGATGTGCATCTTTGCAGGCAAAGAAGCCATTATTACTTGTGTGTGTGTGTGTGTGTGTGTGTGTGACATTTTCTGGGAGTCGACAGGGTTCCTGAAGACCCAAGGACAGCTCTCGCCTGTGTCTGGAGCTGTATGGTCCGCGTCCCCTTTGCCATCTGTCTGTATCCCTCCCATAGACCCGTTCACACTCAGCAGAATCTGGGGCGGGAGCTCAGGTGCTGCCCATGTCAAACTGTTAAGGCACACGCGACCCCCCTGAGGCCCTGTCCATCCGCTAAAGTGCAGTCTGATTTGCAGGGCTGGGGCCTGGGACACTGCATTTCCAGCAAGTTCCAGATGACCTCAGACTTTATCATACGTCAGAAGCACCTGCAGGTATGAGTAAAGCTGCAGATTCCTGGGTCCCACCCCCAGATTTCTCCTGGAGGCCTCGGGTGGGGCCTGCTAATCTGCCTCTCTAAGAAGGTCTCAGCTGATACTAATGCTGCCGATGCAGGGACTGCACCTTGAGTTCCAGTGTTCTCTCCGGACCGGGGCTGGAGCTCTTGGAACTCTGCGATGTTTCCTAGAGTCCTCCACCCTCGCTGCTTGCCCAGGTCCAGTTGTGCAGGGCCCCTCCAGTCTGTGTTAGTGTCGCTGGCAATGATCCACAATGGGCCAACGACACCCTCGCGCTCTCTATGCTCTGTCTTGAACGGGTCGCCTTGACTTGCCTCACACTCTGCAAGCTTGCTGACCTCCTTTTCCCAGGGACGGATGCTCCTGGTGCTTTGACCCGAGTAGACCACGGATCCTCTGGCTTTGGTCTCTGTATTTGTGTCACTGTGTGGCTGCCCCTGGCCTCCCAGCCCTGGAGGCTCTGGGCAAGCGTCACCACTGGCCTGCACCCTGGCCCACTGCCCCTGGGCACCCTCCTCTTTTCCTGGGTCCTCTAAGGGCACCAGGCAGCTGCCCGGGGCCTGGCATGCAAGGCTGTACCCAAGGGAAGCAGCAACCATGGAGCTAATTAAACCAACATGGACACAGGGTCCCAGAACTCAGGGGCCGTCCTCTCCCACCCCCTCCAGCCAGAGCTTCGAAGAGCTGGGATGAATTAGTTTGACCCTCTCGATTGATGCAGTTAATGAGGTGGTTGTGTAATGCTTTGTTTAGCAGGACTGGCTTCTGGCCCTGGCCCAGGGCTCAGCTGGACTCTGGCAGGCTTCCGGCCCCCTCCCTGTACCCAGTGCCCTCTAGATGCCAGCTGCCCCAAATGGGGGACGATCCCTCAGCCCTTTCCCTGGAGCCCCATCTCTGTTTTACAAGCTGGGCCTTCATGCCCAGAGAACCGTGTGTTTACAGTCTGAGCAGAAATGAGCAGGCCTTGCCCAGCAAGTCAGTGACTGCCTGAGGGCCTGGTAACCATACCTCTGTGACTAAGAGCCTTTGGCCTCAGAGACATGATACTCTGTCTTCCTTGCTACATTTCCCACTGCTGTTCCTCTTGTATGGCAGCCCTTGCCTCAACAGTTCCAGGTAACCTTCCCTGAGCCCAGCACACTGGAGGGGCAAAGGTGTGGAGTCAGCTCGGCCTGGTATGAATCACAGCACTACTGCTCTCTCGCTGGGTTACCTGGGCAAGTGACTGAACCTCTCTGAGCCACATTGTCCCATCTGAAAAGTAAGGAGCGCAGTTCCTACCACCGCCTCGGGACAGTCTGGGGAGTGAGAAGATGTGGTGAAGTCCCGACGGTGAGTGGCATTTAGGGCTCGTACTGCTCTCTCCACCCTGACCCCAGCACCTCAAGGGGCAGGGCTTCACATGGCTCAGCTTGGACGAGAAATGAGTGGGTGGGATTCCAGGCTGGCTTAGGTCCCTCCTAGCTCTAATCTGAGCAGGAATGGTGGGGCGGCCAAAAGACCACCCCGGATGGGGGTGCTGAGACCTAAGCCTGGTGGAGCTTTCCCCACCGCCCATCTCCCCTCTCTCTGCCTTGGTGGTCTCGCCTACAAGAGGCAGCTTGACTGTGAAACTCACGTTCTCTGATTCTAAAGGAGGTACTTAACTCAGTGTGCATACCTGGGGCTGGGGGGCTTGTGGGGGCGCCGGGGCCGTTGGGGCTTGTCAGCCCTGCATCTTGGTGAGGGCTTGACCCCTCAGTCAGGGCTGCCTTCAGCGCCCCCCAAGGGTTCCCAAGCCCTACATTTCCAAAACGGGTTATTTCCTCATCTCTGTGCAGCTTCCTGGGGAGCCTGTAGTCACTGCAGCGAAAGCTTCCAGAACCCGTAGGTGGTCCCTCCCCAGTGCGCTTGTAATCACTTCCCGGATTCCAAAGGCTCATTATGTGAAATCCAAGCTGGAAGGCCCAGCGGGTTTGCCTCTCCTATCGGGGCTGCCAGCGGGCGCTTGAATTGTTCTGGGACAGGAGGGCTGAGACCAGAGGGGCCTATCCGTCTGCCGCTCCTCCTGTCCTGCCCCGCTGGGGTCTGCCCTCTGCTGCACCTGCCAGCCCCCTGGCTTGGGGGTGAGCATTGACTCGGGCCTGGCCCTCCCCATCAAGGGGCGGGACTGTGGGGGGCAGAAGCGGGGAGCCATCCAGGAAGGCCTACAGCTTGCTCACAATAGTGGAAAGGAACTTGAGATCGGTGTAGACAGGGTTCTACAATTCCTTCCGTAAAGTGGGGCCCAACACCCTTGCAGATGCAGAGGCAGGTCCATGGGGGGCCTACGAATCCTGTCCATGAAGAAAGATAAACTGGAGGAGTTGGCACTTGTCCAGCCTCCAGCCCGTCTTCTATATCCTGGGTCAGGTCTCGGCCATCCCCTCCTCCCCTCGAGCTCTCAGGGAAAAATGGGTATTTGGGGGCCACACAGGAGGGCTGGGGAGGGGTGGACACTTCCTCCTGCTTCCTAGGGCCTGGTGCACAGAAAGGGGACCACAGCCCACGCCCGGAGCTGTACGAAGCCCAGCACACACACAACCAAATGCTCCCACGAGGCAGAGAAAGCCAAGCAGGTGCATGGGAAGTCATCACTCCCGGGGAGGGTGCCCAGGGCGGGGGTCCTCCCGGAGAGAGCCCTGTGGCAGGAGGATGGAGGACTCTGCCACAGGAGATGGGAAGGAGGGAAGGATGGACGCTGTGAGGAAGGCTGCAAAGAGCAGGATGAGGGCGCTACAAAGTAACCAGGACAGATTCCCCTCCTCTCGACAGCTATGTGGTCTTGGGCAAGTCACTTACACTCTCTGGGCCGTAGTGCTTTGGGTGAACAATGGGGAGAAGGCAGAGAGCTCGTGTGAGGGCCTTTTCATCCAACCCTCGTAACGCAGTGAACAAGACACAGTCTTTGCTCATGCAGAGTGGGAAAGGAAAGAAATAGGACACATGATGCTAAGTGTCTTGGAGAACACCTGGGAAGGGAGAGGAGCGTGAGCAGGGCTGGGATAGAGTTCAGAACTGGACACTCAGGGAAGGCCTCACTGCTAGGGCAACAATTGATCAAGGACCTGAAGGGGGTGGAGGGCGCAGCCATGGGATATTTGGGCGAAAGGGCTGTCTGAACAGAAGGAATAGGGAGTGCAAAGGCCCTGGGGTGGTTGCAGGCCTGGCATGTTCAAGGCCCAATAAGGAGAACAGCGTGGCTGGAATGCAAAGAAAGAGCAGGAGGTCTCCATGGAAACTGGCTCCAGAAGGATGTATAAAGCTGGTCCTCTTGCTGCCAGGGTGAGTCCCATTGTGTGATCAGAAACAGCTTGATGGGCTGGTTGGCAGGAAGCACATTCGCTGCCAGCATCGGCATGTGGCGGGGTGCCTGGTGCACCTGGGGGCAGTGGTTGGCTGGACCAACTGGCAAAGTCAAGAACATGCTTCCTGACACCCTGTGGGGATCCTCAGGTGCTCCTGCCCTTGACCCAGAGGGCTCCGCAGCTCCCTTTGGGGTGGGCAGGGGCACAGCCCTAACACCACTCTTCCTAGGACCAGGCACAAGTCCTGGGTGAGTCCTCTGTCAGGTGACAACACACTGTGGGGAGGAGACATTTGACATCTTACTGTTTGCCCCACCCCACCCCCAACATTTCCTCCTGCCCTTTGACCCTCCCTCCCTCCCACCAGGGAAAGGGTTTGTCCTGGGAGACTTGATGGGGGAGATAACACAGCAGAGCTCAGAGAACAAAGAGGGTTTTTTTGCTTTTGAGGCACGACTGCCAAGTCCCTGGGGATGAGTGAGGGTGTGGTTCTCAGCTTCTAGAGGAGAAAAGAGATTATGGCTGCGGGTTTTGGGGGGAAGCAGAGGATAGTGAAGACCGGGAGCTGGGGGCCCATTGAAAGGGGTCCGAGCTCTGCACCCTCTAGGTCTAGTGCGCAGGGCACCACGGGCACCGATGGAGTCCTGTGGGGCATGTCCAGGCTGACCGGGTCCGAGAGCACCTCTCTGGGCCCACTTCCTTGAGGTCCTGCTTGCATAGGAACTGCATAGGACCTGGTGTCCTGGAAAGCAAGAGGCCGGGCCACTGGGAAGGGATGGACATGGGGGTAACACTGTCACAGCCCCCACACAGAGGAGCAGGTCTGTCACCTAAAGCACCTCAGGTGCATTGATGCATTGGAGCCCTCTGGAGGAGCAGGTGAGTCAGCAGGGCGGTTATCCCCGTCTCACAGAGGGATCTGGGGTTGTGAGGGGTCACATGATGTCTCCCAAAGTCCAGGGCCAGGAACAGGATGGCTGGGATCTGAACCCCACAGCCTCACTTCTGGACCTGCCTTCCCCGACCCTCCCAACTAAGACCCAGCCACCATGGTGGATGGTGCCCGTGTGGCCCCTGACCACCCTGGGGACCAGGAGCCCCTGTGTTCTCTGTACACTTCCTCAGACCCTGGCCATTTTCACTTCTTACAGGACACGGCCCTGATGCAACAACACATTTGAGACACTGAAGAATATTGGAACAGTCACCACCCTGTGTCTGTGGATGGAGCTCCTGGAGACCCGGGCGTCAGTGGTCCGAGTGACCCACAGCCTCTAGCCTGGCTTTTATGACCCAGATGCTTGGCTCCCCTCACCTGCCTTCCTTCCCTGTTTCCCATGCTGGCCTTTCCCCAGTGCTCTCCTGCCACAGGGCCTTCGCAGGTGCTGTTCCCTCAGCCTCCCTGGTCGAGCTCTCAGCTGGGTCAGCTCTTCCTCTGGGAAGTTGGCCTCCCTGGCCCGTGGGCCCCAGGACTCACTCTCCCTGCACTCTGAAGCTCCCCTTCCTCCGCCTGGCACATGATTTCATGTGAATCTGAGCAGTGTGTCTCTGCCTACACACCTTCCAAGTATGGAGAGCAGGAATGACGTTCCCTGAGCACCTGGTGCCATGTACCAGAGACCAAGCAGCTCTGAAGATGAGCCATGATCCTCCTTAGAGGAGTTCACTGAGGCCGGGAGAAGAGACACTGGCTCAGTCACACATGTGGTGAGGGCCAGAGGCAGGCCCTGAGCCTGGTTCTCCTGACCTGGCAGCAGCACCACTCCCGCCTGTGGACCAGCTGCACACCATTGGGTTAGTGGGAGGGTTAACCCTGCCGTGTGGGACAGATGGACCTTGCTTGTGAGTTTATAGACTCGGGCTGTTGTTCCAACATCAGCAGAGTCCTGGTCCAAGGACTTTTTTTTTTTTCACGGGTTTTTGACTTTTATTAAATCCTTACAAAACAATACAAAAGTCCGGCATGACAGTTGGTGTAAGGAAATGAGCTGTATCGATTCACCTGGTACGGTAGTTAAAGTGCTCGGGTGTTCTCCCCCGACTTTTAAAAAACTTTTTTTTTTTTTTTGTCTTTTTTACATTTCTCAATGTTGAAACGTGGCCGTTCCCCTCCCCCTGCGCCAGGCAGCCTGGGAGCCGGGGGCTCATTCACAGTAACGGTTCTGACAGTCCTCCGGGTCACACGGGGTCACACTGCCCGCGTGACGGGGGAGGCAGTGGCTGTCCCACCTTTGGGAAAAAGAAAAGCTCCTCACAGCTCTGCTTTCCAGAATAGAACGGCCAAGGCGCCTGGGGCGGGCGGGGGTCCATTGGTTTTTTTTTTTACAAAAAGGCAGAAGCCCCAGTTGCAAAACATAGAAGAATCACCGATGGGCAAGTGCTTGTTTTGAGCACTCGCAGGCCTGGTATCAGTGCCCCCTCCAGCCCCTCTCCAGCCCCTCCAGCCTGTAGGGCCTGAACTCTGAGTGGGTGGAGCAGCGTCCCTGGGCGCTGGGTAGGATACATGCCTCTCCCCGAAACCACTACAGCTGGCCACATGTTCCCCAACTGCACTTTGGGAAATTGCCCTGGGTCCTGGTTCACAGAATTGCCTGGAAAGTGACAGCTCTGCATCCACATGAAAGGCATTCTTGAAAAATCTCTCCCCCTTTCTCCCTCCCTCCTGCGCAGGATCCCGGGAGGGGAGGGAGCCTGTCTCCTGCCTTATTACTCCAATGTGTGTAGAATCAGCTCTGTTCTCTGCTAACTTCCCTGCTCCCCACCTCCTGCGGAATGAAGCTGCTCAGAGCAGTAGGAGCAGCAAAGGGCCCGTCAGCTGCCCTCCACCCTCGCAGCTAAACGGGGTGAGGGGAAGGGCCTGGGGCAGCTCACCCCCACACTGCATCTCGGCCCCTGGTCTCCCACCATCATAACCTCCATGCATCTACAGCAGGGAGCCTGGCCTCCTGGATGACCAATGGTGCCGGTGAGAGCCAGGGCTCCATCCCCAAGGATACACTGTGCTCAAGCACTTGCTGCCCCCTGGAGTCCTGTCGCCCGGGGGCCCTGCACAGAGCTGGGGCAGGGACGTGGCCTCACTGGGCAGAGCCACTGTCTGACCAACGTCCTGTATCTGTGTCCCCCGGTGCCGCAGACCCTGGCTACAACTGACTCTTGAACCCTCAAAAAGTGGCCGCTGCGACTGAGGAAACTTTTTTATTTCATTTAATTTTAATTAATTTTAATTTAAATGACCACCAGTGGCTAGTGGCTATCATGTTGGACAGGCCAGTTCTAGAGCTGCCCCAAGTGTGGTTCCACAACCAGCAAAGCAGCATCACCTGAGAACTCCTTGGAGCAAAGCCCCACCCCAGACCTACAGAATTAGACTGCATTTTAACAAGGCCCCAGGTGATTCCTATGCAGATTTTGACCTCTGAGGAGCATTACTCTGGAGTACAGCCAAGAGCAGGGGGGCAGGGGTGAAGGAAAGAGCCTCAGGCTAGTGGGCTGGAACCTCTGCTGCCTCTTCGGACCTCAGGACCTTGCGTGTTCGGGCAGTATTGGTACTTACTTTGGACGCCATTCTAACAGCTTGGCTGTGGGACTGTTTCCAGCCTGCGGTAAATTGGCGGCCACAGCAGACGAAAGCAGCTGGAGGCAGATTAGAGCATCCGATGCCACTTGTTTAATCAGCACCAAGGGCCACGTGAAGGGAAAATGTGATTGCCAGCACCATACTGCAAGGGGAGACCCAGAGCATCGCTCTGAGGCCGTGCGGGATCTCTCTGCTGGGGTCCTGCAAGCCAGGGCAGCACTCCACAGCCTCACTGCTAAGTACACCGTGGTGTCTGCTGTAATGAAACACATGCTACAGACTCATGAAATGTAACGTTCGAGCTAAAGAATAAAATGTTTTATTTATGGGCAAATGTTACATCCCCCTGCAGGGAGATAAGTTAACACGTAAGCCCTTCCCACTCCTGCTGGGACTGATGTGATGCCAGCTTGTCCCCCTGACATCACGGGAAATACGGGCACAGAGGGAAGGGGCTTAAATGGACCAGCTTTCCGACCTGTCGGATCAACTGTCAGGAGGTTGATTGATGGAGAGGGCTGCATTCGAGAACTTTTTTTTAGCTTTAAAGAGACCACAGCTGGTTCTGACTAAGCTAGGAAGGATTCCCAGCCCTTACAAACTCCATCCTTCACGGATAAGCTTGCTCTTTCTTTTCAAGAGTCAATCAGCAAACGTTGATTGAGTTCCATCTGTGGGCCAGGCACTGTTCTAGGTGCTGGAGGATTAAAAAGTATGACGTGAAGTCGGAGAGCTTGTCCTCAAGAAGCTGGTCCCATTGGAGCATAAACATGCACACGAGTAGTTTCAGGAAGGGAGCAGAGAGGCGCAGCAGTGGTCCCAGAGGGCTTCCTGGGGGAAGTGAACTGAGTCCCTCTAAGCAATGAGGAGGCCCGTCCTGAAGACAGAGGGAGGTGAATTCTAGGAGAAGCAGGGGCTGGCGTGAGGTGGTGGGATTTTACCGCAAGCACAGCAGGAGCAGTTGAAGACCGGAGTATCACTGGCACAGAGGAGGGGTGTTCCCAAAGCTCATCCGGCTGCCATTCAGAGAGAGGCCTGCAGCTTTGGAGCAGGGGTTGTGGGCTCCCGGTGACAGAGGACAGAGGCCCTGGGTTCAAGTGGAGATACACAAGAGGTCAGGGCCACAGGGAGCCAACAAGTCTCTCTGCGAGTCAGATGCTCACATGGATGTCGAGCTCTGTTGTGTGAGCCAGTGGGTGACCAGTGACATCAGGTTGTGCCACCAGGAAGGCTGAAGGGAATACTGAGCAGTATTTCTGTGATCAGTGTTTGTGCAAAATGGAGACGCCGCTTCTGTATCGACAAGGAACAACACTGGACTGGCATTGGGAAAGTGCGGTCGTCATCAGCCTATAGAACATGCTGGAGCTGCAGGCCTGGCACAGCAAGGATCAGGGGACAGCAGGAGGGGCCGGTGAGGGTGCGTGGTTTTTGGCTGCAACCGGTTACAGACCATTGGCGGTCTGATAGGGCCCTTCAGAGTCAGGGCAGAGATAAAAGCACAGTTGGGGGTTCCTGATGTTCACCTCCCAAGGCCCCAAGAAATGCGTAGTTTCAATCCCTCTGGGCAGGGTGGTATGGTCCATACCCACCAGGGCCCATACCCTTCTGCTCTGCTGTGTCCCCTTGCCCAGCACGGGGCCTGGCAATAGTAGGGGCTCAATGAACACTCACGGAGGGGACAGAGATGCCTAGGCATGAATAAAAGTGAACCCAGCGGTGGAAAGGCCCAGGGATGGCCCAGCTGAACCCATGCTGCCACTTAGGCCCCAGCGTTTCACCAAGGAAGAGGCTGATGTCCACCAAGGAAGAGGCTGATGTCCACCATGGGACAGGGACTTGCCCAAGGAGAAACAGTGGTCTGTCCCTTGACAAAAAGAGGTGATCAGGTGTCCTTCCTGGGTCTCCAAAGCCAGGAGCAGGTGGAGCCAATTGCAGCAGCCCCAGGCCCAAGCATATGCTGTGCACCAGTTCAGGGCTGTGTTTTCATGCCATTCCTGGGAGGGAGGCACGGTGTCACTCCATTTTCCGGCTGCGGAGTTCGGGACCATGAGCCTGACCTAGTTAGGCCCCAGGACTGGCACTCTCATATGCCATGCCATGCCCTGCACCAGAACGGCTTGGAAAGCAGTGCCCGAGGCCCGGGCTTGGCTGAGCAGCATGTCCGGTGACGGAGAAGGCCCAGCCCCTGGCTCTGGGCCCAGCTGGGAGATGAGGCCTCCCTTCCCCAAGTCCCAGTCTCACTGTGCCTCTGCTGCTCTCAAAACTGGGGTGAGTTTCAAGGGATTTGAGTTTGAAAGACCTCCATCTGGGTACAGAAAACAGACTTGAGGCATGACCACTGGCTGAGGGCTTGTTGCTCTCCGTCCCAGCCACCCCGTCGCTGTACTCAGGAGGACTGTCCTCTTATGTCAGACATCAGGGAGAGAAGATGGAAGTTTTGCAAACCTCCAACATCAGGGTTTTCATACTGAAACCAGCAATATATTTGTGACTCAAGGAGTCAGGGGAGAGAAACCTGTGGCTTGTGGGTATCACACAGCCAGGTCACAACCTCTTCAGTGGCCTCTTCAGTGACAGTCTGCTCTCAGGACTGCAGCTGCACTTACTGTGTATGAAGCTACTAAAAAGAAAAAAAAAAAAAACCATCCACTGCTTTTTACAAAGTTATCTCTACAGATAATCACAGGAACAAGTTAGATCATCTAAGAGCTCAACAGAAGCCCATCAGTGAACAGGCAGGAGGATCGCACACTCCCTCCGGCTGATGTTCACCTCCCAAGGCCCCAAGAAATGCGTAGTTTCAATCCCTCTGGGCAGGGTGGTATGAATTGGTTGGCAGGCCAGGCAGGGACACCGTGTGCACTATCAAAAGGCATGCTCTCCTCAGTCCTGAGCCAGGCCGCACGGCTTGGCAAGTAGAGTAGATGCCGGACACCCGGCAAGCAGGGCAGGGATCTCCTTCAAACGGTAGCAACAGGCACATCTGTGAACAGCAACCTGCTTTCGCAGCTGCATCCATATCCTCCTGCCACCCATGAATTCAGCTCACCAGACTCTGTGTCTACCTATCCACAGCTGCACAACTGTGAGACCAGCCTCACTGGTATTATCATCCTGTTTTAGAAGTGAGACAATGGAAGCTAAAAGACAAGAATGATTGGTTAGTGTCACCAGCTGGTAGGTGGTGAGACTGGATGGAGAAGTGTCCTTTTCATTCCACTCTCAGGACAAAGTGGCCCTGGGGGAAGGGGCAAGGTCCACTGGTCACCTGCAGTCAGAGGCCCATGTCTCCCTGCTCTCAGGGTTCTGTCTTTCTGGTCCCATGTCTGGGACACTCAGCAAGTACCCCTCCTCCCCACATGATTAAACCTGCTTCCCCGCTACAGGCTCAGTTGTGCTGAACCACAACTGCTTACTCAGAGGGGTGAGGCCGGTGCCTTTGCTGTGGGCCTAGACTGAGGCTGTCCACCAGGGCTGGAATGGCGGCCTTTCGTGAAGCATCAGAGCCCAAAGTAGATGAGCCTCAGCCCCCTACAGGAGGAACACGCAGTCCCACTGAACGATCTGGAAAACAATTTGGTGCCTTATTCTGGTGTAACTGGAAACCTGCTCTAACTGGGAAACGTGGGCTCTGCTATGCTGCTCAGCAGTGCCTGAGGCTCCCACCAAGGAGGTTAGAGAGACCCCTGCACATCCCACCTACTCTTGGTTTAAAAATCTGTCCTCAGGCTGGCAGTAGAGCCCACCTGGATATTTACAGCAAGAACACCCTCTATACCAAGGGGCCCACCAGGCTAAGGGACCCGCAAAGCCAAGGGACCCATGGGACCAAGGGACCCACAGGACCAAAGTACCAACAAAGTCAAAGGACCCACGAGGCCATGGAGCCACTAGATTACTAGAACTGGTCACCCACTGGAGCAGGGATTTGCAGATAGAATTTGGGGTGTGTGTGGACTTAGATCACAACAAACAAGAACATTTTTATTTCCCCAAACCTCTAGATGAATTGAGCATTTCCTCCACTATGAATGCAAGCAACAAACCCCAGTTGTACTGGCCACACTCGGGATTCTTTCCCAACAGAAATCACTGGTGTTCTGCTATCTCCTTACAGGCATCTTGAGATACGGCTGACGTTCCTCACTGCTTCAAAATTACGGTAGTTTTTAGATGCACTGCTTCATCTCAGTTGATGGGCTAATAAAGAAACATCATATTACAACTTGAAAAATGTGTTGCTAGCCCTATTTCAATATAATTGATTTCTTTTGTAATCCAATGCACTTTATTTTATATATTTACAGACATTATTCTGAGAAGGGGTCTATGGCACCAAGCAAATAAAAACATGAAGATCTCATGTTATCCAAAGTAACCTTCAGGATAGTGGAAGGGGAGGTGGGCAGGGAGATGGGATGACTGGGTGACAGGCACTGAGGGGGGCACTCGACAGGATGAGCACTGGGTGTTATGTTGGCAAATCGAAATCCAATAAAAAAAAATACAAAAAAAAAAACAACAACAACAACAAAGTAATCCTCAGTGTGGGTTCCCCATGGGCAGAAGCTATATGTCACATACCCTGGGGGTGGCTGGGTAATATCTTTGAAATACAGATTCCAGGGCCCATCACATATTGGGAAGGCTTCTCTGGGAAGCCAACTCTGAACTGAGTTCAGCGCCTTTGGGATCAACTCCTGTGGAAGAGAGAGGAGGGAAGCAAGATTGGGCAGACGGAGCAGAAGTAGCTTGCTAGAGGCCCCAGCTGACCCCACATCCCATCCTGAAGCTGGATGTTGCTGCTGAGTTGTCCTAAGTTGGGGTCAGGGGGCCAGGCCTTTGCACCCCTACGTTGGCCAGTTACTGGATGCAATCACCCTGGGATGGGGAAATGACCTTGGGCAGGCCACTCTATCCAGCAGAGGCAGTCCCCATAGAGGGCTGATAGCTGGGGGAGAGTCACTGGCTCCTGGGGGGCATCTGGGTGGTGGCCTGCAGTCCACCACGGGTTCTACCTACTCCTGGAGCAGCTGAATCCCTGGATAGAGTCCAGAGTCATCATCTTTCAAGCTCTGCCAATGGTTCTGATGCTTGCCAGGTTGGGAAGCCCTTGATCCCAGGTGGTAAGGGTGGGAGAGGACTCCGAGTTCATGGAATCCAGACTTGTTGAGGGCCGGGAGTCTGCTGACCTGATCTTCTTGCCCCCCAACACCTCTCCATGTATTAATGTCATGTGACAAGCATGTTAGGCGCTGGGACACACCGGTGAGCAACAGAGACATGCTCCCTGTCCTCGGGACGCTTATACTCGGGCTCTCACACCGTGTCCACACCGGGCCTGCTCAGACTCGTGGGCCATGGGAGCCATGCATCGTGCTCAGATTTGTGCATGCCTGGGGGCCATGCATCCTGCAGCTTCTCTGCAGGGCAAACTGGCCGCATCTTCAGAACCGTAAGTGTGGTTTCAGCATTTCCACCTCTAGATGTCCATCCTGTGGACAGACCTCCATACAGATGACCTATGCACTGGAATATTCACCCAGAAGTTATTTTTGCACGCAGGGGATGCCTGGGTGGTTCAGCAGTTAAGCGCCTGCCTTTGGCCCAGGGCGTGATCCTGGAGTGCCGGGATTGAGTCCCACATCGGGCTCCCTGCATGGAGACTGCTTCTCCCTCTGCCTATGTCTCTGCCTCTCTCTCTCTCTCTCTGTGTCTCTCGTGAATGAATGAATGAATGAATGAATAAATGAATAAATAAATAAATAAATAAATAAATAAATAAATAAATAAATAAAATAAAAAAGCCTCCGTGTTCATCAATGACAGGTCGAATAAAAGGAATCTTATGTAGCTATTTATAAAAAGAGGGGGTTCTATATATGCTGATATTAAAAAAATAACAGCCCTACAAGGCATATTAGGAAACAAAGAAGGGAGATGAAGAACTGTGTTTACAGGTCATAATCTGGGTGAAAAAATTAGAAATACCTATGTGAATCCACGAAAGTTTTCAGCTAACCGGGAGCTTTAAGAAAGAGGGAATCAGACTGATTAGAAAAACAGATCCCATTCAAGGTTTTTCAGATGAAGAGAATTTAATTCAGGAAATGGCTAGACAACATGATACCAGAGGTGAGGAGCCAGACACAGGGAGGGTAAGGCAGCCCAGGCACCGGCCACCCAAGAACGTTGCTGGACCCAAAAGCAGAGGACACAGCCTGAGGCTGTTAGCAGAGCTGAGGGGTTTCAGTCCCAGGAGGTCTGGAGCCCTGGCAGACCAGTCCCCCATGCACCAAGGAGACACAACTGGAAAAGCCACCCACGGCAGAGAGAACACGGGAAGCGAGGGCTTTTCCCCTCCTACCCTAGAACCCCTCCACTAATCCCAAAGCCCGCTGACCCAGGACCTTGGGAAACAGGGATCTGCAAGGGTGGCCTCTTGGGGTGCAAAGATCTGGGGAAGGCAAGGAGCAGGTCCATAGGGCAGCATGGTGGTGCCGTGCATGTGAGTGTGTCTTCATACGGGGCAGACAGCCTCCCAGAGATCACCTAAGAAGTGATACCGTGTTTGCCACTAGGAGCTGGGGACCCAGAGGAAACCTAGTTTGTGGTAGGTACCCCCCCAGCACTTTTGTTTTGCACCATGAGTACATACCACCTATTTGAAACGAGATGCTTGCCTGACGTTCACATTTGGTATGTTGGAAAGGCCAAGGCTGCTCTATTTTAACCCTGGAAAACATCCTGCCAGCAAAATCTGCCCCAGTTCCCCTGTGTGGACCCCGAGGGACAGCACAGCATTTCTTCTGTATGAATTTTCCACGGTGTCCTCTTCAAACCGCCTGGCTCGAGGAAGGGCGGAGGGGCGGAGTGCGAGCTGGAGGGGACGCTTCCTGTCATCGGCAGCTGGCCTGCTGGATGATCTCACTGCACATCTGCAGCCACTTAGCAGACTGCCGGGGAGGGCCTCAGCTCGCAGCCTGGCCTGCCCGCCGCCTGCAGGAGGGAGTGCCCCCGACCCTGCACACACGCTCCGTACTGGACACTGCACGCAGGGGGTGGCAGACGGTCCCGGGGCCACCCCATCTCTGGACACGATCCCTTGTTGCTCTTGCTGGACTCCAGGGAGTGCCAGGGAAAGCGTGGACTCAGGAGGCGGGTGTCCAGGGCCGCAGCTGGTCAGCCACAGATGTGGGGCCACCGAGGGGTCACAGAGGCCTCGGCCCAGAGGTCTCTGCCTGGCCTCGCTGGACCGCCACCCCTTTGGGGACCTCACAGCAGACTGCCGCTTGCCCTACTGAAGCCATCCGCACCTGCACCTTGCAGGCTAGCAGGCGGGGTGCTCCCGTCTCCCCGAGAAGTTCTGCTGGGACCTAAGTGTCAACAGTTGTGATTCTTCCCACACACAGCGCCTCAAGGATTCTTGTCTTCCCTGTCTTCAAGTATCCCCATCCTGAGACCCCTAGGGCGATCGGAGACTCCAGCAAGAGCACCCACATCCCTGGGAAAGCCTGGGGCAGCCCTCCTGTCCCGAGATCCAGAGGCGGATCTGCCCCAGCTCCCCTCCTAACTCAGGGCAGCACCAGCAGCGGGGAGAACTGTCCGCTAATGCTAACATCCTGGGCAGGTTTCCTGAGAGAAGACGCTCACAGGTTCTCTGGGCCTGAGCCTTCAGCTCCCCCCCGGCAGGCCTCTCAGCTTCAAGCACACATGAACCCCTGAGAGCTCATCCCCGGTTCTGCTCAGCAAGCCAAGAATTGCCCCTGAGGATCACGACGACCAGATCCATAGCTGAAAATGCTCATCGTGCCTCTGTTTCTACAGGGGAGTCTCCCAGGAAATGTTCCAGGCAGGCCAGCTGGCCCACATCTCTCCGCCCACGTTGGGGCTTGCCCTCTCCAGTCCCTGGGGCTGGTGCTGCCCAGGGTTGGTGCAGACAGAAGGAGCCTGAGGCAGCATTTACTGCAATGGCTTCATTTGCCATCATACTTGTCGTGGGCCTCACCCTGACCTCCAGGGTCACCGCCCACAGCCTGCGTTGCCCACCTGGCTGGCCATCTGTGACCACGGAGCTTGCATAGAACTTCCCCCAGCCACTGTCCCTCCCTCTCCCTCTGCTAACACCTCGTGAGTGCCGTTCCCCGGCAGGGAAACACGGAGATGGAGACCTGTCCCTGTCTCCTGCCCCCGGGCCCCCTATCTCCCAGGACCACATAGTACAGCAGAGGAGACGGGTGTGCACTGAGACGGTTACAGCCAGTGTGGTCAGGGCTCTGCTGGAGCCACATTCCAGGGACTCAGGAGGAAAAGAAAACCAGAGGAGAAAGCACTGAGTTTGCCCGAAGGACTCGGGTGGAGTTCCAGTTATCTTTTGCTCCAGAAGAACCTGTGTGTGTCTGCAGATTCTAGGGCGCAGGAATGGGGGGCGGGCACTGGGGGGCTGCCTCCTGCCTGCCTCGTGATGCCTGGGGAACTACTGGGCCGGCTGAAGAAGGGGCTCCACTGCCCCTTAAAGGCCTCTGGGTGGGCTCTGCAGTGTGGTGGCCTCAGACTTCCTACATGGCATCTCAGGGACTCAGGGATGAATGCCCCAAGTGAACAAGACAGATGCTGCACGGCCTTTGATGACGTAGCCTCTGAAGACACACAGCGTCCCCTCCAACACTTATGACTGGTCAGAGTCAGAGCTGTAAGGCCAAACTGATTCAAGGTACATGGACACGCAGTGGGTCTCTCATGGGGAGGAGAGGCAGGAGATTTGTGGGCATGTCTACAACTGCCCAGAAGAGGTACCCCTCAAGCTGAATTTCAGAGGCAGACTAGAAGTTTGCCAGATGGACGAAGTCAGGGGGTGGGGTCCTAGGCTGAGGGATCAGCACATACAAAGGCCCAGGGGCATGAGAGTGGATTGCATTACACAAAACGAGTCCTGAGTCCCGTCAGATTTCCCAGGAGCTCACGGAAGACATTCTTCCTGCCAACTCACAAGGCAGCCATCCCCTGCTGGTCCTCCCCAGACTGCCAGACCCCAGTGCACCCCAAGCTCATCACCAGCCTTACCGTGTACCAGGTACCAAGCCTGTGCCTCAGCTGCCCAGCCCCCCTTGGCTCCCGGGGCAGCAGCAAGCACACAGGGGATACCACCTGGGAAAGGTTTTGAGTGGAGCCCATCTGGTCCCCATGCCGTGTTCTCATCCCCGGCTCTTGATTTAGAAACGTCGAGGCCCCAGCCAGAGCTTTCTGGGTTTGGATTTCCAAAGCTCTGAAGGCTCTGTGTCCACTGGCTGGAATCCCAGCAATTCTTTCCATAATAGTTAGTTCTTTTGATTGTAGGCATAAAAACTCAAACTAGATTAAACAAAAAGGGAAATTACTGGTTCTTGTACGTGGAATGTTCTAGGAGTGAGTTTAAAGAATATCAAACAATAGCAGAATTCTCTTTCTCCTGATCTCTCAGCTGTGTATTTTTCCGTGTTGGCTTCATTTTTCAGGCAGAAGCTTCTCAAAAGTAACACCCGATGTCTCGAAAGCTCTACCCGTAGCAGTCAGACCCAGCAAACCCAGTGGAAAGAGGGCATCCCTCCCTGAATGTGTGGACTGTAATCACACAGAAGGGTCTCACTGGCCCAGCCTGGTTCACATGCCCTTCTCAGAACCAATCGCCACGGCCATGAAGATGTGGTATTCTGACTGGCTGGCCATGACTGAACCAAATGCCGACCCCAGGTTGGGATTGAGAGCCTCACTGTAACCACACAGAATCACTTCATTTAAAGAAAAGGTGAGGGGGGTCCATAACCAGGAGGGGAAAGAAGATGTGAAAGACAAACAAAATTTAGCTGCCAAGGCCTCCTCCCAGGGCCACTAGCACAGTTGCGTAGTTTGTGCACTGCACAAACGGGGGATGGGATGCCTTCTGTGTCTGCCTTGAAGGGGCTCCTTTATCTAATCCACACAGAGGTGGCCATGTGGATGACTGCTGGCGTTTGCAATGTCCGGCACACTTTCCTTTCCTTGGTGCTGCAGTACGGCCTGGAGAACTCCTCCTCACCTTCATTTCCTCGTCCAAACCCTACTCCTCCATGAACTGGCCAGGATAAGTCATGAGCTCCTCATGTGCCCACAGAACTGTGGCTTCTGCCTCAGACGTGGTCATGCAGGTTTTCAGTTGTGATTCCTTGTCTGTCTCTTCTGGCCAAAGACAGATTCCTCAAGCACAGCACGTATGGCCACTTTGCACTTCCAGGAAGGGAGGAGGAGATGCAGGTGAGATCTGCAATTGAACAATCACCGAGGAATGAGAGCCCTCCACTAGGTAAAGAGAGGCTGTTGGCCTGATCCTGCGTATCTCCCAGCCTCTGCAGACATTGCCTGAAGGAAGGGCCTTGAATGCTGTGTCCAGAGGGCCACCACCCAAAGCCAGAGCTCTAGAAATCAAGCGCCTTTCCCCAGGAGCCCTCTGGGGAAGAGAAGGTGGCTGGGCTCCATCTGGGCCTTGCTGAGGACAGCCAGCAATTGCTCCAGGGCTCAGCTGGAGCTCCTGATTAAAACCAGATCCAGGAGTTGGGGGCCTTTGGTGAAACTGGATACCTATCTATGTAGGCAAAGGAAATGCACCCTGGGAGGGAGGGAGGCTGGCTGGCGGCCCAGCAGTGCTGGGCTGGCGGGAAGGCCCCCAGGACTGCCATGTGGGGTGATGACAGCGCTGAGAAACGGGAGTCCCATGGAGACTCGGGGAACACACCCACTTGTCTGTCTTTTCTTTCCATTTCCTGCTCTTTGTCTGCTTCTCTTCACATGGAAGACCTAGGTTCAACCCCACCACCAACTCATTCATTTGGGGCAAAGTTATTCCATCTCTAAGCCTCAGTTTGATTGCCTGTGAAATGGGGGTGGAAACTGCCTTCTTGGCTGGTTTCCCGTAGGATTAAAAGGAATGCTATGAACAGTGCTTAGTACGGGATCCTGTGCACAGTGAGGCCTAGGTACTAACTGCTAGGCCTTCTCCCTCCGTCCTTTTCCATAGAAGCGATCTGATATTGTTAAACTGCAAACAAAACCCTTGATTCCAGTAGGGGAAATACTTCATGTCCCTGACAGGTAATGCAATGTAAGGTGCACGGGCTCCAGGTTCAGATCACCCAGAATTGTAACCGTAGCTCTGCCATTTACCAACCGGGCGACTCACTCCAAGGGCATGACCACTCTGAACCCCGCGTTCTTGCCACAATGGGGAACCCAGTGACGCAGGTCCTATGCAGGCCCCAGGACTGCCGTGCAGCCACAGGCTGGAGCTGACACCTTGCAGGTCATTGGTCATGCCTCCAGCACAGTGTTTTCCTTCCTTTTCTCCCATTTGGTCCTTCTCTGCCTGTTTCCAAAGTCACAAGGCAAATACTTTCTGGGGAGCAGAGGGTGGATAGTGTTCAACCCGCAAGAGAACTCTGTGACCCTTAGTTTAGGTGGTCTATCTGAAATCACTTGGGGAACAAGAAAATTCACGAAAATTCAGATTCATGGACTCCAGCCCAAACATAGGGGATCAGATTCTCTCACTTTCTAAATGAAAATGTGTTTTAAATTTCCAAAGTAATAATGCCCATTCTAAACGACTTCCAACAATACAGAAATAACGAATAAACACACCCAATCCTCAGGGGTAACTGCTGTTCAGTGTGGTGTGTGTAATCTAGGGTCTTGTGTTTTTCCTGGAAAGAGTGGACCATATAGTTGTCCCCCCCCCACTAAACAAGAATCACCATCGCTCATTTTTGGTCAAACTTCACATAGCTTGAGCATCTTTCCACAACAGGACATGTAGGACCGCCTCATTCCATTAAATAGCCACAGAGAATCCCATGACTGTCGTGGTCAAAGTGACCGTCCCCCCAGGGGTGGATGCTGTGGGCTCTGTCTGCCTGTCCTGCGCAGCCAGTCAAGCCTCTGTCCCCCAGCTTTGTGCAGAGGGGCAGGCAGAGGCCCAGAGTCTCGGGAGGGCAGGGGCAGAACCGGGATTGATACCTCTGCTCCCTGACATGCTCTCTGAATCCAATCACAGCACACGTTTATGTTTTAAAAAGATGTTCAAAGGGAACTTAATATCTTTCTGAACCTTCTCCTGACAGTAGAGAAGAGAAAAAAACTCATTACCTATCCCATGCGTTTCTGAGAACTGGATTTTTTTCTCCAACTTTCTCCGAGTTTTTGCCTTTCATTATATTCTTTGCAAGAGTTCATGACTCCATAAATATTTCCTACACATTGTTTCTGAAGCGAATGTTGTTTTTGCTGGCATCCCGAAATCCTGTTCCCCGTGGTACAGCTGCTCTGTGAGACCTGGCGAAGCCTCACTTTAGCCTGAGACCCCCTCCCCCCTATGCACCATGATTGATAGGTCTCTCCCTCTGGTAAGAACCGATGGAATTAGAAAGCTATGGCTGTCATCTGTTTTGCTGTTAAGTAAATTTCTCCAAGTCCTGTAGGTAGCCTTTCCAGAAGGATAAACGATCCACTTGTCAGGGATAGAACATGTAATGTTTGCAGAATCCTTGTGAGAATTTGCTCTTTGCCCAGAAACTAAGCTCCATATTCCGACTAAGCAACAGGCCCAGGAAACCCTCCTCCCCGAGGTAAGAGTTTGATTGGAAGTGACCCCTGCCCATAGAGTCACATGCTCTTGGAAGCTTCTGCCTCCACTGAGGCCCCTGCACCAAGGGGCTGGTCAGAAACGGCTCGGATTCCTGAGTCCAAGGGAAGAGGACCAGCCGCCCACAGTGCTGGGAACATCTGAAAGTTGTTAGCGCCGTCTTGGGCAAAAGACAGTACAGACGAAGGACGGAGTAGCTCTTGTGCTTGTGGCCTGCCTCTGGCCTTCAGACTCTGCTCTCAGACTGCTCAGACTCTGCTTCTATCTTAGAATCAAAACTAGAGCCCTCTCCCGGCCCTAGATGCTGCCTCCCGACAGCAGGGCTGACACAGGACACGTACCCAACGAACATGGGGATTCTTGTCACACAAACGGCAAGGACATTCTCAAAAACAACAAGGCTCCTACCAAAGGCTTCGGAGTAAGTTCAAAGAGGCTTCTGCTGGACAGAAGAATTACCTGCTGTCAATCGTGGACAGCACCTGCAGGGGAGCGAAAGGCAAACATATTTCAATCTACAAATTTATAGTGACACCCCCAAAAAAGTTAAAAAAAAAAAAAAACAGCAAAACCCAAAACACCAAAATGCATTGGTTCCCTTTGAAGAATGACAGGAGAACCAACTCCTTACTTTGAAAAGTAGTAGGTACAGAGAAGAATCCAACACATCTCCTGCTTGTCCCATGTAACCCACCCGGCAGGATCACCACATGGTAGATGAGGGGGCTTCACTTCTCGTGGAAGTATCTAGCTATAAATGAAGAAATGCTGGCTTTAGGATACCCTGTGTCCTAACCTCCAGTGAAGCCATGGATCTCGGCAGCCACCACCGCTGGCTGCTGACAGCACGGAGAGGAACTGGATCTTCCGAGTCCCCTAGGGAGGTACTGCACACACGGCCTCTGCTGCAGTCTCACAAGAAAAATCAAGCCTGAATCTGCCTGAACTTCTAGACATACCCACTGTTTTACAAGAAATACAGCAAACAACACCGCGGAAATGTAACCATAAAAATCCAGACTGTGAGAAACTTTACAGGACAAAAACCAATCTCTCCAACAAACACACCTAAAAATAAAAGGAGGTGGTGGTGGGGTGAGGGGGAATTAGAGATCCAAAGAGACTTAAAAGAAAGATGAATCAATCACAAAGTACTCTCCTTTACAAACCCGATTTGAACAATCAGGCAAAGGAAGTTATGAGACAATCAGGAAGCTTTGAATATTGGAAGGATATTTGATGATATTAGGAATTACGTTTAATCTTTAAGGTATGATAATCATGGTTACTTTTAAGGTAATTATCAACTTTTAGTGACATACACTGAAATATTTATAGATGAAATCATAAATTGTCTAGGATTTGCTTCAAAGTAATCCAAGAGTGGGGACTGTACATGAAACAAGATTGGAGACAAAGATTGTTGAAGCGGGTAATAGGTGCATGGAATCATTATACTATTTACTGCGGCAGATACTTCAAATTTTCTATAAGAGTTAAAAATAAATGAATAAATAAAGACAGGGCACTGTAGAGAGAGAACCTCCGATCTTGACAAGCCCCTGAACAACGACCCCGGCGGACTTGTGCCCTGGGTTCTAGCTATCCACACCTGGGATGCTGATGATGGAGCAGCTTGAAGGCTGGGATAAGCACAGCGGTCTGTGCAATTTACAAGTGTGCAGTAGAAGAGAATTTCACATGCACTCCAGGTGCCATGCAAGGAACTCTCCAGAGACTCCGTGAAGACAGATTTTCTCCCAATGACATACACCTTGGAGCACAGTGTATCCTAGATAGTAGGGAGGGCAGACACAGATGCAAGGCATGTTTCCAACATGACGGAGGCCGTTGCTGGCCCTAACGGGCAGGTACGCAGGTACGGCAAGGGTACCAAGAAGGCAGGAAGGTGGCCGGAGTGCACCCAGCTGGAGTGGGCTAACATCTCTGAGGGGCCAGAGCGGGTCAGGTTGGTGCTGTGCAGGCCACCTTCCTAAGCTTGTAGCCCACATCTTCTCTGATGCATCCTTGCTGCTCACTTCCAGTGCCAGTTGCCATGGTGACCGGAAGGGGTTGAAGAGGGCAGTGAGGAAGATGTTACCATATGAATGGGGTCTTGCATAAGATACTTCAGCATCACTTTCCTGGAGGGGGACAGCACATTGTGTAGTGCCACTGTGTGGCAGTGTCATGAACACAAGACTTCCTGGACATCTGCCAGCCAGACAGGCCTCTGACCTTCTGTTGCCTCCGCCTATTAGTGATGATTGTGTTACTTCCAAGTATGGAAGCCACTGTATAACAGGCTTAAACAAAGGGCTTTTTTCTTGTCCTTTTTTCCTTAATCACACAGCAATACCCTCAAAGAGGGGTGGGGACTGTATTATCTCAGCGACTTGGGCTGGCATCTCCGAGATTCTCTCGGCGTCTTCCTCAGGGGTGTAAGATGGCTGCACCAGCTCCAGGTATTGGCTCTCACTCCACACTCTGCCACAGGCGGGGGTTACCTCCTGGGCTCTGCTCCCGGCATCCAAGCCCGGAGCCGACCTCCCCTAAGTCTCATGGTCAACTCCACGCAGGGTGCAGCGGTGCCCTTCGGGGCCTTCGGGGCCTCCACTATGGGAGGTGGGCAGGGAGAGGGCAGGAGACACCAGGGCAGGCGACCAGCCGAAACCTTCCCGTTTCTCCCAAATGGGGTTGGGATGTTGGCCGCCTGCCCCCCAGACGGAGCAGGTAACGCGTGTCCTCTGCGCCGCCTGGCCTCGGGGACAGGGCCCAGGGACTCTCGGCTCTTCCAGCGGTCAGACAAGCCGCAGGTGCTACGGAGCACCAGGCGGGCCGGGCCAGAGAGGCGGGGCCAGGGCCGGAGAGGCGGGGCCAGGGCCCGAGGGGCGGGGCCAGAGAGTGGGAGACCCGGCCCGGAGGGGCCAGGCGACGGGGCCACAGAGGCGGGAGGGGGCCGCGGAGGGGGCCCCAAGCGGGCGGGCTCGGGTCTTGGAAACGCGAACCAGCCAAGGCCCAGACGCAGGAGCAACTTCGGACCGGCGCCGCACAGCCGGGCTCACGGGCGTCGGGGAAGCCCAGCATACTGACCCTTCACCCCAAACCCCATGGCCCAGCCATGCCGGGGCGCCCCACCGCCGCCTTCTGGCTCCGCCCACGCTTTGGCCCCGCCCCGCTGTGGTCACGTGATGCGGTCTGGGGCCCCGCCCCCAGCGGTGATTGGTTCGGGCGGTCATGTGACCGGACCGCTGCGCAGGAAACCCAAATGGAGGGATGGGCTGAGGGGTCTGGCTTCGTGGCGGCCCCACCTGCCCGGTGTCGTCGAGGTTTACCGGTGCTGCCGTGGAGCCGAAGTTGGCTGTGTTTCGGTTTCTAGCACTGGCAACCTGAAGGTGTGCCCAGGAGGTAGCCCTTGCCTTTTCTGTTGTGCCTGGCTAGGCCAAGCAGGGGGTGGGGGTGGGAGTGGGGGTGGGCCTTGAATGCCGGGCGGAGTTGGACCTCCCAGAGCTCGAGCGCGGGGATGCGAGGGCGGCAGTGAGTTGGGAGCAGTGTTGTAGATGACTGAGGACAGTGACACCGCGTGGGTTTTCGTCCCCCGTATGTGCCAGGCAGTGTGTGTGCACCAGGCTCTGGGGAGCTCGGCGCTCCAGAGTCAGTGGGGACACGGTGCACGTGCTGCGGGTGACCCGGGCGTCCAGAGGTGCCCGCGTTGGGGCCTCGGCCTGGGACTCGATTTCCGTTCGGGTCCCGACGTCAGGGTGGGGACGTCCAGCCCCACGTCGGCCGCTGCGCTCAGCCTGGAGTCGCCGGGGACTCTCCCTCCCTCTGGCCTCCCCACCCCACCCACCCCCTAAAGAGAAGGATACATGTGTGCCAGACGTGCCCCATGTGCCCTGTGACTAAAGAACGTGATGGAGACACCCTAAATCCCGGTCAGGAAAGGGGAAGGCCCTCCTGCACCTGCCCTTCCACCCGGACCTGCCCCCTTTGGGCTAGATCCGGAGAAGAGCCCAGAAGTATATACCCCAAGACGTCTGAGGCTTCACTCTGTCCGTCCCCGTTGCGGAGCTCCCAGCACCCGTAGTGCAGTACAGACACGCCAGCCCCGTCTCTATGCCGACCTGACTTTCACCCTTTCTTTTGTGGCCAGCTTGGGCCCCTCACCTCCCTCTAGTCTGACATCCTTGTGCAGGTTAGCCATCCATGCAGCCTTCCTCTCCACCGCACACCAGGCCAGGTGCTCCCTATCCTTACAGGCCCAACTTGACCCCCTTCCTGCAGGAAGCCATCAAGGAATACCTCTAACACTTGCTCTCTGCTATAGGAAACTCATGTTGGACTGAGTGTGGACCTGGAGCAAAATGTTAAGTATGTCATGGTGTCTGTACCCACTGTCCAGGTGGCACTCAGGCTGTTCCCATGAAGGGTTTTGAGAAGTTCTGGGACATGCAGAGGTCACTCAGGGTCCTGGAGAGAGTGTATAGCCCAGTGTTAGAGTCTCTTCTACCCATAATCCAGCCCTGCTCTGATATACCAGGGCCTAGTGGATGGGGCTGAGAAACAGTTGCTACCAGAGCTGTTGGTGTGCATGGAGGGCAGCACAGCCCAGACCATCCCTAGACTGCAGGTTGTAGGATGTGAGCTGTGTTCAAGATTCAGCAGAAGACCCCCTTCCCCACACAGTTCCACGTAAGCAACAGAGTATCTGGGAGACTTTGAAGTTCTGCAAGAGCACTGTGGGGACCTGCACTTCAGAAGTGTGAGGATTTAGGTAAACGTGTCCTCATTTACTCTCAGGTCGTGGTGCCTGGCCCTTAGATAATCTGCCCCATGAGACTGTGAGCTCTTTGGGGGTCACTGTCTCCTGGCCTCATCCATCCCTGCACGTGTTGGTCAGCTAACTCTAGCCTGGCTTCGCCAAGAACCCATGTACCTGAGAGCAGAGATATGCCCAAGAAGCTGGGAAAACAACACACATGAGGGCAGGAACCATGGGGAGATAGACAATCCAAGGTCCACATAAAAGGGGGGGGAAGCTGTTAGCCCCGTGGGAATGTCAGTTCCAGGATGCCAGATTTTCCCAATTTTTCTCCTAAGGAAACAGAAATCCAGATTTTTATGTGAAATCTCCTGATTTTAAAATGTAAGAGTTGGCAACTGTGGAGTGTCATCCACGTACATGTTCAGATCCATTCTGTGCCTGGCAGTGTTCAGGGAGGGTGACTCTCGAGGACAGCACCTCACCGGCCCTTGGATTCCAATTGGGTGTGGCCAGTGGGCAGCACGGGTAGATCAGAGATGGAAAGCTGGGAGGTCAGGATACTTAACCCTGGGAGGGCGTGGAGTTCCGAGGCAAACTCCACGCCCACTCCCACCCCTTATGTCACTGGGGCCATGGTTTGGACAGTGGCTACGTCCCTCCACGCACGGCCACAGCTCCTATATGGTGGCCTCTCCCCTGGGCTTTAGCTCTTATGATCTGGGGTTCTGTGTGCCTTCTGTTTGCAGGCGCAGCAGGTAACAGCTCCTCTGTTGCTAGTCTGAGGGCCACCGCATCCTTTCTAATTCTCTTCATCCTATCCAGGTCAGTGCCTATGTAAACTATCCCTTTATTCTGGGATCCCCTCAATATACCTTTTGAATGTACCCTCCCTCTCCTGCTAGGACACAGACTAATTCTAGTGGACAACGCTGTGAAGCCCAAACACACCTGGATCTCAGTCTAGATCCAGCTGGAAGGAGCCTGTGTGCTCCACCCAGGGGACCCAGGCAGCAGGCTGACACTGAAGACACCACACAGGGCAGTGCAATGCCAAGGACCGCGGGTGCACAGTAACCCATGCTGAAACTGAAGAGGCAGCTCAGGGAAAGGAAGAGCCTTGAAATTTGGCCAACCAGTTTAATGATGGGTGGAACCATGCAGATGCCAAACTACAGAGCACCAGGGGCAGGGGCACAGAGGCTTTGGGTGGGGGGGGGGGCACCACACCACCAGCACAGGGAGAACAGGGCTCTTGGGGAGGCACAACACCACTGGCATGGGGAGAACAGGGTAAGGGAAGGTCCCCGGCAACTCAGACCTAAGGACATTTCTCAGGGGAACATGCATCCCACCCCCAAAGCAGGAGCAAGCCGGCCGCCTTCACTCTCGAACATAAATTCTCGTGCAGACCACGTCATCGGCGCCGAACGTCTGCAGAGAAGGAAAAGCAATCAGAGCAGATGCCTGTGCAGATACGTTTAAAGCATATCACTAATAAGGCCGCTTACGGCCCCGTTAAAGACTCTTTGTAACAGACATTCAATTTCCTGTGCCATGTGTTCATGCTAACTGCTAAGGTTTTTTTTTCTTTTTCTTTTTTTCCTCCCTTAAGCTCCGTACTGGCAGAGAGGCAGCTGTGGTGTAGAATTCTATGTAATTTCCCTTTGTTTCTGGAGCCTGTGAATACTGACATAAATACTTGGTTTGAAAAATTAAACTGAAAGGGGAAGATGTCACACTGGACATTTCTAAAGTGGCTCTGTTGCTTCACATGACTTCAGGAGAGCAAGGGTCCTGTGCTGACCAGTGAGATGGGGCCTTGTTGAGGAGAGCGCAGAAGCACCTTCCAGGGAGCAGCTGCCCACCCCTCAAGCCACCCACAAGCCAGAAAACTGGTCTGAGCTGTAAAGGCCCAGTGCTGGCTCCCAGACCCAGCTCTGCAGCATACAGCTGGCACACTGGGCACTGCCCTGCCTCTTGCTGGTTTGGAGTGGAAAGGAAGGGTTTCAGATGGGTGGAATCCAACAGGATGATCCCAAAGTCTCTTTCCAGCTAAAATTTTACGGTTCTTTGTTTGCTGTGCTGTAGGCACAAGCCATTCCACAGATGGAGGTTTTCCTTCTGGCCCCTAAAATGGTGTCGCCTGTAAATAAACTATCAAAACTCCCCCAAACTAGCAATTATGCACAGGCCTGCTCTCTTGGGCTCCCACAGGCAGTTCAGTATGTTTGTTTCACAAACAAAACCAAGAATCAAAATTGTTCTGTAGATCTGATGCAGGCATGTCTGCAGATGTACACCGTTCAGTAGGAGCATCCCTAGCTCTGCAGTTCTCAAAGGGGCATGAGGCCTGGGAGAGGCTGAGAGCCTGGACAGACCTGGACCTTTGCCTGCCCTGGCCTGTCAGCTGGCAATCAAGCTGAGAGGCAATCAAGGAGCAGGTGCTATTATGCCAATGTGTGTCTCAGGGAAATACTAGTCATGAGTGATACTCAGAAGCAAATGTCCATCACCAACTCCTTTTCCAAGTAGGGAGCTAGCTGCTCATACCAGCCCAGGTGTACTTGCTCTGGACACCTCCTCCGTCTGCACCTGATTCTGTGCTGGGAGGAAGGCAGGGGTTCCCACCATCATTCACCTCTAGATGTGCCAACCTCTCAGCTCTACAACCATGGAGTGTTTGGGGTTTGACTCCTTCCATGGATCTGACCATCCTCGTATCTGACACCTCCCACAGGCCGACACAAGAAGAAATCACATTTCCAACCATATCTGAAACGTCTTTCTCAGCTGGCACCCGTACTGAAAGACTCCTGCAAGAAACTCTAGAAATGTTCCAGGGTGGTTTGAGGGAAGATACTCTGTTTTCACGGAAGGCAGCTTATAGCCCCCGGGGGACAATTTACTGTTGGCACGGGGAGCACTTATTTCAACTTAACTAGGATAATTTGCCTCTTGTTATAAGGAGATGGCATCTCCCTGCGTTTTGGATTTATTAACGATAACAACCCTTGAAATAAAAGCCCATATTTCAGGTCTCAAATGCCAAGGATTAATGTGCCCTTTGAGGGTTGTCTGGTCGGCTGAGCCAGGGAAGGATGCAGGGGTGGAGGTGGGGAGGGAGGCACCGTGCAGCAGTGTGCTCTGGTTGCTTGCATGTTACCAGGTTAATAAAATCATACTTTCTCGTGGCAAGACAAGCTTGCTCAACCCGCAGCCATGCTCCAGAACTCTCGTACCAGTGAACCTTTTGTTCTGTTCCTTTTTCTCTAAGTTCCACATCTCAGCCTCAAACTCCTCCTCCAATTCCATCAAGTATTCCTTCCTAGAAACAGCATTCACTAGGTTGCAAAGTAAGCCAGTCCCCTTCTCTATGAAAGCAGACAGTGCTCAAAATGAAATCCGGCAGAGGAGGACAAGAGGAGAGCCTAAGATCAAACAGCCCCAGTTAAACTAATGGAGACGGCTCCATTCAGGGTCTGCTCTCAGGATCAACGTGCAATTTCAGGGCTGAGAGCAGCCGGGTGATCAGACTTAGTGTCAGCCCTCACTCTACAGCCACGCCCAGGTCACACAGGGAGGCTACCCCACTCTGCAGGCTCCCTCCCCAACACTGCTAAGATGGGGCCTCAGGCATCCTGGAGGGAACATGGTAACAATATGCCTGATGGAGAACAAAGGATATCATTTCCTGGTTACCCACACAGCTTTTCCCTTTTCTTGCGTGTGTGTGCATGTGTGTGCGTGTACACTTGGTGCGTGTGTGTGTGCGCGTGCATGCATGTGGGGGGTGTGTGCATGTGTGTGTGTGGGTCTGGCAGGGGTGGGGTTGCTGCAGGGAAAGCCTGGTCTACTCTGAAACACAAAAGAAGAGGGACTGAGCCTTCCCCTGTCCTGGCCAACCTCCTTTGCCCCCACACCTAAAGGACAAGGAGGTGTGTGATTAAACGGTGGGGGTTTCTAAATTGGCCTCACCAGGTGAATTTTGTGTGGCCAGGAATGTTTAAAATGTTTTAATCTGAATGTCTTTCAGGTGGGGCCCACCCTTCCCCTAGCCCCACACGGTGTTTCACTCAGACCCTTCCCCCATCAGCACAACTCGCCTGGCCCCTGAAGGCCTCCGTTGTTGGTAAGTTTAAGGGTAAAAATGCTCTCTGAGGCTCCCAGTGCTGACATACTAAAATTCCTGAAATCTTTCCCTGGCAGCAAAATGAGGAGTGAGAAGGGGGGAAAAATCCCTATGCAGAGTGAAAATCCCTGGGGCCTCACAGCCAGGGTAGGGTCAAGGGGGAGGCCAGCTCGGAGAATCCACCAAGGCTCCACTGGATGCACAGGGAGGACACTGCAGCCTGTCATAGCCCTGCTGTGCCCCCGTTCCACGCTCCTCCCAACCACACCATGGAACGATGATTGCCTGTGACCTAAACTGTCACCTCGAGCTTTCCGCTCACATTTTAACCCAGGGTAAAGCATTTGCGTGGCGCACTGTAGGCATCATCTAGGGCTGTGGGGTTGATTTAGGGGTCCATGACCTCACCAGGATGAGCTCGTCGTTGGCCAGCTCGCGGGTCCAGTAGGTTTTGGGGCCATCCCCCTCAAGGAGAGTTTGTGTGCAGTGGATTTTGTTCTCATTCTCCCAAGTGGCCAAACTCTGTGGGCAGGAAAACCATTCGTGACATTAATTACAGTCTTGGCAGCAGGAATAGAGATAACAGTGAGCTCCGGAGAGTCACTGCTATGGAGAGAAGCAGCACATGGTCCCCGTCAGCAGGGCACAGAGCCCTCTGCTGCGCCCTATGGAGTTCACAGATTCAGGAGGCGGCCGGTCACAGGTTTTATGGGGAATAAATATTACCTTGTATCCCCCCAAGTCTTCCCCCATCACATACAGACACACACACACACTCAGGGGAACCAGCAACGCTTGAGGCATGCTTTACATCTCCAGTAATGACATTTACAGCACGCAGTGATTAATTTATGTCAGAATGGACTATCACTTCAAGCAATTGGGGTATTAAGGACAAGAACTTTCCCATCAACTGTACTATTGTAGGACCACTCAGACACCACAGCCAGCAGATCCAAAGCCCTCTCCACTGCACAGAGTTGGGGATAACACCCTCCTCTCTGTGTGCACTCATCAGATGCAGCACACTCGCTGCTCTGATAAACCCAAGTGTCATTAGCTCTAAGGATAAAAACACAACCACTTTCCAGGCTAGGTCCCAAAGACAAAACAATCTGATGCTCCTGGAGGTGGGAGGTGGGGTTTTCCCCAGTCTGCACAAAACAGAGTGCTCGACATTTGGGTGGGAGACCGATTCGGGATGCACACATATTTACTTTCTGACACTTGCCAGGCCGGCGTGTGAACCTGATTTTTACCAGAATCACCATCTCTGGCGGTAGCTGGATGTCCCCACCTGAGCCCTGCCAATTGCCAGGCCTTCTCCCCGTGATTCCAAGATGTTCACTCTTACTACCCCCAACCACTCTTTTGTGTTTTCTAACAGTGCAGTGGCGAGCGGCTCAGATTCTGCCAGCTCTAAGCCTGGACATGGCTTTCTGGCCACTCGGGTTCTGGGGGCCAGCTCCTGTGGCCGTGTCTGTGTGTCCTCCTCCCAAATCCAGAGCCCAGAGAGTCCCACTCTGCAGATCAGACAGGCACCACTTAGGGGAGACTTAATTCCTCACTTTCTGGAACATTATTAGCATTTCTTTGTTTTTCACACGGGAAAGAGAGGGAGACATTTTGTCACTTTTTAAATAAGTGGTAGCAGCAGCGACAATTTTTCCATCTACGCTCAAAATACAGGACTAACTGGCCATTCTATTCAACCAGATGTAATTTTTGCCCATCTGAGAAAGGAATGTACAACCGCTGCTTCACTCCATTGGTTCATCCCTGGGGCCAATATACATAGAAATGCAAAACTCTGGCCCTTGAGGACTAAAGCACTTAATCCATCTTCCCAGCCAGAATCTGCCTTGCTTTTGTAAGGATCCCGCCTTTCCCGTTAGAAACCAGGCTGAGGGTCGCACGGAGAGGTCGACCTTGCTGGCTCACAAGGCTGCTGAAACTGGATCCAGGGTGTCCGGGGTGGGGGGGGGGGTGGGGGTCAGGGATCGGGGACCCCGAAGGGGCGCTGGGGGGGGCGCGGGCGCTTGGTGCTCCACCTGCGACAGGAGACGTGGCTGACAGGAGACGTGGCTGCGGCACGGCCCCCGTGGCCCCGCACCCACCTCCCGCCCGCGTCCGTGCCGGCACCCCCCGCACCCGCACCAGCGCCCGCACCCGCAGCCTCATCCACACCCCTGCCCGCACCCCCGCGGACGCCGCCGCCCGGGGTTCCCCGCCGCTCCGGGAGCAGCTGTGAGCGCGGAGGAGGCGGCTCGGGGTGGGTGGGGGCGCGCTGGGGAGGCCCCTCTCCCGAGCCCAGGGCAAGCCGCTCGCACGAAGAACCCTCTCTGCCCGCCCTTGCAAGGGAAGCACGCCCCAGCTGCAGGAGGAGGCAGGGGCGCGTTGGGCTGCGGCGGCCCGGGGCGTGGAGGGGGCGCGCCCGGAACGCCGCCCGCTTCTGGGGCCTCACCCTGCACTTGCGTCCGTCCACCGTCTCCTCCTCGAAGCCTTCGCCGACCTTGAAGTTGATCTCGGTGGTGCGCACGGTGGTGGACGTCTTGATGTAGAACTGGTCCCCGTCCTGGCGGATCTCCACGTGCGGCTTGGACGCCGCCGCCACCGCCACCTTCCTGAGCATGGCGTTCACACCTGCAGGGCAACGAGGGCTGCGCCACCGGACCCCTGGCCGCGAGCCCCGGCCGCAAAGCGTTCCCGCGCCTCCCCTAACCCTCGCCCCAATTTTCGGGAGGAGAAACTGAGGCTCAGCGAGGGCAAGTGGCTTTCCCTGCGCAGCGCGATGAATTCGTGGCCGGGCCCGGCCTCACAGCGAGTCTCCAAATGGCAAGTCCCTGGTCCTCCTTGGACTCCAGCGAGAGTCCTCCTCGCGCTGACCCAGCGCAGACAGGCTGAGCCGTCGGGGGGTGGGGGGGACGGCGCGCGGCTTCGGGGCTCCCCTCACCGCCGCCCCCGGGGTGGCCCCGGCACGCTCCCCTTGCCCTCGCCCTCGCCCCGGGGACTCCCTCCGCCTGGGCCGGTCCCGGAGCCTGCGGGCCCGGGCACCCCGGAGCCGCTCGTCCTCGTCGGCGCGCACCCACCCGCCCGCTTACCCAGCGCCTTGAGGAGCTCGTCGAAATTCTCGCTGCTGCGCATCTTCCAGGTGCCGGCGAAGTTGGGCATGGCGAGGCGGCGGGCGGCGGGCGGCGGGCGGCGGGCGGGCGGACAGCTGCGGCGCGGCGGGCTCACTGCGGGCTGCAGGGCGGAGACTGACGCTCGGCGCCCGGCCCGCGCGCCCGGAGTCCCTGGGAGGGCGCCCCCCGCCCCGCCCCCCGCCCCGCCCCCGCTCCGCCCCCGCCCCCCGCGGCCCGCACCCGGCCTCGCTGCTGCGCCCCTGGCGCCCGCACTCCTGCAGCTGGGGGACGGCCCTGGGGGAGGGTGGGCGCAGCGGGGCGGGGCGGGGCGGGGAGGGTCGTGGAGGAGCACTGCAGCATTCTCTCTACTTGTGTGCACTTTGAGAATAACCGTAATATAAAGTGAAAATGCAGTGTATGGTGGGGCCAGCAGAGTGGCGAGCCGCGCTCTCCCCACTCCGGCCTCACCTTACGGGCGTGCGCAGCCGCTGTACCCCCACTCAGTGCTGGATCCTATTCCGCAACCCCCCTCCGCACACACACCCGCGCAGGACCAATGAGAGCGATGGCAGGGGAGGGAAAGCCGCAGTCCCACGACCCCCGCCCAGGGCGCGAGGGGCAGGAGGCTGCCTAGGCCGCACAGCCTCGGGACCGGCACCCTGGTAGGAGCAGCCCGTTCTGCAGAGAAGTGTGGCTTGCATTCTGCAGAGGGGTTCCCTTATCTTCTCCCGTTGCTCCCAAGTGTGCACCATGCTTAACACCCCCTTCAGTGTCCCCAGCAAGAAGATACGCCACTTTTTGGCTGCCTGGAACGTGCATGGCTGACCCCAAGTCCCTGTCCACTGTACCATCATCCATGCCTGAGCCAAACTGCACAACTCAGGATTCTAGAGCCAGCTACACACTTTCCCGAGGCCACTTCTGCCCATGCCGTGCCCTCTCCCTGGAATGCCCCTTCGCTTTCCTGTCCGAGGTCCTAAAATCATGCCCATTTCTTCAAGTCCATCTCTATGCTCTCTTCTGTGATATTCAGTTTCCTAACCAAATCAATTGTTTTTCTCTGAACCCACAGGATCCGTGTTTGGTTTTGCTCTTGTTCCAGTATTTTGCTCTTGTTCCAGATAGTATCCCTGCTATCTATCACCTGAGCTCCTATAGGGCAATGACTGAATGTTCATCTTTTCCTCTCTGGCTCAAGCTCTGCCAGGTGGGGCTCCATAAATAAGCATCGATTTGAGAGGATGTAAGTGCTTTGCAGCCCGGAGGACGTGTGGGGGGAAGACCCCCAGAGGTCTGCAGGATTCTGTTGACCACCTGGTGAACAGGGCTCTGCTGTCTGCAGGGGGCTGGGGCTGGGCTCCCGCGCTGGGGCCCCGAGGATCTGTCTTAGAAAGCAGCTGAGGATAAGAGAGGGCGGAGAGACCGTCACCAGCTGGAAAGAGATGTGGGTAGGGCTGGGCTTATCGGGCTGAGACGCCAGCAGTCACACAGGCCCACGTGCTTAGGTGAGCCTGGTGGTTGGTTCATTTTGAAATTCTTCATCATTTTTGAACAATGTGCATTTTCATTTTGCACTGGGATCCACAAATTATGTAGCTGATCCTGAGTGTGGGAGGCAGAAGATAAGGTGGCCATCGAATCAGACTCATTTCATAGAGGGACTGGCATCTCTACAGTGAGGGGGCAAAACAGGGGTGTCACACAGCTTAGGCAAGCCCCTACCCCAGCCAACACTGCTCCCCATAAGGCTTCTGCATCTTAAGAGCAGGGCCAGGGAGGGACATCTGGGTGGCTCAGCGGTTAAGCCTCTGCCTTCAGCCCAGGGCTTGATCCTGGAGTCCCACATCGGGTTCCCTGCATGGAGCCTGTTTCTCCCTCTGCCTATGTCTCTGCCTCTCTCTGTGTCTCTCATGAATAAATAAATAAAATCTTTTAAAAAAATCACATGAAGTCTCTGTTTAAAAAAAAGAGCAGGGCCGGGGAGGGCCTGGGGCTCCACAGGGGGGACTCGGGACCACAGGGAAAACCCTTGAGAATGGTCAGAGGGCTATGGATAAGGCATCATGTGACCAGCAGGTCTTGCAGCAGAGGCAGTGGATGGGCAAAGGGGGGGAGAAATCATGGTAAAGGAACAGAGGGATGGGCAGAGGTGCCAGGTGACAGGGTCCACCATCCAGCTGGGACTGCCATGACAGCAAGACGATGGTGAGTCTTCCCAGCACAAGCCAAGCATGGGAGCAGAGTCCAGGAATGGGGAAGGCGGGCCAGTTCAGCATTCACATGTGAGGTGGTCCTAGGGTCCTTGTGAGCCTCCTGTTCTTACTCATATAGTATGGAGGTGGTCAGGGTACAGGAGGGGCCAGGACTTCCTGGAAGCCCTAAACCTCACCTTCCTGGAAGCTCCTTCACCGGGGAGCACATGGAGAGGAGGGCAAGCTCCTGTCACTGGCCTGGCTGCTTACGAGGTGGGGTGGAACCCAGCATGGAGAGAGCAGAAAACACCATTGCAAGGCTCCTGTGGGGCCAGCCTCAGGACCTACCTCCAGGTCCCTGCTGGTAACAGATCAGCTCGAGGCCTGGGCTTCCCTGCCAGCCTCCGTTCCTTCTCCTGCTTTACTCTCCTGCTCACTAACTCTTGCCAACCAGCTCTCTGAGCTGGGACCTGGGCTCAGCTCTGGGTTGGCACCACTGTATCCTGTCTTGAGGGTCCACTGTTCAGCTACAGGGGAACCTAGAACATCTGTGATCACTATGTGGACTGATGGAGCCTGGGAGGCAGGCAGTTATCCAGGCCTGGGTTGAGACATAGGCCTGTCTAGGGGCATATGGTCAGAAAGGACCATGTGGGGACACCTGCGTGGCTCAGCAGTTGAGCATCTGCCCTCAGCAGATGGATCTGGGATCCAGGATCTGGGATTTAGTTCCACGTCGGGCTCCCTGGATAGAATCTGCTTCTCTCTCTACCTGTGTCTCTGCCTCTCCCTCTGTGTGTGTCTCTCATGAATGAATAAAAATCTAAAAAAAAAAAAAGAAAAGAAAAGACCACGTATGTAAAGACAGGAGCTATAACAGCACATATACACGGGCGACCCATGCAGAGTCTGAAGGGGTAAGGCAGGAGGTTCCAGGAGGTGAGCAGAAGTCATCCCACTAAGCACGCAGGGCCAGAAGCAGTGTTCTCAGAGGGGGGGGCACATGGGAGGCTTTTAGGCAGAGGTGAGCTGTGGTCCTATTGCTTTTTGGTGAAGTGGCTGCCACTTCAGTGTGGAGAATGGATGGGAGGGGCTGCCAGGAGGAAGCAGATGCCCAGGATAGGCAAGCAGTGGCACCACGGCTGGTGGACATGGGAGGAGGTGGCTTAGAGAAGAGGCCTGAACCCCAGTCCTCACAGCAACACAGAGGAGCCTTCTAGAAATTCAGACTCGTAGGCCCCAGCCCTGGAACTCTGGATTCAGCAAGTCAGGGGTAGGGCCCAGGAAGCTATGTTTGGCAAGCTTTCCAGGCAATTCTCCTTATACAGCCACAACTTGGCCCTGCATTAGTACATGACCCACTGCACCTGGCAGGGCAGGAGAAGGGGCAAAAAGAGCCCAGGGTGACTCCCACATTCTGGGTTGTGTCTCATCTGCTGCTATGGGTCTATTTGGGATGTGTTGGGTCTGAGTCATCTGGGGCATCCGGGACCCCGTGGGCATATGGCCCTGGAGTTCAGGAATGAGGTCTGAGCTGAGATGGGGGTGGGGGTCACCCGTGTGCAGGTGCAGGTGAAGACATGAGTGTGCACGAGATGCCTGGGAGGCCAAGGAGGAGAATCTCAGCGTTGAGCGGCCAATGGAGCAGGGAAGAGTCTAGGAAGGAGGAGGGAAACCAGACTGTGATGTCCTAGCAGCCAGGGGCACTACACTTTACAGTGTTTTACAAAAGGAAGGACGGACTGCGTCCCAAGGACTAGCTGGGGTTTTGTGTGTTGGCATTTGGGTGGAAGAGTTTCGGTGTTTACTGTCTCTGAAGGCAGGAGGCGTGCAAGATGGTACAGGTAGTAAAGGGGAAACAATGGGACCTAGAAGGCAAGGTGTGGTGTCCACCCGGAGCAGGAAGGGTCCAGGGGCTGGGGAACTAGAGGCCAGAGGTTCCTGTCGAAATTGGGTTGTTTCCTGGCCACCAGGAGATGGGGCTCCGCAGAGGCTGAGGAGGGCTGCAAGGTGAGAGCCATGGGGGAGCAGGAGAGGTGAAAGGGGCTGCAAAGAAGCAGGGCCCGGGGCTCTCCTCCCACAGCTTGGGGACCCCAGCATACAGGGTGGGAGTGAGAGGCATAATGCTGGGCATGTAAATGGATGCAAGGGGACACAAAGGACAGCTGGCTGAGTGGGGGGAGGGGTGCCTGAGACTTCAGAATGGAGCTTGGTGGGGCAGCACCCTGTGCAGGTGGCCCAAAGGGGATCAAGCCCTGGGCCCTCACTGTGTGGCTCAGGGAGACTCAGCCCACGCTGTCAAGTGTGCAGAGGTGCTTCCGGGCCGAGCATAGCAGCCCAGGTCAATATCACGTCCTTGGGGTTCCAGCACATTCCCAAATGCCCCCTGTGCATGTGGCACACCCACACACGTGTACTTACAGTCAGGATCCCCTTTCTGTTTTGGTTGGAAACACCAATCTTTGAATCTCTAGAGCAAAGACTCTGGGAACATGAGATCCCGGCGGCTCACCTGGTGTCCTTGGAGAGATACTGTGGGCCTGGCATGGAGTTCAGAGATGGAGGGATTTGGCCCTGTGATACACGGCTGCTGGGGAAGATTAAGTTGGGGACCATTCAGTAAGTGCTGTGAAGGGCAGAGAGGCCCAGGAGAGGACAGTGGACACCCTTAGGCAGGGCTCTGAAGGGGGACAGGTGTTTCCAGTGCAGAGTAGGGGGAAACGGCCTCTGGGCTCCAGGAGGGGCCAATCTGCCAGGAGCTCGCTGTGGACACCTCACCTGGGGACGCAGGGATCCCCGAGTCCAGGCCAAGCCAGTTGTCATCAGCAGCCGTAGCTGCCTGTGGGATGTGGCCAATCCCTAGTGTTTCCTCCCCGAGGCAGATTTTTCTGAAGCAAGAGCCAGGGCTGGGCCTTCTCTTCAAGACCCCTTTGTTCTCAGGCTGGCAGCTCCTGCCTTTGCAGACCCCATGTTGCCAGCAACAGGCTGGCCAGGCCACTGACCTGCGTGTCCCTGTCCGGGGCATTTCTGCTGAGCTTTGCTAGTCTTGCCTGGAGGCATGCCAGAGCCTCAGCTTCCCAGGGGCCGCTGGCCTGGCCCCATGCCCTTAGGCGGGCCGAATTCGTGCTGGAAGAATGGGGGTCAGAGTTCAGTCCCTGCAAGCTGGGGGCTCTGCAGAGGGTCCCGGTGGGGGTCTGTAGGATGGCTCTGTGGTGGCGGCTGGGGCCACTGTGCCGCCCAGGCCAGGAGTCAGGAGAACAGGCCAAGAGCTGATATCTTGGGAAGCCTGAGGATGGGGCCCCACTCGTCCCGCTGGGTTTCTTCTAGGTTAATGGAGTGGAAGGAGCTCTGGACTGGAAGCTGGGGTGGGGGGGGGCACCACCAGGGGTGAAGGGGACCTGGGGACATGGAGCCCCCTGGTACAATGAATACAACTGCCTAACATTCTGTGAGCTTTTACTGGGTACTGGGCACTGGGCATAGGGGTGTGCATTCATTTATTCATTCATCCTTTACCACTGATCTGTGAGTGGCACTCGGTCCCAGATGAGGAAGCTAAATCACAGGCTATGAAGTGTCCAAGGTCACTTGGCCAGTGGAGACAGACCCGGGAGGGGCCCAGGAGAGCTAGCCCCAGATGCTGGCTGAGCAGGCAGATGGGGGGACTTGAGGCCCAGAGTGGGTTCTGGCCCCTGGCCAAGCAGTGGAGGGAGGTCCTCGTGCCTGCCCAGCAGCCCCAGGCGTCAGGCTCCTGGAGACCTCCCACCACCTCCATGCTGACCAGGGCGACTCTGCTTAAAACCGGCAGAGGAGAAAGGGCATGGCAGGTCCAGGTCTGTCTACCTGGACATTAGTTCCCAATCACTGCCAAGTGGCTGCTCATGCGGAGCAAGTCACAAGCACAATGAACCTCAGCCTGCTCCTCTTGTCCCTCTACCCCCAGAGGAAATGCAAGCACCACCGTGCCTGCTCTAAAAGCTAAAAGAAATTCATCCGTGGGATCCCTGGGTGGTGCAGCGGTTTGGCGCCTGCCTTTGACCCAGGGCGCAATCCTGGAGACCCGGATGGAATCCCACATCGGGCTCCCGGTGCATGGAGCCTGCTTCTCCCTCTGCCTATGTCTCTGCCTCTCTCTCTCTCTCTCTCTCTCTGTGACTATCATAAATAAATAAATAAATAAATAAATAAATAAATAAATAAATAAATAAATAAATAAATAAATAAATAAGAAATTCATCCGTGTGAGTACCACGGTTGTGAGCTGTTGGAATCTGCACCCAGTCCTCTCCTGGCCCGTCCACCAGCCACAGGAGAGCTCTGGCTCCTCCTTGGAGTGACTGCGGCACTCATTCAGCAGACATTTAGGAAGCACCTACTACACATGAGGGCCCGCAGTTCTCAAACTAACCCTGTGGGGTTTGCTATCATACCCATCTGATAGATTTGGAAACTGGGGCTTATACATTAGGTGACTCTAGGTCACAGAAGCCAGGATTTGAACTCATGGTTGTCTCATCCAGCGTCTGAGCCTCCTAAAAGCTGATAAGTGAGGCTGGTTCCCAAATTGCACCCTGCCACAGAGCAGAGGCAGAGCGATGAGCCAGCCCTGGTAATGGGAAGCAGGCCCTGTGCTGAGGAATATCCCACGAGATTCAGGAGCAGGAGAGGGGGGACGGTGCCATGGCCAGGCAGGGGCTTGGGAGAAGGGTCCACACTTGAGCTGAGCTTGCCGAGTGAACATCTCAGACAGCAAGAGCACAGACCCAGTGGCTTGAAAGGCAGGGAAAGCCAAATGAAGGCAGGCATCTGGGAGGGTGAGCGGCGGCCTGACGGTGTCAGGGAGAAGTTGGGGAGGGTGAGCAGCCTGAGGACGCCTGGTAGGCAGGTGCGCAAGTGAGGTCCTCACACTGATTCTCTAAAGGGAAGATGCCACCAGCGTGGAGAAATCAGACTTCTGTAAATCCAGATTTCTGGCTCCTCGTGAAAACCTAAATGATGGAGCCACGTGGGGTGGACTCCATGTGCAATGAGCTCTTAGGTTCCCTCATGTCCCCCAGATCCACCTGTGGAAGTGCGCTAGGAGGCCGTGAGAGTGGAAGCTGACCCTGTGTGATGCGCACCAGAGGCAGGATGCTGTGAAGACACACAGGAGACATGGCCATCCGCTCACCACAGAGAGAAGGCTGCAGAGATCCTTCCCTCCGCACAGGAGCCACCCTGCAACATGATTCTGGAGTCCTGTCTCCAGAGCTGAGAGTCAATACATTCAAGTCTCTGAGCCCCCAGGTAGTGAGCCCGCGTTGGTGACGTCAGAGCAGCAGCCACCAACTCCACTGCTGCTTTCATTCTTCCTAGAACTTGCGTGGCCTTTGTTTCCATGGCGGTGGTTTTGGCATTCTTTGTGTGCGTGTGTCTGGGTGCATGGTTGTGGAGTGCAATCTCTGCGGGGAGGGGCTGTCTCTGCTCTGTGTGTGACATGCTGCATCTGCCTGTGTGTGTCTGTGTGTCTCCGACCTGGGGTCACCAACTGTCCCTGTTGGCCTGGGACTTGGGGGTTTCCAGGATGGGGACCCTCTGAGGTCAAGTGGGAAAGCCCTGGACAGACTGGGATGAACTGGTCATCTGTTTCCGGTATAGTCTGAGTACCTGGATGAACATATGCCACGACGGTGCTTTCTGTGCTTGTCCACTGTGTCTACTGTGTGCCCACTGTGTGTCTGCACTGTGCATTCTGGGACACTCTGCGTGGCTGTCTCTCTCTGCCCGTGTGCCTGTGTCTGAAGGGGATGAGTGGACACTGGTCCTTCCCATGTGGCCCGTCCAGTCGCATGTGTCCCTGCCATGGGCTTGTTGCCGGGCCAGGCCGTCCTGTGGCTCAGGCAACTTCTGAGTGCCTGATGCTCCTTTTCAGTCCAGCCTCTCCATCTTTGCAGGCCCAGCCCCAGCCCTGGGCCCTCACAGCAGACTATTGACAGGACCGGCCCTCTCTCCCAGCTCTGCGTGGCCAACACAATTCCTGGCTCTTCTCTCAGCACCCCTGTGTCCTCCATGACCCGTCCTGTGTCTCCCTCACAACCCCTTTCTCTCACAACCCCGCTATCCCCTAGCCCCTACTCAAGTTGTCTGCATCATCCCTGCTGGCATGTCTTTCCTCGTCCACCCCGTGGTGGAGTCCAGCATCTGGCATCCATGCCCTGCCTCCCACAGTCCGGGGTGGGCTCACCACAGGCAGTGGGAGCACAGGAGAAAGAGGGGCTCACCATCTATTGTGCCCCTGGGTGCCAGGCACAGGGCTGGGCCCTGCTGAGAGGGCGCCTAATCCCTCCACCTGTCCAGGGTGCTGCGAGGTAGGTGTCCTTGTGGCACCTTTTTAGGTAAAGGAAGCAGAACTCAGAGAGGTTGAGGCTCTGGCCTGAAGCCTCATGGGAGGTGGTGGAGCTGCTTCCAGCGGGCATACTCCCTCAAGTGGGGCTGCCCCGGCGCTGCCTGCCGTTAAGGGCTGCCATGTGTCTGCCTGCCCGCCGGCCTGGGGGCCCTTTGCGGTTTCCATCTGTCTTACAGGCGGCCTAGGCCCGGGCACCTAGCGGGCACTCCGTGGTGGTTTGCAGAATGAATGCCTGCTCTCAGAAACAACAGCCTCAGCCTTCATTAGTCTGATTTATACAAGCGCCAGGCTCCTCTGGGCTGCGAGGCTGGGGAACCGGCGACTATAATTTATCAGGAAACACGGCAACTGTCCCAGCTTCCCTTCCAGTGCAAAAGGAGAGGCTGAATTGATGGCCGACAGCCCTGCACCAGGAAGGGCCCCCGGCCTGGTGAACCGTGCAGAGCGGGCGGTGGAGGGGCTCGCGGGCTGTCCCCCACGTGGGCCTGTCCACCTGCTGCCTGGAGGTGGCCACAGGGGGGTCAGCTGCCTTGCATCGATCGCACTGCTCAGGGTGCCAAATGGTGCCTTTGAAAGTCCATAAAGAAAGAGACCCCATTCATCCCTGATCAATCTCCCCTAGCTGCCCCTCCCATGGCACGTGCGGCACGGCACAATGACTGCTCGTCACGGGTGCTCAATCACCATGGCAGGATTAATGGTTTTTCAGATGCGAGCAACGCCCACCTCCTTCTCCCTCATCCCCCAGCCGGGCGTCACCAGGACAATGCTGCTGTGGCTGGAGAAGCCTCCAGCTCCCTGTGGCCCTCCTTAATCGAGATTGACGGATGTGGGGCATGTGGGTCTCCAGAAGCCCCCGGGCTCCTGCGGGAGTCCCAGCCAGCTCCTCCAGCTGCCCCAGACTTCCCAGGTGTCGGAGGCTTCTGTTCTCCTCTCCCGATCAATGAGGCAGCTGGGAGAGCCCTGCAAGCCCCACCTGAGGGGCCTCGGCCTCAGGCCCCCACGACACTGGGTTCGTTCTCACAACTGGCGGCCCCTCTCAGGAAGGCCTCCAAGCGATCCTGAAGGCTGTGGTCCCCCTTGACCCCCTCTGAAGACAAACTCAGTGCCTGCCTTCTCTTCCTCTGAGGCTGCCCCAGCCTGGGCTTGGAGTGATGAAGAGGGCTTTCCTGGCCTATGATGGTGATTGCATTAGAGCTGATAACTCAAAATTAATCACCATAATAAGACCTGCCAGGCTGCTGAAGGAGCCCCACGGCAGCCCACGTTCCAGCAGCTCGTACTTCCTGCAGGCTCCCAATCATGTCCTCATCCTCAGGGCTCCCTGAGGCCCCGCAGGATGTGAATATTTAATTAACGTCCCTCTCCTGCTCACTGGAGTGTTTGTAAATATGATTCATGGGCCGTATTGTTACTTCAGCTGAGTGTTCCCAGCGACCACCCCCCCCCCCAGTCCCTGGCCTGCCAGCATCTCCAGGGCTGAGCTGGCCACCAGGCAGCTAGACCCCTCCCTGAGCTGCCCACACCCAGGTGCCCATGCAAGGGGGCATCATCCCAGGGACCCCAGGCCTGGACATGGCCCCCAGGGGGCAAATCACAGGCCTCATTGTTGGGACCAGCAGTTAGTTGGCTGGTCTTTGTGGAGTGGCCTCCAGGACCAGAGGCCAGACCAGGCTGGTTGTTCTAGGGAGCAGGAAAGGACCCCAACAGGAGGCATGACCCCTCCATAGAAACAAATATGCACAAGAGAACTGGACAATTACAGAGCAATTCCTCCTTCCACCAGCAGGAAGGAGGAGATACCAGTGCCCTGGATAGACAGTCAGATGAGGGAGCAGGAGCCCGGCAGGGCGGGGGCGGGGTGGGGAGGCTCTCCCAGGCTCCGTCATGTGCTTGCTGACCTTGGCCAGGTCATCGACATTCATCTTGGGCACCCTGGGAAGCCACAGCTGAGAAATGTGGGGGAGTTGGGGGAGGACATCTCATGGTGCAGATGGGGAGCCCGATGCCCCGCGAGGGACAAGGCCTCACCTACAAGCCTAGCCGAAGCGGGCCAGAACTGTGGGCCTGCTGACTCTCAGCCAGGATTGCCTTCTGCAACAGAGTTTGGAAGTGAACCACTTTATTCTTCCAGTGCCATCCCTGCTATGCTTGGTAGTCATCCTCATGGGACCAAGGGGTGCACTTCTCCCTGGGCCACAGTGCAGGTTCTCATGGGATGCTGCAGCCACGGCCACTGGCCTCATCTTCCTGTTTTGGGGGGTCCACCCTGGCGCTCTGGCAGGCTGACATTGTGGGGCACACAGGTGCTGGCTCTGGGGAGTGGATGGGCCTTTCCCACCCTCCTGGGACTCACACCTGCATCCCACCTCACTCCCAACCATGGCTGCCCCCCCCACCCCGAAACCATGGGCCCCTTCACGCTCCTGCTTTGTGCTGCTCTCCTTTCATCTGCCTCACAAATGCCCCCTCACAATTCGAACCCAGCTCACATCCTCAGGCCCCCGCGGCCCCATCACATCCCCTTCTGCAGCCTGAGAGCAGCTCTGGGCCAGGCACCCAGCCCAGGACATGCTAGAGTGACCTCAGTGCTGCCAGGGTGTGATAGTGACGGGAGGACCCTGTGGGCGGTTCTCAGACCCATTGTCCATGGAGCAGCTGTTCTAGGAGCTGCACATTCTTCCTCCCCAAGCCTTTGTCTGCCCTCTCCTCAGGGCCAGGAGCCTGACAAGGGGGTGGGAGGGAAACTGTGCATCTGGAGTGCCATCCCCCTCGATGCAGCTTTTTTGGGCCTCCCAGTCCACGGGGGGGGGGGGGGGGGGGTAGGCAACTGGGCAGTCTCCTTATCTGTCCCCATCCTGGGCTGGGGCAGGTGCTTATGGTGCTCAGGGAACCTCTGTCTGAGGCTTTGGGTCAGTCTGGGCGTCCTACCTTCCCCAGGGTGGGGAGAATCGAAAACTACATCTCAGAAAGGCCTGCAGGGAAGCACCTGGCTTTGCAAGGTGAGAGAGGCGAGCAGGATGGGGTTCGAGCTCCACCGACCAACCTGGTGGCTGCTCCAGGCCTGGGTGACCAAGGATGCAGTCCCTGCCTCCTTCCCCTCCTTGAAATGCCACTGTCACTGCTTCTGCCTTTGGCTTGTTCCTCACAAAGCTCAGCTACGTCCCCTCAGCTACCTGTCCCCTTGGAGATGGGGAAAGTGGGGTGAGGGTCCCAGCCGCAGTCACTTTGGGAGGCACAGCTGAAGGATGGTGGGCTGGGCTGCCCGTCTTCAGGGAGGCTGGGCCCAGCGGTCATTAGAGCCACCCGCCACCGGCCCAAGAGGGGGCTTAGGACTAGCTCATTACGGATGACCCATCCATCTTGTCTCTGCCCTGATGCATCCATGACCCCCAAGGGCGGACACAACTGTCCTGGAGGCTCTGCCCTCTGTGTGGGGGTGGGCATTGCAGCGGGAGAACAGAGTCTGCTGGGGAAATGTCTCTATTGTTCCAACCCCTTGCAGACTGCACAACACTGTGGGGAGACCTGCTTGGATGCCGGCTGCAGGGCCCTCCTGCTCACAGCTTGGGGCAGGTCACCTCCGTACAGCCTGGGGACTAGCCCCTCCAGTCCCTCAGGTGTTTGCACAGGTGGGGGGGGGGGGGGACGGTGAGCAAACACCAGCACTGCCCCTCTGACACCCGGACTGTTAACTTGTAAATGGCCACCATCCTGCGGGTCACTCGTGGGGCCCCCTTTGGGAAGGGGCCAGGCTGACCAGATGCTCGTGCCCCACAGTCCTTGTTTGTGATTTGCAGGCAGAGAGTTGGGAGTGGTCAGGATGCAGGAGCTACCTCTTACCTCCAGGTGTCTGTCATTCACTCAACAGGACGGGGCTCCACCGGCTCTCATGTTTTCCTAGTTCACTTGCCCTGGACCTCTCCTCCCCCAGCCCCAGCCCCAGCTCTGGGGTGCTCCCCAGAGAACCAGGCACCTGAGCACAGAGGACTTTCTCAGCTCCATGCTGGAGCATCACAGCCACGGATTTGCAGCTGCACTGGACATCACCCGCCACACACCCACACTGCCTGCATCCCAAGGTTGCCCCCGCAGGGCCAGGAGTACTGCCTACAAGATGCCCCCTCCATCTGTCCTCCCTGCCCGGTGCCGCCTTCCGGGCCTGGCCCCCTTCCCGGAGCTCCCATCTCTCCTGCAGGGACACGGCCAGCTTCCTTCCTCTGCCTGGTCTCCCTCTGGAGGACATGTTAGGCTTTGTCAGTGCCTCCCTTTTTAAGAATATGTTTCCAGGGACATCTGAGTGGCTCAGTGTTTGAGCATCTGCCTTTGGCTCAGGTTGTGATCCCAGGGTCCTGGGATCAAGTCCCACATCAGGCTCCCTACAGGGAGCCTGCTTCTCCCTCTACCTGTGTCTCTGCCTCTCTCTCTGTGTCTCTCATGAATAAATAAGTAAAATCTTTAAAAAAAAAGAATATGTCTACATTTTTAAAAAATTAAAACATTTTATAGAAGAAGTAGACAGTGGAGAAGAGGAGGTAAACGCATTGCTTGCCCCTTAGCGCTGGCCTCCAGGCCCCCACACCCGCTCCATGTGGTCAGACGGCATGTTCGTCCCGCAGTCCAATGGAATTAGCAGTTTCCAAAACCAATACGACGACTCAATGCTATAGAGCTGTCAGTTCTCTCTCAGAAACTCTGTAAAGTCAGATCAAGCCCAATCAAAATGCTAACAGAGAATTTCCAAATCTGGTGGGTTGGCTCTAGAATTTACACAGAAGAATCAATACACCGGGATCATTCTGGAAATGGAGAATAGTCCCAGCAGATACAAAACACGATCCTATAGCTTAATTATCTCGAAACCATAGAAACTGGCAGAGGAAAAAAAAAAAAAAAAAGAAACTGGCAGAGGAGTAAACCGACAAGTGTCATCAAGCGGCCGTAAACTGCGGTGTACACAAGTCTGGCACCTCCGACCCGGTGCCCTCCTGGCTTGGCCTCCAGCCTCCTGCCACCAGTGAGGATGACCGTGTCATCGGGGGCATGTGTGTCCACGGAACAGTGCAGCCCCTTGGACTGGGCGTTTAGGACTGGCCCACATTTAATGGTATGAGGGCCGCTGGGATGCAATCGCATCTCTGCAGGCTTTTCCTTCTGTGTCTTGCATTATTTCCTTTAGAGATTATCCCAGGAACAGGATTACGAGGACAGAGGGGACGACCAGGTGAAGGCCCTTGGTGAGGAAGACTGATGCTTTCTCACAGCATGGGCACCTCCCTGCCCGCGGTTCCCTTCCTTTCTTCCTTCCTACATCCACTGGGTGCCTACCAGGAGTGGGACTGGGGGCCCAGGTGAGGCGTGCGAATGTCATTCAGCAGGAGGAGAGACATGGAAGGGGGACTTTCAGGATCAGGGTAGTGACCCAGTAGAGTCAGTGCCAGGGCAGTGAGCCATGAGTCCAGAGGAATGGTCTCCAGTGGCCAGTCCGGCTGCCCTCTTAGGTGGCTGTGGGAGGTGGGCCAAGACGGTCACGGCAGGCCTCAGGGGCCAGGCCAAGGGGTCAAGGAAGCCAGGAAGGTTGGCAGCTGCCAGGTGGGGTCTCCACGCACATGGTAGCTGCTCCCCACCGGGGTGTCTCCCCTGCCCCTCAGTGCCCTGTGGCTGGCTCTGCCCACTCTGTGAAACCAGACAGCCCTCTGCATCCTCAGGCCCCTCACAGCTCAGCAATGGGTGGGAGCCCCTTGTGCTGCCTCATGCTCCCAGAACCTTGTCTCATAGTCACTCCCCATGGGGCAGGGGTGTCTGTGAGCTCATCAGGTCGGCTCCCAGCCCAGCTGCTGACTCCTGAGGGTTCTCAGGCCTCAATTTCCCTACCACAGAGAGAGGCATCTGCATCAGCTGGTCTAAGACCTGGGTCAGCCTGGACTGAATGCAGAGAAGGATTCCTGGCCCCGATAGAGGGGGCCGGGGGGTGGGGGATGCCCAGCACTGGCCCAGCAGAAACCCCAGCTGACTGGCACAGCTTTGCCAGGTTCCCTCTTTGGTACCCGTCCCTCCACCTGTGTCTGCTTAGACCTGTTTGCTGTGGTTGTGATAACAGAGGTAAGCACAGGCCACTTTGTACCTGACATGCAGCCTGAGGTCCGGCTCTGGCCCCCAAGGTCCATCCCCAGCTCCTGAGGTCCATCCCTGCCCTCGAGATCTTCCCTGGCCCCCAAGGTCCAGAGAATGAGTTCCGGCCCTGGCCCCCAAGGTCCCCCAGGCACTGCAGGCCTAGACAGGCCTCATTCATCTCCCTAGCAGGCCCGAGACAAAGGGCTGATGTGTGTGCAGATGGGTCTGCCCCCATTGCCCCCACATCATCCCTCAAAACCAGCACCGATAATGGGCCTCCAATGAGTCCCCCGTGGCCACACAGTGACGGGGGTCGGGAGGAATGACACATGCAAACACAGGAGCTAATGACAAAGCAAGCCTCTGGGGGATGGCCTGGGGAAAGGCATGGCTGCAGCCCCACAGAGAGTCCCATAACTCATCTCTGACATGGATAGATGATGCCTCTCAAACACCACTTGCCCCGGACACTGAGCTGCCAAATTAATTGACAAGGGGTCTACCGAGGCAGCCACTGCAGAGCAGCAGCCCCGTCCCCAGAGGCCTGACCCAAGGAGCCACCATGCCCTGGGAGGCCAGAGTTCTTCCTGCCAGGCCAGGCCCTCACTGGTCACCGCGGAAGGTCCCACATATGTGACTAAGGACATGGGGTCTTGGGGACAGCTGTGATCTTCTCCCTGCACACAGCAAGGTGCCAGAGCAGCTGCTGGAACTCGAATCTCCTCACCCCTCCCAGGTGGCCTCCCTTACTCTGTGGACCAGACCCTGCACCCCCAAGCCAGCCCCCAGCCCATTCCCCACCCTCTGAGCCAGCCCAGGGCCTGGCCTCCTCCCTCCGGACAGCCACTGAGGCAGGTCCAGAGCAAGTGTGGAACATGAAGTGCTGCTCAGAGCTGACCACTCCCCAACAGCCCAAGGACCTGCATGGGGGGCAGGGGGCTGCACACAGGGAATGAGGGTCCAATGCCTACCACCTCTGCTCCCCCATGGGGTCCATCAGCCCGCTTTTTGGACCTTGGTTTGCCTTCAGGAAATGAACTGGTGACCCCAGAAGTTCCGATTACAGAGACTTTTGGGGGTCATGCCAACCCTCTCACAGGTGAGAAAACTGTCGCTCAGAAGCAGCTGAACCCAGATTAGAACCTTGGCCACATAGAGTATGCAAACCTCCACTAGGCCCCCCATGGGCACCACTCAGGCTTAGGAGGGCAGTAGGGGTTCCAGGGAATGAGGCTGGACAGACTTCCAGAGTCCAGGTCCAGCTCGGGGGGCAGGTCAGGGGGGCTCCAGAGTGGGTGGGCCCCCCAGCCATCATGCCTGGGCCCCCAGGAGAGATGCGGTGCTGCAGGGACCATGCAGCTTCCCCATCCCTGACGGCCCAGCCCACCTGCCAGCAGAACATGCTGAAGCCCCCGCAGGTCCCCCTCCATCTGTGCCCGTGGTCCCTCCTCACACCAGGCATTCCTTGGCCCCTCCTGTGGGTGTCACACCCCAGCCTGGTGCCAGCCTGGTCATCACAGAGATCTCAGGGCACTGGCCTCGGCCCTGCCCCACCTGCAGCACTTCTGGCAAGAGGCCCTGGCCTGTGTTATGGAGCCCAGAGCCCTTGCTAGGCACCCAGAACCCACTGGTTCATGACGGGAAATGTCTCACTCTAGCACAGCACTCTGCCTCCTGCCCTGCAGACTGGCTGTCTGTCTCCATTGCAGGACCTGTGGGAAAGCTGCAAAGGGAGCCGTTGAATGAGCTGGGCCTCCGGATTGCCCCATGGACCAGCGGGACACACAGTGATACTGGGATTTTCAGGTGGTACGTAAGGGAGATGGGCCTGGTGTAGGGAGAACCTGAGGCCAGGCAGGTGGGGCCACACCAGGTGCCGGGGCCAGAATGCACGCTGGGGAGAGGACAACAGCCTGTATCCTAGGGTGCGCTGTGGTCGGAGGCTGCTCTGTCCCTGCATTTGGCTGTCCCCTTCTGCTGGCATGGCTCCTGTCCTATGGACCAGTGCTGCCCCCCCCAACCCTGCTATCACCCAAACACCTGTGTACGAGCCCATCCTGAGGCCAGAGCCCACAGCTGCCCCTCTGGCCTGCACTGCCCTGCAGAAGTCTGTGGAGAAGGCTCAGCACCTACCCTGGCCCAGCCCTGACTGCCTGGGTCAGAGACGCTTTCATCTGTGAGCTGTGGCCCGGGCGTGGTCCCCTCAACCCGAGCCCAATGCTGCCTCTCCTCTGCAGGTCTGAACCAGGCTGACCCCACGTCAGGGCTGAGTGAGCAAAGCTCATATCTGTAGGCGCGGGACACCCCCAGTAGCAACCAGCCCCCCAACTCGCATTGATGAGTTTCAGGGCACCCTCACCCACCCTGTACTGCCTGCCCACTGACCTCCCAGCCCTTCTTCTAACACCCCCTCGCCAGGGCTGAGCTAGGCCCAGTGCTGCCAGACTTTCCCCAGAGCCCTGTGATGGGGGTCCCAGAACTGCCCCTCAGGGACCCAGGGGGAACAGTCCCCATGACTTCTATCCCCCCTTGGCCGAGGCCACCCCGGGGTCGTGTGGGTGAGTGTGCAGTGGATTTCCAGGTAGGAAGACTGGCAGAGGTTCGCGGTGGGGTGGCTATCGCATGGGCCAAGCTGGCTGAAACCCATACAGGGACCTCGGGTGGGGCCAGGCTAAGAGGTGAGGCCAATAGTACATGATGTGATGCACACAGACCGTCCTGAGCAACATGGGGCACATGAGGCGGTCCGGGCCGGAGCAGCTGAGGTGGGTCCTCGCTGGACAAGCCGACGAGGAGACCAGGGCCAGGGGAGGGCCCCCCAGGACAGGACAGGGCCCCTCCGGCTCAGAATCTCTAACGGTTTGGTGGGGCAGTTTGGGGAGCCGTGCCAGGAGGAAAGCCAGACCTCTGGCTGGAGACCCTGGCTCAGTCCTCGTCCCTGAGATCAGGGTGTGGGAGGGAGTGGTGCTGGGCAGCCAGGCTGTCCCTGATGCCCTTCACCATGGCGTCCGAGGCAGGATTCCTGGAGCTTAGGGCCTGGCACCAGCACCTGCTTGTCCTGGCGGGAGGTGAAGCCTGAGCAGCGGCAGGAAGGGGTGGCAGCTTCCGCTGGAAAGCTCTGGTGGTGACTTCTCCTCCCCAAGCCCCCAGGTGAGGCCATCTGGTCAGTTTTCCCTGCAGTGCTGCTCTCAATCCTCTGACTGCCCCCAACTCTGCCAATGGAAGCCCCTGCCTTCCCAGTGCTTTCACGGTCCCTCACGCCCACCCTGCTGTCACCATCCCCAGCTCTCCCCAGAGGACACTGCTTCCTGGCAGCCTCTGGGGTGGACCTTGCAGGGTGTGTTCACCCAATGCATGCAGGGCTGAGGCTGACAGCTCCAGAATGTGCTGGAACCGCTGGGGGGGTTGGCGCAGGCACACAACCAGACTCTGAAGGTCTTGGCGACCATGTAGTCTGCGACAGCAGGGCAGAAACCTGAAGCTGTCCCCAGGAGCTGCACCCATGCCACAGAAACTGGTATATGCTGTCAACCAGGTCTGGCCTTTCCCCTGTTACTGAACACTTACCAGCACACAGAGGGGGCCCTGCTTCTCCTTTGAGCCTCTCAGCACCAGGTGGACCCTCTCCACCCACTCAGCACGCCCACCTGGCCATCTCTGCTCCCAGCCCCAGCTATGCCACTGGCTCACTGCCCCTCACTTAAGTTCCCACCACCCTGGGGCCCAGCCTCCTCGGCAGGCACATCTGGGGGCTCTTTGTCCTCACCCTCCCTCAGGTGGCCTGTTCTCCTGGCCTGACTTTGCCAGCAATGCCCAGAGAGTCACAGTGCAGATGGCACAGCAGGACTTCTGTACTTCCCCAGAACAGGTGGGCGCCCACTGGGCCCATGACTCCGGCCCCAGGGTGGGAGAGTCCACTACTGCCTTATTCCTGTTGCCGAGGAGTGTAGGCACTGCAGGTGCTGGTGGCGGGGCTCCAGCCCTCCGGGGCAGCAAGGCACCCTGCACAGGGACACGCGGCCTGGCTGCTAGGCCCCACTCTGCCTCAGCCCTACTAGCTGCTCTCTCTGTGCCAACTTCTCTCTTCCACGTGGGGCTACAGAACTGCCAGGCCTCTGATGTTCGGGGGTCAAGGGGGCATCTCTGACCAGAAGACTGACCCTTGGGTAAGGGGGTCCAGAGTCCTGGCAGGAGTCTCCGGGAACTCCTTGGGAGCAGAGGCTCCATGGGATTCCCATGTGAATCCCCATGCAGGGGACAGTGGCAGCTTGTGGCAGGGGACAGGCCAGCAGCTGGTGAATCAAATCCAACAAAGCACAGCGGGATCTGCCCTGAATCACTGTTCAATGCAAGGAAGGGGCTCCAGCCCTCTAGCCAGGGGTGTGTAGAGCATGGGGAGACCTCAGCTGCCCTGGTCCTGCCCTCACCCCCTTGGGGGGGGTCTCTTTGCTAGCACCTGCAAGGCTCATGGTGGGGCACCCACAGGCCAGGGGGCTCCATCCTCCGCGCTATAGGCATGGTGGAGCTGCTACACTGCCAGGTGGTGCCTGTCTTGCCTCTGTCTCCTCGCCCGGGAGGGGAGGGGGGTTGGGGAACAGCTGTGGTTCTCACCCTTGCCCCCCATCACAATCACCAGGCACGTTAAGACCAGGTTGCTGGGCCCACCCCCAGGTCTGCAGTGGAGCCCAAGAACTTTTCATTTGAACAAGCTTCCAGGTGACGCTGGGAACCACACTGAAACCACCAGCAGTTACGGTGATGGTATTTGACCCCATTTGCTAGGTGAGAGGTGTTAGGCTTGAGAGGCCCTCACTTGGGGTCCCGGAATGACCGGAGGGAGGGGGGCATTCCTGCCTCTGGGGTCTGGAGAGCTGAGCAGGGATCAGCCAAGTGACTGTGAGCAGGCAGTGACTGCCACCCTCTGGTCAGCAGCAGTCAAGCCCCAGGCTGCCGGCTCCCCTGCCTGCACCTCTGACCCCAAGACGGTGGCCCAAGGATCTAGTTGCAGGGTGGAAAGCCCTATCCAGGGACTTCCCAGCTTAGCCTCCCTGGACCAGCTGGAGAAGGAGCGACAGGGTCCTGCCACTGGCCACAGCAGTCCTGCCCAACCTGCCCCTGCTCTGCCACAGGCGTTCAGGCGAGCTGGGAGCACTGGTGGATGATAACTACACCTTTACTTTCTTTGCCCTCCACCTAGGATGCAACGCTTCTGATGTTATGAGTGGAAGCAATGAGCCCCAGAAGTGCTAGCAGTTCCTGCGACTTTGTCCCGCACAAACCATAGATACTTCCCATCACTTTAGAGCCGCTGCAGATAATGTGAGAGAGTGTACGCTCCTTGCTACTCCTCAGTCACAGTTCTTCCACTTGCTTCAGGAATAAAGCAGCACTTATACTGTTCAACAAATATTTCCAGATCTTTTCTGATACAACCCATTTCTTTTGTAAACCTATGCACCTTATTTTATACATTTATATACGTTATGTTGAGAAAGGATTCTGGGACTTCATGAGATGCCAAAGGTGTCCACGGCCCCACAAATGCCACCCACCCTGTGTCACAGTACCATTGCTTAGGCTGTGCCAGTGACCCCATGGGTGATGCTCTGGCAGCACAGGGGTGAAAACGGCCACAACACATCTTTTTTAAATGAATGGAGTTCCAACACAATTATAAAATCACACAGCTGGAAAGTCTTTAGAAAGCCTTTATTTCAATGATTTCCAAACTTCTTGGCACAACTCACAGCAAGAAATAGATTTTCCTTTGCAGTGCATTGACTGCGTACACGAAATGGGTTGTTTATTCAACGTAGTTTTACCATACATGATGCACTCTTACATATTCTGTGCTATTTTTTCTTGATCTATTCTATGTGATTTTTGGGAAATGATTAATTGATTTTTTTCACAACCATAATGCCTGACATAAACTGAGTTAGTACCCAGCTTGCATCAATTGGAAATGAATAGTAGCAGATTTGTTTTATTTTATTTTTTTAATAGTAGCAGATTTAGAAGCAAGCAAACAGAAGGGTGAAAGCCTTAGTATTCTGACAACAGGGAAAAGACATTCAAGTGATCAGTGTGCTTTTAGAATAACCTAGAGGTGGGAATACCTGGGTGGCTCAGCGGTTTGGCGCCTGCCTTTGGTCCAGGGCGTGATCCTGGGGTCCCGGGATCAAGTCCCACATCGGGCTCCCTGCATGGAGCCTGCTTCTCTCTCTGCCTCTCCCTCTGTGTTTCTCATGAATAAATAAATAAAATCCTTAAAAGAAAAAAGAATAATCTAGAGGTGGGGGATTTCCAGTTAATGTGCAGAAAAGGAAAAAGTATCCACATAAGTTCAAATCATAAAAACTAAAATTCACTTACTTATATCTTTGGAGGCAATTTGATGACCTCAGTTTTAGCATTCTTGAGTGGGAGACTTCAAAAATGCTTCTTTATGTTCAAAACTACAAGTCAAAGTAAAGATGGTCCAATTATCTTGGTTTGGGAGTGGCCACATAATAATCAGTCTTTTTATATATATATATATATATATATATATATATATATAATCAGTCTATTTTCAAAAACCAGAGAAACCCACAAACTTTGCCAATAAAAAAAGGGGGGGCCAGATTGGACCAAACTAAGGCACTGGTTGTGCAGAAGGGTGGGGGATTCTTCATGATTTCTCCGCTAAAAGCCAGTGCTTTGCAGACTGTTGTGACCTTTCTGCACGTTAGGAACTGGTTCCCATGACTGCAGGGGGGATTTCTGTGGCTTTGACTCTGTGGGGTGTACCTGAACAGGGTCCACTCAGCATGTGGGTCAACGTGATGAGAACTGTCCCCAGTTTGAAGACGAGCTCACCTGGCCTAAAGGTATGATTTGTACATTCTTTCTTGGCTTTAGGAGCAAACATCCTGTGGTCAAATATATCCAGAATGGTTACAGCAATAGCCTGATTCTTAAGAGGCACCACATAAGATTTTGGTAATTTGGGATGTCTTGAAGCCTGCTCACTTTGACCCAAACTTCCTAAACTAGTGACATGCAGAGGATCCACTGGGGCCGGATGAAATTTCTGTGGCCCAGGAGTCATGCAAGGAATTCCTGAGGACCAGACAACCGACCCTGGGGGAACAGTGTGTGTTTCCAGCCAAGTTCTGGGCCACACACCCTCCTCAAAAAGCCTCCAAAGGTGAACTTTATGTTGTTGTATGAATAAACTGTTGTATGGCCTAACAGTTTCCTGGAATCGATGGTATACCTGCAGATGGTCCTAATGAACTAGACCCTATGAAGCTCTAACTTCCAGGGAGAAAAAGACTCGGGGAGACTTTGGGGCTCGCATCCACAGTGACCACACTTCACTTTCATCACCTTCTACCCCAGTTTTAATCAGGAGAGATGGCAATCTGTCCCTGGGGCTGACTGACGCAGGGCTGGCCGTTCAGGGGCTGCCCCCCAGACAGCCCGAGGCCCTGCATCTCCCTCTACCCCTGGAGGGGATACTGCTGTGGAGACCAGTGCCCCTCACCCCGCCTGTCTCCCTCTCCCAGGGGGGACACTGCTGCAGGGACCGGCAGCCCCCATCTCCTTGCACCCACTGAGGTGGGGTCAGGTGGCCCCCATCTCCCTCCGTGGGGGGTACAATGCTGCGGGGTCAGGTGACCCCGGGAGAGGATCGGGTGCTGCGAGGACCAGGTCAGCGCGGGTCCTGCTCTCCACCCCATTTGCTAGGTGAGAAGTGTTGAGCCCGAGAGGCCCTCGCTTGGGGTCCCGGAGTGACCTGGGGGTGGGGGAAATGCTGGTCACAACCTAGGAAATCTAGAGCTGTCGCACACACCGGCTGTGACCTTCAGTTTGAAAAACAAAACTACGTCACGGTCACGGCCGTTTCCTTCAGCAACTGGGCCTCGGAAGTGGTCAGGCGGAGGAGAAGCTCCGCGGACGCCCAGGATGCGGGAGGCGGGAGCCGGGAGCCCGGAGCCCAGGGCGGGCGCTGGGGGCAGCACGGCCGCGCGGCGGTAGGGGGCGCTGCGGCGCGCGCCTGCGCCCTGGGGCGGGGGCGGGGCTGCCAGGTGCCCCGCCCCCCGGCTCATAGCTGCGCGACGCGGTCGCCGCGAGCCGCACGTCACAAGTGTGGCGGCTGTGCAGCCGGCAGGGCGGCGGTGAGTGGACGTGCCCGGCGGTTGGGGCTGGGGTGGGGGGTCTCCGGGGCAGCGGGGCCGGCAGCGGGGAAGCGAGGGTGCGCCGGGGGCTCCTGCGATGCCTCCGCCCCGGCAGCGTGTGGGTGCGCGGGGCCCGGGAGGACGTCCTGGAACGTTCTGTGCCGGCTGGAAGGGGCGCTTGTGCCTCTGCGGGAGGGGTGGCAGAGGGCCGTGCTCCGGGGCTCGGGCCGCGGAGTCCTCCCGCGAGCGAGCCTCCCGTCCCCGGGCGGCTGCAGGCAGCGGCCGGCCTCTGCTCACTGCCGGCCCCGTGGAGCGCGGGGTCAGCGACCTGAGGGACGGAGCCGGCATGGACCCGGGGAGGGGGCAGAGACGGCCCCGGGCCGCGAGGTGTGCACTCATCTGCTGCGGGTGCTGGGGCGGGGCGGGGGGCGGGGGGCTTCCGTGAGCCCTCTGGGGCGGTCACGGGGTGGACGTGGTAACGGGACCGCGGAGAGCCCGCGCCCGCTCGCCTTGCCTCCCCGCCCCGGGCAGGACCCTGCACTTGGGCCACAACGGACTTCACACGACACAGAGGAGGGTTAGTTAGAAACCTTCCTAGTGGCCTTAGTGGTTCCGTCTCCTCTGTCCCTGGATGGAATCAAGGGGGCACGAGTGTGGATGAGAAGAAAACCTTCATTTTGATGGAAATTTAGCATTTCCTCCAAGTTTGAAGGTAGGCAACAAACCCCAGTAGCAACAGCGTGACTTTGTCCGCAGTAGTAAATCATAGATACTCCCCAATCCTCGGATGTTGTGAAAGCTCATCAGACTCTGAAAGGACGGCGTTACCAGAAGTGCTGCTGGACCTTGTTGCCTGACCGGCTGATGAAGAGTCACATGTGCTGCGCTATCACAACTTTAATTTTCATATTTTGATAAAACTTTTTTAGGTGTGCAGTTCATCTTGGTTATTCTCAGATTCTGTGTTTGCAAGTTTGCCTACCCGCTATACTTGATTTGTCATCCCAGAATCCATACTTGGAGAGCTTTTGTGGTCTTTTGTGGACATGTGCAGGGTGGTGAAAAATTTGAGTCGCCTGCCATGATTTCAGCTATGGCTGAACAAGGTGACGCTGCCTTCTTGCATTGACAAAGGTCCTTTTTTCAGTCTATTCAGTGTCATGATTTTTGCATTTTTGTGCTTTTTGTTGGTGACATCACCGTTAAAATAGCCTCCAACACAGTGCAAAGTGGTAGGTTCCTCAGTGCCAGGCTGTGAGGTGTGTACAGAGAAGATGCGTGTGTTCAGTAAGCTTCTGTGAGGTTTGAATTAGGGTGCTGTTGGCAGTGAGTTCACTACTGAGGGGTTAGCATAGGAACTTATGTATCGATCGGTTGACAGAAATGTTACAATCAGCTTGCAGGACCCTACCCAGTATTTCTTCTAGAAGCAGTGGGGTCAGTATTCACTAGTTTGGTGTTCCTAGTCCTTCCGAGAATGGGAGAGTCTCAAGCAACAAGCATTGAGTGTACTTGGTTCCCTTTGTAGTCCCCGTGCATCTAAAAGCTCTGAGAAGGGGCTTTAGGCTTCACCAGGCTGCTAGAGGGTCCATACACACAGAATACAAAGAGTCCAAGAGTCCTTGCAGCCTGAGAAAATAAATATGTCTATTTTTAGAGTGAGTCTGTGCTTAGCTGAGTCCTTTAAGATTTTGGGAGATGTGTGTCTGCAGCTGTGGACCTCATTCACATGCCTGTTGGCTCGAGTGGGCAGGATCTATGGTTTTATCTGAAGAGCAGCAAGCAGTGGAGACCAGTCCCTCTCTAGTCAGACTTGGCATGGGGCATATGTGAGTGGAGTCCCTGGGCTCCAAGGGGGAAGGAAGGTGGTAGCACCCAGCTGGGCTTGTGGAGGGGTCCTTGGGGCTGATCCACTGAAGAATGTCAGGGCCGCTCTGACAGAGGGTTGCCCTATCCCGTATCCGCCTCTGTCCTGATGACACCCCCATACTGAAGCCCTCATGTCTCCACAGAACTGTCTGGCCTGTAGCCTTCCTCCTTGGTTGAGGAAATGACCAACCAGGTAAGGCCTATGGGGACGTTCGGAAGAATAACACTTGGTTCCTTTGGCAGGTGGAAGCCCAGGATGTGGTCTGGGTATGTAGTCAGGAAACTAGCATCTGTTCCTGCTCTGCTTTTAAAGTCCTGGGTGGAAAAAATAAAGTGCTGGGTGACCCTGAGCCCAAATCACCAGACAGTTGGGGGCACTATAAGCTGCACAACACCAGCAGGAGGAGGATTTCACCTATCGAAATATTTCCACAGTTTCCAGAGGGATTGGGGAGAATTCATACTCAGGGGCACCCAGCTGGCTCGGTCACTAGAGCCTGCGACTCTTGATCTCAGGGTTGTGAGTTCAAGCCCCATGTTGGGCGTAGAGCGTCCTTAATTAAAAAAAAAAAAAATGTCTTCAAAAACAAGAAACAAAAATCAGAAATGGGGAAATTTTTATCATAAGATTAGGGACAATGATAACAGGTTAGGCAGACTATGTGGTTTTGTACAACTGCAAAAATTATGCTGGAACCCGGATGCAGAGTCTCCTGGTGATCATAGCTGGGAATGCACAGGATTTATCAGTCTCCTAGCAGTGGGTGAGGAGAGGACAGTTTCTGCAAGAACTGATTTTTTTCTGGTGTAGTAGTTGAGTCTGCATATCTGGCATGAGCAGGAATCAGGGAGCTTGCAAGGATGGGCAGGGTGAGGATGGCGGAGTAGCTTACAGTGGGGAATGTGTGGTCAACTGGGTCCGGGGGGGTGTTTTAGGGAGGGAGGGGATACCTCTGAAGTCTGACTGTTGGTTTAATGTGACATCTCTTCTTTTTTAGTACAGTATTCTCTTCAAACAAGAACAAGGTAAGCAGCCTCATCTGTGAGAATTGTTGTCCCTGGTGTTTGGAAGGCTGAACTGACATGCACAAGAGATGGCAGGGGCAGCTGAAAACACATATTTACAAGCAAACAGCAACAGAAGCCCCCAAACAACTAACTAGAAAGAAAAAGCAGGGGTCACAGAATAGACTGGGAAGCTGCAGTCTGAGGGAAGCTTTCCCACCTGAGAAAGATGAAGCTCTGAGCTTCTCAGTAGCCAGGGTGATGAAGGGGAACCTTAGAGCCTCTGAACATGTCTTGGCGCCTTTACGATGGTTCCCCCCTTCAGACCGTGACCCTTAGTAGAAGTGGAGGATGGGCTGGGTGCTGTGCAGCAGTAGCTGAGGTGGGATGGGAATGGGGAACAGTCAGTGTAGTCTGGGACACAGCTTGCCAGGACGCTGGGCTTCTCATGTGCCCCGTTTCTTCACCACACCTGGAAGAGCTGGGCAAAGCCGGGAGGAACCTGTGGAAAGGCATTGTAAAAGCTCTTCCACTCTAGGTAACTGATGTTTAGATAGGCTGAAGTTAAAGCCAAACGCATTCTTCAAGTTAGCTCAGATGGGTAACTAACTAGTCAGGCATGCCATCAACTACCTTCAACTACCTGGCATGCTGCTAATGCCTTCCAGGTGGCGAGCTAGCAGGCTAGACTCAGGTGGGCATTCTCACTGAGGCCACAGCCGTTCATGGCCCTGATACGTATTGGGAAGGTATTCCTCGATCATTGCTACAAGGCATGAATAAAGCCTCTGTGTGCACTTGCCACATCCCTGGACCTGCGCCAGGTCTGCAGACCTGACAGGGAAGGCCACCAGATATGCAGTTGGTGGACTTGGAATTTAAGCTGGACTTTAGTCAGCAGAGCTTGAGTTTAAATCCCAGTTCTGATGCTTCTTAGCTTTTGACTTTGAGTGAGTTACTGTGCTTCCCTAAGCCTCTGATTCCTTGTCTGTAGGATGAGGATATTAACCCTTCATAGGGTTGTTGTGGTTAATTGAGATAATATTATATAAAATTAACGTAGTTACTGATTGATGAAGCATAAGAGACATTTGTGTTGGAGAGCTCAAGCATCTTGATATTTGTTCTCAGACCTGTATTATTTGCACTTGAACTGCCTACTGGTTGCCAAGGATCCTTGAGGCACCAGTCTTACCAAGTTTAGGTCTTTGGAGGGTGAGGGGCTTCCCACTGGTTTCCCTGGTTCTAACCAGGTGACACAGGCAGGCAGTATGCTAAAGTGGAAAGGACATAGATGGCTCTGGTACTCCCTTCCTACCAGGTAAACCTGTGATTTGGGACAAGAGGCTTTTTCAGAATGTCCAGTGTTCGTGTGTCCCTCTGCAGTTCTGACAGAAACTGATGGGAAAGCACTTGGCAAGACAGTTAAAGCAGGTGGCTGTGAGCTTAGAGTTGTCGGAGCAGCATTTCTGCTTCCTTTCAGCCTGTGCGGTTTAGACATTGCAGGAAGACTTAAATGAAGTGCTTTCTAATTCTAGCCCATGATGATGCCATTTGGTCGGTTGCCTGGGGGACAAACAAGAAAGAAAACTCTGAGACGGTGGTTACGGGGTCCCTGGATGACCTGGTGAAAGTCTGGAAGTGGTGAGTGCCCTCTCCCCTTATGGCTTTGGAAATTGGGGTTCACAGTTTTGCTTCTGGACTCCCAAGGTGCAATCAGGAGAGTCGTGTTTCCTAGGCAAGAAAGCAGTAGCAGTCTGATGGTATAAAAAGGCAGCCTACGTTTTCCCCTTATTCAATGTTAAGGCCTATACTTTAAGAAAAAAAAAAAGTCCCACAGTTAAAACTTGGCTTCCCTTGGTGTTTCATGCCCATGGGTTCCACTCCAAGTCTGCATTTTACAGACTATTGGTAATGGGAGGGGGCAGGTCATGGGGGCCTAGAATTTTAGGCGCTGGTACAGCCTGTTGTGCAAAAACCCATTTTTCTGTCCCCCACTGCAGGTGTGATGAGAGGCTGGACCTACAGTGGAGTCTAGAGGGACATCAACTGGGCGTGGTGTCTGTGGACATCAGCCATACGCTGCCCATCGCTGCATCCAGTTCTCTTGACGCTCATATTCGTCTCTGGGACTTGGATAATGGCAAACAGATAAAATCTATAGATGCAGGACCAGGTAAGAGCTTTACTTGCCAGGAAGATAATAGACACAACCCCTTTCCACACCTGTAGTTCAGAAGTTTTTGGATTTGAGGGGCTAATTAACATGGGTGCATGAACTATGTAATAGCTTTGGGAGGAGTGCCCTCCAAGCATTAATGTCTCAGCAACTAAACAGTGTTTCTACATCCGTTAGGTCAGGTTTTACTGCCAAGTAAATTTTAGTGCTAAGCCTATTAAAAACCTCAGAGTTTTCAGAGGTTTTAGATTTTAGAATTGTCGATTTGGGGCTGTGGATTTGGATGGTCCGGAGGTTCTGGGTTTGCCATAGTCTGATTTGACATGCAATGGCTAATAGAAGTCTTCAGTATAAAGTATTGTGTTGTCTTAAATCTGTATCATGGTAACCTCTATGAATTATGATTACAGTGCCCGATTCCCAGCATTTGACATGAAACTGCTAGAATAACATTTCTTTTTTTAAAATACCATAGGACAGCATAATCTTGTCCATCAGCATTGATAAATATCTGGGGGAAAGGAATTAATGGTTTCAGTGGATGGTTTAACTTGGAACAACCACACGACATCTCAGAATTCCTTGTAGCCTTCAGTCTGCTTGTAAATGACTGCATAGCATTCACGACCAGAGGCTATTTGGCCAGAATGGGTCATGACCCCCAGAGAGCATAGAGCTACTTGCCTCTCTGGTACACCCTTCGAGGGTTGGCTACAGAAAAGTTACTTCAGTGTTTCCTGAACATAATTCCCTTGATTGGAGCCCCAGGTGGACTTGCCTCCCAGTGGTTATGCTCAGTAGCCAATACAGGCTGTCTTTATATTGTAAAGAATAATAGTCCCACAGTTTATAGGGAAGCTAGATTATTTGGGGACTGAGTGCATTTCCCCTCAGAAGCAATAGTTCATGTTTATGGTACTTACCGCTGGAGCTTTTCTAAAGAATACGCATGCCCAGACCCTGAGCAATCATCAGGGTGTGTGGGCTGGATATGTATTTGGAAAAAGCTACTCAGACACTGACTTCCCAGGTGATTGTCTTTGCCTGTATTCTTACCTGCTGACATCGCTCATGGAGGACTTGAGGCCCCAGACCAGCCCCCAAAGCCTATGAAGACAAAGAGCCCCGGAGAGGAGGAGGAGGCAGATCTGTCACTGCCTTTTTACCTTGGGCACCAAAGCCTTCCCCAGACCTGTGATGCTGAGGGCAGTGAGCTGATCTTGTGGTCCTGGGTGCGCTGCACTTGGAGAGATGAGTACTGGCTTGGTTTCAAGGGAGAGGATGAGTCTGTACGCAGCTTGCCTTCCCTGACACCCAGTGCCCTAAACAATTGGGTGTCGGTTCTGTGTATGTCAAGTGCTTGTGGAAAGGTTCCTGTTGGGAAAGAAACAAGGTCCAGAGATTCGTCAAGGGGTTAGATTTACTTTCTCTTTGGACAGGAATCTGGTTGTGGCACAGCAGGTACTTGGGTAGTAAAAGCAGGTGCTGCTGTTAATAGCTAAAGAGCAACTGAGCCATGCAAAGGCTCACACTGCTCATGAGTGTGGGGACAACAACACATACGTTGTGCCTGTCTTGAAAATACATGGAGGATGTGGACCACCACAAATAACAGGGAAAAGGGAAAGAGAAAATCCCTGATCCCGGGGAATGTAAGGATGTGGATGGCAGTGAGGACATAGGCGAGGGCCTCATGAACAAGGCAGCTGTGCTCCCTGCACTGGACACTTGGGATAGGCATCCGCGCCCTCAGACAAGCAGGACCCCCATGAGTAAGGAGCTGCTCCCAGTGACGAGGTGGAGCTTAGTGATTATGATAGATACCTTTTGTGCAGAAATTATAGGCTTAGAATGTGGGAACAAAAATCCCTTCAATTTTGAGCATCAGGATATTTGATGCTAAAAATTTTATATCGTAAACCAGCTAACAGGGAAATATAAAAATATTTAGAAATATTTTATTAAACTGAAAGGAATTCAAAGCAGATTTTCTAGTAACCATTATTTCTGTAAACAGCTAAATTATGGGGATCCCTGGGTTGCTCAGCGGTTTAGCGCCTGCCTTTGGCCCAGGGCACGATCCTGGAGACACAGGATCGGGTCCCACATTGGGTTCCTGGCATGGAGCCTGCTTCTTCCTCTGCCTGTGTCTCTGCCTCCCTCTCTCTCTCTCTCTCTCTCTCTCTCTCTGTCTATCATGAATAAATAAATAAACCTTTAATAAATAAATAAATAAACAGCTAAATTACAATAGGAATAAGTAAGCATAATCTTGTTAGAATAAATTCTAGTTATTTATTAGTAAAGAGATTAAAAACAGCTATTTGAGAGATTGATTATAAAAGCTTTTTCAGATCTTGGTTAATTGGGCATTCTCATGGGATGCCTGGGTGGCTTAGCAGTTGAGCACCTGCCTTTGGCTCAGGGCATGATCCTGCAGTCCCGGGATCGAGTCCTGCATCGGGCTCCCTGCATGGGGCTTCTGCCTCTGTCTATGCCTCTGCCTTTCTGTCTGTGTCTTTCATTAATAAATAAATTTTTTTTTTAAAAAATTGAGCATTCTTGAAGTTAATTTCCTTTTAAAAATGAACATTTCGTGAGAAAAGTGATAGAACTAAATTATTACCCCTTTGAATATGTGTGTTGAAATTTGCAAGAGATTTTTGTTTTATTTATTTATTTAATATTTATTTATTTATTCGGGGGGGGGGGCGGGCAGAGACACAGGCAGAGGGAGAAGCAGGCTCCATGCAGGGAGCCTGACGTGGGACTTGATCCCAGGTCCTCAGGATCACACCCTAGGCTGCAGGCGGCCCTAAACCACTGCGCCACCAGGGCTACCCGAGATTTTTGTTTTAAAAAACCTTGGGGATAGGGGATCCTTGGGTGGCTCGGCGATTTAGCGCCTGCCTTCGGCCCAGGGCGTGATCCTAGAGTACCGGGATCCAGTCCCACATTAGACTCCCTGCATGAAGCCTGCTTCTCCCTCTGCCTGTGTCTCTGCCTGCCTCTCTGTCTCACTCGCTCGCGCTCTCTCTGTCTCTCTCTCTCGAGTAAATAAATAAACTCTTAAAAAAAGAAAACAAAACCATGGGAGATGGTGCTGAGCCCTCTGTGCTGGGACCTGCCATCTGCCATGTGTCAGCTCACAGCAGCCTCTTCTCAGTCCTGTAGGTTGGGAAGGGCCTGCTGTATGTGAGCTCTTCCTAGGAATGAGGACAGAGACTTGGGAGGGAGCCTTTCTCTGCTTTCCCTTTGATCTGACAAGCACTGTTGTGTCAGGGCAGGGTGGCAAGACTTGGGGTGTGTTCCTCTACAAGAGTGCATGTGGATAAAGGGACAGGCAGACAGTGAGCAACTAGATAGCAACTGGCCTCCAACCCCTGACCCCAAAGGCCCCTAGAGGTCTTTGGGATGGCCTCTGAAGTGGTTCTGAGTAGCTCAGAAAATAAATGCTAGACTACCACCAGTGGCATGTTCCCAGATAGAAATCATCACTTGCCCCTACCCCAGGGGAGTCCAGAGGATGACCCTCCCCCCCCCCAAATCCAGCTGAGGAAGTAGTGTGATGCACAAATCACACTGGAATAGAGCTCTTGAAATGAACTAAGCTGAATGGTGTAACTTAGAAACTAGGTGGTTTTTCTAAAAGCAGCAGTGCCTCTTTCCAGTCCTTGTTAATTTGTGGTAAATACTTTGTCATATTCTAGTTTAACAGAAGAGTATTTGTGGTAGGACATCTTGATTTAGTTATAGCTTTTTTTTTTTTTTAAGATTTTATTTATTTAATCCATGAGAGACTCAGAGAGAGAGGCAGAGACATAGGCAGAGGCAGAAGCAGGCTCCATGCAGGAAGCCCGATGTGGGACTCGATCCTGAGACCCTGTATCATGCCCTGAGCCAAAGGCAGATGCTCAACCGCCAAGCCACCCAGGCGTCCCTAGTTATAGCTTTATTGAGATAAGCTCTCACTTGTATAATTGCAATGTAAAGGTAGCCCTCTGTGTTTGGTTCTGTGAGTCTTAGTAAATCTCTGGGGTTGTATGGTCACCACTGCAGTTCCAGGCCTTAGAGAATACCCTTGTGTCCATGTAGAGTCAGTCTCCTCCACCTTCAGCCTCAGGCAGCCACTGATCTGCTCCTCATTTCTGTAGTTTTGCCTTTCTGAAAAATGTTGTGTAGGTGGAATTGTATTGTCTTCTACATCTTCGTTCTTTCTGTAGCATCACATTTGCAAGGTTCCTCCACATTGTAGCATGTATCAGCAGTTCCTTATTTTGTTCTTGCACCAACCACTTGATGGACATGTGGATGCTTTCCAAATTTTTACTATGTAAAAACTATAGTGCTATGAACATCTGTGCACAAGTCTTTGTGTGAATATGTGTTTTCATTTCTCCTGGGTTAGATACCCAGGAGTGGAATTGCAGGATATTCTGGTAAGTTTGTTTTCATTTAAGAAACTGTCAGACTGTTAAAACAGTCCCATTTACAATTGCATCATAACCAGTAAGATACCTATGAATTTTCCTAACCAAAAAGGTAAAGGATCTGTACTCTGAAAACTATAAAACACTGATGAAAGAAATTGAGAGGATGCAAAGAAATGGAAAAACATCCCATGCTCATGAATTGGAAGAATAAAATTGTTAAAATGTCTGTGATACCCAGAGAATCTACACATTCAATGCAATCCCTATCAAAATACGAACAGCATTTTTCACAGATTTAGAACAAACAATCCTAAAATTGTAAAATTTGTTTGGAAACACAAAAGACCCCAAAAAGCCAAAGCAACCTTGAAAAAGCAAAGCAAAACCAGAGTCCTCACGATTCTAAACTTCAAGCCATATTACAAAGCTGTAATCATCAAGACTATATGGTCCTGGCACAAAAACAGACACATAGATCAATGGAACAGAATAGAGAAATGGACCCTCAACTCTTTGATCAATATTCGACAAAGCAGGAAAGAATATCCAATGGAAAAAAGTCTCTTCAGTAAATGGTGTGGGAAAATTGGACAGCCACATGTAGAAAAATGAAACCGGACCATTTTCTTACACCACAAAGATAAACTCAAAATGGTTGAAAGACCTAAATGTGAGACAAAAATCCTAGAGAACACAGGCAACAACCTTTGTGACATTGGCAGTAGCACCTTCTTACTAGACACATTTATGAATGTAAAGGAAACAGAAGCAAAATTGAACTCTTGGGACTTCATGAAGATAAAAAGGTTTGCACAGCAAAGGAAACCGTCACCAAAACTAAAAGACAACCTACAGAATGGGAGAAGATACATGCAAATGACATCTCAGATAAAGGGCTGGTATCCCAGATCTATAAAGAACTTCTAAAACTCGGGATCCCTGGGTGGCGCAGCGGTTTGGCGCCTGCCTTTGGCCCAGGGCGCGATCCTGGAGACCCCGGATCGAATCCCATATCAGGCTCCCGGTGCATGGAGCCTGCTTCTCCCTCTGCCTGTGTCTCTGCCTCTCTCTCTCTCTGTGACTATCATAAGTAAATAAATAAAAATTAAAAAAATAAAAAATAAAACTCAATACCCAAAAAACAATCCAGTTACAAAATGGGCAGAAGACATGAACAGGTATTTCTCCAAAGACATACAAATGGCCAACAGACACATGAAAAAATGCTCCACATCACTTGCTATCAGGGAAACACAAATCAAAACCACCATGAGGTACCACTATACACCAGAGAGAATAGCTAAAATTAACAAGACAGGAAACATGTTGTCAAGGATGTGCAGAAAGGGGAACGAACCCTCTTACACTATTGGTGGGACTGCAACCTGGTGCAGCCACTCTGGAAAACAGTGTGGAAGTTCCTCAAGAAGTTAAAAACAGCGATACCCAATGGCTCAGCAATTGCATTACTGGGTATTTACCCCAAAGATACAGATGTAGTGAAATGCCGGGACAACTGCACCCCAATGTTCATAGCAGCAATGTCCACAATAGCCAAACTGTGGAAGGAGCCAAGATGTTCTTCGACAGATGGAATTAATAAAGAAGATGTGGTCTATATATACAATGGAATATTACTCAGCCATCAGAAAGGATGAACATCTACCATTTACATTGTTGTGGATGGAACTGGAGGGTATTATGCTGAGTGAAATGAGTCAGTCAGAGAAAGACAATTACCATATGGTTTCACTCATGTGGAATTTAAGAAACAAAGCAAACGAACAAGAAGAGAAAAAGAAACACAAACCAAGAAACAAACTGAACCGCAGAGGACACACTGCTGGTCACCAGCGGGGGTGTGGGGGTGTGGTGGGGGCACCTCTGTGCACAGGTGATAGGGGTAAAGGAGGCTACGTATCCTGATGAGTGCCAAATGATTAACATTTTTTTAAAGATCTTATTTATTTATTCATGAGAGACAGAGAAACAGAGGGAGAAGCAGGCTCCATGCAGGGAGCCTGATGTGGGACTTGATCCTGGGACCCTGGGATCACACCCTGAGCCAAAGGTGCGCTCAACCGCTGAGCCACCCAGGTGTCCCGGTGATTAACATTTTTAAAAAGAAAACTGTTTAACTGTTCTTCAGAATGGCTGCACCATTTTATGTTTCCACCAGTACAAGAGGATTTTGGTTTCTTCACATCCTTGTTAACAGTTGGTATTATCCTATTTTTATCAAAAATTTTAAAAGCCCATAAACTAAATTGGTAAAGAATTAGCAACTTCACGCATAGGTTTTTGAATCAGGACATTGTTTCTAATTTTTAAAAACTGTATCTTTTGGCAAAATTGTAAAAGTTTTAAAACTTAAGGTCACACTTTTTCTCACCGTATTTTTTTCCTTCTTTTTTTCTGTTCAGTGGATGCCTGGACTTTGGCCTTTTCTCCTGATTCCCAGTATCTGGCCACAGGAACTCATGTGGGGAAAGTGAACATTTTTGGTGTGGAAAGTGGGAAAAAGGAATATTCTCTGGACACGAGAGGAAAATTCATTCTTAGTATTGCATATGTAAGGAACCCTTGCTCTCTCTTCTCTCCCCAACTCTACTTTATGCGCTTGCAGCTTGTGACCGCCGCTGTCTGGCTGGCACAGCCTGTAGTAGCAGCTCTGCTTGTGTTTGGTGGGGACGGCTTAGCCCCGCAGAGTCTCAGATGTCCTCCGAATGTTCTCTGCACAGAGCCCTGATGGGAAGTATCTGGCCAGTGGAGCCATAGATGGGATCATCAATATTTTTGATATTGCAACTGGAAAACTTCTGCACACGCTGGAAGGTATGGCTCATTTTGTTTTGTGTAAAGTGGGTTATCAGATCACCAAGGAGGAATTAGTCTTTTATTAAAATGCTACTAAATGACAAATGAGTTTTACATTTGCAAAAGAGTGATCTCGGTTGGAAATCTGAAATGCCTCCAGGTCCTAGTTTGGTCGTCCAGTAGAACCTGGACGTGCTTGTTCTGGTGAACACTCACTTGTTTATGTGTCCGTGTATCTCAGTCATGTGAGTGTTTCCTTTCTGTCCTGTTTGGTTCTGCAGAACGTTGTGATTAAGAACGACTTTTTGTCAAAAACCTGAAGGTGGATGAATGCACAGTACCTGTGCCCTGCCCTGCGGCTTCACAGCATGGTTGGGAGGGAGGCTTCTACTCTGCTCTTCCTACTAGTTGCAATTCTGACCAAGCAAATACGGGGCCTGCTTAGTTTACCATTTACCATACAATACGGGATGCAGTAGGAGACAGCATCCTGTAGCCCATCCGTATGGATCAGCATGTATATTTCCTCGTTTGTCCGTGTCGATAGCAGACCAGCCATGTATGCTGAGGTCAAGCTGATGAGGGAAGGAACCCAGGAGAAATGGCTCCAGGAGGAGGGGCCTGTGTTATGTGGATGTTTCTGGAACACTAGCAGGAGAGCCTGTGCAGTCCCTCCCCACCCTCTGACAGAAGCAGTGCGGCTCAGTGACTGTGGTCATTAAAAGGGACACTCACTGTCAGTGGGGAACCTGTGATTTGCCAGATTGACAGGGGCCTTTGTGAATTTCAGGCCATGCTATGCCTATCCGTTCCCTGACATTCTCCCCGGATTCTCAGCTCCTGGTCACTGCATCAGATGATGGCTACATCAAGATCTATGATGTGTAAGTTATCATGGAGACTCGAGGCTTCTCACCCAGTATCAGTGCCCTTCCTGTATCCCACTGCTTGAAGGAGTCCTGGGCCCAGGGGGGGGCTTGTGTGCAGGGCCCTGGGCTTTGCTCCCAGGTCAGTACTCCTGACCTTGAACTTAGAATGTCACAGGCTGCCTGCTAGGATCAGGCACTTCCTGCCTGTTTCCAGCTATCCTGTCCCTTGTGGAGCTCATGGATTTTCACTTCCTTCAGGTAAGTAAGGTGTGTACAGATAAGGAGGTGGAACCACTGGTGGTCACTGGTGCAGAGTTATGGCAGAACCACAAACATCCAGTCTGCACTCTTCTGCCTCTCCCGGGACTGTTAGTGGTTTGACTGCAGGTGTAGGAGTGAGTTGAGTGATCATTCTCCTCAGGTCACAGCTCTCTTGTAAGCCTGTGCGCTGCCCATATCTTCAGGGTTCCCCACTGTTCTTTTCCACCCTCAGGCATCCCTTGGAGGGTGTTTGTGTCCTTGATGCTTGGACTCAGCAATGTGGTCTATGTGCCTCTGGCTCATGGCCTCCGAATATGGTAGTCTGGTGCCATGGGTGCACAGGACATACTGGTCCGTGCCCCAGCAGTGAGTGGGTGCCACAACCCTGACCACCTGTGTGCCCTCATGTGGGCTCGTGAGGGTTTTCTGGGGGGTTTGCACCGGGGTGGAGGAACACGGAGGACAAAATGTCAGCAAGGTGGCAGAAGTGCAGGTTCTGAACAAGAGCTGGAGAGGGAGTTCAGGCTCCAGAGGGACTAGTGACTAGTCTCCCCTAAGTGCAGAGCAGGAGCCTCTCCTTGGACCCCGCCCCTCCCCCCCCAAGGTCTGTTCTGTGCGGCTGCAGCCTGTTCTCCCATGTAGGACCTCGCCACGCTGCAGTCAGGCCTCAGGATTGTTCTCCTGCCTTTGCTGATTGCATTTCACTTTTCTGAAAGTGAAAAATGGCTTTTGTAATTAGACCCGTCTTGTTCTTGGTTTGATTAAAATGGTCTGTCCATGCCACATCTGTCCTAAAGCGTGAATATGAGCAGCTCCATTGGACAGGAGGCACTGGCTCCCTGGTGGAAGGGGTGCCGGCTGTGCGGGCAGGGACACCCTGCTACTGTCCTCAGGCAGCCAGCCCCCCTGCTAGTTTCTTCTCCTGTGGTTCTTCTCCTTCTTGATTTTGGGCTGTGAAGCTCTCAGCTTGCTGTGGGTCCTACTCTGTTATGGGGGGAAATTCAGACATTTTGTGCTAATGCTCCTGTAAAAATTTGTATCATTTCCATTTTGTTTGAAACTTTCCCATTTCAGACAACATGCCAATTTGGCTGGCACGCTGAGTGGCCATGCATCATGGGTGCTGAATGTTGCATTTTGTCCTGACGACACCCACTTTGTGTCCAGGTACTTATGATTCTTAGCCATTTCTTAAATGCTGGGGAAATGAAGACTGTCCTTTGTGAGTTGCCTTAAAATTTGAAGATGGTCCGACCCTTTTTCATTCAGGTAGACTGTTTTCTACATTGATTTTGTGAGTGGTTGCCTGAGTTGTGAAGGTAGTTGTCCTAGCTGGAACAAAGGTGGATTCTTAGAATAGTTCAATTTTTAGTTTTTCCTTATAAATCTAGGCTTCCACATGCAGTTGCTGTAGGGATACCTGTGTTCCAACAGTAACTCAAAATACATAAATCGGTGTACAAGTGGTGTTTCAGGGCCAGGGCAGCCCACACGGTAAAGAAAGGAGATGGCCGGCTTACTAGCATTGCACAGAGGTTACGGCAGCCTCTTTGTTGGGAAGCTTTCACAGGCCCCCTCCAACCTGGAACAGGCACACGTGTCTGAGGCTCCTGTGGGGCTCAGGCCAGCCACGGTGCACACAGCTAGGCAGAATAGGGGAGCGAAGGATGGTGGGGTTTCTGGTCACATTCCTTCCAACCTAAACCCAGAATACAAACTGTTTTGAAACTGATATTCCCTTTTTTACACAGTTCATCTGATAAAAGTGTGAAAGTTTGGGATGTTGGAACAAGAACCTGTGTTCACACCTTCTTCGATCACCAGGATCAGGTACAGCAAACTTCACATTCACGTTCCTTTATCTTTGGTTAGACCTGCAGATGTGCTAGCCTTACCTGACTACTGCTGACACCTGTCCCCTCTCCTGACCTGCTGCTTGACCTGCTTGAGTGTCCATCAGCCAGTGTCCTGCACACATTGAATGGGCTGGCGGCTAGGTAGGCCATGAGACGTGATGTCCCTTTGAGGGCCAGGGAACACGGCACCAGCCACGCAGCCGTTTGGTGCCTTTGGAAAGTGCAGGGTGCCCAGGGCATGCCGGGAGCACTTCTCCATGTGCAGCCACTGCATGTGTGCCACCGCTGGCCCAGGAAGGGCCTTCCTTAGAAGTGCCCATTTCTCACACACACAGCTCTTGTCATTTTTGGAGCTGGCCATAGAAGTGTTTTTTTTCAACATACTTAAAGCCATAAATTCTTAACAGGTTGTTTGGCTTTAGTGACATTAATAACTTTTTACTTTGCTTTTTTTTTTTTTAAGATTTTATTTATTCATGAGAGAGACAGAGAGAGACAGAGACACAGGCAGAGAGAGAAGCAGGCTCCATGCAGGGAGCCCGATGTGGGACTCGATCCCAGGACTCCAGGATCACACCCTGAGTCAAAGGCAGACACTCAACCACTGAGCCACCCAGCATCCCTTTGCTTCACTTTTTAAATGAGGCGGTGACTCTGTTCTCCCAGGGTACTTTTTGTCTTTGCCCGTGTGGATGTGAAAGGAAAAGGTGGTCTGATGTAGTGCCTCTGCATCAGGAATCCCTGGGGCTCTTCCATTCATTAGGTCTGGCACGGGGCCTGGGCTTCTGCATGTGTAACCAGCACCAGGAGGGGCACATGCTGCTGGTCCCAACCACTTTGAGTAGCAAGTTTCAGGAAGCTAGTCACTTTTAAAAATGCCCATGGCAGTAAAAAGTTGACTTTTAATATATTTTTAATGTTTTTATGAAGATCCCAGGTTTTTTATCGTATTTTTGTTTTTCAAGTAATGTATATGTACACCCAATATTGGGGCTCAAACTCATGACCCCAAGATTAGGAGTCATATGTTCTACCAACTGAGCCAACCAGCAGCCCCGATGACCTCTTTGGAATGCAGCTTGAAGTGAATATAATTGTTTATGCTTCTTTACATCTAATGTGAAATAATGACTGCTAATGAAGTCGAGGGGATTTAATCTTGATATTTCACCTCTGGACTTCAACATTTCATATGCGAGTAAATCTGGCTGCACGTGGCTCAGAGTATGATGCGGTCTCAGGAGTGTTTGGGTGGAAGTAAGGCTGTCGGCCTAACAGGTGCAAGCACTGGACTCAGGGCTGGAACCCCCACTCAGAGTCAGTTTTGTCAGGAAAGAGATATGACCGTTGACTTAACATAGCAAGTAAAACCAGGGCTCCTTGATGCCTACTGGTCCAGCTGTGAGAACAGACAGGCTCCAGAGGCTCTGATAACAGAGACTCGTGGGCTGGGCATGGGGGCACAGGAGTGAGGTGAGGAGCAGTTTTTCCCCGTAGGCAGTACCCCCAGGGCAGTTGTGGGCCTTCTTTCTGGAAACACAAATGAGAGCCCGCACCAGTCCTATGGGTACCAGCTTCATGGCATAAGGTCACTCCCCAGATCCTGAAACTCTGGAAAGGTTTGTAGATATCCCGATTTGGGTTTAGAAATGACACTGTGGAATATGGGAGGGGAGGGATGATAAATCCTAGCAATGCAAGGTGCCTGGTTAAGGGAAAGCCCTGGAGTGTACTGGCTCAGAAAGCACCAGAACATCCCCATCTCACTGTTTTTCTAGATTCAGTATAGTGAGAATAGAGAAGGATGTTTGCTCGTGAAGAATGAAAGCATGAGAACTTTGCTTTCTCTTTTTCTTTGATGTACAGGTCTGGGGAGTAAAATACAATGGAAATGGCTCAAAGATTGTGTCCGTGGGCGATGACCAGGAAATCCACGTCTATGATTGCCCCGTGTAAACACCAGTCTCGCAGGCTGGTGTGCAGGTCATGACATTCCGTACCTCTCTAGCTTTAACAAAACAGAGTGTTTATTGGAACAGAAGCTTAAATTTTGTAGATATGGTATCTGTTCATACTTTAACATAAAGTGTTCATAACACAAACACTGCGTTCTGGGCTCTTTGACCTGCCCTGTTGCAGGTAGGAGAGTGGGAGGAGGATCTGCCCCAGAGATGCAGAGATCCGGGCACCTCCCAAACCTCCCAGCTGAGATGGCTGCAGGCTTCTCCTCGGGGTATCTGTCCTGCAGAAGCTTCTGAATGGAGGCCTGAAGGGAGCAGGGTATTTGCCCAGGGGGGAAATGTCCTGGAGTTCTGCTATTTGGGCATGTTTGGTACCCTGAATGTCACCTGCCACATGGCACCCTAGACTTTAGGGGGGTATTGCCTGTGGTGTCCGTACGTGCCAGCCCCACCTCCATACCCCAGAAGCTGGTGTCCCTTCAACGGGGTCTGCATGGAAATGGCTCACACTCTGAAGCTTGTTGCTTTTTATTACTGACTCCATATGCCTGTGAGGTTATATGCTTGTCCCCCAAGCCCCTGTCATCCCCAGATAAAGCCTGTGCCATCCCCAAATAAAGCCTGCACCACAGCTGCCACCAGACACCACCCCTTCTCTCTACAGCTGCCTGTATGCCTGATGTCTGCACATACCTTCACCCCAGGTAGGAGCGCCTGTCCAGCAGCATGAGGCAGGCTGGCACTTAACACCCTCATTGGATCTCAAGAAAATGTCAACAGCCAGAGCCATTCTTCTCAGACCAGCTCAATTTTAATTCTGAGGTGACAAAGATACAGGTGGAGTCAGTTTTAAGAAACATCCTCCAAATCCCATTCCTGCCACCAGGAAGGAGCTGAAGGTAATGCCACCCCGTCAGCAGTAGCTGTGCGGCGGTGATCAGGAAGTTGTGGTATAGACAGGACACCCTGGAGCTATGGTCCCATTTGTAAATGGGTTTGCACACAGGCTTGGTTGGAAGAGTAGGTTTTAGGGCTGTCCTGAACAGCAGGCACTGGGGGTTACCTATTCTGAGCAAGTGGTGCCTGCCTGCCCACACAGTCCTGCTGGAGCCTGGTCCCGCGAGCTGGCTCACCCTGAGTGTGGGCCTGTGGGGCCCCTCAGCCCTACTGTGGGTGGCCCTGGTCTGCATCAAACTTGCAGGTTCTGCAGAACCAAGAGAGGGCGGGTCTGACGAGTGACCCCTTCTGTAGCCCAGCAGCTTCTCCCAACTGCAGTGGGAAGGAAGGTACCAGTGACGGCTAAGGGCTATGATGACCCTACACGTGAGCTGTGGCCACTTGCTGGGAGTAAAGCGGTGAGGACCGTCCATCTGGGCAGGCAGCCCGTACCACAGTGCACAGCATTGGCTAGGCAGTGTGCTCACCAGAACCACGTCCCCTCAGCAAGAAGCCCTTTGTTCCATGGCCATGTAGCCAGAGGAACCATCTGTCGAAGGGAGCCAGATCTGGGAGGGGGTGCCTTCCCAGACCAGGCTGCTCCTGCGGCTTCCATTGCTGCCCTGAGGCTATGGAGCACTTGGGGGTGTCCTTGTCTTTACGGTAAGCACTTTGGTGGGAGAGCAGTGCAAAGGCTGCCAACAGAAAGTCATCACAACCACAGAGGAGGAGGTGTGGGGTCAGCGCTTCGTAGACAACACTGGATTATCCTCCCCCCACAAGGCCTGGAAGCTTCCAGGACAGATGATCATACTCCCCCCCTCGCCCCCCATTTTATGTGGACCAAGTGCAGGCCACAGCTGTGCTTTTGTCTTCGGGGAGGTTCATGAAGAATCTAGATTCAGGACCATCCCAGCAGCAGCCCCGGGAGGGGGGCAGGGAAGCCATCCGTGCCGGAGGCCGAGCCTAGGGGTCTACAAACAGCTGCCCTGGTGGTTATGGCAAAGCCACTGGCGCTTCAAAAGTATCCTGAAAATGTAAATAAACATTCCATATGCAGACTAGAGGTGATTTACACTTGAAACATTTAAATATAAAGCTGTAACTTAAGTGACAACCAAAAGAAAAAAAAAAAAACAAGACGACTCAGCAACTGAGAAGGCTGAACACACACACAGGACACCCCAGACACGAGCCCACTAGGCGATGCCATTTTCATTGTGCCAACTTTATGCGCAGGGCACGCTAGTCCAGCTGTCTGGTCCCTCACGCTGTCTGGCACTGCACCCCAGCACGTGGCCCGTCCTCATCCTCCTCGTAGGCCTCCCTGTGCTGACGCCAGTTCTGCTCGCTGGGGTTGAACTCCTTCAGCTCCACCTGGTCCATGTCATCTGTGACCCTGACCTTCTGCCGTGGGGGCAGCAGGGCCTCCAGCTGAGGAAGCTTGTCTTGAGGAAGCCAGTGTTTCTCAGGGAAGATGACCTGTGGAGGGTGAGGTGGAGCTAGGTAGCGGCTGCCCCTCCCAGGGAGGCATGCCTAACACAGCCCACGACCACCATCTGGAACTTACTAGAAACTGGATGATCAGAGTCCCCTTCTCCAGGGGCGCTTTGTAGATGGGCATCCCTTCATTACGCACACACCTCAGGTCCCCGTGCTTTATCACCTCGCCTGCCGCAGAGAAGGGTCAGTTATGGAGCAGAAGACGGGAGTGGCCTGGTGACAGACCCTGCTGGGGGGCAAGGGGAAGCACCCCGGGCAACGTGCTGGCCCCTCCAGCACAAGGTAAACCACTCTGAATGCCGACCAGACCAGAGCACTGGAGCCTGGGAGCTGCAGGTGGTCCAGCCTGCCTTCCGGCACTGCCCACGATGCACGTTCTAAAGGCATCATGGGGTTTAGGCCCCTGAGCTCCAGGGTTCTGGCCCACATCTAAAAACATTGTCTCCCCACCACCACCCTGAAAAAGAAAGGGCGCAACGGTCGCCAGAAGCTAGCTCCATGCAGAATGAGGGTGGGGAGGGGACGCCCAGCATGGTTGCTCCATAGCCTGCCAAGGGAAAGGTGCCGAGGACCCTCTCTGGGTCGTGAGCGGCAGGGTCCTACTCGGTGTGGGGCCTTCAGCCTCAGGGCCTATGGCCGTCCTATGGGCTGGAAAGTTCTCCCATCTCTGTCCCTACGCCTCATGCTTCTGCCTCTACTTCAGAGGAGGCTGGGAAGATACACGCATGAGGCCCTCCAGCAGTTCCAGGTACCTGCCCCCCCCAACCCTGAGTCTCAGCCCTCGGCAGCAGACAGAGGAGGAAGCAGCAGCCAAGCAACGAGAAGCCCAAATGAGAAGGTGAAGGGAAAGGACAATAAATGAAGGAGGAGGAGATTACTCCAGTGGAAGGTTCTCTGAAGCCTTGGCCATTCCCTGTCACTACGTGAGGAGGTGGGGTCTCCTCTGCCCCCCATCACTGACCCAGAGCCAGGCTGCCCATCAACTGTGGCCAAGGAGGATGAGCCATCTTAAAGCTGCACAGACGCCAGCCTGCTTGCACTCTCAGCACCACGGTCAGGGATAGGGCCCCAGGAGCAGGCCTGGACCTCACACTCATGACTGCTGCCTGGGGCTTCAGGGAGGCTGTGGCCCCCGTGGCCCCCAAGGCCCCCACTCGAGCAAGCGGAGGAACCAGGGACCTTGTGAGGGCTGCATTTCATGTTTTCATGAGAGTGGCGTGTTACCCTGCCATGTCCCCCCACATCAGTGTAGACGCACGTGGCAAAATGAGAAAGTAGGTCAAATGTTAACAACAGGCAGATCACGTACTGTGTTTATCATTACAACTTCTGGTTTGAAGTGGTTTCCAAATAAAAAATTAAAGAACTCTGATCAAGGCTTGGATATAGAATCCGTATCATTTTATGTCCAGAAAAGGAAGAAAGTGGAGGGAAAGAACAGAGAGAAGCAGCAGAGGGAACGAAGCCACAGAAAGAAGCCAGCAAAAAAAAAAAAAAAAAAAGAAAGAAGCCAGCAGGCAAGCAGGCAGCTCAAGATCCTCTCAAGCTACCAGCCACTACCGCCTCTGGAGAGGCAGCGGGCATCCCCACCCACCCTAAACCTCAGATGCCTCAGCAAGCTGCTCCTGACCCTGTCAGGGAGCCTGGGTATGTAGCCACCACCACCACTGCCCAGATGCGTGCTGACACGGATGAGTCATCTCCGTGCTACCTGGAGACTGCTTCAAGTTCAGTCCACACACCCCCCCGCCTTCTGCCGTCCTCCTCTGGCCCCTCCCGGCCCCCGTGGGCGTGTGCAGGTGAGTGGGTCTGCATGAGCAGCCAAGGCTGAGTTGACAGGCAACGTCTTCTGAGGAAAATTCTACTTTAAAATATCCCTGATGGGTAATCAGCAGCACGTGAGCTGGGGGGGGCACATGAGGAAGGTGGCACTGCCACCACCTGTTACCCCTCATGTCTTACCCAATTAATTTTTAAAAGTTTGAGTTAAATTGGCAGGTTCCAGTGAGAGCACTGGATGCCAGGATTCCTGTGGGAGGCTCTTTCCCCTGACTCTGAATTCTTTTTTCTAGAATATTTAAAACATTCAGAAACTTCTCAAGTCATTAGCGATGACTCAACTCAAAGAAGACGAAGTCTCACTACTGTCCAGTGCGAAGCCAGGCCAGCGGCCAGCCATGTCACACACAGCCGCCCTTCAGCACGACAGCCACAGACACGCCCCTGAAACATTACCTGACTTGGATGTAATAACGAGGATTCGGTCGTCCAGCGTTTTTATCGTCTTCTTGAAGCCACAGAGGGCTTCAGAAAGCTGAATTTTCATTTTCATGATCAGGTCGTGGCCTCGCCTCTGAAAGACACTATGATCCTTCTGATCAAGTACAATTATGACATCGCCAGGCTCCAGCTCAGGCTCCTGATCTCCTTCTCCATGAAACAGTATCTTTTGCCCATCTTTCATACCTATGAGACATCATCCTTTCTGATTAGCATTTCTCTCTCTTAAAAAAACCATACTTTCTACAAAGCTATGAAGATGGCACACAGTCCCCTGAGGGTTTTTACTCGTCAAACCTCCCAACCTCATGGGCATGGGGACCAGAACAATAGCTGGATCGCCAAGAGAAAGAAGGCCACGCCTCCCCTGGCACACAGCCCCTTGGGTGGCTGCCACACCCGCCACTGCATGCACATGGTCACCACCCACTGATGCTGCACGCATGGTGCAAGGCTCTGGGGGTGTGTACCAGAATGCTTAAACAGAAGTCCTCTAAGGATGCCCGTGTTGGTTTGGGTATTGATTTGTGTACTTTGGTCTCGTCTCTCACGTAGAATATATTCACCAGATTAGGAGCTCACAAAATAATCCAGAAATACCTGGAGAACCACTAACAATGAGCGAGGCCTTAAAATGACAGTGTCAGCAGGATGGAGAGCAGGGGAGGGCTGTACGTGGGGGAATCTCGGCAGTCGGGGGTCACGTGTAAAGGAAGGAGCTCTCCGGCCAGTGAACGGCCGAGGTGGTCAAGAAAAAGATGCCCCGTGACTCCAAGGGGATGGCTTGAGGAGGACGGGAGGGCACTTAACCAAAATCAAGGTCAAGCACCTTTGAGGGCACTGAAAAACCTTTAAAATGGATCGTTTTTGATCTGGAGGCAGCAGACTGCAGCAGGCAGACTGGGCTGGTGATGGGGATGGCAGTGAAGCCAGGTGGGGAACTGGGAACAGGAGGGCTGGGGCGCACTCGGCCCCGTCCGGATGTCTTGCCCTGTGTCCCACATCCCAGAAGCCTGACCTGTGCACCCCACAGTCAGCTGCCGGAAGCACTCCCAGTGGTGTGGAGTGCTAAGCTGTGTAGCCTCACCTTTCTCGACGTGTACCTCGATAATCTTCTTCTCTCGGATCACCTTGGCACCGCTGCAGCTCTCACAGCGGTCCTTGGGGTTGATACGCTCGCCCTGGCCCTTGCATTCAATGCACACGGTCTGGATCTGCTGTACCATGCCCGGCCCGATCTGCTGGATGTGGATCTGCATCCCGCGGCCCTTGCACAGAGGGCACTTCTCCACGGACCCCTTCTTCCCGCCAACACCTGGAGGGAGGTGCGGCAGGAGTGAGAGCCGGGCTCCTCTGCAGACAGCCCGTCCCTCTGGGCGCCAGGGCAGGGGTTTTGGGCCCTGACATGGGACCCCGGGGTTGGAGCTCTATTTATAGGCGTGGAAAGCAATGCACAGAGTCTGGATGATTCTAACCAAGCAGTAACATCCAGATGTTAACACATGACCTCGAATGTTTGTAGCTTTGGCCATGCCCAGCCAAATGCATTCCTTGAGCTTCACCAGCGATATTGTCTCCCACCCCTGCCTACAGGTAACCGAGGGGGCTGGGCTGAGAGACCTGGCGTGGGGCAGCCCAGCTCAACCAACTCAGGACATGTGTCTGAAATCACCAGACACGACTTTTCTTGAAAATTCCTATTTTAAAAACTGTGTTAGTTACATTTACATGGAGTTACATTGAGTCAGGAACAGTAAACTATGGCCAGCTGCCTGGCTTTGTGAATCAGGCTTTACTGGCACCCAGACACATCTGCTTATTTGTGCCAACAGCCGCTGGGGACCCTGTAGCCCCTGGACCTGGAACACTTCCTATCTGGCCCCTAAGTTGGGTGAACTATCTCAGGTTTCTAATGTTCAAAATAATGATCAACATGTTAAATGTCAGTCCAAAGAAAAAGCATACAGGGCAAACTAAGATTCAGCCCTTAGGCTACCTGTTTGCAACTGTTTGACCCTTACATTTGAAAAGATACACAATTCTTTTTCTCTGAATTAGAAAACAATCAGAACTTTCTAGATCTAAGGGATCACAGCTATAGGACTCTTTCAAACATTAATTTTTACCTTCACATTTCTCACAAATTACATTTTTCTGGAGGGCCAACTTCTTTGTCACTCCATTATACAAATCTTCCAGAGTTACAGACAACTGATGTACGACGTTCTTGCCTTATGGAGAAGAGAGACACAGTTAGTACCACAGTGGACACTACGGGCCATGGAAAATCCCGCCTGCCTGAGGCCTGAGCCCTAGCTGCGGAGCCACGCCCACACTCCCTTCCCACTGGAGGTGCTGCTTCTGCCCCACCCACCTCCCCCAGCTGAGAACAAATGCCCTTTGTAGTGAAGAGCTGGTTATTCGATCATTTATAGAAGTCAACAGTAAGACTTCCCATCTCCTCAGAACAAACCTGAGAGCGATGGTGGGGAGGGGAGGCCCCCAGCAGGGCCATGGGTCCTCCCCAGGAAAGCCCTTCCTTCCCTCGAAGATGGTGTGACCACCAGTCTGGGAACTTTTAACCGAAACTCTTCCCTGAGCCTCATGCTCTGTAGCTCTGCACGGTTGAGCCTTTCTGTAATCTGTGGTCAAGTGGGAACTCTGCTGACACCTGATCTGTGGACCCTGCACCTTGGGGCTCCAGGCCAGGGTCAGACAGCCCACAACTGCCCCTGGGGCTCACACTGTCGTGGAGACACACTGTCCCCATTTATTTGCTGTTAACCTGGAAAGACAACTGGACTCAGTATGAAGCTGTCCACCTCAAGACCCAAGCTTGTAACTGTGTCCCTGTCAATTATCCGAGCCAGCGACACAGGGGTCATGGGGCCAGGGCTTGTCCTCGTGATCAGCTGATTATCCGCACCCTGTGTTCAAGACTGGATGACCAAGCTTCTGAAGCTCAGAATGGATTATAATGTGAGAACAAGTACCGCCTTATCCATCCAGGGCCCCAGGATTTTAATAAGCTTGGCTGGCTGTCTAGTTTCCAGGTCCCTGGTAACCTGGGGGAAGCGGCGACTAGAGACCACTGCCTACAGCCAGAGGGGCGGCTCCGGGCCGGCAGGAGGGAAGAGGTGGGGAAACCAACCCCAGAACAAAGGCCCTCACCTCACCCCAGGGGGTGATGCTGCCAACCATGACTCACGCTCCAAAGACACAGGCAGGTGGTCTCTTACAAAGATGTCCCCACATAATGGCTTGAATTCCATTCTCTGGAAAATCTGAGCAGCCCCAGAAAATGACACACACTGCAGAGTGCCAGCCAGAAACAGCTTACACGGGCGCAGGGCAGGAGGTGCCATGATGTCCCATAGGATGTGCAAGGGCCTGAGCCCAATAAGGGAGAAACAGGACAAGCTCCCCTCCTCCTCTCTGTTCGCCACCCCATCTGCTGCCTCTCAGGTGGCATCTGCAGGTGTCAGGTGAGTGCATCAGGTGCTAGGAGGCTCCAGGTAGCCTGGATACCACAGAACGGGGAAACACTTACAGCTGAAGGTCCACCCTGATTCCAGGAACATGTAGGATTTTAAAACTATAAAACTTGCTTAGTGCCTTTAAAAAGCACTTACCTCTTCTCTCTCTAGCCATCCGTCCCCCACCACCAAAGAACATGTCAAAGATGTCCATGGGCGAAGAGAAGCTGGGGCTGCCTGAGCCTCCTTCCTTAATCGCCTGTTCACCACCCTGGTCATAAATGTCCCTTTTCTTTGGATCTGAAAGCACTTCATATGCCTGGGATATAAGCTTAAACTTTAAAGAGAGAGAAAGAGAAAAGAAAGAAGATTTGAGTTTCATTGAAGCAACCCACGGCAAGGAATGCAATGATGGAGGTACTCCGTACCCTGACACCCAGACCAGCAGGCCAGCCCGTGTGCTCCCCTCACGGACAGGGACCGAGGGCCAGCGTTGCTAAGGAGCCAATGAACACGAGAGAGTGTGCCGTGGTGGTGGGGAATGGACACTCCTCCCTACCTCAGCTGCCCCGGACAGGAAGCCAGAGGCAGTCAGGCCAGGCCAGGGCTTACCCCAGGCTCCCAGGTATGGCCGCAGGCCTTAGGGACACAAGGACTACTTCCCCAGTTTACCTGCGTGAGACGCCTCGTGCACACCCCCACCCGGTCTCCCCAGCTCAGTTAACACCAACACCAACACCTCATTTCCTGTCCCTCTCACCTGTCAACACATCCTTCTGGCACTGCCTCCCAATGCTGACCTCCAGCACCCTGACACACAAAATGCCCCACATGTCGCACTCACGCTTAGTATGTCACCAGAATCCAATTGTAAGAAAGGTATCAGAAAAACCAAATTGAAAGACATTCTGCAAAACTAAAAGAGAACAAAGTGCAGCGTGTGATCCAGGACTAGGGAAAATCACTACAGGAGACGTTGCAACGACCAGAGAATGTGAGTTTATTCCTTGATGTTCAACTTCTCCAACGTGCTAAGTGGACTGCGGTTACGTACAATGGGGTTTTCACAGGAGAAACACACTGAAGTGTTTCGGGGGACAGGCTATGAGGCCTGCAAGCATAACGAGAGGCTGGTGAAGCAGAGGCTGCCCCTGGTTACAGCGTGAGGTGCTCACTGCCCCACGCCCACCTCTCCTCCAGGTACATGAAGGTTTTAAAGTAAAATTAGAACACAGTCCACTATCCCTAATCCACCCCTTCTTGCCACTCCACCTACCCAGCCTATGGAGGCCACCAGCTTGCACCTACATCACAGCCATAATCCCAACGGCCTCCCACCTCCTCAAGCCCGTCTCCGCTGAGCACACTGCTGCCATGGTGGGCCACCAGTCCTCTGACCCAGGTCCCAAAGGTGGTCTGTGGCACCAGAGTCCGAGCCGGGCCTCGCTCTGGGCCATGTGGCCAGCCCACACCACCTCACGCTCCCTGAGGCTTCCGTCAGACCCCCCTCTCCCCCTGCCCCACGGAGTCTACTTTGAGCTCAGCTTCGTCCACTGCTGTGTCCCAGGGCCTAGAACAACGTTTGCGTGCGAAAGGCAGGTGGCAGATATTGTCAGGTGAATGGCTCAATTCTAGAGGAATATGGGCAGAAGGGTCTTGGCCCTGCAGAGCCGTCTGCAGTCTGAGAGAATAGCCCACAACACCACTGGCTCCGTAAAACAGGAAAATGTGCTCTGAGGAAGCAAATATGGAAATTCAACAGAGAAGCTAGGTTTTCTCTTGTATTACAGACTCCTGAGAGAGATCGAAATCTGTAATTCATCAATAATAAGTAAGACCTAACAAACAAGTCCTCAAGGGATGTCAGAATCAGACTCTTGTCCGTGACCTGCACCTGCTCCCTATGCCTTCGACTTCCTGCTGACAGTAGGGGCGCACATCATGGACCAGATAAATACACTTCTCGAGAATTTCCACTAGAAACACTCCCCAAATACTCTGGTCAATCTAGGAAGCAAAGCAACACCGCGTCACTTGGGAATTCATCAGAGGAGCGTCTCCCCCAGGGTCAGGGCTCCCACCAGCATGAGCAGGTCTGGCCCACCTCTGAGGCACCAGAATTCCAGAGTCTAATCTGGGTTCCGGCCTGTACCCTGTCCTCTAAGCTGAAAATCCACACCAGCTCACCTTTCAGACTGTGATCATCTGCCAGGGGACCTTAATGAGATCACCGTTCAGCCAGGAAAAAATGACTTTGAGATGATGTTGTAACTTGGAAGAGGGTTTGTGATAGAATATTAGGTGGTAAGAAGAAAAGCTACCAGGATGACCATGCAGGATCAACCACCTGGAAAAGGCTGCCTGCAGAGAGGCACAGGAAAAGCCATTGGGAGATGTGTACACGGGGGGGTTTTCTCTAGAGTCTCATATTTCCTGTACTGTAATGCTCTCTTTTATGATTTTTTTAATGATTTTTAACTTGAAAATTTATTATTCAGACTAAAAGTTACAGTGAAATTGGCCAAAAAAACCAAACTCATCTCAAGCTGATGAGGGTAACAGCCAAGAATATGCCCCCAGCACGGCCCCCAAAGGGGACTGGCCTCCTGACCCCCTGCCCGGGAATCCTGCAGAAAAGCAGCGTAGAGGGGGTAAGTACAGACTCCGCGGAGCACCTGACAGCAAGCACGGGCTGCCCAATGCTTAGCAACCCAGGACAACAGGGCACAAAACAAAAGCCAGCACCCAGAGCTGGCTCACTTGCCTCCCGACAGAGGAAAGTAGTGAATCTATTTTTGAAGAGACATTAATAATACAGTGACAACCTTAGGAGGGAAAAAAAAAAAAAAAAAAGTTGTGCCAGTTCTCCCCATGACAAATACAGGAGAAAGCAGCAGTCTACACCGTGCGCCCAGCACACAGCAGGACCAGAAAGTAGGGATCTGGTGGGTCAGTGAGTCTCCTGTCAGGTTTCTATGAACTGCATCCCCGTCTCCTCACCCCCCTTTGATTTGCAGCCCCATGGCCCAAACAGTCTGGGTACGGGGTCTGCTCCTCCTCCCGCACAGTGCCCCTCACTCAGCCAGCCTGCACACATCCTAGTGCCAGCACTACGAAAGCCGGACAGCAGGCCCTGGCCGCCACCAGGGAGGGGAGGACGGGGCCAGAGGCTCTGGGCAGGGGTTAGGGCAGCCCGCTGGAACCCCCACACTGATGGCTTTCGTGCTTCACGAGATGGGGGGACATGACAAAACCCTGCCTACTCACCAAGAGCCTCACTTAGGTGACAAGGTTTGGTGCCTGGCTCTAAAAGGTTGAAAACAAACCACATGGCCCCTGCCACAGGTCCGCACAGGACAACACCTACAGAAATGCTGTGGAGGTCAAGCCCAAGTTCTAGAGCACAGACCCACTCCACGTGCACATGCACAGCCCTGAACTTCGGAGATGTGACCCGGAACAGGCTCAAGCGGCCTTCTGAGTGTCACACCAGAAGCCTGGACGTGCTCCCCTCGCGGGAGATCCTCACCAACAGGCTCCACCGACCCTGCTAGCACGTCCTGAATCACTAGCAGTGCGCAGAAAGCCAGGGCCTGTGAAAGCTACAGTAAGCCCTCTAAATATAGATGAGAACGCGAGTGAGCAATGCACAAACGTCTCACAGGAGAGCATGTTACGTTTGTGACAGCCACGCTCGGCACATGTGGCTAAATATAAATATGCCATCATGGCAGCCAGCAGCCGCCCCTCCTGCAGCTGACGGCTCCTCGTGGAGAGTGAACACAGGCTGGCCTGGTCTCCAAGGGTCTGGGCGCCGGACGGCGGCTTCCCCAGCGGCCTGGGTGTCAGTGCTGGCCCTGTTCCAGGAGCCTCCCCACCACCACTGAGACTTCCAGAGTTTCATGAGAAAGTGGCAGACAGTGGACAGAGGGCTGGGACTGCCAGCAGCTTTCCCAAGACTCAGTTTAGGTCCTGCCAGTCACCGACTCAGGCTGGCTCTGCCCCCTGCAAGGAACATTTCATTCAGGTCCCCATTAGACAGAGTATTTCCAGGCACTCGGTCCTTAGAATCAACTGTGGGTCATTTGTCACCGAAAACGTGGAATAATCCTGCAAAATGATGTGTCAGGGTAGAGATCTGCGTGTCTGTTTCAAAACTAGGATCATTCAGGGCCTGACGACCTTGACCCAGCAAGACCTAGGCACACCAACGGAATTGGGTCCGGCCACCGAGCCTGACCCGGGCTTGCCCTGGTACTGGCCCAGGTCCAAGCAGCTCGTCCCCTGGGCTTCTGCATCCAGGAGGAAAGAACACAAAATTCCACCCAGCACAGCAAGTGCATGACTTCTGCCGGCCGCGCCTCCGTTTGTGGGGGGAGGGCTGCCCCTCCTCCGAGCCGCCCTCGGCCTGTGCCCACCCGCGCTGCAGGGGCCGTGGGGCCTGCCCACCGGGGGAGACGCGATGCAGGGGTCCCCAGGGGTCCCAGGGCCCGCGGTGACCCTGACCGCAGCCCCCCACACCCGCAGTCTAACCCCAGCCGACCCCAGCCCCTCGTCTGCTGCCCCCGCACCTTCTCGCCCTCATCCGGGTTCTTGTCCGGGTGGTACTTGAGCGCCAGCTTCCGGTAGGCCTTCTTGATCTCCTCGGGGGACGCGCTGGGCTTCACCCCCAGGATGTCGTAGTACTGCGTCTCCTTCACCATCTTGGCTCTGCGGGCGGGCGGGGCGGGCGAGGCCGGTCAGTGCGCCCCCGACGACCCGCCGCCCGCCCGCGCTCCCGCTCCCGCTCCCGCTCGGGCTCCCGCTCCGCCGCCGCCGCCGCCGCGGGCACCGCCGCACTCGGCCTCCGGCTCCTCCGCCGCGGGTTTTATTCGGCGCCGGCGGAAGGTTCCGCGAGGAGACAGTGACGCCACAGACGCCCAGAACCTTCGCGGAGGTTCCGGCGGCGCCCCGGCGGGCGGCGGGAGGGGTGGGGGGAGGGGGCGGGAAGAGGAGGGGAGGGGAGGGGAGGGGAGGGGGGAGGGGGCACCCCGAGCCAGGACGCCGGGCCTCGGACACCCGACCCGCGGACCCCGCCCCTGCACCCGGTCCCGGGACCCCCGAGCCACGACCCCGTACCCTAGACCCTGGACCCGGGACGCCTGATCCCCGACCCGGGACACCCGACCCCGGACCCCGAACCTGGTCCCTGGACGCGAGAGCCCCGCCCCGGACCCCGGGACCCCCGGACCCCGGACCCCGGGACCCTCCCCGCTCGAGGACCCCCGCGCCCGGACGGCCGACTGCCCGGCCCCCAGCCCCCAGCCCCGCCCGCCCGCCCGCCCGCGCGACCCGCCCGCTCACCCCGGCTCCTCGGCCGGCGGCTCCTCCGGCTGCCCGTCTGACTCCCCGGAGCTCCAGCTCTGGCCGCCGCCCCGGGCCATGGTGGGGAGCTGGGAAGGGGGCTTCGGCGAGGGGGCCGCCCTGCGCCCAGGTGCGTGCGCCCCGGGTGCGTGGGGGCCGCAGGTCCGACGGCCGGACGGCCCGAGGGGGCGCGCGGGCGGGAACCCTGCCCCGAGGGCTGGGGCCCGGGAGCTGCGTCCGCGACCGCGGAGCCGCGCCCGGGAGGTGGGGGGGGCGGTGTGGCCGTGCTCTGTGCGGTCACGGCGGGGGCGGGGCGGGGGCGGCGGAGCGCGGCCCCGAGGGCGTGGGGTGGGCGGGGTGCGCAGCCGCGGAGGGGCGTCCCGGGGGCCGGCAGGCGCGGTGAGCGGTCAGTGCTGGCCCCGCCCGGCCTCCTGCGCAGCCCCGGGGCCCCCTGAAGCCCCCGCGGGGGAGCAGTGACGTCCGGCGCAGGTGGCCAGTGGCGCCCCTCAGGTGCGGGCGGCCACGTGTCCCGGCCTCCCCGGCCTCCCGAGAGTGGGCAGCGCCCCGCGTGTCTGCAGGTGGGAAGCCCGCGGACCTCGAAGGCTGGACCCGGCTCGCGTGTCGCGAGGGTGTTGGGAGCCCGCGTGAGGCCCGTGGGGTGGCTGGCCCGGCAGGGAGGGTCCAGCCAAGGCCTCGGACCTGCCCGGGCCGCTGGCAGCTCACGGGCGCAGAAGCGCGGGCGCGGCAGGCGTTATCGGGGCGCTGCAGGCTGCAGGCTGCCGGCTCCAGCCCCCCTCCCCCGCTCTGCCCCGCGCTGGACGGGTCGCTGGCACACTGCCCTCTACGGGCTCAGTGCGAGACTGAAAGGACTTTAAACGTGCAGGCGACATTCAGCTGCCCATTTCTGGTCTGGGAGAGATCCCTTCTTCCTCCCAGGCCGGCGTCGGGCCGTAACGTCTGGGCGGAGGGCGGAGCTGGAGGTCAGGGAGCGGCACTGCGCGGCCAGATGCTGGTGGCCAGATGCTGGTGGCCGCGGAGCCTCAGCCTGCCTGGGCTTGCCTGCTCATCGGTGCGCCGTGGTCACTGCCACCTGCCTGTGGGCCTGCCCTTCTGGCTTCTTTCTGGATCAGATGGGAATGACTGTGAAGGCACCTGGCACGGTGGGTCCCCAACTTGGCAGCTTGTAGGGATCCCATGGGAGCTTGGACAAATCCGTGTCCAGGCCGCCCTGCAGACCGGGGCCATCGGAACCCCTGGGATGGAACCCAAGAGTCAGTATTTTAAAGCTGCTTAGGTGATTCCAGTGTCCAACCAGAGCTGAGAACCACTGCCCAGCACCACGCACCTACCAGGTCCTGTGCTCTGGGCCAGTGATATCCTCACGGCGGCGTATGTGGGCATCCAAGGCACAGGATAGGGGTTAGGATCACAGGGAGACCTGGATTCAGATTCTGGTGCGGTTGCTTCTGGCTGTGTGACCCTGGGTGGGTGATGGACCTTTCTGAGCCTTAGAGTCCTTCACTTTTCAATGGGGATAAAAGAGCTAATGAAGATTCTCTCCTTTATTAAACTTTTCCCAGGCTCCTGTGAGCCCCGTTCCTCATGAGGCCTCAACCTTGACCTGTCAAGACTTGAATCAACACTGGCACGGTTTCCAGCAGCTCCAGGCCACATCCTGGAGATGCCTCTGACGCCCACCCCACCGCCAACCCCACCCCCAAAGCGCATGCATGGGATCAGCAGGGCTGCCGAGACTTATCGAGCACCTGAGGACAGGGCCTCCGTGTGCTGTGTCTGTGGGAGGCTGGAATCCTAACCTCAGTACCAGCCCGCCAGGACAGCCGGTGTAGCTGCATTTCCACTGGCCCTTTGTCAGGGCCCGTGCCTCCCGAGCCCCCCTTGCCCCATGCCCCCATCCTCCCTCTGGAGCACCAGCTACTTCGGGACACATCGAGGTGCACTGTCCTCCCCATGGTGTCCTCTACGGAGACTGGGCAGGGAGCTCAGGAAGGACTTTGTGCCGTGTCCCAGAAGTGAGCACAGAGGGGAGGGGGCGTGCTGAAGGGGCAGCAAAGTGTGAGGGTGAGGAAGGCTCTGAGCTGAAGTGTGGGGATGGGGTCCTGGAGTCCTGGCTGCCTTGGAAGGACTTGGCTTCTCCTCTGACAGACACCGGGAGCCCTTGAAGGTCTTAGAGCAGGAGCTGTGTTCTGGAAGAAATAGCCAGCAACCATCAGCAGGGGCAGATCTGAGAGGCCAGGGGGTTGACGAGCTGGCCCAGAGAGGGGGGTGCAGAGGGAGGAAGAGAGCCCCAAGGTGGGAATGTGGGAGGAGGGAGAGCAGCCGTTGGGAAGGCAACAAGAAGCCAGAGTGCGGGGAGGAGCGGAGCCCACAGGGGCCACATTGGTGGGGTGCAGACAGAGGAGAGCCAGGGCTCTGAGGGGCAGCAGCCACGGGGCTTTTCCAAGGAGGGGATATTTGTTTGTTGGCACCCAAAATAGCAGTTGTCGATCCAGGCCATTGTTTTAATTTCCCAAGGGACTTCTGCTTCCCTACCTCTGTCTGGGTGTCACCACAGCCTCAGTTTCCCCTTCTGTACAATGGGAGCAAGAATGCCAACCTCACAGGGTTGTAAAAAGATTAGTGGAGACCATGTGCATGCGGTGCCTAATGCGGCGGTGCTCCCAAGGTGGAGTGTTGATTTCATCACCGCTGGCGGTGGGTGTGCACCTGCCGTGTGCCTGGCTCCGTGCTGGGAGCAACGGCACAGAGCGGGGTGGACACAGTGCCCACCCCTAGGAGCCCATAGACCAGCCATGCCTGAGCCCCTGAACCTAACCAGTCTGGGTCATCCCTCGCCCAGGCCATGTTGCCAGCATGACACCCCCAAGACCCTTAGTGAAATAACCATCACCACCTTTAACAGCAGAGCCCAAGCTGGTGCTGCTGCTGTTTCTGTGGGTTATCTCCAAGAACCACTTCCTCCTGGGACACTGGCCTCACCCAGAGCTGCTGCCACCAGAAAGGGGGCGGGGGGTCTGTTTCAGAAGAACAAAGAAAGTGAGGGAGTGGCCTTCCTGGTGCATGTTTGTAGTTCACACACGACGTTCTTTTTTTTTTTTAAAGATTTTATTTGACAGAAAGAGTGCGTGAGCAGGGGGAGGGGCAGAGGGAGAGGGAGAAGCAGGCTCCCCGCTGAGCAGGGAGCCCAACATGGGGCTTGATCCCAGAACCCTGAGTCAAAGGCAGACACCTCACTGACGTGCCCCACACAAGACACTGAGGTCTTCCCATCAGGAGGGCTTTGGGCCCCTGGGGCTTGGACCGTGTACGCAGAGACCCTTGCCTGCGTGGAGCTCACATGGGCCGGCAGGGAAATCAGCCTTTAACCACTCAATGAGAGCCATGCAGGAAAAGCATGGGCACACCTTGTGCTTGCCCTACTGCATTTCTTGCAAATGGAAGGCGTATGGGACCCTGTGTGGGGCACATATGCTGGCACCGCGATTCTGAAAGTGCTGCTCACTGTGTTTTTGTGGCACATTTTGATAATTCTCCCAATATCTCAAATGTTTTCCGTATACATGTTATGGGGATTATTGACGTCTGATGTTACTGCCATCACTGTTGGAGGCACCGTGAACAGTGCCCACAGTGGCCTCTTGAGTGTGCAAGTGAAGGGGAAGAGTCACACGCATCTCACTTTAAACCAAATCTAGAAATGATTAGGTTTTGTGAGGAAGATATGTCAGGAGCCAAAACAGGCCAAAAGCTCAGCCTTTTGCATCTGTTAGCCAAGCTGTGCATGCAAACAAGTTTATTTTATTTTATTTTATTTTATTTTATTTTATTTTATTTTATTTTATTTTATTTTATTATTTTATTTTATTTTATTTTTTTATTTATTTTATTTTATTTTATTTTATTTTATTTTATTTTATTTTATTTTATTTATGCATCAGAGACACAGAAAGGCAGAGACACAGACAGAGGGAGAAGCAGGCTCCGTGCGGGGAGCCCGATGTGGGACTCAATCCCAGAACCCCAGAATCATGACCTGAGCCCAAGGCAGATGCTCAACCACTGAGCCACCCAGGCATCCCAGCGAAGGACAAGTTCTTGAAGGAAATTGAAGACCAAACCAGTGCACACATGTATGACAAGACAGGGAAGCCGGCTTATTGCTGATCTGGAGAAAGACTGTGTCTAGACAGAAGATCCAACAGCCACGATGTTCTTAAATCTAACCCCAACCAGAGCAGGGTGCTCACTCTGAGAGTTGAGAGGGGACAAAGCTGCAGAAGACAAGTCTAAGGCAACAGAGGTGGGTGCATGGGTTCATGAGGTTTAGGGAAAGACACCGTCTCCATAACAGAAGTGCCTGGTGAAGCAGCAGGTTCTCCAAAAGGTCCAGCTAGGACCATTCACAAGGAGGCCCTTCGAGACAACACAGAGTTTCAGGGTGGGTGAAACAGCCTTACGTCAGAAGAGGACCTGGCTAGGACTTTAATGGCTGGAGAGAAGTCAGTGCCTGGCTTCAATTTTTCAAGGCTTGGACAGAGGGACTCTTCTGTAGGGGTGCACGCAGCTGCTGACTTTTAAGATTTTATTTATTTGACAGAGTGCACAAGCAGGGGGGAAATGGCAGAGGGAGAAGCAGACACTCTGCTGAGCAGGGAGCCCAACACGGGGCTCCATCCCAGGACCCTAAGATCATGACCTGAGCAAAAGGTATAGACGTTTCACTGACGGAGGCCCCCAGGCACCCCAGCTGCTGACTTTAAGTTGAACTAATGCTCATGTACCACTTGGAAAATCCCAGGGCCATTAAGAATCCTGCTCTGTGTTCTGTAAATGGAGCAACAAAGCCTGGATAGGGCAGCCCAGGTGGCTCAGCGGTTTAGCGCTGGCTTCGGCCCAGGTCACAGTCCTGGAGACTCAGGATCAAGTCCCACGTCAGGCTCCCTGCATGGAGCTTCTCCCTCTGCCTGTGTCTCTACCTCTCTTTCTCTCTGTATCTCTCATGAATAAATAAATGACATTTTTTAAAAATTGTCATGCGACCTAGCCAGACTACCTTTAAAAACAACAACAACAACAACAACAAAAACCCAAAGCCTGGATGACAGCACATCTGCTTACAACATGGCCTACCGGGTATCCTAATTACCCTGTGGAGACCTGCTGCTCTCTGACACTGCGCCAGGTCACCCAGGAGCTTGGATGGAGATGGGCAATGAGGCTAACGTCCTCATGCCTGCTGACAGTGTCCATGCCGCAGCCCGGGGATGAAGGAGTTATTTTGATTGTCACGTCTGACTCTTTAAGAAATAGCCTTTGTAAGGCTGTGGCTGTTCTAGATAGTGGTTCCTCTGAGAATCTGGGCAAAGTAAATGGAAAACCTTCTGGAAGGGGTTCACACTCTAGATGCCATTAAGAACATTCGTGACTCATGGGAAGAGGACAAAATAACAGGAGTTTGTTTTATCCCAAGCAGGTTTTGTCCCTCGTGGATGACTTTGAGGGGCTCCAGACTGCAGATGAGAACGAAAGTCGGAAGTGCAGCCTGAAGACAGGACTGAACAGCTACAATCTCGCGATAAAACCTGAATGAACACGTTGCTTCTTAGGATGAGCAAAGAAAGTGGTTTCCTGAGATGGAAGCTACTCCCAGTGGACACACTGTGTAGACCGTGGGAATGACAGGAAGGATTTAGAACATTTCATAAACTGAGTTGAGAAAGCAGTCGGAGGACAGACTCATTTTGGGAGTCCCATGGGTAAAATGCTATCAGATAGTATTGCCCCTATAGAGAAATCATCCATGAAAGGAAGAATCAATCCATGCGTCAGGTTTCACCATCATCTTACTTTCAAAAGCTGCCAGCGGTGCCTGGGTGGTGCAGTCGGTTTGGCGGCCAACTCTTGGTTTTGGCTCAGGGGCATGAGATTGAACCCCTCGTGGGGCTGTGCACATTCAGCAGGGTGTCTGCTTGAGCTTTTCTCCCTCTTCCTTGGCCCCTTCCCCTTCAAAAAAAAAAGTTTACAAGGAAATTGCCACAACACCCACCCTCAGCAGCCCTCAACATGACACAAGACCCTCCACCTGCAAGAATATTGCCTGAAAGCTCAGAAGATGGTTAGCTCTCCTCTGCCACAGAGCGTCTTTAAATCAAGGTATGTACATTGTATTCTTTATCCATAATGCTGCTGCATACCTAGTAGGTACCTGACTGCGTGCCCTGGGAAACCTTGCTCTACTGCGGCGTCTGGGTGGTCCCGGAGGCCTCACAGGCTGCACAGAATTAGTAAACGTTTATATTCCGTATTTTCATTTTACGCATTATTTCAGAAGGATCACTATCTTGTTATAAACAGCACTTTTGCACACTCCCGTCTCCTGTTTTGGTGGTGCGGGATCACAGAACGCTCCCAGAGCCACTGCGGCTTTTAGCTTGGCTTTACAGGCACTTTGGTCTGAGGCATAGCAAATACCCAAAGCAATGCTTAAGAGTCAGAAGTGAATCATGAATTTTAGGCATCATGCTCAAACACTGTAATGGGTCACGTAAGGTAAATAAGAGTTACTGTAGAATATTACAAATATTTTAATTCCATATAGTTGCTATCAGTTTTCTTCACAGTTCTATTGAGATGTCATTCACCTACAACACATTGCCTGTGTTTAAAATGTACCATGTGATAAGGCTTGACATATGTACAAAACCACGAAACCATCACTTAAATAGGTGGTGAACGCACCCATCACTCCCAAGAGCCCCCCGATGGAGTGCGCACATGAAAAATGGTGTGTCCAGCTTGTGCTGATCAGCTGCTGGGCTGGAGCCAGAGGCCAATTCTGCTGCCTCCTACTTTGATTCTTTCCCTGGAACTCCTCCTGTCAGTGCCCTTGGGTGTGATGCTGGCTCCCCGTCTTCCTCGCCGTGTGACCTTGGGCCTGCTACTCTACCTCCATGTCAGTTTCTCATCCGTAGAAGTACTGACCTCATAGGGTTGCGGGAGTATATGGGTATATGAGATCACATATGTGCTCACACACTCGCGCACATATACGTGTCTACGTAAGTCATACAATAACCCCTAGGGCTGCACTTGGCACCATGTGCAGTCAGTGTTGACCATTATCACTCGATGCAAAGAGCCCTGTCAATGTCTCTGCTGGAAGTAACACATTTGGGAACACAAAAAACCCAACAAGATGGAAAGCTGAAATATCCCTCCCTTTTCTAGTGGAATGGAGCCAAGACACTCGCCTTGACACAGCTGTGTGTCTGGGTAATGCTACACGTATTGAATCGTTTCCTCAGAACTTTCTGTGGCCTCAGCTGGTCCCATCACAGCAGTAAGGCCCAAGGCAAGTATGGTTCCCAGCAAATGACAAACTGTTCCAGCCCAGGACAGAGCACTTGGTTTCCCCCTTGGATGGTGAGACTCATCCCTTCCTCTGTCGCTCCCTGCATCACCAACGGCTGTGCGATGTCACCCAAACCCTCACCACCCTCGTCCAACCCCTGGAACCACTCCAGCTACTCGTGCAGCAGCCCGGCCACAAGATGCCCAGGAGCCTGGTTCTGGTGGGCCCCTGTATGGAATAATCAGTTCCAGTCCCTGGTGTGGCAGCTGCCCCATGGCCTGAACCCAGCTCACCCTGCTTGGCTCTGGGTCCAGCCAGAATGCATCGCTGCACTGTCAGGATGGCGCAGTGTGCTTGGCCAGCTAGGAGGTCCAAGAACGAGCCTGGAGTCGTCGATTCAGAAGCAGAGATAGTGCACTTCAGTTATGGTGACAGTGAAGGGGGATTTAAAATGTGCCCCTGGGGGGGGTACCTGGGTGGCTCAGTGGTTGGGCCTCTGCCTTTGGCTCCAGTCATGATCCCGGGGTCCTGGGATTGAGTCCCACATCAGGCTCCTCACAGGGGGCCTGCTTCTCCCTCTGCCTGCATCTCTGCCTTTCTCTCTGTGTCTCTCATGAATAAATAAATAAAATATTTTAAAAAAACACAAATAAATAAAATGTGCCCCCGAGAAGCTAGCTTTAGGTTGCTCTTAGAATGGGCACTGCCCTCAAAAAGACAAATTGAAATGCAGTTTAGAGAGGAGGCTGTGATTCTAAGGGCAAGGTCCTCACAGATGACAGCTAAGGGGGGGACCTCTAGGGTCCTCTGCTCCAGGAAGGCACATGGAGAAGAGGTGGCAAGAAGGTGGCCCCACCGAGCTGGAGCTGATAGCTTTCCCCACCCCTGCCCATGTCCTCCCCACCACCTACCCGCCTCCAGCTGACCCAATGCACAGACCTGGGTGTGGGTGAGTGCGTGTGCATGTGTGAGTGTGTGTGTTTGCACATGTGTGTGCAGGGCAGGGCCGATCTGCAGGGGGGACCCTCAGGATCCTCAGAGGAGCTCACAGGATTCTCCGACTCTGGGAAGGCATAGAAATCATGAGAGAGCTTGGGTCTGATGGATATGAACCAATTTTACCTACTCTGATGACAATCTGATTCTATCTGTGACTGTTACTCTCATGGTTATTACAAGAAAACAGCCAGCTCAAGAGCCTCCCTCTTAGGAGAAGCACAGAGGAAAGACGAGCATGGTCTTGGTGGGGAAAAAAAATCCCTTTGGAAATAACTTGCTTGGCAGAAATAGGTCTTCCCTTGCTGGTTGGCTAACAAGTCATTTGTGGAACAGGACCCTAGGAAATGTCAGGCCCAGAGCAAAGAAATGATCCCAATAACAATATTTCAGAAGCTCCCTCTCATGACATAAAAAAAAAATGCAAATTGAAAACAGCAGCATGACCAGTAGAGGCCGAGTCCACAGCGAACCACAGGTCACTGTGCAGCAGAGTGCACCCACGTTCACCCGTGGCAAGCCTCACGGAGGAGGCCAGCAGGACCTGGACCACAGATGGGCACCCCACACCTGACTCCAAGGCCCACCCCAGCACCCCCAGTAGCTGGTGCAGGGCCAGAACTCAAGGACAGACCAGCATTCATTTGCAAGGGGCACAGTAACCCCAAAGAGAACCCTGAAAACCAGCCTTGTGAATTTTTAGATTTTCACAGTAAAGTGTAAATGACACTTAAGGAAAGGCACAGCCCAAGAGGACTGCCCAATGACTCCTTAGGTGTGTTTGCCCATGTGACCACTGCCCTGGGCACGAGAGAGAACATCTCCATCACCCCAGAGAGTCTCCTCCTTATTCTGAGCTCTGTCCCGATGGGGCGCACGTCCATGGGACAATCATGGATGTGTTCCTTCCGTCTGGCTACTCTGGCTCATTGTGTCCGCAACTCTGTGCGTGTCGGTGCATGGGCATGGATGGGAAGCATTCTGTTGCATGAAGAGAACACCATTTGTTCACCCTTTACCCTGCAGACGGACATTTGCCTTGTGCCCTGCTCCAAGCCATCCTGAACAAAGCTGCAGGGCAAATCTTCATGTGACCACAGGGCTTCAGTCCTGATCGGTAACCACCAGGAGTGGACCCTGGCCAAGAGGAGATCACATCCACGCTGCTCGTGGAGTCACCAGGTGCCACTGTGTGCACCCTCCAGCCGCGCGTGCGAGTCCCCGCGGCCCTGCGGCCTCGTCCACAGCGGATCTCCTCGACCTTGTCCGCCGCAGCCGTGTCTGTGAATGTGGTCAGAAGGCTCTCATGGGCTCAGCCCTCAGGACCCACCTTGTTGATCATCTGTTTATGTGCTTATTGTTTCGGATGCCAATGGGGTGTGTCGAAGGCGTAGGGAATCATGCAGGGAGGTCCCCCAAAGACAGCTCACGTCCAAATAGGGGGTATATCTGCTGTCCTTTCCCTCACCCTCTCGCTGTTGCCTGTGGGCTGGCAGTGGTTTTGGCGACGAGAGGACTGAGGAAGTCGTTCCCATGTATTTGGGGGCTTAACATGGAAACCATGGTGAGATGTGGCCTGCATTAGGCCACCTTGGGCCCCACATGGCTACTTTCCATGAGGTTTCCAGGCAATTTCATGGACCAGATTGGCTCTGACTTTCCTTATTGGCCTCCAGGCTGGCGGGGGAGGCCCGAGGAGCCGGAACGGCGTCCATGTGTTGAGCGGCAGAGCCACCTGCGGCCTGAGTATCTGGGTGGCTGCATGAAGCAGAGCAGCCCCCACACCCTACACCTGTCAGGAACAGCTGTCTGGAGCTTTACAAGGGCAAAAAATAAATCTGTGCTTCGTAGAGCTATCATAGGGATTTTCCTAATGCATCACCTAAGTACACCTTAATTCATAGAGCTAGCCAGAACAGTTTCTGTTGCCTGGAACCAAGAACTCTGACCCACGAAATCTATTTGGTCACTAGGCATCCAAATCTGAAGGAAGTACACAAAATGCCATCAACTGCTATCTCCAGATGTTGAAGTTATGGGTGATTTTTTTTTTCTTATTCTGCTTTTCTGTGCCCCCCCTTTTTTGCATAAGCATTTATATAAAATATAATGAGGAAAAAGTCATTAAAAATAAGCAGGTTTGGATTCTCTGAGATGGGGCTGGAGCACCAGTCTCCACCCAGAAGGCCTGGACTTGCAGAAGTGGTGACCCGAGGCCCCTGGAATCCTCTCTGAGCTGCAGCACCCAGCCCAGCAGCCGCTGTGGCTATCCCTCCTGCATCATAACCCCTCCCTGGAATCCTGTTTGCTTCACAAGCCGGGTCTGGAGCTGAGCTCAGAATGAGAGGCTGGACCAGCATCCGGTGAGGTGTCTCTGGTCCTGGGGTCAGCATGTCCCCGAGGCCGTGAGAAGGACCCATGGGAAATGGGACACCAGCATGGTGTCTGACCCTCCCAGGGCTCGTAGGCTGGCAAGGGAGGCCCTCATGCCCTGGTCTCTGTGTGACAAGGGCTCCCTGGCTACCTCTATGTCTTGGCTTAGTTTGGATCCACAAATTGTCAGGATGATCAGATGTCATCTTTGAACCGGTCCCAGCAAGAGACCCACCTAATTTAGGAACCTCACCAGGTGTTGGGAAAGCACCGCATCTGTCTGTGGCTGGGCCCTTGTCACTGAGTGTCACAGCTGCCCAGCACAGTGGGCACCATCAGCTTCATTTCACCGGTGAGGACATAGACTCAGGGCTTCCCCCAGGTCACACGATGCAAAAATGGGGACCCTGCCAGACCCACAGCCCTGTCGTCATGTTCCCAACGCCCACCACGCTCTCTCCCGTCCACCACATGCCTGCCTCTGTAGCCAAGGTCAGAGAGCTGGGCCGTGAGCAATGCAGGCAAATCCCCATGTGGCCAGCACGACAAGGATACAGGAAAACCTGTCCGGCTCCAACACTTTGGCTTCTTTCTTCTTTTACATGAGGAGGCAGGTTAGCTACAGTGCAAACATCTTGCTCAATTTCTGCAAAAGTCATATAATCCACATAACACACCCTTCCAGTTTTTGGATGAGGAATCCAAGATCCCAAGATGGGCCCCGGTGTGCCCAGGGCCATGCAGCCCCTCAGGCCAGACAGTTTAGCGTTAAAATCTGAACCTCCTCGAGCCCAGACAATGACCTCTCCACCGTATCACCGGCAATCTTTGCTGCATGCTCAGTAATTTTATTTTATTTTATTTTATTTTATTTTATTTTATTTTATTTTTTATTTTTTAAAGGTTTTATTTATTTATTTATTCATGAGAGACACACAGAGAGAGGGGAAGAGACATAGGCAGAGGGAGAAGCAGACTCCATGCAGGGAGCCCGGCGTGGGACTCGATCCCGGGTCTCCAGGATCACACCCTGGGCCGAAGGCAGGTGCTAAACCGCTGAGCCACCCAGGGATCCCCAATTTTATTTTATTTTAAATTCCAGTACAGTTAACATACACCATTATCCAGGGTTCAAGACGATTGCCTACTCAATGATCTCAAAAATAACTTCTTATTGAGATAAAACATACTCACTAAAAATACAGTAGTCATAAGTATACAGCTCGAGTGAACTGTCCTGTTTAACCCCTGCCCAGACTTAGAGCAACCAGCCCCCTCCAGAAGCCCCCAGCCCTCCCCGCAGTGCAGCACCGTCCTGTACCCTCCTCCTACAACCCCCCCAGCCCTGCCTGGGGAGCCCCCCACCCTGTCCTGACTTCTATTTTTTTTAAATAGAGCTTTCTTTTTTTTTTCTTTTTTTAAGATTTTTATTTATTTATTCATGATAGACACAGAGAGGCAGAGACACAGGCAGAGGGAGGAGCAGGTTCCATGCAGGGAGTCTGACATGGGACTGGATCCTGGGTCTCCAAGATCACACCCTGGGCGGAAGGCAGGCGCTTAAACCACTGAGCCACTCAGGCTGCCCCCCGCCCCCGTCCTGACTTCTAACACGTGGAGCCTCGTTCCCTCTCCATGGGGTCCTGTAGTAGCTGATCTCGTGGGTCCTGCGGCCCTTGCTCAGAGTGACTCGAGAATTATCAGTTCCTGGGTCTGGCGATGACCCAGGAGTCACCCAGTGCTGCTTGCTGCCCCATGGCATGCATATGTCACAAGTGGGCCATTCTGCCACTGAGGGGCATTTGGGTCGTTCCAGGTCGGGGTTCATGTAGCGAGGACATGCCAGCACCTGTTTCCCGGCCCACGTGTGTTCACACGTCAAGAGCGCACAGCCCAGGAGCCGCTGCATGGATCGGGCGCTCGTGCATCCCCCCACAGTGGAGCCCCCAGCTCAGTGCCTGGAGAAAGCACCTGTGGGGCGGGTGAGAACGGGCAGGTGGGCAGCCGCGGACACACATCGCTGGCACTGTGTGCCAGCTTCAGCGGGAAGCGCTGGCCTCAGAACCATTCAGGTTCAGGTAACCTCATTGGGATAAACAAAGGCCCCACAGGGGCAAGTCCGACTGGTTCTGATCAGCCTGAGGGTCAGAGATAACCTGCCTCCTGCCTCCTCTCACAGGGCTGGGGCGGCTCCCTGGCCACAGTGTGTGTGGGGGGCGGGGGGCAGTGCACTGCCTGGTGTCTGGATTGTGCCTGGGAAGTGCTCGTGGGGTTGAATTTAGCTTTCTAAACTGCAGGCAGGGCAACACTGCTAGAAGCACCGTGCAGACTGTGGCCTGAGCCCCCATGTGTGCCCGTGGTTCCTATAACATGCAGCCACAAACCGAGGGACTCATGAAGCACATGTTGCTTCTCTTCTGGAGGACGGAAATCCACACCAACTCCAACTGCACCAAAATCAAGGTGTGAGCAGGGCTGGTTTCTCCTGAGGCTCTGGAGAAGGACCCGTGGCCTTGAGTTCCCAGGCCTGGGCTCACCCCCCGGGCCCCCACCCCATCATCTAAGCCAGCAGCTTCCATTCTCCTCCTACTGTGTTATTGGCTGCATCCCCCTCACCCGGTCCTCCCACCTCCCTCTTGAAAAAAAATTTTTTTTTATTTACTTATTCATGAGAGACACACAGAGAGAGGCAGAGACATAGGCAGAGGGAGAGGCACTGATGTGGGACTTGATCCCAGGACCCCAGGGATCACGACCTGAGCCAAAGGCAAATGCTCAACCACTGAACCACCCAGGTGCCACCTCTCTCTTACAAGCAGCCTTGGGACTACATTGGGACCACCTGGATAATCCAGGGTAGGCTCCCATCTTGAAGTCCAAGTCCCTTCTGACATGGACATTGACGTATTCGCAGGTTGTGTGAGGATGTAGGCATCCTCGGAGGCCGTGACTCAGCCCCACACCCTCAGCCCACAGTCAGGGCCAGAAACCCAGGAGCTGCCTGCTTGGCCACACCCACACCGGCACAAGGCCCTCATTCCTCCACGACCTCCACTTCTCTACTCACACAGCTTGGCTCCCAGAACCCTCACCCCCAAAACTCAGCGCTCTGATCCCCTGGAAGCCGCCTCCCAAGGCTGCCAGCCCTGAGCTGCACACCTGGAAGAAGGCTCTGGCAGGTGGCACGCTAGGGCTCAGTCTGGCTCTGTCACATGCTATGTGTCTTGCTGTCCTGTCCTTTTCTATAAAATAATAATGGTAATGGCAGTTTTATAAGGTATGAGGATTAAATAAGAGAATGTACATAAAATGCTTTAGCATGGAGCCCAGTAAACAACAGCTTGATTCAAACAATGGTCCTGGGATCCCTGGGTGGCGCAGTGGTTTGGCGCCTGCCTTTGGCCCAGGGCGCGATCCTGGAGACCCGGGATCGAATCCCACGTCAGGCTCCCGGTGCATGGAGCCTGCTTCTCCCTCTGCCTGTGTCTCTGCCTCTCTCTCTCTCTCTCTGTATGACTATCATAAATAAATTAGAAAAAAAAAAAAAAAAAAAACAATGGTCCTGTTTCCATCGTTACCCCCTTCCTAGCCGGGCTGAAACTCTGTGTAGCAAACAGTGCCCTCAGCTCTGTGCCTTTGTGGTCTGACCTCAGGGCCACCAGGAAACCTGGCTCCAAGCCCCAGATGGAGCAGAGGTGACAGGGTAGCTGTTGGTGGCAGGGAGGAAGTCTCCAAGGAATGTACCTGAAAAGGTTGGAGAATACAGAGATATCTGGGAAGGCTTCCCAGAGGAGGTGACTGTGGGAGGCAGCCTTCCCCACTTTCTGCACCTTTCCATCACCTCTTCAGCCTCCCATGGCCCTGGGTGTGAATGCTCCTCCTTCCAAATGGTGGCAAAGCCCAAGGGGAAACAGTTATGATGTTGAGAAGGCCCCTGAGGCTGACTTGGCTCCTCTGTGACCCAGGTCCTCACAAAGGGCTGATGGAAGCTGACCCCAGAGGCCCCAGTCCCCCCCTGGGGCTTCACCCAGTCTTCTCAGGGGTTGGGGGCTCCAGGTCTGACTGCATTCTGCCCCAGGGAGATGTCCATAAAGAATGGATCTCCCGAAGTCCTACCAGATCAAGGCATCAGATTCTCATTTGGAAGAAGAATTGGGCAGCATTACAGGAAAGAGCAACAATCCATTTAGCTGCGACTATACCCTGCACTGAGCTCTGTCACTGGGCCCCCCAGCCCAAGCCAACACTTGCCCCATGGGGAAGGGCAGCCTCCTTTGAGCTCCTACCCACAGCTTGGCAATCCCTCCCTGATAGTTGGGGTGCGTCTGGAAGTTACTCCCGTCAGAAGGCTGAAAACCATCTACAGAAGAGAGGATGGGAAGGGACCGACACAGGGAAGGAATGTGTTTGCTTTTGCAGAACCCACAGCTCCAGCCAAGGAGAAGCCCAACTAGGTGTCTCCTGACAGCCCCTCACGTGACTGGGTCTGAGCCTCATTGGAGCTACGGACCCTGCAAACCCCCTGCGTTGTCTTGGAGTTACCTTTAGCACATTATCATACTGCGAGCTCCTGCTTCGGGTAGAGCTTTGTACCATTGTTCATTCAAACCCACAGTGTGTGTGCACAGGCACGTAGATGACTGAACCCAAGCGCTTGGGCAACTCCCAGCCCCCTACAACACCCAGAATAGAATCTGCCTGCACTGACCCCACGCTCCCCGCCCCCGCCCCTAATTCCCCAATAGAAGCTTCCTGCACTGACCCCACAGGAGATGGAGCTTAGAGCCACCTCCCTGGCTCCATACCTGTAATAAGTAATAAAGACTACTTTGCTTTCCACACATCCTTGGGTTGTGCTCAATTTGACACACCTGAAGTGACAAAGGCCCTGACTTACATGCGTGCTGCAGAGCCAGGCCTAGGTTCTGGTGTTAAGACTGTAATGGCCAGCTGCGGGGCTTTGGCATGTCCTAACCTCTCAGGGTGTCCCCATCTGCAGGGTGGATGGATGCCTCCTGGCAGGGCCGTCCCGACTTACACACAAGCCCCAGGTGTGGATGCATGGCCTGGCTCTGGCACATGGGACGCCAGTGGGACCTACCTGCCCCTGCTCTTGTTTTAGGAGGCCGGGCTGCTGGCACCACTAGGCCAGGAAGCAGCCACTCACACCTGAATGTGAACATACCTGGGCTCTTCATTTCTTCCCTGCTGGTGTCCACTGTACATCAAGGAGCAGGGTCTGGGGTAGGAAAGGGTCAGCTAGAACCTGAGAAGGCCCCAGCCTGACTCTGTTAAGGATGCTCTTTCCTTACACCCACTGCCTGGTCTTCAAGTCTTGTCATTAAGTAGGACATGGGGTTTCAGCAGATAGTACACTGCATGCTTGGGTGTCCAGCCTCAGTGGTGACCAGCCTGCCTTGGCCCTAGCTCCTGGCTGCCCCGGGCCATATGTCAGGACTCCCTGGAGAGGCCACAGTCGCTGCCCACATCCCCACCCCCGGGCTCTCTGACATTGGGGCACAGACCTCCCCTGGGGCAAATGCTCACTAAGTGTTTAGCCAACTGAGCTCTTGGAGCTCTGCTGGCCCACCCCAGGTAAGGCCCCTAAGAGATAGGTATGCATGTAAATGTCATTTCATAAGTGGGGAAACTGAGGCCTTCCTCAGGGTCATGCAGCCTGGCGCCAAGGCCTGCAGACCCCTGTCCAGGGCTGAGGCTCCTTCCCCAACCTTGGCCCAGCAGCCAGCTCCAAGGGCAGCTAGCTGCCACCGTGCCCCCACCCCAGGGTGGACAGTGGGGGCAGGGGTGCTGCCTGGGCAACAATGAGCAGGTTCCATCCTGAGGCTCCTCCCCTGCTGAGAGCCCTGGAGGGGGTTGTCCAAACCTCCTTCTTCAGTGATGACCTGCCTCCGTGCCACTTTGGAGCTTTCTCTGGACCCAGGGTAATAAAAATAGCAAACACTAACTCTTATTGAAAGCTTCCACAGCCCTAGGTCCTTTCCGTACATTTAACTCCCTGGAACCCAAGGGATAGGAGCTGTTGTGACCCCACTTTTCAGATGAGAAAATGGAAGCACAGAGAGATTAAATAATATGTCCAAAGTCACACAGCATGTAAGCAGCTATCTTATCCCAGGTTCCCAGAAAACAGAGCCATGGCCAAGTCTTCTGCCCCAAGACTCTGCTGGGACTGCATTCCCAGGGCACAGATGTGCAGGGGGAGGAGGTGCGGGGCAGTAAAGGGTGGAAAGCAATTTTGAGGTAGTGAGTGGCTCTCGGCTGCACACGGAAACGGCTCTTTGTGATATCCCATGGCTGCCCAGGCAGGCCTTCCCGCTGAGAGGAGCTCCTCCATAGGTGTCCACATGAGGGAGCTGGTGCGGAGAGGGTGTGGGGCAGAGGCGACTAGCGGGGAGGGCGAGGCTGAGGCCCCGGGGGAGGGGGACAGATGGGTGGCCCAGCTTGCACCCCTCCGCCACCTGCTCAGCTCATGTTTCCTGCACAGCCCTTCCGCGGAGCGCAGCTTCTTGTCCCTGTTCCCTAAGCTGGTTTCATTTAGGGTTTCTGCTACTGTGGCCAAAAGTCCCCATGTTATAGATGAACACACAGACTCGGGGGGTGACTTGTCCTGGCAGTGTGGCTAACCTGACACCAGGGCTCAGCCTCTGCCCTGAGAACGTGGCTCCATGGCCTCTGTCTGGGGCCACTGGGTGGCCTCCTCCTCCTCAGCCGCCCCTGTCTCCTCCCTCAAACACCTTGTCCCCAGGTAGCCCCGTTGTCCTGTGCCCACAGGTCAGAACCCCAATGCACCGCATCCTTCGGCCCCTGGTTCGGCATGGTTCTGCCCTGGTGGGAAGTCTGTGAGACCCCGAGGCCCCAGGAGAGGTGTCTGAGCCTCAGGAACCGCTTGCTGGGTTCTGTCCTCAGCTGGAGGGAACCCACACCCAGCTGGTCCACTGTAGAGGGGACCCACAGGATGCAGATGCAGCCCCAGCCGCAGAGCCCTCACGTGCACACAGGCCAGCCGTCGGGGCAGAGCACCGTGCCTGACGGGACTCTGCCAGGGCGGGGGAGTGACGCAGTTTTGGGGGGTGGAGGTGGTTCTGAGAGATGCCACAGCCAGGATTTGTCCTCCTGACTTCCTGAGCACAGCCTTAAGCCAGAGCTCCATAGCACAGCATTTCAAAATTAAAGAAACAACAGCAAAAACTATGCCCTGGTAATAGAGATGGTAACAGAAAAGTAGCCCAGAGTTTCTGATGTTGACAATATATAACCGTGCTCCCCCTGCCCAAGCTGCGGCGGCATCTTTGGGTATTTTTTTAACCATTTTTACTTGTAACACCTGCTCCTGGAGAGGGTCCCACAGGTGAAAAGCATATGCTCATCTACTGAGCCTTGGTTTATCAGCCGTAAATGGCACCTATGCACGATGACAGCGCATCACACTCAGCACCCGCCTTCTGGCTCCTGGCACCCTGAGTCTGGGCCAGATATCTTCTCCTGCACCAGCCCCCATCCGGGCTCTGCGACCAGTGCCTCCAGCACTGGGGACACATACTCGAGCTCCAGCTTCTCCCAACTGTTCACAATGTTTGCAGTTTTGCCCTTTCACATCTTTGCCATGACTTATCTCTGCAAGTTGTTTTTTCTTGATGTTCTAAATCACCTTGTGTTTTGCTTGGTGTTCTTATCCACCAAACATTGTCTCTTCAGGCCAAGTCTTGGAGCCAGGAGTAAGGCCTGTTATAGGGACTGCCCCTTTTTACTGGGAGACATCCTGGACCTATTTCCAAAAGAAGCTGCTTATTCTCCCCCCAGTGGCCAGGGGCAGACAGAAATCTCTGCCATCTGGGAGCAGCATTCTAGTGGGCCAGTAAAGCTAGAAACCACAGTATCCCAAAATCGGGTAACAGTTAGGGGGCATGCAGAAAATAACCAGAAAGGGGGTGAGGAGTGCGGTCCCAGCTGGGGTGGTTGGAGAACACCTCCTAAGAAGGTGACACCGGGGCAAGGCTGAGGGAGGAGGCAGAGAGACAGCCAGTATTTGGGGACTGTATGTTCCAGACTGAGGGAACACTGCAAAGGCCCTGAGGTGGTGGGGACATTAAGGACGCTAGCGTGGCTAGGGGGCAGAGGGCTTGTAGGAGGTGATGTGAGATAACGGAGGCCAGATCACACAGGGCCTGCTGGCCCAGCACAAGGACGGTGGCTTCTATCCTGACAAGGGAAGCTCTTGGCTGGATCTGGCGGGGGAGCAATGTGCTCTCGGACTGCAGGCCTGCAGGGGCCTGTGCGGCCTCACCGCTGTGCGGGCCTCCAAGGCTCCCCTCTGCTCACTCAGCTCCAGACCTGGGGAGGCCAGTCGTCCACCTGAGATGGGGGCAGGGGCTCCACCCTCAGCACGCGCAGGCCCCTGGGTCCCCTCCAGGACTCCTCCTCCTTCCCTCAGCTCCGTCCCCTGCCCCGCCCGCCCCTCGTACCCTCATTCCTGCACCCATAGCCCCCGCCCCCACTCCCACAGCCCTGCAGCCCCCCTCAGCCTAGAGCCTCCGACCCGAGCCCCGCCCTCTTGGCCCCCAGCCTCGCAGCCCGCCCCTGCCCCGCCAGCCCCGCCGCCCCGCCTCACCCCTGTCGCTCCTCCCCAGCCCCTGTTTCCTCGGCCCTGTCCCACCCCGCCCCCTCATTACCCCGCCTTATCTAGGCTCCGGGAGAGGAGAATGGGCTCTGCCCACGGTCCTGCTCAGGCCAGCACTCTGGGAACCGTCGTCCCCGCTCTGCCTGGACCAGTCCCGGGACCGGTCCCTACGGGCTCCGGTGCAGAGAAGGAGGCAGAGACCAGGCTATTACACAAGGTGCAGCGGAGCCACAGGAAGCCCCATCGGCCGCCACATCCGTGCAGGACACCTTCCCCAAGGTCACCCTGGTCACCCACGACTCTCGGGAGCCCCTGCTGCCCCCAGGCTCACCGGGCTGCAGCCCCCTCCCCATGGCAGCTCGGGGCCCAGGGCTGTGTCACTGCGAGGCTGGATTTCCCCACTCCTGAGGTTGCTCCCTGTCCTGCCGTCTGGGGGTCTCTGGGTCTGCTAAGGGCTAGGAGCCCCCTCCCCAGAAAGACAGGGATGGGGGGACACGCACACAAGTTGCCCGTGACTTCAGGGACGTCCCGCACTCCCAGCTAAGAATACTTGTTCCATCCACAGACCCCTCCTGCTTCTGGGCCCACAGCATCCCACAGACAGCAAGCCCTGCCCACCCACCCCTGCACCCCACGTGCCCTAGCAGAGGGAAGGCCCTACAACTGGTGCAGAGTGGTGGTGGTGGGGGCTTCCCAGTCTGCAGACTCACATGGGCAAAACTGCAGCTTTGCTTCTCTGTAACTTGATGGAAAAAATCTAAATCTCTCCCCTTCTTCCTCCTAATGGCAGAATGTTCGATCTGTCCACATCACAAAAACTGTCATTTTTAACTTTAAGTCATACCCCAGCAGCTCCACAGTGGGAACTTGTCCTGGGGTTAAGTGCTGACCGTCCAGGCACAGCCAATTGCTGTGGCTGCAAACAACCTAGATGTTCGTACAGGCCGGGGCCGGGGCAGCGGGGAGCCAGACCTCTCCTGTGGCCATGGGGCCGGGTCACCTGGGGCTGCGTACAGGGGCAAGGAAGCTGCTGCTGACCAGTGGGCCCCTAAGAGCCCCCAGCCTCTCCCTTCACCCTATGTCCCCCTGCGTTGGCCTAACTCAACCCCAGTGATGTCCACACAGCTCAGCACAGAGGAAATCTGGGAGTGGGGGGGGGACAGGAGGCCAAATAACCAGCAAGTGGTCACAGTGGTACAGGGTAACCGTCCATACAGCTCAACTAAATCAGACTTGGCTGCTCCTTGTCCTTCCCTTCAGCACTGACTCTCTGCATGGCATGTGCCTTTGGTCCTGGGGCACAGTGGAGTGGCCAGCAGCCTCTCTTGCCAGCCCCCCACCCTGCCATCTCCCAGGTGGGCCCCGGTCCATTGCTGCTCTGAGGAGGGGGCTGACCAGGCCCTCCCATCCATGATGCCCTGGTACCATCTCCTCTGTGGCACTGTGGAGGGGCCTTGTCACCTCCACTGCAGGAAATGGCCTGAGGATGCCCCTCCCCAGGGCTGGTTTCCTTCCTAGGACCCCTAAGAGTCTGGGTGATGGGAAGGGACGAGAGGCACTTGCTATGCCTTTTCACACCCCCTTCCACACTCTTCCAGGCCTTCATCTCAGCCAAGAATTGGACATCTTTCTTCTCTGACTCAGTTGCCCCATGGCTGGGGGTTCTCAGACTTGTAACTCAAGGCACAGTCCTGCTGGCATCCCCACCAACTCAGTAACATGCCCCTCCTCAACCTGCCCTGACCAGGTGGTCAGTCTCAGACCTTCATGTGGGGAAACCCACATGATTCAAACAGTCACACTGAGGCCCAGAGAGGGGCAGGAACCCACCCAAAGTCACAGGGGAGGAGGCATGGGTGAAGATTGAGGCTTCAAAGCCATACACTGGGGGGATCCCTGGGTGGTTCAGTGGTTTGGTTCCTGCCTTCAGCCCAGGGCATGATCCTGGAGACCCGGGATCGAGTCCCAAGTTGGGCTCCCTGCATGGGGCCTGCTTCTCCCTCTGCCTGTGTCTCTGCCTCTCTTTCTCTCTCTTTGTGTCTAACATGAATAAATAAATAAAATCTAAAAAAAAAAAAAAAAAAAACAAAGCCATACCCTGGGCCTCCTGTCCTGTGTACTGGGAGGCAGCATCCCAAGGCCTGAGGTCAATGCCTGAATTTTCCTGGAGACAGCCAAGCCCCTTCTCAGCCACCTGCTGCCACTGGGCAAGACCGCATCCAGGTGACCCAGGGAATCCCTCTGCCCCTTTCTGGGGACACCTTACAGGAATCTCCAGCAATACCTCCTGTATATAGTTTACACTGGGTTGAATCAGGTCCCCAAAACTTGTGCTCTCCCAAGAGCCTCAGAATGTGACCTGACTTGGAAGTAGGGTCTTTGTGGATATGATCAGTTAGGATGATGTCATAGGGGGCCCTCATCCAGTGACTGCTGACCTTGTAACATGAAGAGACGTTGAGGGATGTTGCCCAGGGAGGGAAAAGAGTCACGTGGAGACCAGCATAGGTTGGGGTGCAGTGCCTCCAAGCCAGGGCCGTCCGGGGGCTGGAGGAGGCCAGGAAAGCTGCTCACCCAGAGTCCTAGAGGGCTCTGGACCTCAGTGAACCCCACCGATGCCCTGACTTCCACATGGCTGACCTCCAGAATGTGAGACGATGAACTTCTGGGTGTTAAGCCCGCCATTCTGTGGTGCTTTGTTCCTGTCACCTTCAAGAACCGATGCACAGTCAAAGAGGAGATTTCTGGGATTCAGAGAAACCCTCCATCCTCCCTGCCCACATCCATCTGTGGCTACCGTGCTTATATTTGGTGCCCTGGATGGTCACAGTCCTCGGTCCCCCTCTCACATCTGCTTTGGTGAAGGTGCCTATGACAATGACAGGAAGTCCTCAGGTGTCCAGCGCCCAGGGCTGGGCAGGGGCAGCAGGGAAGGGAGGTGAGACGGCCTCCCAGGGCCCCGTCCTGTAGCGGGTAAGGCAAGGCTGCAGAGTGCTGGCCCTTGGGGTACAGCCCCAGCAGGGTCCCGGTTGTGGCACCCTGGTGCTGACACCCCCAGGGCTCCACTGTGGCCTGGAAGGCCAGCGAGGATGGCTTCCGGGGGCCAGAGCCCAGAGCCCATTGGCCAGACGTCCTGGGAGAGCTGGGGCGGATTTGCATCAAAAAGAACACTGGCTTCATTGAAATTCTCCTGGCTTCCAGCGAAACAAAACCACCAAGAAAAGGAAAGTTTTCATCCTGAGCAACTTCACCGCTGAGGAGCGTTTTGAGCTTCTAAAAATAGAGAGGAAATGGGCCTCTTTGGGCGCTGCAGTCGCCGCCTCCCTGCCGGGCCCGCCCCCACTGCCCACTCAAGGCCAGCCTCTCGTCCAGTGGGTCACTGAGCTCTGGCGCAGGTGCCCGCGGCAGATGCCACACAGCTCTATAGCTGGACACGGTGGCCCCCGAGGACCCCAGCATGCCGGACAGCGCAGAGGCCCCGCAGGCCAGCCAGCCCGCCCAGGAAAGCTTGACACCCAGGTGAGCCAGCGGTTAGGCCGGTGTCCGTGAACCTGGGCAAGTGGCTCCACCCTCTGAGCCTCCTCATCTGGGAAATGGAAGGAAGGGTCTGGATGACCTCTGGAATGAGCACTGGCTGGGACGTGAGTCGTCTGAGCTGCTACTTGTGTCCACCCACCCTGGGTGGCCAAGAGGGACTCAACTGAAAAAGGAGTTGCCCCCCTGGGACAAGAGCAAGGGGCTGCCGGGGAATGGGGGAAGGACCCTTCAGTTCTTAAGAACCTTCCCTGTGTCCCCAGGGCCCTTTGGCATGTGGGGGTGATAAGAGATAAGGATGGGAGAGCTCTAGCCAGCTGTGTGACCTTGGCAGGCCCCTGGCTCTCTCTGGGCTGTAGCGTCCCTGTCTGAAGCCCTTGCACTGTGTGTGTTGCACAATCTGTGATTCAGATGAAGCAGATTCAATTAGTCAGACGTTCTCTGGTGCCCGCTCTGACCCAGGCCCTATCCATCCAAGGCGCCCAGGATCCTGAGAAGGAGGGACACCGTCCCGGCCTTGGAGCGCCCCAGCCAGGAGGCAGGGAGAGGCAGACACTCTCTGGGGTCCAGACACTGTGATCTGTGCCCAGAAGGGGTGCCGGCCAATGGGAAGGCAGAGATGTTTCTAACTGAGGGCGCTGGCTCTAGGCCTTGGATGACCAAAGGGATGCTGACAGTCAGAAAGGAGAGGAAGACACCTGTGGGCCGAGGGGACAGGACAGCATCACGGCAGGAAGACATGAAGGAAGTCAGGGGACTCTGGGCTGGGAGACGTCCAGGGGCCGCGAGGCGGGAGGAGGATGGGGACCTGCGGGGTCTGAGCCCTCTGAGCTCCAAGAGCATCGCCACCGTTCTCACGGGCAGCGGGGGGAGAAGGGGATGGCCGAGCAAGGATGAAGGCGAATGTGCCTCAGAGACACAGGTCCCTGGCAAGGTCTCCAGGGAACGCAGGGTGGACTTCTGTCCCCCCAGGGTGAGGGGGTCTTTGCCTGCAAGGCCTCAAGAGCATGAGGTCCAGCCCCCTCCCTGGACACGGCCATACACGGGGGGTCAGTAGGCCCCTCGAGGTAAGCTGGCCAGAATTCCTCACCCAGGGTAGTTTCTGGACGCGGGTGGTCCGGCCACCTCTGGGGGCAAAGCCCTCGTCGACTGGCCTCAAAAGCTTAGCCCTGGACAGGAGGCAACAAGCTCTGCTGGTTCTCCAGGTTCCCGGCCCCATGAATGAGGTGGGGGTCAGGAGTCCATGGCTTGTGAGGTCCGCCGAGAAGGCCCGTGGTGACAAGAGGTGGCAGAGAGTCCTGTGCACCTGGTGGGGGCCAGCCACTCACAGAGGCTGACCCTGCTTTGCAGACACCATGAACAGGAGGCTGTCAAATGGGGCCAGAGCCCGTGTTGGGGACAGAGGGCTGAAAACCCAGAGTTGGGGGAGCTGCCTCTCTGCTTTCTGGCATCGAGGTTTGGGTAAGCTGTGTCACTTCCCTGAGCCTCAGCACCCCCCTGTGCCGCTGCAGGCGGAGCACCTGAGCCCCATGGACCTTGCAGATCCGATTAGCCGCTAGCTGGTGCATGGTTCCAGAAGCAGAACGGTCACGCTGCCAGGCCCGGTAGACGTCCTGGTGACGCAGCATGGTGGGCGGGGCGGGGGGGGAGAGTGGGGGCATTGGTGGTTGCCTGGGGTTCCCACCCAGCTCTGCTCTGGACCTCCTCTGCCCCCAGGCAGGACGGGCTTCCTGAGCCTCTGTTCCCTGTCGGTCAGCAAGACATTCCTGCTCCCTTGGCTTTGCAATGTGGCTCCCAGGAAAGAACTCTGAGCCCTGGGTTGCTGTTGTTCTCAAGTCAAGACAGTTACAGCTTCTGTGAACCTGCTCGGCTTCTCTGCCTGTGGGCTGAGCCGGTGCCAGAGGCCCCCCACCAGCCTTGTCTTGCTGTCCCCCGGAGACTGCAGCTGCATTCCTCCAATAGCCAAGGGGCCTTATCATCCCACCCCCTTTCCCAGGGTCACTGGGGGCGGGGAGGGGGTGCAGAGACCGAAGGTCAGTGGAGGGAGAGATAGCATCGATGGGAAGGAGCCAGGCCATCCATCAGGAGCACCCCCAAGTGTGTCCAGAGCCCCTGTCAGGTCCTCCATCCAGTAGAGAGAGCAGCCTCCCTGAGCCTGAAGGCCCAGCTGGGAGGAAGGCCTGCTAGGGACCCTTGTTAGGGATACCTGCTAGGGACCCCTGCTAGGGACCCTCTGTGTCTGTAAAGGTGCAGCCAAGGGCAGCATGTGGACTGGAAGGTGGTGTGTGGGAGTTACAGGTGGCCACTGGACCGGTTAGATAGGGGCCAGGTTGACTTCTAGGTCTGGAGGGGCCAGTGTGGCCAGACTGGGGCAGCTGGGCATGCAGGTAGCCAGGGGCCAGAGGAGGAAACCGAGGGGAGCCCCAGGAGCAGAGGAGAGCCTAGTCTGGGGGGACATGAGGCTGGCCCAGGGCAGGGAAGTGTGGTGAAGCTCCCAGCTGCCCTGCTGACACTGCCCACCAAAGACTGGGTGCAGAGAGGAGGCCCCTGGGAGCCAGGGATTCGGGGCAGGCACAGGGGGCTGCTGCAAGCCCAGGGGAGGAGGCTGTTTTCGCTGACAGAGCTCTCCAAGGACGACATCTCTGGGATGTGCAAGCCTAGGAGCAAATAGTCAAAATGCAAATATTAGGGGAAGGATACAGGCATTTTAAGAATATAGAATGTCCAGTGCCTTCTGGGTCTTCCCAGCCTCCTCCCCACTCCTCCATGCTATGAAACACACTATGGTGGGGGGTTTTGGTTTTGGTTTTGGTATCTTTATTGTTTTTCTCTGTTTTCATAAATGCACATTCATTTATTCAAAATCAGTTAGCGCTGACCATGTTGGGCCCCGTGCTAAGTGGTGGAGAATATCATAGAAAGCTTCTGACCTAGCAGTTTACGTACTTGCATTGACACCCGACATCGAACAGTAATTATACAGTGACGTGTTAAATTGTGATTGTGATCAATGCCACCAAACTGTATACTTTGAAACGACTACAATGGCAAATTTGTGTTACATATATTTAACCACAGTAAAAAGTATCTTTAAAATGTTGGTAATTTGGGGTGCCTGAATGGCTCCGTCGGTGAACATCTGCCTTCGGCTCAGGTCATGATCCCTGGGTTCTGGGGTCGAGTCGGCATCCTGCTCCGTGTTCAGTGGGGATCCTGCTTCTCCCTCTCCCTCTGCGCCTCCCCCTGCTCATGCTCTCTCATGCCCTCTCTGTCAAATAAATAAATAAAATCTTTTAAAAAATAAAATGCTGGTAGTTTTTTAAAAGAAATTATGGACCTCATGTAACAGATGTCCAGCCTAGTCTCCGAGGTTGGGGAAGGCTTCCTTAGGGGAAGCAGGCCTTAAGCTGAGACTTGAAAGGTGAGCAGGAGGTGATTAGGAGAATAGCTTTCTAGGAAAAAGGCACAGCACGTGCAAAGGTCCTGGGATGAGAAGTTGCGCGTAGTGTTTGAGAATCTAAAAGGCCAGTGGGCATAGGACAGAGGACTTGGGAGTATAAGTGCCACAGGAAGGCAGAGTGCTAGTGTCAAGAGTCTTCAGACTAAGGGCAGGACACATTCCGGACAATCAGAGTCCCTGGTCCCAGACATCTGAATACAGGTCTGGATGCTGTTGGGATGTAGGTCAGCCCAGGTCAGCCCTGGGTCCTTGCAGGGGATGCCAAATTGTGGCCCAGGGACAGTAGAGCCTAAGCTGGCCTGGAGTCAGGACGCCAGGCCCGAAGCTGACTCATTCTGTCCCCGGGCAAGCCCTTGAATCATAGACTCTCAGGCTAGTGGGTTTTTTTTAGGTCACTGAGCCTAACCCACTCTTCACAATATTCACATATTATCAACCTACCTTGACTTGAATATCTCCAGTGATGGGGAACTCACTACTTCTTTGACCCTGCAAAAGACATGGTTTCATTTAGAGAAAGCCATACATCACACTGGGTCCCAGTCCCCCCTCCCAGGCAGCACTGACTCCTTGTAAAGGACCTTGTGGGGGACGCTTGAGGTCAGGCCTGGGATGGTGCTTTGGAAACTGTGAAGGTCATGACCGTGTGCAGGACAGCTAGGACTTAGCTCAGATTCTCACCCCAAGAAGTTGTAAAATGAGACTTTACTTCTGCAGAATCTAATAGGTTGTATGTTTTTTATTAACGGAAGTAAATTTTTCATCCAGTGCAATACACAATCAGTATAACTTGAGGACTTGTGACAAAAAACATAGACTCCTATAACAGCAACGTGGTAGAAATACAGGAGCTTTCATCATCCCAACGTTCGTGAAGTGCCTGGCAGTGAGCCCCCGCCCCTCTTGTGCAAGCAGCTGGTTCAGACAGACACTGCTCTGGCTGCTGCCGATTGTTTTATCAAGGGGGCCTCACACCATGTCCCTGGGAGTAACCCCCGTGGCAAAGTGTTGTGGCAGCTCATTGAAGAAGTCGCCAGAGCTTTTCCCTCGTGGAGGTACAGTCCGCTCAAGCATTTTCTGCTGCCCCACGTCTTTGTCGGCGCTGGTCGTGATAATCCTCCAACCGCCCGCCTTCTGCTGGGTGAACAGTGGACTCTCCTTGTGGTTTCAGGTTTCAGTCCCCTGATAATGATGCTGAGCATATTTTCAAGTGCTTACTGGCCATTTCTCCACATTCTTTTGCGAAGTGTCTATATAAATCTTTAGCCCATTTTGTAACTGGGTTCTTAGTCCTCTTATTGTTTGCAGAGAGTCTTTGTATATTCTGGACATCTTGTCTAGGCCTATGTATTGCAAATATTTTCTCCCACTTTGTGGCTTATCTTCGCTTTCTTAATGGTGTCTCAATGAACAAACATCTTTTATTTGATAAAATCCAATGTACCTACTTTTTTCTTTTATGGTTAGAGACACTGTGTCCTCGCTAAGAAATCTGCCTATGCCAAGGTTATAAAGATTTTTTTCTATGTGTTTTTCCAGGCTTTTTATAGTTTTAGCTTTTACATTTAGGTGCATGATAATCTCAAATTAACGTTTCCACGTATTTATTCAGTTATTCAAGTGCCATTTGTCAAAATAATTTTTTTTGACTATCAAGTTGCCAAAGTTCCTTTGTAGAAAAAAAAAATGACCATATATGTGTGGGTCTATTTCTGGGCTTTCTTCCACTTGGTGTTGATTCCATACTGTCTTCTTTGCCTTAGTTATATCATAAGTTGTGAAATCAGGCACTGGGGGCACCTAGGGGGCTCCATCAGTGAAATGTCTGCCTTCGGCTCAGGTCATAATCTCAGGGTCCTGGGATTGAATCTCCTGTTGGGCTCCCTGCTCAGCAGGGAGTCTGCTTCTCCTTCTGCCTGTCCCCTCTGCTTATGCATTCTCTCTCTCTCTCTCTCTCAAATAAATTTTTAAAAAAATCTTAAAAAGAAAAAAAGAAAGAAACCAGGCACTGCTGGTCCTCCACTTTGTTCTTTCTCCAGCTGTGCCCAGTGCCACAGGCAGGCGCCTCTAAGATGTTCAAGGACTCTTGCCTTCTAGATTCTGTGCAGCCGCCTCCCCTCCCCCACCAAACCCCCCACCATGGCTGAACTAGAAACTAATTTCTAACACATAGAATATCACAAAAGTGCTAGGATTTCACCTCAGAGGTTTGGTTGCAAAAAGGCCATGCTTTTACTTCATTGCCTCCCTCATTTTCTTGCTCATTCTGAGGGAGAGGTCCGTGTAGCAAGGGCCCGGGGAGATCTCTAGCCAACAGCAGAGAATTGAGGAGAATTGAGGCGTGCGGTCCAACGACCTGGCAGAGACTGAACGCCAGCGACAGCCATGTGAGTGAACTTGGAAGCAGGTCCTTCCCCCACTGAACCTCAAGATGCGATGCAGACTAACTGACAGTTTGATCATTGCCCTTGAGAGGCTCCGGGCCAGAGGCACCAGCTAAACCACACTAGACTCTAACCCATGGCAACTGTGAGATCATCAGTGCTTGTGTCTCTAAGTCACTGCATTTTAGGATACTTGTTATGTAACAATAAATGGCTCATACACTTACTCCCTTGTATTCCCATGCAAAACTTAGAATTATCTTGTCAGTTTCTACAAAAAAGACTGTTGGCATTTTAACTGGGACTGATCCATGAACATAGTCTATATTTTCATTTATTTAGGTCTTTGATTTCTCTCATTTGTGAGCTGTAGTTTTCAGTGTAGATTTCTTGCAAGAAATCTTAAATTTGTTCCTAAGAATTGTATGGGTTTTGATGGAATGTAAACGTATTTCACACTTAATTTTCTAACATTCGTTGTTGGTATATAGTAATTCAACTGATTTTTAAAATTATTGACCTTGTATTCTGTGATCTTACTAAACTCTTTTACTAGTTCTAGTTACTTTTTGGGGTACCCCTAGGATTTTTTATCTGCATGATTTTGTTATCTGTTAATAAAGCTGCACTTCTTCCTTTCCAGTCATTTTGCTTTTAAGCTATTCTTGCCTTATTGTGCTGGCTAGCACCTCCGATGTAACATTAAATAGAGGTCATAGAGGGAACATCCTTGCCTGTTCCCCATATAGCTAGCACTTCCCATGATCTTCATTCCTTCCTGGAGATTCATGTTCCTTCTGGTGCAATTCCTGTCAGCCTTAACTCAATAACGATCAGTTATTATTTTTCATGGTTTCCAGGGATCAGTAATTCACCAGTAGCTCTGACGCGGGGTCTCTGGAGGTCGCAGGTCAAGGCATCTCCCAGGTCAAACCATCTGGAATTGGAGGACTGTGTTAGGGCTGTGTTAGTCTCCTGTGGCCACTCTGACAGGCCACCACAAGCCTGGTGGCCTTGGACAATGGACATTTATTCTTTTGAGGTTCTGGAGGCCACACTTCCACTGGGCTCACGTCAAGATGTCAGCAGGGCTGTTCCCCCTCGAGAAGTCTTGGGGAGAATGCGTCCCCAGCCTGTCCCATCCACCAGCTTTCACCCTGACCTGCGATTGTACCACTGCAATCTCTGCACTGTGATCACACTGGGTCTCCTATCCTGTGTGCATCTCCCTCTTGTAGGATACATGTGATTGCATTTAGACTCGACCTGAAGAATTCAGGCCAATTTCCCTGCCTTAGGGTCCTGGATTTAATCACATTAATAAAATTCTTTTTTGTCTGGCAGGGGGTGACACATAAGGTAATATTCAGAGGTTCCAGAGATTAAGAGATAGATATTGGGGGTGGGGCAGCTTTCAATTTACCGCATTCGTTGCTGGTCAGAGACTAGTTTTGCCAGTGGACCTGTCAGCTGCTTGATGTCCTCTTGCCAGACAGCAGGTGGCTGGGCCTGAGGTCATTCCAAAGTCCATCAGGTGTCTGAGGTGGGAAGACTCAGAAAGCTCAGAATTAGGATTTAGAAGCTGCGCTCCTCAGTTTTTCCTCTGTATTTCTACATGGTGCCTTCACATGATTTCCTTCATGATCGCTTCAAGGCAGCCAGACCTCTGATGTGGTGGATCGGGGACCCAGAAAGCATGTGTCCTAGGAGTCAGAGGAAAACTGTATTACCTCTTAGGATCTAGCCTTGGAAACCACACAGTATCACTGAGACACACCACATCTGGGGGAAGCCAGTCATTAAGGCCAGCCCATCTCCGAGAGAAGGAGTGGGACGCAGCCTCCACCATGGGAGGGTGTAAGAGGATTTGCAGACCTGATTTCAGGCCCTCACAGATGGGGAGTGAGAATTCCCACTCATCCTTTAGTTGAAATGTCATCACTTCATCCTTGTTTCAAAAGCTACCTTCAGGGACGCCTGGGTGGCTCAGTGGTTGAGCATCTGCCTTCAGCCCAGGGTGTGATCCTGGAGACCCGGGATCGAGTCCCACATCGGGCTCCCTGCATGGAGCCTGCTTCTCCCTCTGCCTGTGTCTCTGCCTCTCTCTCTCTCTCTCTCTCTCATGAATAAATAAATAAAATCTTTAAAAAAAAAAAGCTACCTTCACTGGAAAGAGTTCCAAGGTCACCCACCATTCACTTTAGTACTTTAAAGTATATTGTTCCGATGTCTTCCAGTACCCTCTTACTTACAGAAAGTCAGTCATCATTTCTACTCCTGTTTCCTGTTAGGTGACAGGTTCTCTCCTCTACCCGCCTTGGCTGATTTAAAACATTGTGATTTTCGGCAGTTTCACTGTGATGAAGTTAGGTGTGGGTTTACTTTATTTAGTTTTATTTGATACAGCTCAGGAACAGTCAACATGTATAATTTCTATGTTTTTCATCTATAATTTGTAGGCTGGTATTTTCACCAAATGCTAGGGAAAATTACACATGATTTCCCCAAATTTTGTTCTGACCCATTGTCTCTCCTTCTCAGGGACTCCAATTAAATGTACATTAGGCCATTCAATACTGCCTTGCAGGTCACTGAGGCTCTGTTCATTTTTTAAAATTGAGATATAATTCATCTATCATACAGTTCACCCACTTAAACTGTAGAATTCAATAGTTTTTAGTATTTTCACAGAGCCATCACCACGGTCACTTTTAGAATATTTTTGTCATCCCCAATAGAAACCCCAAACCTCTTAGCAGTTCCTTCCCAATTCCCCTCAAGCCCCCAACCCTAGGCGACCACTAATAGGATTTTGTCTCCATAGATTTGCTTCTTCCAGGCATTTTACATCAGTGAACTTGTGTATCACCTATTGTGAATGGTCTTTCATGGAGCATGGGTTCATGACCATGCTTCATTCCTTGGACGGCCAGATAACATTCCAGTACATGGATGCGCCTGTTCTGTTCACCCATTCATCAGTTGGAGGACATTAGGGCTGTTCTCACTTTATGGCAGTTATGCATGGTGCTGCTACGAACTTATGCACAAGTGTTTATCTGGACATGTTTTATTTCTCTTGGGTATCTATGTGGGGGTAGAATCACCAAGTCATAGGATGACTCTGTGCATAAACTTTTGAGGACCTGCCAAACTGTTGCCCATGGTGGCTGCACCACCTCGCATCCCCAGCAGCTGAGTGCAAGGGCTCTGATTTCTCACATCCATGCAGCACGCATCATGATCTACCTTTCTGACTACAGCCATCCTGGTGGGGGGATGTGGTATCTCGGTGGTTTTGATTTCTTGATGGCTGACTGTGCTGAGCATCACTTAATGTGACTCTGGTCCATTTGTGCATCTTCCTTGGAGAAATGTCTACTGAAACCCTTTGCCTGGTTTGATCAGGTTACTTGTCTTCTTACTATTGAGTGTAAAGTTTCTTTGTATATTCTACATGTAATTCTCTTATCAGACACATAACTTACCAATGTTTTCTCTCATTCTGCAGGTTATCTTTCTTCCTTATTTATGGCATCCTTTGAAGCACAAAAAGGCTTAATTTTGACATAGGCCAATTTATCTGTTTTTCTTTTGTTGCTCGTGCTCTTGACGTCATATCTTAGAAGACTGTGCCATACTCAAGGCACCATAGATATATTTTCTTATAATGGTTTTAAAGTTTTAGCTCTTACTGTTAAGCCTTTGATAAGCTTTGACTTAATTTTGTGTGTATATGGTGTGGTCCAACTTCATTCTTCTGCATATGGATATCTAGCTGTCCCATTTGTTGAAAAGATTATTCTTTCCCCTACTGAATGGTCTTGGCGCCCTTGTTGAAACCAATCGACTGTATATGTGAAGTTGAGTTCTGGTTTCTACATTCTGTTCCATTTATCCTTATATTTATCTTATGCCAGTACCACATTGTCTTTTTTGTTTTAAGATTTTATTTATTTATTCATGAGACACAGAGAGAGAGAGGCAGAGACACAGGCAGAGGGAGAAGCAGGCTCCATGCAGGGAACCCGATGTGGGACTTGATCCCGGGACTCCAGGATCACACCCTGAACCAAAGGCAGACGCTCAACCGCTGAACCACCCAGGCATCCCCAGTACTATATTGTCTTAATGACTGTAGGTGTGTAGTATGTGTTGAAATCAGTAGGTGTGGGCAGCCTGGGTGGCTCAGGGGTTTGGCGTCTGCCTTCAGCTCAGGACATGATCCTGAAGACCTGGGATCAAGTCCCACATCGGACTCCCTGCATGGAGCCTGTCTCTCCCTTTGCTGTGTCTCTGCCTTTCTCTCTCTCTGTGTGTCTCTCATGAATAAATAAATAAAATCTTTAAAAAAAAAAAAAGGAAAGAAATCAGTAGGTGTGAATCCTCCAACTTTGTTCTTTTTCAACATTGTTTTGGCTATTCTGGATCTTTTGAATTTTCATATAAACTTTAGACCAGCTTGTTAATTTCTGCAAAAAAAGTCATCTGGGATTTTGATAGGAATTGTGTTGACTTGTAGATCATTTTGAGGGATATTGTCATCTTAACAATATTAAGTCTCTTGATCACAAATTGACTTTCCATTTGTTTATATCTTAATTTATTTCAACAACGTTTTGTTATGTTTAATTTTAAAAATCTTTTGTTCTCTCTAGTCTTTTGATTGAATAATTTTTATCATTCTGTCTTCAAGTTCACAAACTTGTTTATAAAATAGTTTCAAATCTGCTGGTAAGCTCATCTGGTAAGCTTTTCATTTCAGAGATTATACTTCCCTTATACTATCTATTTTCATATGGCAATCCTCCATTGTTCATCAGTTATGTCTATATTTTTTTAAAATTATCAAACATGTATTAGTAACTGTTTTAAAGTCCTTGTATGCTTATTACAATATCTGTGTCATATCTGAGTTTATTTCTATTAATTGCCTTTTTTCTCAATTTTAGCTCATATTTCTTGCTTTTTCGGATGTCTGGTCATTTTTTGTTATATGTTGGAAATTCTGATGATATGTTAGGAGTATGCTGATTCAAAGAATTTAAATACGCATGTGTGTTAAACTAGTGTCTCAGCCACAGGGCTCTGCCTTTCTGAGCCAGTTGCTCCTAAGAAATCCCGATTTGCTGAGCTGTGTGCAGAGGTGTCTGGAACCTCACAGACACTGAAGTTTAGGCAATGGCTTTGGTACTTTAGAGTTTAAAATCTGGAGTCAGACTATCTGGGTTTGTATCCCAACTATTCAGATTACTTGCTGTATCACCTGCAGCAAATTACTTCATCTCTCTGTGCTTCCATATTCATATAATGCGGACTATAATTCAGTACCTACTTTATAGGATTATTGATGTAATTAAATGACTTAATACATGTAAAGCAATTGGAGCAGTGCCTGGCATATACTAGGTGCTCAGTAGGTGTTAGTTTGCACTTTTAAAAAAGCGAAATGAGGCGTGGTGGGGAGCTCAATTTGTGAAGTGCCTGCCTTCCACTCAGGTCATGATCCGGGGTCCTGGGATCAAGTTCTGTGTCAGGCTCCCTGCTCAGCAGGGAACCAGTTTCTTCCTCTTTCTCTCCCCCTGCCCTTCCTCCTGCTTGTGCTCTCTGTCTCTGTCTCTATCTCTGTCTCTCTCTGCTCCGACCCCCCCATGGGTAGTTTCTCTCTCTCTCAAATAAATAAAAAAATCTTTTCTAAAAAAGTGAAATGACGTTCTCTAGAAGACTGGTCCCCTGTTGCTCTGTGACCCTACTGCATGGCCCCCTTGTTCATAGATGCCTCTCCTGTGTACACCTCTCTCCTCACCCTCTTCTTTAGACTATGGTCTCCTCCAGGGCCAGGACCAGGCCTGGAAGCTGTCATGCATATGCTACAGGGGTACCATGCCCCATTTCGTGGTAGTTCAAACCCCTGCTTCACTCCTACCCTACACCACAAAGCTCCTCTGGCCAAGAGAATGGTCCAGAGCCTGAGGAATAGGTGGTGTTGTTCCTTCCTCTCATCTCCCTCTAGGAAAGATGGAAAACCACGTACCATTAGAGCTGGCACTTAGAGACCATCCCATCTGCCGCTTCCTTTTATAGACCAGGTAATCGAAGCCCTAACAGGACAAGAGCTGGGCCCCATGTTGTACTTGCGGCATAGTAAATAACAATGGCAAGAAATGGTAGTTTTCTAGGGCTCTCTGCTCTGGGTTTGAATTATGTCAACTCTGAGCTTCATATTGCCCTCCCAACAATAAAAAATACCAAGTAGCTGTCATCTGTCATCAATACAACACAAGAAAATGATTTAATTCTGATTTAGTACACACACCTTTCTTATGCACAAAATGTTTCAAAATATGAGTGGATGGAGGGATGTAATAAAAGGGTCTGATGGTGGATGATTGGGAACAGGACTGTGGGGTGCCCACCCTTCTGTGCCCTGCCCAGGAGGCCCAGGATTTCTGGGGTGGCCTGTTGGCCAAGAGTACAAAGTCTGAAACCCACTTGCCTGAATTTGCAGCCTCAAGTCTGCTAACCAAAGACCTCGAGTAAACCCTGTTTCCTCATCTGTGGAGTGAGAATGGTGGTAGGAACTACCTCACTGCGCTGGCTGTGGGTCGAATGTGTTAATGTACATACCCAGTAGTGCCATATAAATGTGAGCTACTGGCTGTTTACATAATAGTATTATTTCCATTTGCTCTCAGGTCCCTTGGGCCCAGGGACCTGGCAATGCCCGATCGGAGAGCCTTGTCCCTGCTTAGGGCAGCACAATTCCAGCCCAGGCACTCAAATCCCGTCACTGATAAAAAATTGCAAGGAAGGGATCCCTGGGTGGCGCAGCGGTTTAGCGCCTGCCTTTGGCCCAGGTCGCGATCCTGGAGACCCGGGATCGAATCCCACGTCGGGCTCCCGGTGCATGGAGCCTGCTTCTCCCTCTGCCTGTGTCTCTGCCTCTTTCTCTCTCTGTGTGTGTGACTATCATAAATAAATAAAAATTAAAAAAAAAAAATTGCAAGGGAGGGGAGCCCTGGTGGTGCAGCGGTTTAGCGCCACCTGCAGCCCAGGGCGTGATCCTGGAGATCTGGGATGGAGTCCCACGTCAGGCTCCTGCATGGAGCCTGCTTCTCCCTCCTCCTGTGTCTCTGCCTCTCTCTATGTCTGTCATAAATAAATAAATAAATCTTTAAAATAATAAATAATTTTTTTTAATTGCAAGGGAGTCACAGAGAGGACTAGGGACTCGCCCACGGTCACCCAGTCAGGGTTGGCCCCAAGCTAGAACCCACATGTCCCGGTGCCCAGAACACTCTGTCTTAGTTGGGAGCAGGTTGTCAACCAACTGGGTCCAGGTTTTGCAACAGAGCCTGGTGATCAATGTGTTCATTTCTATACAGGCTGGCGTGTTTATGTTGACAGGGTTGTACACTCTGTGTGCTGCCAGCTGGGCTAGAAGTGAGCTGGCTGGCTGGCCCCACCCAAACTGGCAGGAGCCTGGGTGAAGCTGGGACCAGACTTTGGAGCTAAAGCCTCTCCCCAGACACACTCCTTGGGGGTCTTGCATGGGGGGCTCAGTCCCCAGGGCACCTGCCCCAAATATGTTCCTTTGGAAGGGTCTGGGGGACATGGCTTCGACCACTCCTGCCCTATCCTCACCCTTTCTGAGAAACCGTGGATCCCCAGAAGTCCTCTGCTTGGCCAAGGGTCCCCTCTGGACCAGCCTCCCCCTCTGCACCATTGCCTCGAACACATGTCCTCGCCTCCCATAAAATGGTGGAAACTTCATTCCTTGCCAATTCTCTCCTTTGATTGCATGATGCCCTCACCCCAGCCTGGGTCTGGTAACCCCAGTGACCTTGAGTGCTCCCCTGCTCCCCAACTGCCACCTGATTGCCATCACCTCTCAGCCTTCGAGGCAAGAATCCGGCCAGCCAGCTTCCTTGGCCCCAGGCCCTCAGCAGTGTCAGCACAGGATCGGTGCAGAAAGAAGGATCTTCCAGGAACTATCTATCAGTCAGGGGAAGGGAATATACACTTAAGATTTTTATTTCATGGTAGACAATTATGTTTAACAAAATAACACCCAGCCTCTATGCTAAGTGCTCCAGGAGAGGCTCAGCCAGGGCAGCTCCAGAGGGTCCCTTCCAGTGGACTTCCTGGAGGAGGAGTCGTCTGAGGAATAGTAGGTGGGCCAGCTTGTGGATTTTGCAAGGGCATGGAAAATGAAGATTACACATTTTCCAAGCCATCCTGATCCAGGGATAAGCCTATTTGTTCAGCCTCCACATCAATTTAGAAACTGTACATCCAGCGTGCACATCAAGCTGCCCGGAGGGTGCTAAAAGACCCGGACATGGGGTTCCTGCCAGCCCATGACCTGAGGACATTTCTCGTGCCATCCCCTCACCTATACCCACTCCCAGCATCAACTCTGATCATTAGATCATTAACGCCACTGCTCAGTCCTCAGCCGGAGAGCAGCACCAGAAGGGAAGAGTCATCGCGTCCTGGGGACAGAGGAGGTCTGCATTCCTTCCTGGGGTTCTCTGGGGCTGGGTTGGTGATATGGCATGGGCTTCCAGAGCCCACTGGGAACCCCGAAACAGCACTGATGGGGGGCAGGGGAGGGCTTCCAGCAGGTTCTCAAGGGGTCCTAACCCCTGTGGCCAGTAACCCAGACCCAGACTATCAAGGCGTCCTCAGAGGGAGGGCCTGGAAAAGAGAACTTTAAGGGACTGGAGTTTGGTGATGGGCCGAATTTTCTTGAAGTGAGTGTACTGGCTTTGAGTAGCTAGTAGCTCAGTGTGGAAATCTGGGGGTCACCCACCATTGCCTGGGTTCAAGGCCTTGGAACAAGCCATCCCTGTCGCTGCTGCCATGCCCTGCCCCTGGGCCTTCAGAGGGGACTTAAAATCCCCCCTAACACCCAGGGGGCCACCTCGCCCGACCAGTACCCCCACCCCCAGAGGTAGCCTGGCATTTTGAGGTGGTGGCCTGCAAGTGATCACCAAGGGGTGGGGAGCTCGGGGCGGGAGGCCTGGCTGGGCAGGGTGTCCAAGGAGCAGGGTCCCTGGTGTCAGAAAGTTTGGGTTTGTTGCCACACTCCTACCAAGTCCTGAGATGAGGGAGGAAGAGGAGAGGGTGCTAGAGGGCAAAGGGCAAGGTGCAGAGGCAGGGGTGATAATGGAGTGTGGATGGAGGGCAAATCTAGCTCATGTGGTTTCCCGGTTCCAGAGCGGGTCACGGAGACCTGGGCTTCCACCCGGCTCTGCCTCTCGCAGGGCATGTGACACGGAGCCACCGTCCGGCTCTCTGGACATCTCTGTTGCCTCAGCCGGGGCACCAGCTGTTGATACCACTGCCGTTACAGGGTCGTGGAGAGGATGCAAGGGGCCACTGCATGTCCAGGGCTTGGCACAGTTCATGCATTTACTAAAGAAAAGTTAGTCAAGACACAACCCAACCAGAAGTCAAGCTTCCACCCAGGCTGGGGCCCAGCCTGGCTCCAGGTGCAGGGCCCACTGCAGGAGCCAAGTCCTCCCACAGCCCTGCCAAGGATGGCAGCCAAAGACTGCCTCCCTGGCCCACACCGGCAGGTCCCTCTTCCTCTCCTGCTTCCCACCCTCTTATGTAAGGCTCGCAGGTGGGCAGCTGGGGCCCGCGCCAGGTGGGTCAGAGGTGTCTCAGGCCACACCTCACCCACAGCCCCAGGGTAGGCCGGGGCGGGTCCCCACACACGCCCAGCCCCAGCGCCTCATTACCAGCGGTGCCAGCTCCCACACTCACGATGCCTTAGCCGGCGGAGCTCAGGGAGCACCAAGCCCTGTTCCTGCCTCCACACGGGAGACCAGGTGAGCTCCCCTCTGTGGCTGGATCCTGTCAGGCACCCATTCTGCCGTGAGGCCTCCGGGGGATCCTCAGCCAGGACCCCTGATCCTGAGACAGCTGCTGGGGGTCTGATCTTCAAGGTGAGACAGGCCATGTGGACAAAGGAAGCATGAGGGGCGTGGGCCACCGTGGTGGGGGGCAGAGAGGCCCGTGTGAAAGTAGCCCATGGGGGGGCTGTGGCGTGGCACACTCCAGCCTGGGTGGTCGGGACAGTGGGATCTGGAGGACATCCTGCTTTTCCCTCAGTGAGGGCCTTTGAGGATTCGGGGAATGTGTAGGCGACGCCCTGCACTGCTGTGCTCCGGGAAGGGAGGCTCTCAGCTTTGTGCCCGGGGCAGAGGGCGGCCAGCACTGGAATAAGGAACAGGGAGGGCGGCAGGGGTGCTCAGTCATCTGCAAAGCGTGAGTCCTGGAGTCTGCTTGCTTCGCTCATCGTGGTCCTCCTGGTAAGCGCCTGGCCCGGGGTATGGAAACCAGAGCCCGAAGGCGAGCCCATGTTGCTCTCAACACGATCAGATGTGTGGGCTCAGCAGGCAGTAAATTACAGTCAGGTGCCCAGCCCCAGGAGCCGGTGAGTCCTGCCCAGCAAGGAAGGCACCTGCGTCCGGGCCCAGCCCAGCTGCGGGCCGTGACACACCCTGTATCTGTTGCAGGGTGGTTTGGTGGAGCGGGGCCTCCCTGGGGCCGATGCATTCCCGGAGGTCCCCACTCTCTCCTCTGTGAGCTCGAGGGGCACGGCCGCCCCACGGGGACCATGCCAGAGATGCTCCTGCTCATGTCTGCCGGCTCCGTCCTGAGGACCGTGTAAGGAACAAGGACCCCGCCCCCCTCCCAGGGAGAGTACCCAGGCCGCTCAGCACCCAGACCCATCTTGGGTTTGGGGGTTTTCGCTCCACTGAGTCACCCTCCCGATCGTACCAAAGAACTTTCTTCTCCTGATTCCCTGAAAGATCCTTGACAGCCCCCCAGTAATATGGGGGAGCTACTGTGCACTAAGCACTTTGCAGATGTCCCGTATCCTCACCACAGACACAGGGTGATGCAGAGCACCGAGGCTCAGAGAGGTACAGTGACTTGCCCAGACTCACACAGCCAGTGAAGGGGGTGAATTCTGGTGAACCTCAATGCTATATTGTTTCAAGAAAGCATTTATTGAGCACCTATTGCATACAGAGACGTGGCTGCTGAAGGCTGAAAGGGAAGATAGACAACAAAATAACTAGGAGATGGACCCCCATCTGGGAGAGGCTCCCGTGGAAAACGAGAGCTCCTCTCAGCTTGTGGGTCACACACACAGTGGCAACATGAGGAGGATGTTTACTGAGCTCCCGCTGTGTACCTCGGTGCGTGTCAGGCCAGAGGACAAGAAGATTCATGGAACTGACCAAGCCATGTGTGGCCTTCAAGGCCGTGAGAGGGGGACGGTGTTGGGGATAATCCTCGAGGCCTTCCTGAAGGAGGAACTGAATGAGGCTTGGTCGGCTCTACCATCAAATGGTTCCCTTCAGCTCCTCTGGCAAAACAGGAGGACAGAGGCAAGACCAGCTCACCAGAGACGGTCAAGAGAGGGAGTGCAGGCAGGCTCTCCTGGCCAAGCACCTCACGGTGTATTTGTGCACACACGCCCTTCTAGAGCTCCTTGCTCCCCGAGCCACTAGGAAGGCACCGCAGACATTTGGTTTCTGTGCAGGACGAGTAATGCCAGGTGCTGAGGGTGGGTGTGTACAAGTAGGACGGGAATACTGTGCTCATCACCTTTGCCAGGCGCTGGTGGAGATCACGAAGGTGCCACCTCACCCGCTGGTCCCTCTGAGCTCCTGGGCCTACTGTAGGGGACACAGCGGGGGCAGGACTGGAGGTCACCCCACCCATGCCCCCTGGACCCGGACACAGGGTGGTGGCCATGCGGGGAGGGCACAGGCCCTGGCACCGCCCACACGGTGGGCGAGGGTGCCGTCCCCTCCAAGGGGCCAAGCTCTGGCGAGGACGTGGACACGCTTTACCCGCCTGGAAGATTGGACCTAGCCTCTTACTGAGGCACCCAGTATTCTGCAGGCTCAGGGCTGAAGGCTTGAGCCAGACCGTTTGCCCCACGCAGCTGTGCACAGGGTGACAAGACCCTGTCACACCGGCAGAGGAGGACCCCTCCACCGGGTCACCTGTGAAGGAGAGAGCAGGACAGGGAGTGGACGGCAGTGTGTCTGAGCCACCAGGGCCCGGCCAGCACAGGGGTGCCGGGCACTCGGGAAAGGGCCCCCCACAAACAGAGGATTTGGTTCAGGAGGCTCTCACTTGGCCACCAGCTCCCTTAGGCGCCTATCTTTTCACTTCATCTGTTTTTAGCTATTCTGAAACCAGAGGCAGTTTACACCTGTTATCAGGTGGGAAAATGCCGCCTGAAGCTTTAGATGGGGGTTCAAAGCAGACTTGTGAGGAGGCCGTTCAGATGGCGAGCGACCACCATCAGCGACGGCCTCGGCCAATCTGGGGTGGCTGCCCAGCTGGCGATTTCCAAGGCTGGCCTCGCTCGCCCTTGAGGACCCAGCCAGTGGGGCGGACGCCATCCGCAGCCCGCCATCCGCGCGCAGGGACTCACAGTGCCAGACCCGAGGCGTGTGTCCTTCATCCGCCCGCTACTTGTCTGTGCCCAGAGCTCCAGGCCGCTCGGTACCAGTACGATTGTCTCCATCCTAAAGCAGAGGCAGAGTCCACTCTGCGACCCAAGCGAGTAATGGTGGTGACCCGTGACCCAAAGTCAGCAGGACAAGTCCCACACGCTCAGATCCCCACCCTAGAAGCACGCTTTGTCATCTCAGTGTTCCAGTGGCTTCCCTGGGACAGGTCCCCACTCACGGACAGAAAGGCCTCACTCACGGAATTCCCAAGACCGGGACCAACTTGGCCCCACCTCACCCCGCTTCTCCCCACGCCCTTCCCTTCTTATTTTTTTTTTAATTTTTTAAATTTTATTTATTTATGAGAGAGAGACAGACAGACAGAGACACAGGCAGAGGGAGAAGCAGGCTCCATGCAGGGAGCCCGATGTGGGACCCGATCCAGGGTCTCCGGGATCATGCCCTGGGCTGAAGGCGGCACTAAACTGCTGAGCCAACCGGGCTGGGCTCCTCCCCACCTTCCCTTCTTAACCTCCTGATGTGTTTCGCTTTAAAACCTAATTCAGGTTCTTAAGCAGACTGCTGCCAGGTGGGCCTGGGTGTGTTCGCAAACTTAGTTTGAGCCTGCAGTGCCGGCAAGGAGTAAGGCCGAATGTGACAAGCAGGTAACTGGCCCAACAGCCTGGGAAGTGGGCAGGGATGGAACTAGCCCCATCCTGACAGATGGATGGGACTCCCTGAAGCCAGGGTTCTGCTCTTGGAGCTGCCATGACCAGCTGCACAGGTTGCACACTGCACAACTCCAATGGGCTCTGTTTGCATAGCTGAGGAGTATGAAATATGCCCCAGGAGTTGTGCAAAAGCTGCAGTCCTGCTTGAGTGTGGTGCGTGTACTGAACTCCACCCACTCATCCCCCAGGACGTTGAGGTCTGGCTAATTGAACCCTGAGGAAGAATGATGCTGAGGTCAACAAGAGAGACCTTATAAGTCCTGGGGCTATCTGGCAGGAAGAGGAGATCCATTGTCCAGGGTCACCAGGCCTGGGAAGCGAGGAGGATCTGGACTGGGGGTGAAGGCAGATGGCTGGAGCCCCAGATGTCTCTGGCCTCACGCTGTCTTCTCCATGGGGAGGGGAGATCCTCACTTGGGGCCTGCAGAGGACCCATGAGAACCCTGGGAATGTCCTCAGCTCTGCTCTCAGCTTCTAAGCATGACTGTTTTCAAGGCCTGGGGCCCAGTGGGTATGGGGAGCAAGGAGGAGGGGCTCCGCTGGAGCTGTGCCCAGAACTAGCCACTGCTGGGCCACCCAAGCCGTTCCTTATCCAGAGAGGGACGCTGAGTCCAGCGAGAGCTGTGTACCTGCCAGAGTCACACCACAAACTAGAGCGGGCAGGGCTTGATTGTTCTTTCTCCTGAGCCCTTAGAACCTGCAGGGAGAGGCTGGGGGTGGTGAGCACAGCCCTGCAGCTACTGAGTTCTTGTCCCCTGACTACCCCCTCTTCCCCCGGTAGGCAGAGACACCTGCCAGGGGCAGAGATGCCACTGTCACCCCCGGGGTACAAGACATGTGCTGAGCCAGCACCGGGAAGCCAGGCCCCAGGGATCTCACTTTGTTTATCTCCTCCCTGCCAGCTCCCTGACTGATGGCCAGACGCTCTCCAAAGAGTCCATAAGCCACGCTCTCACGCTCCCGTCCCCAGAGAAGGCGAAGGATGCCCAGCTGGATGGGTCAGGTGAGCCGGCCAGGAGGCTGCAGGCTGCACTGGGGTGCCGGGGGCTGCAGGAAGAGTCCAGGCAGAGGCGAGCAGTGGGGAGCTGCTGGACAGGACTCTGGGGGCCGGGGCAGGTGGGAATCCTGCTAGTGGCTGCATCCCCCAGGGACACTCCCACACCCCACTCATTATGGCTGCATCGGGGCCAAGCACGAAGGACGCAGTGGGCACTGGGGCCTCAGGAAGGGTGGAGGCCCAGGTAAGCCAGGCCAGGAGCTGGCAACCTGGTTGCCTGGGGTGAGGCACCTGCAGGTGGCCGGAAGTGAGCAGAGTCTGTCGGAGGCTTACAAGAACTTCCTGGAGTGCTGGGTGCAGAGTTGTCATTTACCCCGAAGAGTCAACACAATCATAGTAGCAACACAGCTTTGCTCACTTTTATTGGCTGTCCCACAATATTGTAGCAACAGCACAAGTTAAACAAAACTCGCAACAGTAAGTGCCTGGCACAGAGGGTTACTGCCTCCTGAGTTCTGAGCTATCCTTGGGGTGGGACATTGTTGCCATTTTGCCGCTGTCCTGTGTCACCTCTGGGGGAAAAAGCTGCCCCTGCAGTGCATGTCTGCCCAGCTATGGACTCTCCAGCTGCGAGGTCCTGGGAGCAGCCAGGCCTGATCCCAACACCAACCCCCAGCTGTTTGGGTGGAAGCGTTTGAACTGGGTGTGTCTTCAGTTTGGGTCCACTTGGTGTTGTCCTCGTGGTTGGACTAAGTATGGGTCTGGGGAAGCAGATGGTAGTGTATGAAGTGGGACTAGCTGGGGAGGCCGTTTCCTTGGGTCCCTGCACAGGACAGAGGAGAGGGCAGCCTCTTCCCCCAGATTTCTTCTGGCCTGGCTTTCCTGGTTGGAAGACAGAGACAGCATGAAGGCAAAGGTCACCATGTCTAAAAGAGGCATAGGGAGGGCAGGCTCCTTGCCCCCCACCCGGGGCAGCCTGGCTCCCTGGGGAGCAAATCCCAATCATGTCCCCCAGCAGGGCTGGCACTGCCGTCAGACCAGCTGCCCCTCTCTCAGGCCCAGCATCTTGGGCTAAAGGGGCTTCTTGGCACCAGCGCTGTCAGCAGGCCCCTGGAGGAGCTGCCCCGGGGACGGGGACCCTGCCCTGGGAACGTGTGGCAGGCCTGGCATGGGGATCACACCCTGCCCAGCCTCTCCCGTGCAGCCCCCTCACCCATCATGGGCTGAGTGTCTGCACGTGCCAGCCTGGTGTGGGGCTGGACACCCTTTCTCTCGAGACCTCCAGCAACTCCAGGAGCCCAGGCTCTAGGCTCTGTGCGGCAGAGGCTGGAGAGCCGCAGCTAGGGGAAGCCCTCTCCATAAGATTGGGAGAGGGCACCATCCACTTGAAAGACTGGAGGGGGTGCTGGAGGGTTATGAGGGGCTTCACTCCCCCTTCCCCAAACAGCTGCCCCTCGGGAGGAGGAGTTAGCTTTTATTAAACATTTGCCATGTGCTAGGCCTTGTGCAGAGGGGTTGACTGGTACTCATGTGATCCTCACAGCAGCACTGGGGTAGGCACTTTACCATTCCCATCTGACGGGGGAGACTCAGCTCAGAGAGGTCCTGAGACTTTCTCAGAGTCACACAGCTAGTAAGCAGTGTAACTCTTAAGTGGCCATGCTGCCCCCATGGGGTCCTGGGTAGCCGTGTGGTCCCCTCCAGCTAGCCACTGAGCTAGCAGCCCTGCCAGGAGCTCTGAGAATCCTGTCTTCAGCAATCAGCATCCCCCAGCCTCCCTGAGTTCCCAGAAGCTCAAGGGTCCTCTAGCTCCTGTCCCCAGGCCAGGCTTTGGGCCTGAACCGGGCCACCGAGCTAGCTGCCACAATGTGACCTCCACACAAAGGCAGCCTTGTGCCCGGCCTTGGAGACACATTTCTTTCTAGCTCTTTCTAGCTGAGCATGAACCCCAACTGGAGCAGGGCAAGGCCAGACCACAGGGAAGGGGAGGGGTCTAGGGGGACCAGCTGCTGGGAATGGGGCTCCTCCCCACACCCACTCCTGCTGGGAGACCCCCACATCAACTAGAGAGCTCTGAGGCCAGGGTTTCTAGCCCCGTGAGGCCCTAGGCTGAGTCAAGGGAAGCACGGGGCCTCCCTGTGCTCCTCACCCCCACCCTCCCTCATGCTTCAAGGGCAAGGCCTCTGTTGGGCTGGAAGGAGAGCTCTCAACCTGAGGTGGGGAGCAGGTGGGGACAGTGGGGTTCACAGAACCACTGTTACTTCAGCCCTGGGTGGGGGTGGGGAGGTCAGAGAAGGCTTCGCAGAGAACAGGGACATTTGTGTAGGTAACTCCTTGCCTGAGAAATGGGAACTGAGGGTAACCCGGCCTCACCAGCCCAAACCAGTGGGGATCCTTATAAAAACTTTCCTACTCCAAGTGTCTTAGCCAAGTGTCCAGTTCCATCGCATTGGGAGTGTGTTAGATGCTTTGTGCAGAGTTGCCCATGTCTGATGTGGTTCTAGAACACAGGTGAGGTTGGTGGGTCTGGCGCCCATGGCCAAGAAAAGATTCCTGAGATGTCTTTGGTGCAGAATGGGGGTTTATTAAAGCCTGGGCACAGGATCCACGGGCGAGTAAAGATGCTGCCCCAGGTCATGAGGGGACGCCAGGCTCAAAGTCACTCCCATCTATCCCCAGGGGGCCACAGGGTCTGTATACAGGGTGGGGCTAGGAGGCTAGCTCATGCCCCAAAATGACAAGACAACTGCCTTGGTCACCTGGGGTCCAGCCCCAGCCCCAGTGGTGCCCCCAGAGGAGGTGCCGGCAGAGGGAAGCAGGGTTGTGAGGCCAAGAGGTCTCTGGGGCAGGGAGACTGGCTCAGGCCCAGCACAGGCAGGTAAAGCCGCTCTCAGCTCCCCCATGCCTGGACAGGTGGGGCCCTGGGGGTAGAACCCAAAACCCAAAACAGGGACCCTGGGGAGCCCACAAAGACCAATTGTCACTCAGATGGGGAAACTGAACCCAGGGAGCACATGGGTTTGCCCAGGCTTTCTCTGCTGAGTGGCCACAACCCAGAGCTCCTGATCCTCGAGCCAGAAGGCTAGGGAGTGGCCAGCAGGTGGAGGGGTCTCTCCCACTTCAGGCACAGTGGAGCCAAATTCACAATCTGGTACATTCTGTACAAAGTCTACACAGACTGTCCTGTCCTAGGCAGGCCTTGGCCTTATCTCAAGCCATGTTCTGAGGCTACCATGGCCTCTTTCTCTTAAATATCCCCAGGAATGGGGCTGAGCTGTGTCCAAGGGCCGCAGCAAAGGGTCACTGCGTGCAGAGCAAGTGCCCCGGCCCTGTCCCTGGCTGACCCCTGCAGCAGGGCCTTCCGGGTCTCCAGGCAGATCTGTCCACAGCCTGAGAGCCACTTTGACCTTGACTGGGCCTCTGTAACCCACCAGTTGTACAACAGGCTGGTTCTAGGCCATTCCCACACCCCTGGGCTCACCTCCCCTCCACCCCTTCCCTTTCCCAGCCAACTGAGTGATTTCCTCTGTATTCACATGCCTGAGTCCAGAGACCCATGGACAAGGGCTCCCTGCCCGCCCGCCACCCCAGTATAATGGGGGATTGATACGACACAAGCCAGGGTCAGGCCAGGACCAGTAGCCATGTGAGCCAGAGAAGGAGGGACAAGGCCGGGAGGGGGAAGTGCAGGCTGGGCCCTCAGCACCGTCCTCTCGAGTGTGCTGTGGGGGATGGCTGCACACTGTCTGCTAGCTGGGTGCTCTGGGCTCAAATGCTTGCTGGAGTCCAGCTGGGACCCCGAGTACATGACCCTGACTGGGTCCTGTGTTCTTGGCTGGTACTGTAGCCATGAGCTTAGTTGGGTTCAGCAGACCTGTGTCCCAGTTGAACTTCAAGGTGGGGGGATGGGGACAATTCTAGAAGGCTGGCCACTCGGGGTTTTGGGCCAGCTCTGCCGGTGGAGCACGTGAGCTTGATCTCAGGGCCATGAGTTCGAGCCCTGTGTTGGGCGTGGAGCCGACTTAAAATAAAAACTAATAAACAGAAAAGAAAGGGCAAAAGGTCGGGTAGCCCATCCTGATTGCTTAGTCTGCTGGGGCCCCAGGAGCTGGCCTTGAGCAGCAGGCTGAGGACACCCCCAGATCACGGTAACCCCACCCCTTGGGTCCAGCAGACTGTCAGGGGACTTGGGCACCATGCTCTCCTTCCCCCAATGCCATCCCCAAAGGAATGGACCATGGACCCCCACACCAACACCCCATCCAGCGAGCAGGACTGACCGAGGATGGTCCCACCTGTGCTCCTGACCTGCTGTGACCTTGGGACACATCTCTGCCCCTCTGGACACAGATTCCTCACCGCTGATGGGCTGCTTGTGGAGTTCCCACTGTTTCTCAAGGACGCCCCCCGCACCCCCAGCTAATATCTCAGCCACATCCATAGTTGTACTTATTCTATTGGTGAACGTTTGCCACAAGGGCAGCGCCTGCACGGGCTCAGGTCTATTCCCAGAGAAGGAAGAGAGGTTTCTGGAGTGCCCGGTGGGCCAGCTCCCCCCAGGGATGCAGGAGGCCCATAGTTTCTGCTTTGCCTGTGCGTTCATACCACTTTCCACCGGATGTCGTTCTGCGGGATTTCCTTGTCATTAAATTCTTTAAATGCTTTATTTTAATGACTACCTGGAACCCATGCCATGGCTTTGCTGCTGGGGACACTGGGTCGATTTCAGTGACCTTGCTCAGGGAGACAGAGCCACAGAGAAATGGGCCTCTGCATCTCCAATCCGTTCCCCTGGGCACTCCCTGCAAGTGTGGTGGCTGTGGCTCACAGGTCACTCCTTTTTGAAGCCCTTTGGTATATATTGGCTGATTGCCCCCAGGAAAGTCATCCAACCCACAGTCCCACTTTGCCTGGCACTCCGGCCACCGGACAATGTGGTCTGCTGGCCTGGAGACAGCAGGTTGGGAGAGACCCAGGTCAGGAGGCAGGTGGGCTGGTGTGTCCAGATGGCTCAGTCTGGGAGGTCGTCATGAACATAGGGAGGAAAAGAAGCTCGGGAGCAGCCAGGGGAATGGGAAGGAAGAGGCCCCGTGGCTCTCTGCTCTGCTGGCACCGTGCTCACACACACTCAGCCCTCCCACACACTCAGCCCTCTGCCTGCCTCTCCAGGCTCCCCGTCACAGCCTCTGCAAGTCGCATTCAGACCCACAAGACAGAGGCTCCCAGGCACAGAGCCCCACGAGGTGACCCCATGGGCCTGGGCCGGGGCGTGGGGCTCCCGCTCCTGTGATTGCAGCGCAAGCCCGGCTCCAAGGCTCAGCCTTTCCAACTGCTCTGCCCACCTTGCTAATAGCTAAAAGTGGGGCTTCCAACTCATCATCCAGGGTTTCTTTTCAGACAGAGCTGAGGTTGGGAGAGGGAGCAGCATGAGCCAATGGCCAAGGGGCCCTACAGGGCCGTGTGATGACAAAGGGCAGCGTGAGGCCCCCAGGCTTGGAGCGTCATCTTCCCCTCGTTCAGGCCCTAAGGCCCCGAGCTGCGGCAGGCAGGAGTAGAGGACACTGAGCCGGGCTGCCAGGTGTGTAGCACAGGGGTTCACGAGGCTGTGTCGGGCAGACACTTGCTGGGGGCCGGCCTCTCTCAGCGCTGGGGACAGGGGTGACCTGCATCACTGTCAGGCCATGCCGGAGGGCAGCGGGAGGGAAGAGCAGCGAGGCCTGTGTCCCTTAGACCCATGGTCGGTCAGCCCAGCCTCCGGGGACCAAGACGGGACAGAAGGTAGTACCTTCTTCCCCAAAGCCCCCTGACCTCTGCTCTGGGCTGGGCGTCTGCACTCCAGTCACACCTGCTTTCAAGAGCTTCCAGCTGCGGCAGAGGCTGGGAGTAGGATATGGGCACCCCACCTGTCACGAGGCGGGCAGGCACACAACGCACCACAGCCACTGCGGTCCTCCGTGTGCAGCAGAGTCACTGGGCCTCTGGAGACCTGGGCCTCTCATCACCCGCAGCCAGGTGCCTGTCCTCCAGGCCGGCCTCATCCCTGGGCGGAGCAGCCAGGCTCGAAGACCCACCACCATCCCTTTTCTTTACATCCCCTCTGTCCTCCTCTGATGGGGTCACCATAGGGCAAGAGCTGACTTGGGGACAGGCAGGGCCATGCCCTAGGAGGGGAGCAGCTCTGTCTAAAATGTCCATTAAAGTTTAAAGGCTTTTTTCTTCAGATTCAATGAACCCCCTTCTGGAGATCTGTCCTTTGGAAAGCCTGGATCAAGGGCAGGAAGCTGGGAGCCATCTGAGTGCATGCAGCTGGGGAAGGGGCTGCGGCGGGTGCTGCACCCACCCGTGTGCCCCCAGAGATCTGCTGGGGTCACAGAACCAAGGACAGGTCATTTTTGATAGCTACGTTTGATTTGGTCGGCATGATGTTTTTTAAAAGTGTGAGCCAACAGTTAAAAATGCCGGGATTGCACACAGACACCCAGATGTCCTCCTGCTGGCCCCAGCTGCCAGAGCCAAGGTGACCGCCCTGTGCCCACCATCCCCACCACGCCCTGTGGCCTCCCTGACACAGTTACCGTCCCCATGGACTGTAGTTGTCCTTCCTGAATGTTGTTCTTTATCAAGAACAGAAACAGGAGCGCGGCCAGAGCCGTGTGTTTCCAGGATGGTGAGAAGGACCCTGTGTCTTTGTGGGAAGGCAGACTGTGGCCTGTTTCCTATGCAAACCCTGGATCGCTTCATTCCTGCCCTTCTTATCTTTACACATTATTTTTTTTAAAGATTTTATTTATTTATTTGAGAGAGAGAGAGCACATGAGCTGGGGGCAGGAGGGGCAGAGGAGAGAGAGAAGCAGACTCCCCACCCAGGACGCTGAGGTCCTGACCTGAGTCGAAGGCAGATGCTTCACTGACAGAGCCATCCAGGCGCCCATCATTACACATTATTTATTGTGATGCTGACACCTGAGCCACCTGACTCCTTTGGGCATTTGGGGTTTATTACACTTGACTAATACAATAGTAACAAGGCCCAGGGTGCCTGGTGGCTCATTAGGTTAAGTGTCTGACTCCTGGTTTCAGCTCATTTCATGATCCCGGGGTTCTGAGATCAAGTGGGCTTCTCCCTCCCCTTCTCCTTCCCACTCACTCTCAATTTCTAAAGTAAATAAATAAATCTTAAAAAAATAAATAAATAACACAAGAGTAACAGGGTCCTTTTTGTCCTTTGGATAGAAAATGAAAGCGGCCCCAGTGACAAGAGAAAGTCTAACTTCCTTGTGCGTGTTTGTATGAGTACGGTGCACACACGCCCAACATCAGCAAGGCTCCCTAGAGGCGTAGAGTTCAGGACAGCCCATGAGGTTTTATATCACACATTTCTAAACTGTGTCCTATTTCTGACAAGTACATATTGTTTTGTGATTTTAAAAAAGATTATGTGTTAAAGTTAAAACTTTTGAAAAAAAATAATAAAGTTAAAACTTCTGGCTGAGGGAAGATGTAGCAACAGATTATAAAACTTGTCTCTGATCTTGGCAATCAGGGGACAATGGGTAAATGCAGCAGAGCACTGGCAGGAGAGGAGGAGCCATCAGGAGGAGTGGCCATGGGGAGGAAGAGCCATGGGGAAGAGGAGCCATGGGGAGGAGCACCTTCAGGGAGGAAGAGTACCCTCAGGGAGGAGCACCTGTGGGGAGGATCCACCTTTTCTGGTTTAGGGGCCAGGAAGGGAACAGCTGCCCAGGTATTAGAACTGCTTTATTGGGGTATAATTGTACGGCATCAAATTTACCATTTTAAAATAATGAGTTTTCACTGAAAAAAAATTATTCTTTTCAATTATTTGTAGCAAATTTTTATAGTTGCACCAGTTTCACTGTGATCTAAGTTTAGAACATTTCCATCACCCCAAAAATATCTTTAGTGCCCGTCTGGGGTGACTCCCTGTTGCCAGCAGGCAACCACTACCCTACCATGTCTCCTGTCTGCCTTTTCTGAACAGTTCCTTCAATAGGCTGTCATTTCCTTCTGGCTGCTTTCACTGAACAGGCTTCTGAGGCTCAGGTGCGTTGGGTCCAGACCAGTCCCGGGTGCCTTTGCAGAGCGGACCTGTATTCTCAGGTGTGGAGAGCCACATTTGACTTTTGCTCAGCAGCTGACAGGTGTTTGGTAGTTTCCTCATTTTGATTGTCATAAGTAGCACTTATGCACATCTTTGTGTAGCAGATTCAGTGGCCTCCTCAGAAGGAGGAACCAGCTGTCCTGCCCTAGCCTGGGGTCTGCACCTCTTTCTGTCACAACCTCACAGTCCACACGCAAGCCAAATGTCTGAGGTTCAGAGGTCCTGTCTCCTGAAAAGGACATGTGCCCACTGGGACCACGCACACCGTCCGGCCAGTAGGTGGCAGAGCTGCCCTCCTTCCCCCGCAGATCATCTGCTGAGAATGACGGTGCTGGCCTGGGGAAAGGAGGCCCCATGGACAGAAGCATCTAGACTACACATCCAAGCCTCCTCAGAATTTGGAGAACTTGGAAAAGCATTAGTGTGCATTTATCGAGCACCGATGAGGTGCCGGGGTTCTTCATATACACCATTTCCCTTGATCCTCTTATCATCCCTGATGATTGAATCCTTGCCTTTCCTCCTTGAAAATAGACCCAAAGTCTCACGTGCTGAACCCAAATCTGATCCCACCTACTACATGCAGTTGGCAGGCTGGATGGTGGCCCACCCGTGAGCAGTGACATTGGGCACACCAGGCTGCTCTGTGGCCTCGGGAAAATGACTGGGCCTCTCTGAGCTGCCGCTGCCCCGTCTGCAAGATGAGGCGCCAGCCCCTGTGTTGCTGGCTGGATCCCAAGGATGGGGGTTTGGGGGTGGGGCACCTGGTGGGCACGAGGGAAGGCTGTCCCTGTGGCTGGGAAATATTTCAGGCTAGTCCCAGCCATCTGTGCCCAGGCACCCCCTTGGGAAGGCTGCTGTTTCTGCGGCTTTGACCCTCTGTCCAGCTGGGTCTCCAGTTCTCAGGAAGCAGAGGAAGGAAGGAAACCCTTGAGGTCTGGTGCCCTGCTCTTCAGAGGAGGCCCAGCTTCTGCTGACCACCTGGCCTCCGGGAGCCAGGCCCGGTGCCATGAAGACAGGAAAAGGTCCAGGCCCCCGATGTCTCTATGGCTTCCACCTCCTCGTGACATCCTGAACCCTTGCCCGGCTTCAGGGCTGCAGATCAGACTGCCTCCTCCAGGCAGCCTCCCACCTACCCCAGTCCCTTGCTTGTCCACCAGCACCCATGGCCCAGGACCCAAAGCATGGCTGGGGCCAGAGGCTGGGGAGCTCTGCCCACAGGAGGACCAGGGCCCGGAGGGATGACCCTAGGCCAGCCTGGTCCCAGCTATGGTTTCCCCTCCCCCACAGAGGAGACATTGTGGACCACCCGGGCCGATGGCCGTGTGCGCCCACGCTTGCACCCGGCCTGCCCGCAGCCCCCCTACACTGTGCACCGGATGTTCTATGAGGCCTTGGACAAGTACGGGGACCTGAGTGCTCTGGGCTTCAAGCGTCAGGGCACGTGGGAACACATCTCCTATTCTCAGTACTATCTGCTGGCCCGGAGAACTGCCAAGGGCTTCCTCAAGGTGAGGCCCTGGAGATGTAGCCCTTCCCTTCCCCAGCCCTGCCTTCCAGCTCTGGGCCCTCGACAACCTCCCCCTGACCCCCACCTGGCAAGCCTTTAGGACAAACAACTGCAAAACCACTACCCTCTCTGGGGCCATGGGTGTGTGCTGGGCCCTGGACCAGGGCTCTGATGCTTTAGGAGCCCTCCCCACGCCTGTCAGCCACTCCACACTTGTTTTTCCCTTGTGCTCACATGTGCCAGGTGGGTTGGGCTGCCAGGTGTGCTGGGTGGAGGCCCCCACTCCCTGGAAGGCCCCTGGAGGGGCAGCGAGGGCCCAGGGCATCTCCCACTGGGTTCAGCCAGGGCGGGTGGTCCCTGTGGTCTGGAAGGGGCCTTGCTGGGAGCAAGAGGCCCCCTTCCATGCCTGCTGACCTGACCTGTCTGCCTTGGTCCTGGAGCTCGGCCTGGAGCAGGCCCACAGCGTGGCCATTCTCGGCTTCAACTCCCCAGAGTGGTTCTTCTCGGCGGTGGGCACAGTATTTGCAGGGTGAGTGGCTGGGGGAGAAGCAGAGTGTCTGGTGGGTCAGGGGCGGGCAGAGAGTGGGAAGAGAGCTGTTTCCTCTTTTCAGAGGCCCCTGTGCCCTCCACAGACCCCATCTCCTCCCAGGTGCCCTCTGGGTACCCCTCGGCCCCCGCTGCTGGAACAGCGGTGCTGAGTTGGTCTGGGAGCCCTGCCCATCCGGGTGTGGCAGCTCTCTGGGGCAGAGGCTGGGCTGAGGGAGTGGCCTTCTGCTCCAGCTCAGACACAAACTTTTCCTGGGTCTCCTGCAGCGGCATTGTCACTGGCATCTACACCACCAGCTCCTCTGAGGCCTGCCAGTACATTGCCCACGACAGCCGTGCCAACATCATTGTGGTTGACACACAGAAGCAGCTGGAGAAGATCCTGAAGGTTTGCGGGAGGGGGAGGCGGAGGCGGATGTGGGGGCCAGAGGCCAGGTGTCCGTGCGGTCGTCCAGCTCACAGATGACTTTTCCACCCTCCCTCCTGGGGTCCTCCTCATGCTCAACAGCAACCCCATGAAATATAGATACACATAGAACAAGGCAGGGCAGAGGGTGCTTACCCACTGGCTGGGTGGGGACACTGAAGATTGGGGAACCCAGGAGGGGGTGGCAGGGCCTTGGGCTAGGGCCACCTGCAGGTCCACTGCCTCCCGTGGCTCTCCCTCTGGGCAGGGTCTTCCCGTGGGCACTGGGTCCTCTGCTGGCAGAAGGATTGGTGCCTGGAGGGTGGCCCAGGGCTGGGACAGCCTGAGCACTAGAACCTGACTTTTAGTGCAGAGTCAGGGGTGGGGGGCTGCCATGGGGCAGGGGGTACAAGTTTTATAAAGTCTTCTAAGGACAGCGGGGGCATAGCAAGAACTTGAAAGCACCCCTTGAGCCAGCTAGATCTCCACTGCAGGGTGGGATTTACTTAACATCCACCTCTGATTGTCTATATCCCACATGAACCACGGCCAGGGTGTGGTGGCCTAGGGACACCCCTGAGCTGGCCCAGCTACACTGGCCGCCTGCCAGATCTCAAGGGCTCCTTACATCCCAGAGGCCTCTGGGATCGACGTGGTGGCTTGGCTCTGGTTTGGAGATGTCATCAGGGCCCCGGCTCCTGACCTGCCCCTGATATCAGTACTGTGGGATCTGGATCCCCAGAGGGGCCCAAGCCGGAGACTTGGCCACGATTCAATCTATAGCAGTATCCTTTTTCTTTTTTTTTTTTTAATTTTATTTATTTATTCATGAGAGACACAGAGACTGAGAGAGAGGCAGAGACACAGGCAGAGGGAGAAGCAGGCTCCATGCAGGGGGCCCTACATGGGACTCCATCCTGGGTCTCCAGGATCACGCCCTGGGCTGAAGGTGGCGCTAAACGGCTGAGCCACCTGGGCTGCCCCCACCCCCCCCCCTTTTTTTTTAAACCATAGCAGTATCCTATATGTGCTTTTCAATTATTATATTGCTTAAGTCTTGACTTTCATGGGAAGAAAGAAAGGGATTGTTTTTAGGACTTAGGGGGCTTTCATAACCTGGAGGTTTAGAAAGGCATCTCATCTACCCCATGTACATCTCAGCCCTGAGGGGCCGAGGGGTCTCAGGGAGGAGGCCCCAGAGCTCCATGGTGATAACAGAGCTCAGGTGCTGAGCACCAGCCTACATCTCAGAGGCCCCAAGAAACTGTCTTGCAACACCATCCTACAGACAAGGAAACAGTGCCAGAGAGGTGATGCACGGCTTGCTCCACGTTCTGTCCCTGGTAAAGGTGGCAGCAGGGGAAGGACGCTAGGTTTTATAAGGGAACCGGGAGAGCCAATCAAGGGAGCTGGTGAGGACAGCACGGGGACCCAGGGGCTGCGTTGGGACCAGAAGGGAATTCATCACATGGTCCCGAGCCACAGTCGCTGGGGAGGAGGGTGCAGAGGGAGCCTCGCACCCCACCAGCATCTCAGTGGGGAAACAAGTGGGTCTCCTGGGCCTGTGCCTGGGTGAACACTCTGCTGCTGCCCTGCTTGGTTGGTTTCAGATGAGGGCCCAGCGGGCCTGTCCTGCCTGCAGCCTCCAGGCCCCTCCAATGGCTGGCAGGAGTCCCCAGGAGTGCTCCCTTGTCCCTGCCCTTTTGGATTCTTTCGAAAACCCTCTTTTTAATGGGCACTTTGGACCTGCTTTTGTGTTACAACTAAGATCCGTCCAGTTGGCTCACCGTTGTAGGAAGGGGACTGCCTTGCCCCCGTGGGAACCTCTGACGTGTTTTCAGGATCTCATTCGGATGTCTCCATCCTGTCTGGGTCATATACATGCCTGAGATCAGGGAGTGGAGGGGGTGCGAATTATCGGGGCCATAGTGAGTTGCTGTGAGAGGTAGAGGTGAACTTGAGCTGACCTTGGCACCCCTGCTCACACCCACACCCACACCCCAAGCACTCAGGCCATTCACGAGATAGAAAAGGGTGCAAGAGTTTAGAGAGTGATAACCATCAGGGGCATCCTGTCACTGGCCTGCCCGGGTGCCCTGGGACTCGTGGGCTCTGATGTCCCTTGGTTCGGGGGCTTTGCAGGCCCCAGAGGGCTCTGAAGCAAAGGAGTCACTAGCCCCATGTGCAGCCAAGAGCTGACCAGGTCCCCCAAGCCAACTTCTCTGGGCCTCAATCTTCCTGGTTTCCCTGAGAGCCAGGCAGGCAGGGGTCCTTCTCTTCACTCTCCACATGGGCTCCCCAGGATCCCAGGCAGGGAGGGCAGGGGAGTTTTACATGCCTCCCAGCAGATCCTGCCCAGCTCGGGCTCTGGGCTTGGGCTCTGGCTCTGGGTCTCACCAGGGACCCTTGATGCCGTCCCCCTGACCATTTGCAACTGAAGAGACTTGAGTTAGGAAATACTTGCCCCAGGGCACGGGCTGCTGCTGCAGAGTCTCCAAGGGTCTTTTAATTCAAAGCAAAGCCCCACCTTGCTTCCGTGTGGACACCAGCAGCCTTGCATGCCCCACCTGGAACTCCTGCAGGGGACACTGGGCGTGGGGCCAGCACCCTGCCTTGAACACGCCCATGGGTGCTTCTGACCATGTAGGAGTCTTTGCCATTGACAGGCTGTGGAACTAGGTCGGCTGTCCTGAGCAGTGTCCCACATTCTCCCTGCTGCTCAACTCAACCGCTAACTTCTGTCGTTGCTGTAAGATGGAAAGGCTTCATGCATTTCAGACGCCTGCTTCCCCCCCCCCCCCCCCCCCCGCCCCGTACCCCGCGGGCAGCTGAGCATCAGCGCATTTGGGGAGGGGGCACTGCTTGTCGTCCACTGTGGCATTTCCCATTAACCTTCGAGCCCTGATGGTCTTTGCCTGAATTAATTATTTCATGAGTGGTGGCAAAATGTTGGTTTTCTAAGTCATCGGCTGGGACTCTCCTCCAGAGGAAGAATTTTCTCTCACTATCTGGGGCTCTGTGCTCTCTGGAGTGCCCTGTTGGCATTGCGCCAGGCGCAGTGTGGTCTGTTTTGACGAATGTTCGGGGCCAATTTGAAAGAAGGTGCATTCTGCAATTGTTGGGTACAACGCCCTATGAAAGTTAATGATGTCAGCATGGTTGATGGTGTCCATAAGGTTTAAATTGTCTGTCCTTATTGATTTTCTGTCTACTTTTCCATGAAAGACTCAGAGAGGGAGTGTGGAATCTGCAGGTATTACTGTGGGTTTGCCCATTTCCCCTTTCCATTCTATTGGGTTTTGCTTCATATACTTTGAAGTGCTGTGATGTACATGTCTTTAGGCTCATCTGTCCTCTTGGTGCAACAGCACCTTTATCAGTAAGAAACGTTCCTGAAAAGGAGCTACTGTGTCTTAAATTGATAAACCGCAGACGTCTCCTGCTTGATGCCTGCCCTGAGTCCCATGTAACCCACCTGTGTCCCTGTGTTGACAGCAGGTTTCTCGTGGACAACAGAGAGCTGGGTCTCGCCCTTCCCACCCGACCACACTGTCTGTAAACCGACTGTTTCTCTATCTCCCATCTTCTCCTTGGCCTGCGTCCCCTCTGTCCTGAGTTCCTTTGGCCTGAGTTTCTTATCTACATTTCGTCTTTCATTATTCCATTCTATCTCCAGGGGCTAGTTAGTTATTGCATTAGTGTTGCTCTGGGGTTTACCTTCTGCGTGTTTAACTCAGCCCGGTCTGCTTGGCTATTACACAACTCTCACTGCCTACGCCAGGACGGGGTTCTGCTACTCCACGCAGGGGCTCCCGCCAACATCCCTCCTCCTCCCCATCCTTGGCGCCCTTGCCTCCATTCTACTACCATCCAGGTTACAAACCCTACAACTCATTGTTTTCTACAGTCGAGGATCATTCAAAGGCATTTTAAACTTTTTTTTTTAATTTTTATTTATTTATGATAGTCACACAGAGAGAGAGAGAGAGAGAGAGGCAGAGACACAGGCAGAGGGAGAAGCAGGCTCCATGCACCGGGAGCCCGACGTGGGATTCGATCCCGGGTCTCCAGGATCGCGCCCTGGGCCAAAGGCAGGCGCCAAATCGCTGCGCCACCCAGGGATCCCTCAAAGGCATTTTAAAAGAAGGAAAAATGTATTTCATATTTACCCACACGCTGGCCATTTTTTAAAAATATTTTATTTATTCATTAGAGACACAGAGAGAAGGTTGAGACATAGGCAGGCTCCCTGCAGGGATCCCGATGTGGGACGCGATCCCAGAACTCTGGAATCACGCTCTGGGTCATAGGCAGGTGTTCAACCGCTGAGCCACCCAGGCAGCCCGCATTGGCCATTTCTGACAGTTTTCCTTCCCTCACATTTGCTTTGGCCATGGTCTTCCTGCCTTGAGAATTTTCTTCGACATTTCTTGCAATGCATATCTGAAAACATGTTTATTTTCATTTTTTTGAAAGGTCTTTTCATGTGGTTTAAAATTCTGTGTTGATAGGATTTCTTTTTCTTTTTCTTTCTCTCAGCCTTTTAAAGATTCCATTCCAAGGTCTTCAACTTTACATAGTTTCTGATGAGAAGAAACTTTGTATCTTTGTATCTTCTCCCTGTATCTAGGGTAGCTTGTTTCTCTGGCTGCTTTTATTTACTTTATTTTTTTGATTTTTTTAAGTTTTTATTTTAGTTCCAGTGTAGTTGATATAATTTTAGTTTTCAGCAATATTAATATGTTTCAGGTGTAACACTATAGTGATTCAGCACTTCCTTACACCACCCGGTGCTCATTAGGACACGTGCCCTCCTTTATCCCCATCACCTGTTCCCGCATGCCCCCACCACCAGCTCCCCCTGGTGACCAGCAGTGTCTTCTCTGTGTTCAAAGTTTCTTCCTTGGAGGTGCCTGGGGAGCTCAGTCAGTTAAGCATCTGATTCTTGGTTTCCCTTAGGTCTGATCTCAGGGTCATGGGATCAAGTCCCGCCTTAGGCTCGATGCTCTACATGGAGCATGCTTGTCCCTCTCCCTCCTTGTTTGCGTGCTCTTTCTCTAAAATAAGTAAGTAAAATCTTTTTTAAAAAGAATCTGATTCTTGGTTTGCCTCTTTTTTCCCCTTTGCACATTTGTTTTGTTTCTTAAATTCCACATATGAGTGAGATCATATGATAATTTCTTTCTCTGACTCATTTCACTCAGCATAATACTCTCTAGCTCCATCCTTGTTGTTGCAAATGACAAGATTTCATTCTTTTTGATGGCTGGGTGATATTCCATTGTGTATACACCACATCTTCTTTATCCATTTATCTGTCAGTGGACATCTGGGCTCTTCCCACAGTTTTGGCTGCTGTGGACATTGCTGCTATGAACACTGGGGGACAGGTGCCCCTTCGAATCACTGTGTTTATGTCCTTTGGGGTAAATACCCAGTAGTGGAATCGCTGGGTTGTAGGGTAACTATTTTCAACTTCTTGAGGAACCTCCACATTGTTTTCCAGAGTGGCTGCACCAGCTTGCATTCCCACCAATAGCGTAAGAGGTTCTTTTTTCTTCTCTGGCTGCTTTTAAGATTTTTTTTTTTTTATTACTGGTGTTTAGCAATTTGATTATATTGTCTCTTAGTGTGGTTTTTACTTGTGTTTATCCTGCTTAGAGTTCATTGTGAGTTTTTTTTTAAGATTTTATGTATTTAAAATAAAAAAATTTTAAATTATGTATTTATTATGAAAGAAAGAGAGAGAGAGAGAACAAGCAGGGGCAGAGGCAGAGGGAGAAGCAGACTCCTGCTGAGCAGGGAGCCCAATGTGGGACTCAATCCCAAGACCCCGAGATCATGACCCAAGCCAAAGGCAGACACTTCACCGACTGAGCCCGCCTTCATTGCGAGTCTTGAATTGGTGGATTTATAATCAAATTTGGAAATTTCTCAGACTGCTTTTCAATTTTTAAAAAATATTTCCTGGGACTCCAATTACATGTATGTTGGGTGTTCTGGTCTTCTCCCAGGATCATGTTTTTCCTGTTTTTCTCTCTCTCTGAACTTTACTTTGAGACTTGTGTTTAACCTTTTGGGCAGGTTTACAGGCCCTTTGCTCTAAGGCTCCTTTTAACGCCAGGGCTATAGGTTGGCTTTTCTGGGTCCCACTGAGCACCCCATCCCAACATGGATGGTTCTGGCCCCTCAGGAGCTCCTGCCCTGGGCTTCACTCTCCACCCTGCATGCTAGTACGCAGCAAACACTCCGGAGCACAGGGACATGACCAGAGATTTCTAGAACTCTCTCTTCCTAGTTTCTCCTCACTAGTGTCCGGTCCCACAGCTTCTAGCCATCATGGCTTTCCTGATCTCTGGGCTGTGACCTCCACTCAGCAAGATAACCAAATCCTATTCTCCTCCCTCCCTCCCCCTCCCCCCTTTTTGTCCCCCTCCCCTCTCTGCTCCCCTCCTTCTCTGTCCCCCCCCCCCCATCCCTTTCTCTCCTACAAAGGTCTCTAACGTGGGATAACAGGCCTTGGGATGCTTGGTTTTCTCTTGAGGTATAGCTATGCATGAAGAAGGCAGGTGTACCACTGGGTCAGAGGTAGGAGCATGGGAACCCGGTGACCGGTGCCTGGCAGGCTGACTGACACCTGGAGATGGGGCTCCTCTCAGCAGGTAACTTTTTCTTAATAAATCCCCATTGCTTTTCCTGCCAACACAGGTCTGGAAAAATCTGCCACATCTGAAGGCAGTAGTGATATATGGAGAAGCTCCTCCAAAGAAGATGGCCAATGTGTACACGGTATGGGTGGAGGGCCCAGGGGGCAGGTGGGGCCTGCCCAGCTGCCCAGCTGATCAGGTGTCCGGCCCCTCCCTCCTGGCTGCAGATGGAGGAATTAATGGAGCTGGGGGATGAGCTGCTTGAGGAGACACTGGACGCCATCATCAACACGCAGCAGCCTAACCAGTGCTGCGTACTGATCTATACCTCCGGCACCACTGGGAGCCCCAAGGGCGTGATGCTGAGTCAGGACAATGTAGGACAGATCCCAGATGGGTGGGTGTGAGCTGCGGGTGGACCTGTGCACTGGACCTGCCCTAGCAGCCCTCTGGCCCTGCTGCTCAGGGTGCAGGAGACATAGGACAGCCCTTGGGTCTGTGGTCCAGAGCGAATACAGTGGTGGTGAGGAAGAGGGGAGGGAGGTCTGCGCTGGGCACTCCCTGCAGAGATGGCTGGGAGGAGGCCCTCCAGAAGTAGCCCAAGCCCCCGGGGTGAGCACTTCCAGGGCAGGCTTGGGAACACGCCAGGGCCCATCTGCCTGTCCTCCAGATCACATGGACAGCCCGGTATGGCAGCCAGGCTGGCGACATTCAGCCAGCAGAAGTCCAGCAGGAGGTGGTGGTCAGCTACCTGCCCCTCAGCCACATTGCTGCTCAGATCTACGACTTGTGGACAGGCATCCAGTGGGGGGCGCAGGTCTGCTTTGCCGAGCCTGATGCCCTGAAGGTCAGTCCCTCTGCAGAGCAGGTGTCCGAGTGTGTGGGCAGCAGCATACCCCCGGGTACACTCATGGGGGGTGGAGGGCTGGCGTGTGCACTTGTGAGCGGGCAGGTGCATTTCGCGGTCAGAATTCTTCCCATTGCTGTTAGCACAGCCCACGTGACCACCTGAGAAGGGGCTGAGGTGTCCCATAAGGAGAGGGTCCACGTGCCATGAAGGGGTACATTGTCCTCAGAGCAAGGCCACAGATGGCCACGGCCCTGCCCTGCTTCCTAGTCTCCTATGCCGCACCCATTCTTTGGAAACTTGTTTCAACTGTGAGGAGAGCTCTCCCAGACGCCCCCCCACAGATCCCCCTCCATCTGCCCCTCCTGGCCCAAATGGTGTCCCTCGTCCATCCCTAAACTAGTCACTGCTTAGGGGAACGGGATGGTCACGTTTGGGTTAGAGAAGAAAGAGTGGCCACCGCCAGGGCTGAGAGGGGACTGAAGAGCATTGAAGCATCTGGCCCATGAACAATGGGGATGGCCGCCCAGTGGAGGCTGACAGTATGGGACAGGTTGTGTGCAGGTGGGTGTATGCACCTGTGTGGGTGGGTGCCTGGGAGGTACGTGCAGCTGCCTGTGGTGTGGGGGCTTCCTGGCACTGAGCCAGCAGGCCTTCCTCTCTGGCACTGGACAGGGGAGCCTGTTGAACACACTGCGGGAGGTGGAGCCCACATCCCACATGGGGGTGCCTCGCGTATGGGAGAAGATCATGGAGAGGATCCAGGAGGTGACGGCTCAGTCTGGCTTCATCCGGCGCAAGATGCTGCTCTGGGCCATGTCAGTGACCTTGGAGCAGAACCTCACCTGCCCGGGCAGGTATGGAGGGACAGGGGGCAGGAGTCTGGGAGGTATCAGGGCTGGGGCATAACTCCAGTAAGCAACCAAGGATCTGATAGGCTGGGCTGGTCCAGGGGACCCCTGTGCAGAAGCCCACTCGGGGGCCGGGCTTCAGATCTCTTCCCAGATTCTACAGGAGACTGTCACCCCATCCCTGGGTTCTGACCAGGAAGACTGACTCTCTCTGTCTGGGCAGCATTCACCTCCTCTGACAATGGCTCCTGAAGGTTTCCTGACTCTGTAGGGGGCTGGAGCTGAGGGCCACAGAGATGAGCACTCAGTCTTTCCAGCTGCCGAGGGACCCGCAGCCTTCTGACGGCTTCCCAGATTCACACAATAGTGTTTGGGAGGGTTAGTGGCAAGGACCTGGCTGGTTCCAATTTAGAAATATTTTCCATTACTGGTGATTCCGTGAAACTGTATCATGTCTGGTGAGGTGTGTACACATGTCTGCAAATATGGCTTCATTTGCATAGTCATGGGAATTGACTATACATGAACGACTCATCTGTGGGCTTCAGGTGGGATCACACACCTTTGCACATGCATGTCTGTGCAGACATACTTCACATCTCCGCACCTGTGTTTTATTGTATGTTGCTGCCTGTGCACCTGTTCACAGCCCACTCTGACCTCCAAGCTCAGGACGTAGTGCACACAGGTGCATGCACACATCTGTCTCCAAGCCAGCGTGTACCTGCCCAATGCCCACCTGGTACACGTGAACACATGTGTGTCCCTCTGTGGACCAGTCTCTCTCCCCCACCAGTGACCTGAAGCCCTTCACAGCCAGACTGGCAGATTACCTAGTGCTGGCCAAGGTCCGCCAGGCACTTGGTTTTGCCAAATGTCAGAAGAGCTTCTATGGAGCAGCTCCCATGACAGCCGAGACGCAGCACTTCTTCCTGGGCCTCAACATCCGCCTGTATGCGGGCTATGGCCTCAGTGAGACGTCAGGCCCGCACTTCATGTCCAGCCCCTACAATTACCGGCTCTATAGGTACGTGTGTGCCCACATGCCCTTGTTGACATCCTTGGTGCCCACTGCTGTTTGGGTCTCAGGTGTCACCAGGTCCATCCTGGGCTGGGTCCACTGGAGGCCTGTCTCCCACAGGTGGTCTGCACCCAAGTGTCATGGGGCCCTTGCAGCCCTGGGGCCTTGAGCAGGTTCTGGGGGAGGGATTTCCCTCTGTCCTGTGGGTGGGGTATGTGGGAGGGTGCCTCACTTGGCCAGGGATGGATAGCGGGGACAGGAGGAGGTTGGGGGGGTAGGGCTGATCCTCTGGTAGGCAGGCAGGGTAGTCAGCTCTGGGGAGAATGGAGGGATTACCTGTTGTGACCTTACCCTGCCCCCTCACCGTCCTGCTGGCCCATCACAGAGCTTGAGATTGTGCCGTCCTTCCTCCATCATTACCTTATTGGCTCTACCTCTAAGTCCCTGTTAAAATACAAAAATGCTGGGAGGGGACGCCTTCTGGCCATTGGGAAGAGTGAGAGGTTGCAGACCTGGAGTTCCCAGCTGGGGCCTGTCCCTGGGCTGAGGCCTGACTGAGCCCCCTGACCAACCCCAGCTCTGGGAAGGTGGTGCCCGGCTGCCTGGCGAAAGTGGTGAACGAGGACTCGGAGGGCGTCGGGGAGATCTGTCTATGGGGCCGCACAATCTTCATGGGTTATCTGAACATGGAGGACAAGACGCGGGAGGCCATTGACGCCGAGGGCTGGCTACACACGGGTGACACTGGACGCCTGGATGCAGACGGCTTCCTCTACATCACTGGGCGCCTCAAAGGTGAGTGCCACTGGCCGGCTTGGCAGTTGCAGGCGTGTGTATTGCAGGGGAGTGGGGGGTGCGCTCCGCCATCTGTGCCCAGGAGTCCTGAGCCCGGAGGAGTCAAGTCTGTGCACCTGGACCTCGCTGCTGTGTCCTGGGGGCACTCTCACATTGGCTTCCTGATGAGGACACCCAGAGAGGTGAAGGGACTTGTGTCAGGTCACCCAGCTAGGAAATGGTGGAGCTTGGATCCAGACTCCCTGGAAAAGCAAAGCAGGTCTTTCCAGAAGATTCTGGGACATAGTGTGAATTTTACATGCAAATGTGGGCATGATATCAAGAACACAGATTGGATATAGCATTTAAAATAAAACAGGAAAAAAAATAAAATAAAACAGGAGACTTCAAAGAAATTTCCCGTGAAGATTGTGGCCCTCCCAGCGGTCAGCTGGGGACTTTGCCTAAGGGAGCGTAAGCCCAAACACATCCATCTGGGGAGTCCACACCGTTTCCCAGGGGAAACCAGCTCAGGGAGTGGGTGAACAGCTCTGGAAATCGCGCAGGCCGGGGTGCCATCCAGCCTGGGTCCTGCTGGCCACAGAGGACTGACTTTCAGGACAGAGTCGGGGAGCCTGGACTGAGCCTTGAGGCTGCACACACAATCTCCAGTGGCTCAGGTGGGTCGAGAGCGCCGCCTAGGGCTTGGCTTGGTGCCGGCCAGTGAGGAGCTGCACCTGGGAAGGCCCAGCTGGACCACCTTTTACAACAGTATGGTTAGAGATTGGGACCCAGATGCCTTTTCTCCAGGTCAGTAGCCCCTGACCCAGCCTCTCCTCAGGGCATCACCCACCAGGGGACTGTGGGAGGCACCTGGGCTGCCTGTCCTGGGACCCTGAGATTTTCTGTGATGGGGCCTGACATCAGGCTGTGTGAGGCCTGCAGCCTCTGTCTTTATCTGTAGGACAACCTCCAAACACTTGCCAAGATTTTTATTTTTATTCCATCAGATCTGTGGATTAATTTGGTGAGAATGTATCTCCTTGCAATATCGCATCGTCCAATCCATAAACGTGGAATAGATCGCTCAGCACTGTGCAGATATATTTAGAAACATGACTTAGGTCATTTTCTGGGGAAATGCAAGCAGTTCCAGAAAAGACAGTAAAACTTAAAGAGATGGATTCCCAAGGAACAAACAGGGACCATCCCCCTGACACATACACACAACACACCATGACCAGCAGGTTCACTGAGGAATCACAACAGCACTTCACCTGATTTTGAGCATAGAAAAGAAGGAAAACTTTCAAATTTTCAGTGAGGTGAGTCTAACATTGACACCAAAATCTGAAAGATTGTATTTAAAAAGAAAACCGTAGATTACCAATTTGTATGAATACATATGCTAACATCCTAAATTAAATAGTAGCAAACAGCCTATGCCAGCACATAAAACATAACCCATCATGACTAAGTGGAATTATTCAGGAAATGCAGGATATATAATGTAACAAATCCTTTTAATGGAGCTTTAAAATGTTTATCATCATGTCTGCATATATTGCGAAGGCATTTAACAAAAATTGAATATCCTCATTCATGGACAAAGACAGAAATGGGTGTCTACTTCCACAACGTCACGAAACGTGAGTCTCCCAAGCCAGAAGCCGGCTAGTCCTGGGAAATGCAGAGCCCAGGCCTCCGACATAAGGGGCAGGTCGTGGTGCCCACGGTCAGCCACACCGTCCAGCAGCATCTTGCAAACAGAAAGTCAGAAGACAGCCACAGGGAGTCCATGCCTTGTGCCAGCACATCTAGAAGGCATCACAGAATAAACTAGTTCGTGCATGATAGAACATTTATTTATGAAGAACGAAGCCCTCCCTGCTTCTGAGGAACACAGAAACCCTTCATCCTATAGGAAGGAGGAGGGTCTACCTGGGACTCCTGCTACAGGAGCTGTGGAGGGGGACTCACAAAACTGTACTGCATTAAAGACAAAACAAACCTCTGGGCAGTCACACCACCAAGAGCAAAGACAAATGTCACAGCTGGGAAGCTGGCCCGCAGCTCCTGTCATCGGCGTCCAGCACAAGAACATCCCTGCTGTTCCCTTAGATGTCCTGCCTTTGGCGATGCTTTGTGTTTACTGTCTTTTTGTGTTCGGTGTAGACACTTCTGCACATATCTCCTTAGATCTGCTCCGAAGTAGTTTATGTTTGGGGTGCTGTTTACACACTGCGGTTATCCATGTGCATGCCACCGGCATGCCAGCTGATTTCTGCGCAGGATTGGGGTCTTGGGACCTTGTCTTCAAATACCCAACACTTTCGTTTCCTCCTTTCCATTTTTTCTGAGTGTTTCTCTGGAGTCTTGTGTGGGTGGGGCCTTGAGAGCAGCGGTGAAGAGACACAGACCACCCGGTCGTCTGTGGATTGCTCCTGGTCTTGATGGGGGAGGATGCTTTCGACCTTTGATTCCTGAGTGTTTTGTGAGGATTTCTGGCAGGTGCTCCTTTCTATACCGTTTGCTGAGGGCTTCTGTGCTACTAACGTGTGAAAGGTGCTGGTGGGAAGGGAGGGGTAAGGAGGAAGACAAGGCCAAAGCCCCGCCCACCCCACCTCTGCCCCCCACCCCCAGCCTACTGGTCTGAAGGCTTCCTCTCTGGCCAGCATGCCTTGGTAACCACACCTCACCCCGACGACCACCGGTGCCCTGAAACTTGGAGCCCCAGCCATTTAGGGGCTGCCCCCTGCCTGGGCAGCCCCTCAGTGGCCACGGGACCCTGTGATTGGCCCTGCTCCCCTGCTGCTTTGGCCTCCCTGCCTTACCTGCTGCGCACACATGCCCTCTGCCTGTTAGACCTAGTTCGTGTTCAACATCTGGGTGGACCCCTATTCCATGGCCTGGTGAGCTCCCTGCAGCCAGGGCCTGTCTCACCCTACCTGGCCCAACATCCACATAAGACCTGCACACAATGTGATCAGCGCGCTGAACTAGAATGGGGCGGGGGGGCAGTCCCAGTGTGTTTAGTAAATGCCCACTTATTACCCTCTGGCCTGGCAGTGAGCCACCTTCCAGAGAAGAGACCAGAGCACTAAGTGCCCACACCTGGTCTCACACAGGTGTCTTGGGTGGAGCCTGAATGAGTGACTCGGTGGACAAGGGGTGGACACAGTGAGAGGCGCTCAGAGCAGGGAGAGCCAGCGTGCACTCAAGCAGGGCAGGCTTCCTGAGGGGGCAGCTGAGCTGGCCCCCACAGAACAGGGGGTGCACCAGACAGAGACAAGAGGGCGTACTGGGAAGGTGTAGGCAGGGTGAGAGGCTTATAGCAGGGGCTCTGGAATCTCACTGTGCTCTGCTCCACTATGTGACCTCAGACATGTCATTACAAAAACCGTCTAGCATGCCAACAAGAATGCATAGATATTGTGAACATTTGTGATAATAAATAGAATCATTACAAAGACATGCCACCTAACAACCTCCCTGTGCCTTGGTTTCCCCATCTGTAGAATGAGCTTCCTCATGGGCTGGTCATGAGGGGGCAGTGAACCAGTGCACATGCAACACTTAGCACAAGACCTGGTACACGGCAGTGCGGGGGGTTGGCAGGGTTTGCAGGGGGTCAGGGGAAGGTCCACTGAGGAACGAGTTGGGCAGAGGGGGCAATGGATGGGAAGTCTGAGCAGGCAGGGTCTTGGATGATGAGCAAAAGAGTGGGAACACTGAGTGTGGAACAGCCACCCCCCCAAGCAGGTGTGCCCCCAACAGGTGTGAGGGGCTTCTGAGAGCATGCCCCCACTTGCCGAGTACCCATAGGACTGTCAGCCACTCCTGCCTCCAGGGTCTTTGGCCAAGGCTGGTGTCCTGGGTCAGCTGGGCACCAGGACTAAAGCCTGTGCTGGGGTGCTCCGCCCTGCCTCCCCAGAATTAATCATCACAGCCGGTGGAGAGAATGTGCCCCCCGTGCCCATCGAGGAGGCCGTGAAGACGGAGCTGCCCATCATCAGCAATGCCATGCTGATCGGGGACCAGAGGAAGTTCCTATCCATGCTTCTCACCTTGAAGGTATGTTGGGGGGTCTGGCTTTAGAGGGGCAGGGGTTCCGTGGGTCAGAAGCCACGCTCAGCCAGGACGCCCACAGATCTCGAGACTTTCCTCTGTTGGCCACGTGCACTAAGGGGCAGGAACACGGCTGGTAAAGTACTGCCTCGACAATCCTTCATCGTCCCAGCTCAGCCCAGCCCCGAAGGTGCTAGAAGCTCAGAGTCCAGGATGATGGGTGGGGCCTCAAGAGGTCCCTGTGGCAGACCACAGTTCTGCTGGCTGAGGTCCTTTCAGGTGTCCTCCCACCACAGGGTGGCCTATCCATTCTAGAGCCCTCTCTCTGAGACAACTCTGTGATCCACACCCTTGGCCTCAGCAGCAAGACCAGGCCTGGTGTCTCGCAGAGCAAGGCTTAGCCTGCCTGACCTCTGGCTTTTCAGTGCACGCTGGACCCCGATACATCTGACCCAACTGACAACCTGACTGAGCAAGCCATGGAGTTCTGTCAGCGGGTGGGCAGCAAAGCCACCACCGTGTCTGAGATCGTGGGGACAAAGGATGAGGCTGTGTACCAGGCCATTGAGCAGGGAATCCAGAGGGTCAACAAGAATGCGGCCGCCCGACCCTACCACATCCAGAAGTGGGCCATTCTGCAGAAGGACTTCTCCATCTCCGGTGGAGAGTTGGGTAGGGGTTTGTTTTCTTGCTTGTTTGTTTTCATGATTCCAGGGGCTGCGTGGGAGGTTGGAGGCCTTTGCAGAGCCCTCGAGGTACCTGCCGGGAAGCAGCCAGGACAAGCGCAAGCCACAGACACGTGGACAGCCACCTCCTTCCAGCGGGGGGGGGTCACAGTTGCCCTGTGCCTGGGCATGAGCCTGTGGAGAGCCGGCCACATTCACAAAATGTGTGCTGGAATCCATTTTTTCTTTTTTTTGAATCCATTAATTTGAACTACAACCTTTAACATTGTGGGAACCGTGCAGCCATTTCCCCCTGAAATCACAATGGGACCAGTGGCCGGTCCCCAGGCCCTGTCAGTGTGTGGGCTGGAGTCCCTTGGCTCTGGCGCAGCCCCTGCTGGATGGATGAGGTCACTCTGGGCTGCAGCACATTGCGGTGCTCGCGGCCAGGCGAGCCTCCAGCACCTCGAGGGAGCTGCTGAGCTGCCATAGACACTGCAGCTCATTTGCTCGTCTGGTGCCAACACATGGAGGACAGGTATCCTCTCTAAACAGCTAACATATGCAATTGGCTTTGAGGTCTCCAGTTACACAACCAGGAGTGTGTTAGCGCCATATGGATGCTACACTGCCCCTGACCTGAATCAGAGCCCTTTCAACCATGCTTCAGAGGGAAGAACCAAGCCCAAAAACAATGGTCTGGGAAAGACCGCTCACAGAGACTGCGGTAGAGGCCTGACGAGCCCAGGCCGTCCCCTGCCCATCAGGCGAACAAAGCATGATGCCCCACGTGGCAGTCCAGTCACTCACTACTGTTCTGTAACAAATTACCCCCAAATTTAGCAGCTTGAGACAATAAGCATTTATTATCTTGATTTCTGTGGGTCAGAAATCCAGGGCAGCTTAACCGGGGGCGGTGGGCGGTGGGGAGGTTCTGGCTTGGGGGTCTCACAAGGTCGTAGTCAAAATGTTGGCCTGGTGCTGCCACTGGAGCCACTTTCTTGCTCACCCTTGTGGGTGTTAGCCAGAGACCTCTATTCCTTGCCAGGCTGCCTGTGCGCTCACAGCACAGTGGCTCGCCTGTTCCAGAATGATCCCTGAGAGACCAAGAAACCATCATTCTGCTGTTATGTTGGATAGTCTGAGTAATCTCTTCACCCAAAGGACAAAGCAGAAAGTATACGGAGGAGAAATGGGTGCAAGTTAAAGAAGGCGGGCATGAACCTCTATCGGGGCTGTGCCAGGACCCAGTCCTCTGTGATGCATATCACTCCGCTGGGAGCTGGGACCATGCCGGGGTGCAGCCCCAGGAGCACAGGTCATGGGCACCACCTTGCAGGCCGGCCTTGTCCCGGACCCTGTCCACACCCCTTCCCAGACTTCTGAGTCCAGGCCTCACTTCCTCCTTCCAATCACTCTTTCAGGTCCCACGATGAAATTGAAACGGCTCACGGTTCTGGACAAGTATAAAGACATCATCGACTCCTTTTACCGCGAGCAGAGAAAGTGAGCTGGAGCCATCCTCCCAGTTTCCGCTGAAGACAGCAGGCCTTTTGGAGGGTTATCCTGAGCCCCTTAGTCTGGGCGTGTGAGCTCCTGGCAAGGCTGTGAGGCCTCCACGTCCAGGCACGGCACTGGCATGGCCCTCTGCCAGGTCTGATGCCAACAGTAGCTGATGATGCCAAGAAGCTTCACACGTGCATAGTTTTAATTTTCAGCACTGCTTTTTGTTCAGGTGACAAATGAGATCAGCTGTCCTCCCAGAACTATAGGGCGGGTGGCTGGCCTGAGTCCCAGGCAGAGGGACAGTCCAGTGCACAGGCTGTGTGCTGGGGGAGGCAGAGTGACTTTGTGCCCTGCAGGGAAGCCAACAGTTTAACTTACCTAACGGCGGACTGACTCTGGAATCCTGTGGCTGCTGCCGACCCTGCCCTGCGAGTCCAGGTACTCGGGCACCTCACAATTGCCAACTGATTTGAAGCTTAATAAATTGCTGCTGCCTGTTTGATTGTACTGAGTGTAATTTGAATATTAAACTGTTTAACAGAATTGCCAACAAGTACCCAATCTTTCTTGCTGGTTGAGCAGGCGGGCCAGGCCAGAGTTGTGGTTATTTAAGCCATAGGACGGTGTGCCATGGGCGTGAGTGACCATTGACACCCTGGGACAAGCACAGGTGCAGGAGAGCATTGAAGGGAATATTCTGTAAAGGCAAGTGGCTGGCGCTAGCCCCCTGCACCCTGAATACCCAGAGACAAAGGGACCTCCGGCATCTCGCCAGGAGACAGGTGGAGAAAGCATGCATCTCAGTCAGTTCTGAAGTCTTTATTAGGGTGATCCAACACAACAGAGGAAGCTGCAGCCTGAACAAAGTAAAATACATGTGAGCCTGAAGTCTGCTTTATAAGCCTAAACATACTCAGGTGGGACACATGCTAAAAATCCCCTGTGCTCTGGGTGCAGTGTGCAAAGTGCAGGGGTTTGAATGCCACACAGGGGCAGGAGAGGACAGGAGTGGCCTTTGCTGTGGGGGTCGCATAGCTTTTCACAAAAATAGTGACCTAGAGTCTGACATAAAGGACAGTCGCGCTGCGGGGGGGAGGGGAAGGGGCAGAGGTCAGCAGCAGAGCCCAGCCCCCACTGCGGGGTCAGCTCTCACTGGCACTGCTATGGCACATGGAGGGCAGTGGCTCAGTGCCGTGGGGACAAGGCAGGCCAGCCAGCACCCCCAGCTCCTCACAGCCAGAATATTCCCGGTGGGGTCCTTCAGCTGCCATGGGGGGTGTGAGTCATGCTGCAGGCTCCTGTAGCCGGCTCTGCACCAGAGACTCCTCACCCTCACATGTCCAGTGGAAAGGCCGCCCCTGCCCTCCATTAAAGCTCTGGCCATGAAGGTGCATCTCCAGATAACAAAACACGTGTCTTTGTATCCAATATACTACCTATGTCTTATTACCAAAAATACATCTCTCATTACATAGTGCTTGGGTTTGAAATCTTTATTCACACTCAGTAATCCACGTAGAAGGACCCACCTGTCTACTTCCACATCACTAAAAAATATGCCGTTGTCACTGGTTTTGACCTGAACTTTCCAGGAAACCTCCTATGCCCACTTAGCTCTATAAGAATGTTACCTTGTGCTATCATGTCTGTAATCTGTTTTGTTTCTATTACATTTTTCATAAACCAAGGAAAACAGTGTCTTCTGAAAAAAGTTGTTTTCTCTTGTTAATTCTGTATCGTATTTATAGCTGAAGAAACCATTTTAACTGAAGTGTTAAAATGATTAACATGGCAAACGATACAGTCCACTTAAGAGTTTACAAAAAACATATACTGGATAGACATTTAATAAATAAAACAAGCGCTTAGGGAAAGTCCTTTGAAAGCAGGCCTAGGGACGTCACCTGCACCCTCTGCACATATTTTGTTAAGAAAAGGCCGTATCTAAAAATGTACTGTCAGGAAAGAAGAGAACCAAATGTGTGCAAGACAGGAGGTGCCATACTGTATCAAGGTACATCTCATCGGGTGGGAATGACGGACAGACTCCATTCGCTGGATCCTCAATCTAAATCTCGTACTCGACGACAGATCTCCTCTGTGAAGTCTGAGCATTTTGCGTTGCCTCCTAAATCTTTTGTTAAGCTCTGAGAAAAAAAGCAAAGATAAAAATGCACCAACACATTCGACCAAAACAAGGCTGTTTTTATGGAAAGCCCCCCGGTGAGATGCTGGCAGGGCAAGTCTGGCTCCCCACCCACGGAAGAGCAAGGCCGAAGGCTGGCACTATGTTCCCACCCAGGAAGACTAGGGTCCAGTGAGCGCACACAAAACGCCTGGGGAAGACAAGACGCTCTCACCACAATGGGAAGCCAGGAGGCTTTCCAAAAATTTCCCTCCATACAGTAGATCCTAAGAAAACATCTGATTATGGACATTTAAACAAAAGCATAAATAAATCCCTTGGGGAATTTTTTTTTTAAATTTTTTATTTATTTATGATAGTCACACACACAGAGAGAGAGGCAGAGACATAGACAGAGGGAGAAGCAGGCTCCATGCACCGGGAGCCCGACGTGGGATTCGATCCCGGATCTCCAGGATCGCGCCCTGGGCCAAAGGCAGGCGCCAAACCGCTGCGCCACCCAGGGATCCCGGAATTTTTAAAGTTAAAAAAAAACATACTTTGAGATATTTTTGGAAGCTGAGAAACAAATACTAAGGTAATGTTTGAATCACTAATTTCTTTTTTTAACAATTTAAGTATTTCTTTTCTTTTCAAAGATTGATTGATTTATGATAGAGAGAGAGAGAGAGAGAGAGAGGCAGAGACACAGGAGGAGGGAGAAGCATGCTCCATGCTGGGAGCCTGACGTGGGACTTGATCCCGGGACTCCAGGATCACGCCCTGGGCCAAAGGCAGGCGCTAAACCACTGAGCCACCCAGGGATCCCCACTAACTTTTTTTTTAAGCAAGCTCTTCACCCAGTGTGGGGCTTGAACTCATGAGCTCAAGATAAGGAATCTTGTGCTCAGCCAGTGGAGCTGGCCCAGCACCCCTCAATCATTGCCTCTCCAACTCTCCTCCTTAGAAGAGAAATTGTGCCATACTGCCCTGGGTCCTCTGACAGTCTGTCCTCCCTTCAGTCTGAATGGGATCTTGAGATACTTGTCTCTTGTCCCACTGTGTCCTGCACAATTATAAGGGTCACCGTGTACTTGAGGCGGTGCTCTGCAGAGCAGGTTGGGCTCTGGGGGCTTGGTGGGATAGCTTCCAGAAACGAATCCTAGGCCCTAGAGGCCCAGCTTAGTGTCCATGAGCCCCGTACTCTCTGCCCATGCTTGGAACAGCAAAGCTTGCTGAGTCAGAGCCAGACTGTGTGTGAGCCCCAACTTTGCCATGAAGGAGCCATGGGACTGTGGATAATCCGTTTCTCTGTGCCCCAGTCCCTTCACTTAGAAAAGGGGATTAACTGTAGCATCTCCTTCACAGAAGAGATTTGTGGAGATGAGAAACATAAAAAACATAGTCATGCAAGTACTTTGTTTCTATTGGCCACTATGATTACTTTCAGAAAAGCTCTGTTTTACTTTCCTAACACAGACACATGTTGTGTACCATGTCCAGCATCTGGATCTGCCCTGAGATTCCAGCCCCTGAGGCCTGGACCTTAGCTTTGCTTGCTGGGTTACACTCTGCAGACCCCACGATGTACATGACACATGTTTATTGCCGGTAGAATCAGGGGCCTGGCCCAGATCGGGCACTGCCAACAGGATATCCAGGCCTAAATGGCTCTGGCTCCCAAATCTCGGCTCTTCCTGCTGCACACAGGTCTCCGCATCAGAGCTTCCTGACCCCTCCCTCATGAAACATGGGGCTCCTCTCTTCACAGAACACACTCCCGTGTGTGCACACGGCCTGAGTATGCTTGGGGTGCCATTGCCTGTTGCTTTCACCCGGACAAAATGTGTTCAAGAAGGTATTTGGGGGGGTCCCTGGGTGGCTCAGTGGTTTGGCGTCTGCCTTTGGCCCAGGGCGTGATCTTGGAAGTCCTGGGATCGAGTCCCGCATCGGGCTCCCTGTGTGGAGCCTGCTTCTCCCTCTGCCTGTGTCTCTGCCTCTCTCTCTGTGTCTCTCATGAATAAATAAAATATTTAAAAAAAAAAAAAAAAAGAAGGTATTTGGCACAGCATAAGTATGGCAGATGACTGATACCTTTCCATCCTTAATTGTAGCAAAGCACGCAGCCTCAACCCTTGCAGCATGGTCAAAAAGCCCCATGTGGCGCAGCATCATCACAGCGCTGAGCAGGAGAGCCGTGGGGTTGGCCATGTCCTTGCCAGCAATGTCCGGGGCAGTTCCGTGAACCTAGCGGTGGGGAACACAACCACAGTCGGGGGACAGCCAACAGCCTCTTCCCAGCACACTGGGCCTGGTCCTGTCTCCTCATCAATGAGCAACAGCTACGGAACGGCTACTGTGCCCAACTCATCAGATATGGGTCCTGGCGGTAAAGGCTCAGAAAAATAGCCAAAGTCACAGAGAAAAAGTACAAAATATGGACTAACAATCTTTTCCGATTTCCGATAAAATGTAACTGAGGAAAGACATAATAAATGATAAGGATACAAAATTAAGGAGGAAATCAATGAATAAGCTTATATAAAACCTGAACCCCAGGGAAAACTCAACAATTGAACCATATCCATGCAGATAACCCACCCTGGCCTCAGGCCATTCCTGTGACCGCGGCTTCACGGTTACCCAGGGCCTTACCGACTCGAAGATCGCTACCCCGTTGGCTCCAATGTTGCCACTTGGTGTCACACCAAGACCTCCAATCAATCCCGCGCACAGGTCACTAGCAGCAGAAAAACATTTCAAAGAGTATTCTGGAAAGCCTCACCCAGACTTCCCGCCAAAAGGAAGCAGAGCTCCTTGAGAAACAGCTGATCCAGGGCCACAGTCAGGAAGGGGCAGCGTACTGTCTCAGAAAGCACACAGTAGGCCATGCCCAGGGGACACAACACAGCTCAAAGGGCAATGCACCGGCCAGTATGAATGATGGTGATGTCGGATGTAACTCACAGTTGTATCCAAGAGTCAAATTGATACAAAAACGGATGCAAATAAATGAGAGAAGCTTATTCTCACAGAAGAATACCCACTAACAGGTGGAGAAGGAATAGTGGCCACCTTTGTGGGGCAAGGGACAAGGGGACGAAGGGGGAGGGGAGGAGCGACACCAGCAGGGGTGCTAAGATGCGGGCACTCAGGTGGTGGGGGCCAGGGACACAGCAATTTTCCTTTTCTGTAAGCCTGCAATTCTGCCAAAAGTCACAAAAATTTGGTAAAAATGACCACCCAAGGGCTATACATAACACGGCAAAATCAATCAACCAAAAATACATCTCAGCATGGGAAGAGGGACAACAGCCCAGAGCCGATCTGACAAACAGATGAATAACCCATCCAACCTCTAATCACTGACATCACCACCCAAATGCTAGGATCCAACTCATATGACACACGCTATACTTAATAAAAATTGATTCAAACTCCTTAAGCCACATTCATTTTAGGACATTTATAAATAAATTACAGACTGAAAAGGAATAGCTGGACTCACCTAAGGATGTCTCCATACAAATTTGGCATAACAAGGACATCAAATTGGGACGGATCCTGGACCATCTGTAAGAGACAAATCTGTGTGTTTAGCGACCAACACGGCACACTGCTGCATCCGCAGCACGCCACAGAAAGTAGCAGGTAAGCAAGCACGTATACTTACATTCAGACATACTGTATCAAGGTACATCTCATTAAATTTAATATCTTTACAGTTTTCAGCAACTTCCCTGCATTTTTGTAGAAAAAGCCCATCTGACATTCGCCTGTATTTAATCAAATAAAAATTGTTGAAAAGACTTGCAGAAAGAAAAGGATCAGGTCAGAGAGTAAAGATAAGTTCAAGAAATGTTTCGGAAGCCCAGACGTCAGATTTCAATTATATTAAAATTATTTTTTTGGCAGTTAATAAAATGCAAACTGAAAATGTTTTAGAGTATTTCCAGAAGCACAAAAGGGCATAAAAATGTAAAATCGTTTTATCATAATAAAGACTATGCTTTTTAACTAGTTCTAAGTCCAGCAAGAATTAAGAAATATCTATTAATAAGAAAATGTTAAAATTGCTTTAAAAGATAAACTTAATCAATCATTTAAGTGGTTGGACTATTGCACACGCTCAACCCCCTTCCTAGGTCAGGGAACCGGTTTCTGCACACACCCGGAGCTGCCTTAAGCAGTGGAGTGAGCAGAAAGACAACCACAAACCATCCATCAGGCAGCCCCAGTGTGACCATTTTAGAGATGCTCCCCTGGTCTACGTGGACAACAGGAGTGCCCCTGCCCTTTGAACTGCATGGCCTGGGTACACCACAGCCACAGCACATGGGGACCCAGACTCCAGCATCCTTCTCTGATAATGCCCAGTCTCTCCTGACATACCAGGACCTGAACTCCCACCCTCCAATCTGCTGCATACACAGGACACGAGACTCGAGAGAGACATGGACCCACTGACTGAGGGGAAGAAAGGGAAGCTGGATCACTGCCCGCCCCCACCAACTGCCTGAGCACGTGCGGCTCTGGCCGGGACTCACATGATATTGGCTTTGTGCACAGCTGTGACGTTACTCCGGTGGTTGTTGCGGGCATACTCGAAGGCAAACTCAGCAATGCGCCTGCTCGCCTCCTCAGTGATGAGCTTGATGCTCTGAACGACCCCATCCACGATCTGAAGAGCAGGTCCTTGCCTCACTGGACTGGCCCGGCGCCGGGCCGTGGCCGGTGAGGATGCACCCCGATGTGGGGTGTCCCAGAGGTTAATAACATCATCAGCCCCAGTCCCACCCCAGCCCCATGGAGTAGGTAACATAAGGCCCCCTGAACAGATGAGGATAACTGAGGTGCAGGGGTGGCCACCTGCCCCCAAGAACACGGCTGTGAACTGGAGGATTCAAACTTCCAACAGAGGGCACTCCCCAGGCCTGGGTCCAAGCCCCACTGCCTGACGCCAAGCCAGGACTGAGGCCCATGCCCACACCTTGCAGAGGTCACAGGCAGCTGTCTGTGCGAGATGTGTCCAACAAACGGGAATCGGAAAAACTGTCCCAAGTGCAAGTGTGTGAAATGAACATACCACATGCTCTATGCCACTGTACTCTCCTTCTGTGTTCTCCCGGATGGTGACAATGTTCACGTCGGTGTAAGGGGTTTTGTAACCCTCGATTGAAACACACGGTCGGACATTTGCATAAAGGTCAAATGTCTTACGCAGCAGTAAATTCATAGATGGGTGGCCTGCTGCTATTGGGGTCTTCAGAGGGCCTGTAGTAAAGAGCACCCAGATGACAACAGGGTTCTGGGGTTTTCTGCTTCTTTATAAACACAAGTATAGAACGTTTATTTGAAATTCCAATTCTTCCTTGTTTCACTTTTCCACTAGAACTTTGGATAAGTAGCTGTGTGACACATGTAACATGCATGCTTAGGAACTAACAGACACTTTTACAACAGACCAAGGGTCACTTGAAAGGACAGGCAGTTCTCTGTTTTCTAAGCATGGCTGTCACTCTCAGGCACTCCCAGGTCACCGGCTAATCTACCCGGGCCACCATGAGGGTGTCTGTCTCTGACTTTATCTCCCTGATTCAAATGAAGGAGGAAGAGTTCCATGGAAGCTTTCTGGAACATTACTGCCTTCCTTAGTAACACTGCATACCTCATGGGAGAGGGCCAGGCTCGGCAGTATCTGACCCTCGCCCCTACCAATGAGGTAACAACACTTACTGTCATTTAAAAGTGAAGGAAAGGGGTGCCTGGGGGGCTCAGTGGGTGAAGTGTCTGCCTTCAGCTCAAATCATGATCCCAGCGTCCTGGAATCAAGTCCCACATTGGGCTCCCTGCTCAGTGTGGAGTTTGGTTCTTCTTCTGTCCCTCCCTGCTGGTGCTCTCTCTCTCTCGAATAAATAAATAAAATCTTTAAAAAATAAAATAAAAGTGAAGAGAAAAAAAAACAAAAGATCAAAAGCAAGGGTAAGAAAATTGCCTAAGCCTCCCAGCAGTAAGTGGGATGGGATTCAAACTTACGTCTGTCTGGACTGTATTGAATGGGAATCAGGTACATGCTCATATTTTGAATCATGACCTGAAGCATGTATTAATTAAAATAATAAAACCGTGAAAAGTCTGCAGAAGATAAACCTAGCACAAATATACACTTTCACTGACACTGGCCAGTAACCCTTGAACATTCTTTTGCGTCTGCCTGTCTGTCTGCCTGTCGCCGAAACACAACGTGTCAGCACCCTTGAACATTCTTACTGGGGAACAATACACCCCAAATGAAAACAATCTGACCATAACTAAGTAGCTTCATTTGGGGTGCACAATACAACATGTGGAGAAGGTTGTGTGCCTGAAACTAACATAACAGTGTGTTAGCAACATTCAAATAAAGACATTCTTTTTTTTTTTTTTTTTTTTTTTTCAAATAAAGACATTCTGAGAACAGAAAGAAGTACGCTGCTTCACACAGGATGGTTTGTTTTAATATGGTCAGGCCCTATTTAGCTTCAACACAGAATCTCTCAGAAACATGACACTGGAAGCAGAAACCCATAGGAGCCGCCACATCCACTACCTTTCAGGCCCATCTTGTTCTTATCCATGGACTCTTTGGCTTCAGGAGGGATCATCCACTTTCCCCCCGGTCCTTGAATGGCAGTGACATTCCGCTCCTCCCACTGAATGGGCGCCTAGATGTCAAGGCACAGAGCACAGTGAGCCGCACAGTGACTGGCACGCACACAGTTACAAACTTCTCCAACTTTGGGTGCAATGAGTGATAACACATAATATACATCCAGAAAGTTCCTGGCATTCGAAGAGCTGTCACTCCCTAGTGTGCCCAGAGCGCCTCTCTGTGCTACCCTGTCTGGTTCAAACCTGGCTGCCACCTGCCCACTTATCTCTCAAAAGCCCTAATGTGGCTACGATTAGAATATTGCAAGGATGGGACGCCTGGGTGGCTCAGCAGTTGAGCGTCTGCCTTCAGCCCAGGGCATGATCCTGGAGTCCCGGGATCGAGTCCCATAGTGGGCTCTCTGCATGGTGCCTGCTTCTCTCTCTGCCTGTGTCTCTGCCTCTCTCTCTGTGTGTCTCTCATGAATAAATAAATAAATAAAATCTTAAAAAAAAAAGAATATCACAAGGAAGGGAGAAGTATGCCTGCCGTAGGAACCCAGGGATCACATGCTAAGTGAGGGAAGCCCATCATAAAAAGCCACATAGTACAAAACCCCACTCATATGAAATGTCCAGAAGAGGCAAGTGTGTGGACAGAAAGTAGACAAGTGCCTGCCTGGGGCAAGCAAAGCGGGGAGGGTACTGAGAGGGTTGCAGGATGGGCAGCGGGTGTGAAGGTGGGTCAGGTTTCTGTCTGGGGACTGAGCATGCTCTAAAGTTAGAACACAGTGCTGGCTGTACAAGTCTGCATGCGCTGCAGACCACGGACTTGGACCGCACCCTGCAAACAGACAAACCGTGGGGTACTTCAATAAAGCCAGTTAAAAACCCCAGGTACAGCATGTAAGCTGCTCAGGAGCCCCAGCCTTCCCCACCGGCACTGACGGCGGGTGAGCAATTGCACCCAGTTCTACTATCCCAGTCTTGGATCCTCTGTAGGATCATGGTTAGGAAACATGGTTAGGAAAACTAAGTATGTATGGTTTAAACAAATCTCCGTCCCCACCCCACATTGGGCGGTATCATGACAGTGCAGGACCTTGCCTAGCTGCCATGTCAAACACAACCAACTTTCCCGAATTCCCCAAACAAAAGCATTTTCAACTATCTGCTGCATGGGAGGCTGGGCTATTAGAATAATCATATCTCCTACTTGATGGTAATAATGCTTCAGAATTTTTTTTATGGCCCTGCGGTTTAGTGCCGCCTTTGGCCTGGGGTGTGAATCTGGAGAGCTGGGATCAAGTCCCACGTCAGGCTCCCTGCATGGAGCCTGCTTCTCCCTCTGTCTGTGTCCCTGCCTCTCTCTCTCTCTCTCTCTCTCTCTGTGTCTGTCATGAATAAATAAATAAAATCTTAAAAAAAAAAGATTTTTTTTTATCTTTCAAAAATCTCATCTACAGTTTTTTAAAATATCAGTTTTATTCTTCTTGGCAGGAGGGCAGATATGAGGCAGACAGGTGCCTTGGCAGGGCCTCAAGACCCACACATGCAAGCAACAGCACTGCTCAGGTGACTGAGTCCAACGAAGCCCGTGCACCCTGCACTAACCTCCCCACTTTACACAAACAGGAGTAACTTATCCTGAGACTCCAATTGGCTAAGAAAAGATCTGTACACGTTATTATTAAAGGCAGTTTTTAAACGCACTTACTTTGGCAGCATCAAAAATCTTCATAACTGCAGCTGAGATCTCAGGGCCGATACCATCTCCTGGAATTAAAGTGACTGTCTGAACCTGAGTGTGAGATATCAGCAAAGACAGTCTGGATTAATTTTGGAAGGTTTGGGAAAGAACATCACTGACAGAGAAATCCAGTTCATTGGTGGGGAGCAGTGAGGGGCTCAAGAAGACTCAAAGGCCTTCGAGTAAAGAGATGTCCCTCTGGAGAGTTCACCAAGATGGAGGCGAGACTCTAGAGACTCAACTCTACTCTTCACCTGAATTCTGAGGCTTTGAAAAAACGTAAGTGATGCTCTTTAGATAAAACAAAAATAAACTACTAAGTAGACTTCCCAATTCACATTTCAGACAAGCTACAAAGAGACCAATTAAGTCTATGAAACCAAAGAGAACAAAGTTTCCACAATGTTCTCTCACTGAAATTCAGGGGGTTTCTCATGAAGGCAACTGCTCTCCTCTCCAGTGGGATTCTGGAGAGTTAGGTCCTCACCCAACCCAGGCTAAAAAACATTCAGACACATTTCCAGAATACGGCTGCAGTCTGTTCTAGAACTCAGAGAAAATCAGACTTCCAATCGCCGGGGTGGGGGGTGGGGGTGGGGTGTCCTCTGCTTTTCTGAGCAGAGACACTGGCTCCTCCATGACAAATGTCATCTGAGGGAGCCCGGCAGAGATTTTATGTGCGACCTACAAGAACAGCAAGTGCGGTCACGCCAGCGGAGTCTGAGGTAGACCTAGAATGGCAAGTGTGTTTATAATGTAACATCAGGGGTTTATTACAGAGGTTTCAAACAATCCAGTCAGCATTTCAAATGTAGAAATAAAAATGTGTAAAGGGAAATCATGATGGGATTTCAATGAGTTAAGATCATATTCAGAACCCCCCCCCCCCCCCGCCAACTGCGGACAATACGTGTCATTATCAGGGGACCTTCTCTCAGCAGGAAGTCTGCCCAGACAGTGGTCCCCAACTTTTCCAGTCTTCCTTGCCTGTGCTATATTTTTTAAGAAATCACTGATTCAAGTGTCCCTGGCCTTTTGCCTTCCACTGATAGTCACTGAGCAGGTAGACTCATTATTTCTGAATTCCTCTGTATTACTGAAGAAAGTTTTTTAAAAGTTAGTCTCTGTTCTTTTTTCTTTCAGATATAATCCCCTCCCTGCCAGGCGAATATCTTCACAAAACAGACATTTCAAGTGATAGTGGAGAGTAATGATGGTCTCATGAGCTTTTGGAGTGCATAGAAATGCTAGCATGGCCAGCCTTGTGCGTGAAGCATAAGCCTCCTTCTGCATCTTTTGTATAAGCCAAGCCAAAGAACCCTCTGGCTTCTTCTTCCTGTTCTCCCAACACATAGTAATAAATGGCATTAGGCCACCAGAAGAATCTACTTTTCCTCCGCGATAGAGAAAGTAAGCGGAAGAAACAGGTCTTATAGAGATATATGAGAGTAGAGGAATTATGAAATACAAATCAGATTCTGTGAGAAAGGGGTAAAATAAAAAACAAACAGGAAGTCACTGACCCACAGTCTTAGAATGCTCTAAAAATGTGGTATCAGCTTTTAAAGCACAGAATTCTAATGCTGGAGATTCTAAAAGCAGCAGATTTCTTGAGAAAGAGGTGATCCACTACAATGACAGTCTATAAAGACTGCATGAGGACATATGAGCCCACAGGGCTCAGATGAGTTTGAGGCATTCCTAATTAGCGGTCAATCTACTGTTTTTAGGGAAGCTCATAAAAGAAAAATGCAAAGCAGGTTTTGAAGCTTCTCAACAATTTTCTCTCAACTTGTACTGGTTTCAAAAAAAACCAGTCTTACGAAAATGAGATTGTAAAGTAATCTCAAGGGTAGGCTCAAGGGTAATTTCTATTTTTAACCAGGCTCCTTTAAGACATTACAGAGCCAGCTGTAACATAATTCTTAAATGTGCAAGCAATCGGATGGATTTACGCGTGTCAGCCAACAATTTAAATATCCAGTATAAGTATGACAAGTTTTTCCTAATTTTAAATAAATGGTGACAAAAAACTATATAATAAATGTGCTAGAGCATCTTTCTTGAGAAACTTCTAAAAAGGAAAAAAATAAAAGATAATTATACTCACACCACCAGCAAAAGCTCTGGTCACCTGTTTTTGGTTGTGGAATGCCCCCAGCAGCCGAGAGACCTACATCAATATCAACAAAGAAATGTCATGCATAGAATTAAAAACCATATACAAGTGGGGACGAGGCCATTTCTGATAGATGCTGCTGCTGCTGCAAGTTTGCACACATACATTCCGGAACTTCGGAGGAATATTTTTCTCATGAATTAGCTCAATGTGACAAGCTATCTCAGATTTGAAAACCTAAATATTTGGTTTATCTTTGCTTTGAAAATTTAAGTACTATACACTTTTAAAGTTGATTTGATGAATAGAAGTTGTCAAAAAATATTGAAGGTGGAATGAAACTATACCCTTTTAGCTCAAACACTGGATTTTTCTCAGATGACCTGGAAGGTTTTATGTCAACGTTCTTGACTACTGGGTCAATTTGGGGTGAACCCATACTCTAAGAAAACTATCACTAATTTTGTTTTGTTTTAAGATTGATTTATTTATTCATGAGAGACACATAGAGAATCAGAGACACAGGCAGAGGGAGAAGCAGGCTCCCCGTGGGAAGCCCGATGTGGGACTCGATCCCAGGACCCCAGGATCACAACCTGAGCCAAAGGCAGACGCTCAACCACTGAGCCACTCAGGTACCCAGCTATCACTAATTTTAGAGCTGGAAGGGTCCTTACAAATTCCAGAGCCCAACTCACTCATTCTATAGCTGGAGACATTGGTGTCTCAAGGGTCAGGATCTGCCTAAGGCCACAGAGTGATCACAGAGGCCAGAGTTTATGTCTGCTGACTTCTAGTCCAGAGATCCTTCAATTACATGTCATGCCTACTCTTCTCCCATGATTTAGTAATTATACTTTATAATAACAAAAATCTAACAAAGTTTATTTAATACCATTTGATACCTGTGTCATATAGAATGAAGATTTTACTTATTTTTTCTTATTTTTCTGATAATATAGGTAACATGGTCATTATTGTTAACTGTCAGGTTAGGGGATACAGAAAAAAAAAGTGACCTACTAACCCCACTATGAGATATTACCACCAGTATATTGTGGGGTTTTTTTTGTTTTTTTTTTTTTATTTTATTTTTTTCCAGTATATTGTTTTCCACTCAACACTATCAGACACTAGAAACAAGTTTTAAAAGGTTGTTTTGAACTTTAATAACTTGGTTGTTGAAAACTGGTACAAAGTCCTATTATGAAATTGGGTACATAGGGTAGTTACTAAAATTCATTAAAATTTATAAAGGTAGGGGATCCCTGGGTGGCTCAGCGGTTTAGCGCTTGCCTTCGGCATGATCCTGGGTCCCGGGATCGAGTCCCACATCAGGCTCCCTGCATGGAGCCTGCTTCTCCCTCTGCCTGTGTCTCTACTTCTCTCTCTCCCTGTTAACTCTCACAAATAAATTTTTAAAATCTTAAAAAAAAAATTATAAAGGTAACTTTTTTCATGCTAGACAAATAAGCAGATACATTTGTCATATGGTGGCTTAGTCTTCCTTTCTGGAGAGAATTCTCCCAAGGCCCGACCCTCTGCTGGCATCTACTAATGAGATGCCAAGCAGCAGCCAAACAGGTATGAATGAACCGTATTCTCTAACCTGGCATCTACAGTCATCTCTCTGGGCTGAAAAACCAAAAAAATAGGGCCAGACCCAAAAGAACACACTGGCAAAAAACCTTAATCCTAGAACATGATTCATCCACAGACAGATGGGCTACTGGAAGAGAGGCCATGTAAAGCCACTCTGTGACAGGCAACATTATAAAATGTGCATGAGTGTTTTTCCCCATCCCCCGCCCCACCCCAGAAAGAGGGGGAAAATAATCCTACAAAACAGGCCCATGTCTTTGTGACAAAGACTCAACCCAAAAGTGATTTATTTTTTTTAAAAAGATTTTATTTATTTATTCATGAGAGACAGAGAGAGAGGCAGAGGGAGAAGCAGGCTCCATGCAGGGAGCCTGAAGTGGGACTCAATCCAGGGTCTCCAGGATCATGTCCTGGACTGAAGGCGGCGCTAAACCGCTGAGCCACTGGGGCTGCCCCCAAAATGATTTAAAATGTCAATCCAGGGATGCCTCGGTGGCTCAGTGGGTTAAACGCCTGCCTTCGGCTCAGGTCATGATCAGGGTCCTGAGATAAAACCCTGCATGGGGAGCTCAGTGTGGAGTCCACTTCTCCCTCTGCTCACGCTCTCCCTTGTTCACTTTCTCAAATAAATAAAATCTTTAAAAATAAAATAAAATAAAATGTCAATCCACAAGCACAAAGATTTTTGTTTTGCTCATTGTTGGCTCTCCAGTGTCCAGAACAGCATGGGACACACAAGAAGTGTTCCCTCTGGAGTATTTTTGGAGAAACACAAGCCGGCCTCAATCATCTCTCTTATCTGACAAGTCCCCACCCCAGCAAACATCTTTAATACTTAGGACATCTTCTCTAACAGCCAGTCTTGTCCATGTTTGTCATCTCTCCTACGTGATCTTAGAATAAGGCAGTATACATCTAAGTCAGTAAAATGACCCAGAACTTTAAGTAAAATGAGCTTTTCAATTATTTTTTTTTACTTTTTAAGGATTTTATTTATTCATGAGAGACAAAGAGGCAAGAGACACAGGCAGAGGGAGAAGCAGGCTCCATGAAGGGAGCCTGATGTAGTACTCTAGGACTCAATCCTGGGTCTCCAGGATCACGCCCTAGGCTGAAGGCAGCGCTAAACTGCTAAGCCACCCGGGCTGCCCCAAAATGAGCTTTTTTAAAAGCAGAGACTGTCTTGTACTTTATAATGTACTTGTACATACTTTACATGGTGTTATCTCTATAAAACCTGGAAAGGTAGGTATTAGTGGTCCCTTTCAGATGAGGACACTAAGGCCAGGCTCATAGACTTCCTGTCCTGGGCCATCTGAATCCATTGCTTCTTACTTCCTTTATTACCTTCATAATCCAACTTAAAAACACAAATACAGTGTTGGACGTATGACAGATACTCACTTAATAAATATTTGCTGCTCGGGAACTGGCTTATTGTAAATACTGCATTTTATAACCAGAAAGGTCTTGGGATGCCTGGGTGGCTGGTTGAGAACCTGGCTTCGGCCCAGGCTGTGATCCTGAAGTCCTGGGATCCAGTCCCACTTCAGGCTCCCTGCATGGAGTCTCTCTCTCTCTCTCTCTGTGTCTCTCATGAATGAATGAATAAATAAATAAATAAATAAATAAAATCTAAAAAAAAAAAAAAAGAAAGAAAAAGAAAAAAAGAACCGGAAAGGTCTTTAGAAAGCTAGTGTTTTCTCTAAATAAAGCTTTTCTGGATTAAAAAAAAAAAATTAAGGGGCAGCCCGGGTGGTTCAGAGGTTTAGCCCCGCCTTCAGCCCAGGGCATGATCCTGGGGTCCCGGGATTGAGTCCTACGTCGGGCTCCCTGCGTGGAGCCTGCTTCTCCCTCTGCCTGTGTCTCTGCCTCTCTCTCTCTCTGTCTCTCATGAATAAATAAGTAAATAAATCTTCAAAAAAAATTAAGCTGCAGACTTTTTTTTCAAATAAAAGTCTAGAAGGAACTCCAACAGAGGAACTACTGTGACTGAAACCCACATCAGCCCAGCATCTCCAGCATCCTGGGGCGTGGGTCTCTGAAGCACCTTCCACTCCAACCCCTAAAGGGAGAAGCGGGACCCACAGAGGTCCAGTGATGGCCAAGGTCACACAGGAGTCCGTGTCAGGGGAGAACCTCATCTGACTCCACAACCCACTGCTTTCTGAATACCCACTATATGGGTTTTTTCTTGCAGTCTGCAATAAAGGCAAAGCAAATTTCCCAACACATCCACCATCAACAGAACTGCTTTATTAGTCTGCCACTCTACCTACCAAAGATGAAGCAGGTGTTAAGTGGGGGTAAACTCCGTGATTCAAGGTTTGATTTCTGCTGAGACAGTGATACAGAAATCACTTTTACCTCCAGGAGCAAATGTGGCATAACAGTCACCGTCATACACACATCCAGGTCTGGAGAGGGTAACCAAGCAGAGCCCAGTTACTGAGGCCCAAGCACCACTGTCTGCTGGTGGCTGCTGGGAAACCTTCAGATGTGTGTTCCTTCCGCATGTGCTAGGTACTTTCACATTACTTTATGTGATCCTCAAACAACTCTGTGAGGCAAGTATAGGTGTTTTACAGACGAGCATCCAAATCTCAGAGAAGTAAAGTAATTTGCTCAAGGTCACACAGCCCATTAGCAGCATTGTCCGAATTCAAACCTAGGACTTGGGGGCAGACTCCCCGCAGAGCTCTTTTCATTAAATCACAGCGATCTGGGTCACTCTTTAAGCTCAAAGCAAAAGGAGAATAGCACCAAGTTTCACCAAAAACAACCTGAACTGCTTGTAGTAGATTTCTAGGGGGCCAGGCTTGTGAGGAGCAACAGGAGACCCGAGGGCCCACTTTCCCGTGGCGTCACCGGTGTGACCTTGGCCGCAGAGCAGACAGTACGGGGGTGAGAACTAGCAAGCCGGACCCCGCGGCCGCCCAGTTCCGACCCCGACGCCGCGCGTGACCTTGAGCCGCAGCGCCTTGCAGACGCAGGCAGGCTCGGCCGCGACCTCGGTGCCCCCTGGCGTCGCCGCGCCCCCTGGCGCCCCTGCGGCCCGGCCCGCGCCCCGAGCTGTCAGGGCCAGCGACGGCTCTCCAGGTCGCGGCGCTCGCCCCCGGGACAGGGCAGGGGCTGGGCGGGGATCTCCCGGCTGCGAGGAAACCCCGCGCCGTCCGACGGTGGGCCCGTGGGCCGCCGTCCCCACCGCCCCGCAACCCCGGCCCCCGCGCCAGGCTCAGGCCGGGCTCAGGCCGGGCTCCCGCGCGGCGCTCCTGGGGATGCCCGGGCCCCGCCGTGACCTTGGCCCCGCCTCAGGCGCCACCGTCCGCGCACCCGGCCGCCGCCACAGCCCGCGACCGCCGAGGCCCGCGCGCCCGCCCCCGCCCCCGCCCCCGCCCCCGCCCGCTGGCTCCCTGGCCGCGAGCCCGCCGGCCGCACTCCGGCCCGGCGCCCACCTTGGAGATCCACGCGGGGCCAGCCATAGCGTCCCTCCTGGCGCCGCGACGGCAGCAGCGACCGCAGTGCGCAGCCGCGCAGCCCGCCGCCGAGCCCTCCCCCGGCGAAACCACGCCCCCTCCCGGCCCCGCCCCCGGAGCCCCGGCCCCGCCCCTGCCGGCTCGGTAGCCCCGGGCGGCCGCCGTCCCCGCTGGCCAATCGCCTGGCTCCCCTCGCGGTGACGTACGGAGGCGCGACGCGGAAGCGGCCGGGAAGGCCCCGCCCCCCACGGCTGCTGCTGTGCGGGTCCGGGTCCGGGTGCGGGTGCGGGTGCGGGCGGCCTCTGCTCGCGGTTGCTGCGGGTGCGGGGACGCCTGGCTCTCGCCGCACACGCCTGTTGCTGTGGGACAGCGTCACCGACGTGGGGAGCGCTGCGTCCCCGGGGCTTCGGGCGGCAAGGTCGTGCGGGCCAGGCCGCGGGCGCTGCGGGGAAGCGCGAGGGCCCTCGTGCCCGGGGAGGAGGCCTCGCCCTGGGGGGGGGGGGGCGGAGAGGGGCTTCGAGCCGCGGGGGGGGGCGGGCTCGTCCCGGAGGGCGTCGGGGGTGGCTTAAGCAGACTAGGCCTCCCCCTGCCCGCCCTGCAAGGTGATGGAGTAGGTGAGAAATGACGCCCAAGGCCTCACTGACACCAAACCAGGGACCTCGCCAGCCTCCCCCTGTCCCTGGCCTTCACGCACCCCGTCCTTCCCCTTGCTCTGCCCCGCCCCGTCCCCCGCCAGCCCGACCCCCGGGCTCTCCCAGGCCCTCACCTCTCACCAGTGTCTGCAGCCCCGCTGGGGAAACCCCCCAGGCCTGCCCCCCCCATCCCGTCCCCTACTCAGTGCGCCCTGTCCCCAGGGAACCCGAACCCTTCCCAATCGGTCTTTCCTGCCCAGTCTTGGAGAAGACCTTCCCAGCCCACAGAGGATCTCCGGTGTCTCTGCTTCTGGACAGAAACTAGCACGTTTGTGCTCAGTGACTGTAAAACAAAGATGGGGTGACTTTCTCCAATACTCTCTTTAATCTTCACCAGAACCCCGTGAGGAAGCTGAAGTGCAGCGGGCAGTGGTGCTGCATTATACTGGGAAACCTAATTACCGAGAGGTCAGCGGTTCAGCAAGGCTTCCCAGGCAAGGGGCATCCTATCAGATGCAGTGAGGACAGGAAGTAAGCCTGAGCCCTGTCCTCCCAGTCTAGGGAGGAAGAGACCCCAACAGGTGCCTGGAGGGGTTTGGACCTGGTGCGTTGACTGGGGAAGATGCTATGGTGGAGGTGGTACTTGAAGAGGTAAAATGTCAGCAGCCTGAGATGGGGCCAGGAGACTGGAATGAGCAGGAAAGCGTCGGGTTCTCAGAACTGAAACAGACCCCAGAGGAAACCTCCCAGGCCCAGCTCTCACGAACAAGGTGCTCCCGGCTTGCCAAGCAGCTGGAGGGATGTCATGGGAGAGACATTTAGCTGACCCCACCCCTGCCCCCACTGGGAGTCATTCCCTGGAGCAAGCCACAGTCTCCAGAATCCCTGAGAGCCATCCTGGAGCTACTCCAGCCTGCAGGTCACTCTCCAGACAAGCCCCTCCGTCCTGTCCTTGCACTTTGTAGCATCCTGAGATGCCATCAGCAAGGTGTTTGCCCCTCGGGGACGGATCTAGAAGGTGTGCCCATGTTTGTGACTACAGCACTACCCAATCCAGGTCTGCTTCCCTCTAGAAAATGTTTTTAATCAAGATGGTAATGTTTAGATTAATGTCAACAAAATACATTATTAACATACCAAGTGCTTCTTTTTACAAAAGGAGCACAAATTTGCTTCAATAGGGTTTCCCTAATTTATTTCCTAAATATTAGAGCTTTAGTAAATAAATGGGCAAGGGACCTGAACAATCTGTTGACAGCCAGAGATACTCTAAAGATGTCCAACGGTGGGGCATGCCTGGGTGGCTCTGGCAGTTAGGCATCTGACTCTTCATTTCAGCTCAGGGTCATGCGCTCAGGCCTGCGTTGTGTTCCACACTAAGTGTGGAGCCTGCTTAACAAAATAAAATGTTCAGCTTTAGCCACAATCAAGTATTTACAAAAATTTTATTTTTAAAAAAAGATTTTATTTATTCATGAGACACAGAGAGAGAGGCAGAGACAGGCAGAGGGAGAAGCAGGCTCCATGCAGGGAGCCTGACGTGGGACTTGATCCAGGGTCTCCAGGATCAGGCCCTGGGCTGAAGGCGGCGCTAAACCGCTGAGCCACCCAGGCTGCCCCAAGAGGATTCTAAAAGTTAGAAACTTTTTTACTCCTTTTATTAGGAAATATTAATAAAATGCTAATGCCCTCTACTGTCTCATTTACGGTGGTACTGCTGCACTTAGTTTTGGCTGGCCTCCTACTAAACACTGTCACCATCTTTCTGGAAAACACTTTAGCAGTGTGTCTCGAGAGCTTCTGGGTTCTTACTCTTTCACCTCATACATAAACCCATCCCCAAAAATCCCTTGAGAAAAACCACAAAGACAAGTCCATCAGAGATATTCATTAAAGGAATGTCTATAATGTTGTTAATTGAAAGAGAAGCAGTCTAGATGATAACAGAGGAAATGGTCACATAATTGAGGGTAATGGAGTGGAACATACAGCCCTCAAAGGTATTATGAAGACCTTTTGGAATCTTGGTAATTATTTACAGTTTAATGTTCAGTAAGAAATGTATGAGAAGTTAACGTGTTTGCTCTGCTATCACTTCTTTCTGCTCCCTGAATCAGACTTCCCTCTCAGTGAGATCCAGCCCCCGCCTCCCTGTTGGCTCAGATAGAAGACTGGGAGAGTCAGCTCTATCTTTCCACGTGGATCTGGAATTAGATACTTACCACCTGCATTGCTCTGTCCCTGGTCTAAGCCAGAGTCCAGTCTGGGCAGAACCAGTGCAGTAGCCTGCAGACTGGTCCTTCTGCTTCCAGCCCATCTCCTGCCTCCAGGACCCTGTTAAAGGGTAAGACAGGGATCCCTGGGTGGCGCAGCGGTTTGGCGCCTGCCTTTGGCCCAGGGCACGATCCTGGAGACCCGGGATCAAATCCCACGTCGGGCTCCCGGTGCATGGAGCCTGCTTCTCCCTCTAAGTCTCTGCCTCTCTCTCTCTGTGTGTGACTATCATAAATTTAAAAAAAAAACAAAAAAAAGGGTAAGACAAATACACCCTCCGCTGGAAGAGCCAGCGCTCTGGCTGAAGTGTGCAGGCCCTCAGTAGTCTGGTCTTGCTCCCTGCCCTCTGTGTCCCAGATGTGAGGTTTTCCCCCAAAACCAGCAGCTGTCTGCAGGACCAGCTGGATGTCCCACAACTTAGTTCTGACACCGTCTTCCCAGAAAGAGTGTCACATCCCACAGGCCAAGGGCACAGTCCATCCAGACTGTCCCACTACCATGCTAGTTGCAGGTCCAGGTAGTCACTTGTGCTTCTGACAGTCCATCGCAACTCTGACATACCCTTGATCCCCTCTGTGGGTTTGAGTAATTTGCCAGGTTCATAGAGCTCAGAGAAACCCTTTTACCAGTTTATTGAAGGACAAGACAAAAAGAATGCAGGCAGCCAGATGAGATACAGAGGGCCGGCTCAGGAAGGTCCCGAGCACAGGAGCTTCTGTCTCTGTAGACTTGGATGTTGTGGGTGTGTTTGCCAACCTGAACCCTCCCCTCCCCACAACCTCACACACATGGGATTTCTATGGAGGCTGCACCAAGTGGGCACCATCATTTAATAGCTCCCTTCTCCAGAGGATGAGGAAGGAGGCCGTAAATTCCAAACTTTTTTTTTTAAGATTTTATTTATCTATTCATGAGAGACACAGAGAGAAAGAGAGGCAGAGACACAGGTAGAGGGAGAAGCAGACTGCATGCAGGGAGCTTGATGTGGGACTCGATCCCAGGTCTCCAGGATTAGACCCTGGGCCGAAGGCGGTGCTAAACCGCTGAGCCACCCGGGCTGCCCAAATTCCAAACTTCTGATCACGGCTGGATCCTTCTCATGACCAGACCTCTCTAGGAGCCACCCAGGGTCATCTCACTAGAATGAAGGATGCTCCTGTCACCCAGGAGGTTACAAAAGCTTTGGAGACTCCGTGTCAGGAACCAGGGGCAGAGCTGTTATGTTGTCTTCAAACATTTCAGTTTCAATAATGTGAATTATGTGTGTGTCACGGGTTTGAACCTACTCACATGGGGTTTGGAAACTACAGTCAACAGGCAGGCATTAGCTCAACACCCCCTTTTGGACAGCTAAGAATTGTTTTCACACTTATACTTTTAAATGGCTCATAAAAAAAAATAAATTAAAAAAAATAAATGGCTCATAAAAATCAAAAGAATAATACTTGGAGGACATCAATTACATAAAACTCAGATTGCAGTGTTGATAAGGAATGTCTCACTGAAACATGGCCAAGCCCGCATGCTTGGGATGGCAGCATTCAGAGCAGAGGCAAGGAAATGCAGCACAGACTGCGACTGGGTGGCCTGCAAAGCCTAAACCATCCCACCTGGCCCACACAGAAAGCTTTCTGAGCCGCACAGCAATGCTTGGTCTTGGTCTTGGTCTCAAGACTATTTCTCAATTTAAAATTTGAGGCAGGGATCCCTGGGTGGCGCAGCGGTTTGGCGCCTGCCTTTGGCCCAGGGCGCGATCCTGGAGACCCGGGATCGAATCCCACATCGGGCTCCTGGTGCATGGAGCCTGCTTCTCCCTCTGCCTGTGTCTCTGCCTCTCTCTCTTTCTCTGTGTGTGACTATCATAAATAAATAAAAATTTAAAATAAAATAAAATTTGAGGCAATAAATAAAATAAAGTATTAAATTAAAATTAAATTAAATTAGAGGCCCTTTGGAGCACCCGGGGGGGCTGTTGGTGAAGCATCTGCCTTTGGCTCAAGTCATGATCTCGGGCCTGGGATCCAGTCCTGCGTCGGGCTCCCAGCTCAGCGGAGAGTCTGCTTCTCTTTTTGGCTCTGCCACTAACCCCCCACTCGTGTTCTCTCTCTCTAATAAATAAAATCTTTAAAATAAATTAACATAAAATTTGGGGCACCTGGGTGGCCCAGTGGCTGAGTGTCTGCCTTCAGCTTGAGGTGTGAATCCGGGATCCTGGAATTGAGTCCCACATCGGGCTCCCTGCATGGAGCCTTCTTCTCCCTCTGCCTATGTCCCTGCCTCTCTCTCGTGTCTCTCGAATAAAAAAATAAATAAAACCTTTAAAAAAATAAAATTTGAGGGCCCAAGCTTTGTTAATACAGGTTATATCTATTAAAACTTATAAGATAAAATTGCAAATGACCCCTACAGCTGTATTAAACATGTGCTTTAGATAATTACAAAATAACCCCTCTATATGTTAGCTTAGTTCCCTTATTTTTATGAAAAATAGTTTCAAAGACATAAACATTAAGTGAGACAAGTGGGATTGTTCCACATGTTTGCAAACATTTTAAAGCCTGGCTTAATTTAATGGAAGACAGCTGGATTGTCCTGTCTGCGGCTTCATTCTACTGGTTGTAATTAATAATGTGGACCTCACAGACCGTCTGAAAAGGTCCTGGGGACTGTGCTTGGGGGACTCCCTGGAGGCAGTGGGGATTTTCTCCAGATGCCTCCACAGCAATGAAGCGTCCTGGCAGCAAAGGATCTATTCATTAGCACCAGGATGGCCCAAGCAACTGTTCCGATATGTGAGGTGCTGGCCCAACGGCCTCTACTCTCGGTTGGGCAGAGCAGGAGACTCCATGGGCTGTAGGTCTTAGATGTCCCATCTCGTCTCAGCTTCGAGCTGCTGAGTGAGGACGCTGTCATCTGATCCTGAACTCAAGGCTGGATTTTGTTGCTCAAACATTGTGGCTTCTGCTTCGGAGTAAATCAACAAGGAAGCTTGTTGCAACATCTAAAAGGACAAGTCCTCAGCCATGCGTTGTGCTCACAGAGCAGGTTCTGTGACTGCAGAGGACGTCTTTGCTAGTAAGTGATGGCCCACGGCCCACAGTCCAGTTCACTTGCACTGGCTGGGCCACCCCCCAACCCCCCACCCCCCTAGCAAGATCTGTGCATCTAGCACTCACCACTGAAGGTGACTTGGATCTACAGCAAAATGGAACCTGGTGGTGAATGACATGCCATGGTCATTTTAGGACAGAAATCCCATCCCACTGTCATGCTGGTCCAGGAGAGGGGAGGGGGCTCAGGCCAAAGTGATGGGGTACAATGCTCGAAGCAGTGGGACTCTGGCTAGAGCAGCCTATACTGATGGATGACTATGGGGTTAGGGAAGGAGGGGGTCATGCTGCTGAGGATTTTAAAGGCACCTGAAAGGATGGACAGGACAGTTTGCAGGAGAGGCTGACTCCTCCTCCCTCAACAAGAGGAGTCACCATCTGGCAGCCCCAGTGGCTCAGCGGGATCCTGGAGACCCGGGATCGAGTCCCACGTCAGGCTCCCTGCATGGGGCCTGCTTCTCCCTCTGCCTGTGTCTCTGCCTCTCTCTGTGTGTCTCTAATGAATAAAAAAAAAAAAAAAAAAAAAAAAAAGTCACCATCAGCTCAGTCCCATTCTAGGCCACCTGGGAACTTCCCACACCCAGAATGGCTTGTGGGGGAGGCTCCAACACAGGCCCACAGGAGCCATTCAGGGAGGGAGGGAGGGGGCTCACCATGTTTGCTCTGTACTAAAGACCCTGTGGCAGCAGTCACTTGACTCAATGTGCAAACAGGTCCAGGAAATGTATTCTTTTAAAGAATGTTGACTGAGTGTTTACTAAGACCTTGAGCTAGACCCTGGAGATAGAGCCAAGTAGGATATGGTGCCAGCCCTCCTGAACCCTAGCATTTGAGAGGAAATAATACCTGCCCCCTTCAAAATAGATGGCTCTGGACTGTGTATTCCTTTTTCCAGAAATATTAAGATCTATGTGTAGGGCAGCCTGGGTGGCTCAGAGGTTTAGCGCCGCCTTTGGCCCAGGGTGTGATCCTGGAGACCCGGGATCGAGTCCTGCATCAGGTTCCCTGCATGGAGCCTGCTTCTCCCTCTGCCTGTGCCTGTGTCTCTCTCTGTGTCTCTCATTAATAAACAAAATCTTAAAAAAAAAAATCTGTGTGTAAAATGCTGGAGATACTGGAAAAGACAGGCTGTCCAGTGCTAGAGATTGACATTAAATGGGTGGTTGCAGGGGACTTGTGTGCAAGACAGTGGACTCAGTAACAGCTCAGCTCACAGAACATAACAGCTCTCCTCTATTTGGGGAGAGGCCAACCTGACAAGTGCTCTGGGAGCAGGGATAAGACTGCAGAAAAGAATCCGGTCTGAATTGCCCCTGGGATAAAAAAGACTCGAGTAAGCCGAGATGGTGGTAGGACATTCCAGGAGGGGCTCTGAAGCTGATAAGTTACTAGAGGTGGGATAGCGAAGGACAACACCCTGGGCCCAGGAGCCCAGGACACTTCATCTCCACCGTAAAGATCCCCTCAGACAATGAGTCTTAGAAGAACTGTTTGCAGATCAAGAACATTTCCTCACAAACAGTAACAGCCAGTGAGGAAGGATGGGAAAGGAGGAAAGATTAATGTTTTATTGTACTCAGACCCTTTACCTCCTATCAAGGTCACTCCTTGGGTTTTATGTAGCATTAATCCTCCTGTTTCTGTTCCAAATTTTGAAATAAACTTTATGGAATGAGACAGACATGAAAAAAGCTAGTGTTTAATGAGTGCTCAGAAAGTGCCAGGTGCTGCCACGGGGCCCTCCGCTACCTCTTGGTGCTACCTTCTCATGTTGTATCATTTACAAGAGTGCAGTCGATGAGGAGTTGGCCCTCTTTAAAAGGCGGTAATCATGGGTTCCCTTAGTGTGGTCAAGACTTCAATCTACACATTGCTGAGTGACCTCTGGCCACTCTTCTCAAACTATTTCTTCATCCGTGAATGGATGATAACGCCAACTCTACAGACTTAAGAGGCGTTAATGGAATGATCATATTTGGTCAGTGTACAGCATCCAGCCCGACCCTGGGCACAGGGTAGGTGATCACTGTCCACCCTCCCATCAAACAAACACACACTGTTTTTCTGGGACCACACCCCACAGTGGAAGCACAGAAAATCAGAGAATGAGGCAAGAGCATCATGTTGCCCCTTCCTCGCTGGGTGGCCTTGGGCAGGTCCCCCTGCCTGAGCCCAGGGCTTCTCAACTATAAAGGGAATGTAACTGGCCTCTCCTCACAGCACTGTTCTAATAGTTCAAGAGGGAGGGCCTCCTATAGGGCCATGGCAATAGTCATCACAAAGGTCTTAAGGGGATTTCCAGGTTGGTTGCTTCTCTGTCTCCTGTGAGGACAAAATCCTGGAATTAAAAACAGTCCTCTTTGTAGAGGTTCTGGCTTCTCTACCTGGGACACAAGGTACGAGCAGAATCTGAACACAGAATTCTGGCCTGCTCCTGGGCATTGGGCAATCTAAGACAGCAGAAAGAAAAACCTGTACCAGTGATTGTGTGGTCTGAGATGGCTTCAGGCTCCCTAGCTCGAATGCAGGAGAGAAGAGAGGTACACAGAACCTTAAGTCCTTCTGTTCTAAAATCCCGAATTTCTGCTCACATATCCTGTCACCTTTACTGCGGCGGAAGCCTCCATCACATGTGTCCAATCTACATGAAGGCTGGTCAGCAATCTCCTGGGCTTCTGAATTGCTTCCTTGTCTTCTCATAGCGACTGATTGGGATTTGAAGAGGGTGGCTTGTCTGCTTAGGGGATGGCTGCTGTTCTCAGCTGAAGGTGGCACAATGTTGGGAAACCCCAAACAGGAACGTCAGGTAGAAAAGGAAAATATAAAAACAGCAGGGATTATCTGCCAAGAGGGACCCCTGCTCCCATGGGAACCCCAAGCCTCCAGCAGTGATCCTCAAAGTGTGGTCTAGGGCCAGCAGCACCAGCAGCACCAGCAGCACCCGGGAACTTGTCAGACCGCCACATTCTGGGCCACCCGAGATGTACTAAATCAGAAACCCTGGGACTGGAGATTCCCAAATGGCTAAACAAACCAACCACCTATTTTAAAGCGTAAGGTCCTAAGCTCAGGAAGTGCAACTGCAGAAGAACCACGAGTCAGCAGCACCCAGGTCCAGCGGGTGGGATCGAGGCGAGTGGCTGATCGGCTCTCAGCTTGTTTCCCCACTAAAATGCAGATAATACCAGTAGAATCAGCATTCCCGGGGTTAGCAGGAACGCACGTGTGGGCTGGACGTGGCGGTGACTATCTGCTGAGGTCTTTGGCGTTTGCTTAAAAGTCCTAGAGAGCCTCCCTGGACACTCCCAAGCCCTGTAAATCGTCTCCAGTCCCCTGTGCGTGCCCCAGGATGCAAAGACAGCTGACGAATCCTGCCCGCCCCCGCAAGACCCGGAGACGCCACGTCCGGGCAGAGACCAGGTGGGCCTCCCGCTCACTGACCCCTCTTGGGTCGTGGGGTAGCGCTGCGACACCTGGATGCCCGCACCCTGTCCAGGGCTCGCCCCACGTGGACGGCCGCCAGGCCCTCGGCACCCTAACCCGGCGCTGCCTTTGATCCTCACCGCTTCCACCCAGAGGTCCTGGCCCCGCCCAGTCGGAGGTCCTGGCCCCGCCCACCCGGGGGTCCTGGCCCCGCCCGACCGGAAGTCTTGGTCCCGCTCGACCGGAAGTCTTGGCCCGGCCGCGGGAGGTCCCGGCCCCGCCCTGCCGGAAGTCCCCGCCCCGCCCTGCCGGAAGTCCCGGCCGCACCCGGCCGGAGGCGGGAAGAGGCGGGGCAGCGCCGCCCGCGGCGGGAAGGGCCGCTGACGGGGTGGGGTCGCTCGCCTCTCCCCGCCCGGCCTCTCCCCGCCCGGCTCGCGGTCGCGCTCCCGCCTCGGGGTGGCCGCGGGGCCGCGGGCTCGGGCTCCGGCCGCCATGGGCAACAAGCAGACCATCTTCACCGAGGAGCAGCTGGACAACTACCAGGTGAGCCGGCGGTCCGGACCCTGCCCCCCCCCCCCCCCCCCGCCTCCCGCCAAGGCGTGACCTCGGGCGGGACTTCCAGCCTCAGTTTCCCCAGCCTTGCGTGGAGGGCGGGCGCGCCGCCGGGGGCGAGCCAGCCCTCCCCAGGCAGCTCTGCCGCTCCCGCCGAGCGCGTCCTCGGCGGGCACTGACCGTGGGCTGGAGCGAGGGCCCGCCGCGCAGGAGACGTGGTCTGTGCGGAGCAGGAACCACCGGGGGCCCGCCTGGCTCAGTCGGCCGCGTCCGCTCCCGAATGCAGGCTTAGGTTGGTGTGTTGTCTGTCTGTTGGGGTCTTTCCCTCTGGCCCCAGCATGGAGATGCTTGGAGCAAGGAGGCAGGCCAGGTGCTGGTTCCCCGGGCCCCTCCGCAGCTACACCCTCCCACCTCCCTGCTGGACCACCCCGTCCAGAGCCAGGAGACCGGCTGGAGCGAGATCCACAGCCCGCTGCCCACAGTTTCAGGACGGCGTGCAGGATGAAGACCCTGATGGGTTGGGGGGTTCCTGGTGCAGGATGAAGCCCCACAGCCTGACCCGCGGGCTCCTGCAGCCTCCCACACCCCTCCCCTGCCCTGTGCCCTGCAGCCACCCTGGACTGTCCACAGCTCCCTTGAGGCACCAGGCTCTCTCCTCCCTCCCTTGGTGGGTGCTCTTCCTCGGTGGAGGCCCTACTGGATGCCCCCACCCGACTCCCCTGGGCAGGGGCGCAGGTGGAGTGTGTGCTGTGGGGAGATGAGCACCGCCTGCTGCCTTCACCAGTTTTTATTTTGGTAATGGGCTTGACATGTGAGTCCTGTGATGTGGACAGAGGTGAAGAAAGGCCCCTTTGCCTCAGAAACCCTGGCTGTCAACAGTTGTCAGCTCCACGTGAGGCCCTGGGAAGGCGCCAGAGCCACACTCATGGGCACCTGCTGTGTACCAGGCCCCAGAATGGCTGCCCTCACAGCGGGTGGTTATCACCTGTGTTACAGAAGAGTAGATGGAGGCTGAGGAGCCCATCCCTTCAGGTTAGTTTGGGGGCAGGGCCTGTGTGAGCTGGGTGTCCTGGAGTCCTGCCAGCCAGCCTTCCCAGAGGCCAGCCTTCCCAGCCTGCTCTAGGGGAGGGCCTTAGTGGGCTGCGGAGTGCCAGGAGGGAAGGGGGGCTTTTGCTCTGCAAGGTTCAGAGATGGTGCAGGCTTGGAGGTGGGCACAGCCAAGTTCGTAGACCATGCTCACAAGTGAAGAGTGGCCCCGTGGGGGTGAGAGCCTGGGTTTCCACTCAGACCAGCCTGGCATTGGGTTACGGGTTACCCTTCGGAGCCAGGCCCAGTGTTGGATTGTGATCCTCCTCCAGGGCCAGACAGGCTGGAGAAATGAGAGCTGAAGAGACCTGAGAGCCCCAGCCCCCCTCCCTCTGTCCACTGGCCCCTCGCCAGCCAGTGCCCCAGTTACTGCCACCAACCCCCCTCCCCATCCCCAGGGAACCTGAGAGCCCCAGCACCCCTCCCTCTGCTGTCCAGCCAGCCAGCCCCACGCCAGACAGGGCCCCAGTTATAGACACCCCACCCCCATGCAGGTGCCAGTGACTCTTAAGTGCAGGCTTCTCTCCAGACTCCTCTGCCTTCCTGATCAATCGATCCATCCCCCAAACCCCTCAAACTACAAAACAGGGCCCGGCCTTCCCCAGAACCCACCACTGCAGCTTTGGCCCTGCTCTCTGCTCTGTTCTCAGGCAGCCCAGGTGCTCAGTTAAGAGCAAGTCCTGTAACTCACCTGTGGACTCCCCTCTTCTCTCCACCTAAGGATCCAAAGCAAGACAGAAATTTGAATGATTACAGACCTTTTCTTTTGCCAACACCACCAAGCTACTCAGAACCCTGAGAACCTTTTAAGGTTCCTGCCATGTTGATCCCCTGTAAGCTACCTCCTTGCGATGAGTCAACAGAGGACAAAGCAAAACGTCAGTTGATGAGCAGGTTCATGGCAGCTTTGTTGGTAATGTTGAAAACCTAGAGGCACGGGCAGCCCAGGGGGCTTAGCAGTTTAGCACCACCTTCAGCCCAGGGTGTGATCCTGGAGACCTGGGATCGAGTCCCATGTTGGGCTCCCTGCTTGGAGCCTGCTTCTCCCTCTGCCTGTGTCTCTGCCTCTCTCTCTCCTCTCTGTGTTTCTCATGAATAGAAAGAAAGAAAGAAAGAAAGAAAAGAAAGAAAAGAAAGAAAAGAAAGAAAAGAAAAGAAAGAAAGAAAACCTAGAGGCAGCTGTTGCATGTGTTCAGAGAGGAGAGAGGTTAGGGTAGGCAGGGCCAATGTCTTCACTGACACCTTCAGTCAATGAGAGGCTCCACATATGTGGAGGCCTGATTCCTCATACCACCTGCCATATTGAGCACCCACAAGGTGCCAGATCCCGAGATAAGACAGCAGATGCAGTCAGCATACAGTGGTCATGGGTGGGCTCTGTTCCCAATGGACTGTGGTCAAGAATCACAAAGGCCTGAATTGCAGTCAGTCCTGGGCTGCATGTGCAGCTGAGAGCCAGCTAACCACTTCACTGAACCTCAATTTTCTCACCTACAGAATGGGGACAGAATGGGGAGATAACGCCAGTCCCCCTCCCCCCACCATGGCTAATGATGAGGATTGAATAAAATTGGGTAATCAGAGCCCCTGTGGACCAGGCCTGTGATGGTCATGGCCTGGTGGGGGTGTGGTTCTCAGCCTGGGCTGTATAGTGCAATCACCGGAAGAGCTCTGAAAACTCTGATGCCTGGCTCTACCTCAGGGATTCTGCTTTAATTGACCTGGTCCGTGCTGAAAGAGGGCATAGGAGCTCCCCAGGTGATTCTGCTCTAGAGCTGAGGCCCTCACTTTAGCAGGCATCGGCATCACTGGGAATGGAGGATCTTTTATTTATTTTTTATTTTCTTAAAGATTTATTTATTTATTCATGATAGAGAGAGAGGCAGAGACACAGGCAGAGGGAGAAGCAGGCTCCATGCCGGGAGCGGGACGCGGGACTTGATCCCGGGACTCCAGGATTGCGCCCTGGGCCAAAGGCAGGCGCCAAACCACTGAGTCACCCGAGGATCTTTAAAGGTGCAGATTCCTGCCCCCTCTCCCCCGAGTTGGTGATTCAGTAGGTTTGGAGTGGGCCCTGAGAATCGGGTCCTGCCGATCCAGGAAGCACACCTTGAAGACCATTGACATAGTTAGGTATAAGTGGTTTTGATAAGGGACCAGGGTCCTGTGAGAAGCTTTTTATCTTTTGCTTGTGGGGCCCTTGGTTTGGGACCCAGACTCTTCCTTCCCAGGGCAAAGGAGAGAGGACAGGCCAGGGGGACAGAGCAGAAGTCAGGCCTCTCCCTGTTCTGGTTATGCTGACACCCCCGCCAGGCTGGTGGGGAAAGCCCTGGCCCTTCTCACTATCTCCTACAGGCCACAGAACCAGCCTGGGGGCTGAGGGAGGTCTGCCCCTGGGGCCTGCTCCAGGTATCTAGGTCTTTAGATAATCAGTCCACACAGCTGAGTCTTAAGCCTGCAGGGTATCCATGCTTGGTGGGGAGGGAGCAGAGGAGCTATGGCCTAAAGCCAAGCCCCACCCTCCAGGTGGGTGGGCAGCATAAGGGTAGTCTACCTTTTGGGTAGTAGCTTGTGGCCCAGAAGGTCACACTGACTATGTGGAGCCTACCAGCCCCCCTCAGCTCTACCGTAGGCACCCAGTGCGTCCCTGGATGTTTGCCCAGTCACCTGTGCCCAGTCACTTGCCCAGTCCAAGCTGCTCCAGTGCCTAGTGGCTTTAGGTCTCATCCTGGGCAGGCCTGGCTGGCTGCAAGGCTGGACTGCATCCGTGAGCCCCTCGTTGGAGCCAGCTCTGGTCAGCACGCTGCCCCAGGAGGCTCTGGGCTCAACAGAGCCTAAGTGCTGCGTTCCTTCGTGGGGCAACAGCTGGCAAAGGTAGAGGGGCCAGGGAGCAGGGATAGGCACAAAGGCCTTTTGCTGGGATCTTTTCACCTCCATACTTACCATCGTGGCCTGGAATAGTGGCCATCATCACCAGGCAGGCCATCCAGACAAAGGCAGGACACCAGAAATGAGTCCATGAACGGGCAACCTTAGGATCTGAGAGCTGCCCCCACCCTGGGAAATGCCTGCCCGAGGGTCCCTGGAAGCCTCTGCCCTTGCATCTGTCCAGATGCCAGCAGTTCCTCCCTGCCCACCTGCCTCCTTGATCCTACTTTCCCACACTCTTTCCCACACTCCTAGCCTCCACTGTCTCCCATGTGACCTCATCTATTCCTGCAGCTTCAGATGCCAGATAGATGCTGTAGCTTGTCCAGCCTGTGTACCTGGAATCCTCTGTCTCTGCACATGAGCAGCTGCCCACAGCCACGCACACACAGTGCCATGGGGCTATAGTGTGGATGGCGCACCCCTGTGGCCCTTACACCTGACTTGTCTCGCAGCCCCTCTCTCTGCTGTCCCACAGGGCAGTCCGCAAATCAGTGGCTTCCACCTCTGACCATTCTATTTGCCTGTGAATGAGCTCCCTCAAGGAGCTTCACAGTCCCCCACCCCATGCACATGGTTCCTGGGCCAGGTCAAGAGCTTCAGGAGGCCGCTTCCAGGGCCCTTTGGGCCAGGGACTGGGTAGGGCAGGGGTTGGGGCAGGCCAGTGAGGGGCAATAGTGAGTCTTTTGCCCCAGGGCCTTCCTGTGAGATCCTGAGGGGAAAAGGAGCCTGGGACTTGCAAGGGACTGTGTGTGTGTGTTTTCCCTTTGCAGGACTGCACCTTCTTCAATAAGAAGGATATCCTCAAGTAAGTGGCTTCTCGGTCATCCTTCGGAGCTGGGGCGGGGGCTGGGGACCTCGCAGGTCTGGCTGTGCTGGCTGGAGGTGTGGACGACCATCAGCCAGGCGGCCGTGAACTCGAGAGCTCCCCACCCGCCTGAGCCCACATCCTTCTGCCAGGAATCGAGCATCTCTGAACTGTGCGCCAGGCTCCAGGCTCCGTGGTGGGTGGTTTCAGGCACCTTTTCATTTTATCCTCACTGTAACCATGTAACAGGAGAATCCTTTTATCCCCACTTTGCGGATGAGGCTAGCAAATGTCCAGTCACTTAGCCAGGACCCAAAGATCTGGCCCATGGCTCCAACTGTGATGTCTTCCTGCTCCTGGGAGGTCCAGAAGTCCAGGCCCTGGCCTGTATGCCCATAGCACTCGTGAGCTGCCCACGGGCTCTTCCCTTTCCAGGACAACCCCATTCTTTGGCTTTGATGCGAGAGATGAGGAGGGGCTGGCAACTTAGGGCCCCAGGATCAGATAGCACGACCCACAGAATGCCAGGAAACCTGGCCCCAGGAGCCTTGCAGGCCCTGGGCCTGAGTTACCAGGTGGCATTAAAAACTGGCAAGGTCACAGGACTACTTGCTTTCCCTGGAGGTCTTAGGGCCGGCTGGGGTAGAGCCAGTAACAGCTTCCCAAGCAAGCTGTGCTGTGTCACTGTCCTGACCACTGTGCTCAGATGGCAGTGTCCCTTGGCCTTTCTCTGCCCAGGCTGCTCTTCAACCTGTTGCTTGGGTAGATAGGAACACCCACTTTCACCACCATGGAGAGGCAGGGTGAGGGGACAGGCCCCAAACTGTGGCTGCCTCCCACAGCCCTGGCCTACCCAACTCTGAACCCTTTAGCACCCCAGCCTCTGTAGCTCAGCCCAGAGCCCGAAGTAGACCTGGATTTCAAATGGGGAGAAAGCACCCCACCTAGCGGCTGGATGTCCCCCTAATTCCCTGCTGCATACTCTGGTTCATTTGGGGCTCTGCCACAGTGTTAATGCTCACTGGGGACCCAAGGGGCCAGGCCTGGTGCTGCCTCTGCAGAGTGCTGGTGTTGAGAGGAAGATGGTTGTAGCAGCTGCTGGGGAGGACCGTGGAGATAGCAGTGTTCCCTGGAGCTGTCTCCTGCCCAGCCCCTGTGGCTGGGAGGCCCTGGGTGCAACACAGGCTACCTGGGGTCATGGGGCCTCTCCGTGCACCCTCAGGAAGGGTGGTGAGACCAGGCAGTGCGTGGGATAATTGTCTCTGGAGGAACCATGATAGCTCTGTTACCAGTTTGGCACTTTCACTTTTGTCCAGCTTTCTCTCTAGGCCCCAGCAAGGGCCAGGAGGACTTAACCAGGAACTGACCACCCCTGCTGAGTGAGCCCTCTCCACTGTTCACATCTCAAGTCCAGGCAGGGCAAGGAGAGGGCCAGCAGCAGAGCCAGGCCCCAGACGCAGGGCCCTCCTCCCCCTTACCCCCAGCCCACCATTGCTGGTGAGCTGCACCCTGAGCATTCACCAGATGGCGGGATGAAACCTGAGCAGCAGGTTCCTTGCAGCCCTGGGTCATTGATAACTATCGAACTATCGGGCAGGCCTCTTCGGCCACCCTGCCCCCGTCTCAGTGGATCCAGTTGTGGTCAGGGTACAGCTTTTCCACCCCTAACACTGGGCCCCCTCATCCCCTCTGATTTACCCCTCTTCCTTCCTGTGGGTATGCTTGACTCCCCTCTGCCCACAGGGAGCCTATGCTCCCCAGTGAGTCCTTGCCCCTCAGGGCACCCAGTGGTGCTTGCCTGGGTGTTAATTTATCATGCTTTAGTTTTCCCACCATTTTCAGAATTTGTGTTGTTTTAATTACTTATAATTTTTTTTTTACGTCTTATGTGATACATGATGACTCCAGAAAAATTCTAAAATAAAGCCAATCAAGAGAAGACAAAGTGTTACCCCTAATCCTGCTCCTCACAGAGAATAACCATTAACCCTTCTGTGTATTGAACCTTGTGGTATGTATCAGTCCAGTATTTTTCCTTTGAGAGTGTGTATCAAAATATTGTATCATGTTGTTTTATAATTTACTTAAAATTACTCTTCCTGGGCAGCCCTGGTGGCGCAGTGGTTTAGCGCCGCCTGCAGCCCAGGGCGTGATCCCGGAGTCCCGGGACCGAGTCCCACGTCGGGCTCTCTGCATGGAGCCTGCTTCTCCCTCTGCCTGTGTCTCTGCCTCTCTCTCTCTCCCTCTGCATCTCTATGAATAAATAAATCTAAAAAAAAAAAAAAAAAGAATTAAAAAAAATTACTCTTCCTTAGGCAAAATGGAAAAATAGGTAAGAAAAGAAATGACCTGGCCATGTTATCAATTCATTTAGTTGGACACGTAGATTTTCTGCACATCACCATTATAGTTAGCGCTGCAGTGAATGGCCTCATGGCACCACGACTATAACTCACACCTCAGATTATTTCTTTGAGATAAATTTCCAACAGGTTTCTGGATTAAAAGGTATAGGCACTTTTTAAGTCTTTTGATTTTTACTGCTGATCCGCCATTCCAGCCCTGTGCCCATGCCGCCAGCCACCTCCAAACCCCCCGGCACACTGGCTGTCTGTATCTTTGTCTCTTGCCCCCCAGTCATTCACTTTCCCAAGGTCCTCTCATTCGGCAGGGCAGAGATGTGCCGTACATAAGTGGAGCCCCGTCGGGGAGTTGCTGTAAGAGGGGTCTCTGGTCCCCTCCCCAGTCCAGGGGTTGGTTGCCTTGGGCAGATCCAGATTCTTCATCCAGGGCTTTCATTTGTAGGTTTGGGCAACTATAAAATCTATATTTTAGTTAAACTTAGTTATTGTTAACGTGCACGCTTGTCCTAAATGTGGACCACCAGTCTGTGACTTCCAGAAGAATCCAAGTGTCTGTGATTTCAAGTGCTGTTTGCTATGGACTGTCTTCCCTCACACTGGGCATCCCTGGGCTGTGGGGTGACCTGCTGTTCTTCAAACTGTTTTCGCATCCCAGAGGCCGATACTCCCCAGACATCCTTCCTTCAGGGCCATCCCCACCCTCCTGCATTTATTCTGCCCCACAGACCTGTGAACATGTCACATGTTCTCGTAAGTTCTCAAATCACTCCATTGCAGATTGTGGTTAAGATTGTATTCATTTGGGCAGCCCAGGTGGCTCAGCGGTTTAGTGCTGCCTGCAGCCCAGGGCATGATCCCAGAGACCTGGGATCGAGGCCCACGTCAGGCTCCCTGCATGGAGCCTGCTTCTCCCTCTACCTGTGTCTCTGCTTCTGTGTGTGTGTGTGTGTGTGTGTGTGTATGTGTATGTGTGTCTCATGAATAAATAAATAAAACCTTAAAAAAAAAAAGATTGTATTCATTTTGCAGGACAATGAAGAAATGGTTGTCATGATTATAAGATTCTGCCTAAATATGTTATATCTTCTACACACTTTGTATTTATCTTATACTTTGTTTTTCTGGGGGATTTTGGTGTGTTTTTTTCCTATTGTGAATTAGGTCTTTTATATATATCTTATTTTTGGTTTTTAAAGATTTTATTTATTCATGAGACACACAGAGAGGGAAGCAGAGACATAGGCAGAGGAAGAAGCAGGCTCCCTTGCAGGGAGTCCGATGCGGGACTCCATCCCAGGACCCCAGAATCATGACCGGAGCCAAAGGCAGATGCTAAACTGCTGAGCCACCCGGGCGTCCCTGTATCTTTTTTTATTTTTATTTTTGCAAGATTCTATTTATTTATTCGTGAGAGACAGAGAGAGAGAGAGAGAGGCAGAGACACAGGCAGAGGGACAGATTTTTCCTCAACACCAAAAGCAAGAGCAAAGAAAGTCCTCGTGCCCCTGGGGGAGAGTCCTGCTTGGTCCTGTCACCCAATACCTGCTCACTGGCAGGGGACAGGCTTTGGGTTTTTCCCCTCCAGCTCTGTGTATCTAAGCCATGGAACTTCCTTGTGGTTTCAGGACTTTTGGGAATTTGTGACTGGGGGAGTGGGCTCGTGGCTTTGGGCTCTGCCTTAGGTTCAGCCCTCACCCCACTACTCTGGTTTGCTGGGACAGGCTCCTAACCGTCGAAGCCTTGGTTTCCATACCTGAGAAATGGAGAGACTTAACACCCACCTGTTGGGGTGGTTTGGAGATTGAGTAATCCACATGGGGGATTGTTGCAGAGCCCGGCACAGAGGGAGCACTTGCTCAGTGGGGCTGATGTTACCTGTGGGAGCCCAGCGAGTGCTTATATGCTCTGCTGGAGAGGGCTGGGTGGCTGTGCTGCCGGACCTGCTCCGGGGGGATCTTGAAGTGTGTCCTGGCTTTGGGGTAGCAGGGCAGGTGGGGCCACTTCAGTCCCATCCCCAGCAGTCTTGGACCTCACCTTGAGCAGGGTCCCCCCCTGGGCCCCTGGCAGCTTGTCCCCTTGTCTGGCAGCATGTCATGGACATGGCTTCATTGGAACTATGCTGTATTTGGGGCTAAAGTTGGGGGCTGTTCTCTAGGATGTTAGGGGTGTGGATAGGGCAGGAGAGGACTGAATCATCAGGGAGGGACCTGCACCTTAGCCAGGGTCAGGTGGCCTCACACCTTTGAGGTTCTGTGCAGTGTGCAGGTGGACTTGTGTTCTGAGTGGCGGGCTGCCCAGCGAGGTGGGAGGAGCTAGGGACCTGGCCCGGGGTCCGGGTTGGTTCACACTAGCCTGTGGATGTGAGTGGCAGCTTCCAGAGACCCAACCCTCAGAGCCTGGCTTGGGGACGGGCCAGCACTGGGCCTGGGCTTCAGCAGCTTTAGGCCTGGGGCAGAGTGGTGAAGAATCCTTGCTCTGGATCTCCAGACCTTCATTCCAGCTATGGGCCCTGGTCTCTGAAGTTGTGTGGTCCTAGACAAATGGCTCTTAACCTCCCTGGGCTGGGGCCATAGTGCATCTGGGTGCAGGTGGGGCAGCCTTGGCCGCTGGGGCTCGGGGTGAGCACCCCCTCCAGCTCTTCCCCTCTGTCTCCCTTGTAGGCTCCATGCACGGTTCTATGAGCTGGCTCCCAACCTCGTCCCGATGGACTACCGGAAGAGCCCCATCGTCCACGTGCCCATGAGCCTCATCATCCAGATGCCGGAGCTCCGGGTACGAGAGAGGCCAGTGCTGCTGGGCAGGTGGGCTGGAGGTACAACAGAGGCCCCCAGACCTGGGATGAGGCCGGATCTACCCTTCGTGGCTGTGTGGGCCCAAAAGGGTCACTGAACTCTGTACCTGTTTCCTCCCCTGTGCTCTAAACACAGGAGTTCCATATGTGGGGCCATAGGGTGCCATGCTCACTGCTGCCCCCTTGTGAGATGGCCAGTTGGCTCCATGTGGCAGGACTTGTGTCTGGTTTTTTTTCCCTTAAGTTTTTATGTATTTACTTAAGAGGGAGAGGTGGAAGCCAACAAGGTGCACAGAGCCCTGTAGGGCTCGGCCTGAGATCATGGATCACGGACAGGGCCAAGACCAAGAGTCCCACACTCCACTGACTGAGCCCCCAGGCGCCCCCTTGCGTCTGCTTTTTTGGATAATTCTTTGGCCTCTCACAGCAGGTCATCCGCACCCTCCCTTCTCAGCCCAGAATACACACAGGCACATGGGGTCAGCAAGTGTGGGTGGTGTGGGCTGAGATTCTGTTTTCCAGCAAGCTCCCAGGCAAGGCCGATCCTGCTGGACCTCAGACCACACATGTATCTGACACAAAAGTTTCATTTTGTGTGTTTTTTGGTGGTCAAGTGCTTTCCGGCAGTAGGGGAGGTTGGCCATGGGGGCAGGACTCTACACTGCTGTGGGACTTTGCCACTAGCCCCTTGCTAGGCCTTGGATGTATGACTCTGGGGTCACAGCACCATGTGGCATCCTCTCTGGCCTGTGTCCTGGCTGTGACCTCAGTCCCGAGGGACAGTGAGGCCCAGGCTTGCCCCTGGGCAGGTGTCCACTCTGCCTAGAGAAGCCTGCGCCCTGGCTCAGAGGATCACTGCAGGGGCAGGGGCACTGGCAGTAGCCACGCAGGCACAGAGTGGGAGTGGCCAAGCCCAGTTGGGGTGGGGGACTCTAAAGAAGAGCCCCGAGAGACCTGGGATCAGAGGGAGGATCCCTGGGGCTAGAGGCCCTGAGCGGTCTGGTGATGGCCCGGGTTCTGACTGCCCCTCCGAGTCCTGTTGCTTATCCCGGCCCTTTCTCCGAGCCTCAGGGGCCCCACCTCTGCCTCCCGTAACCCTGTCCCCTGCCTGTGCCCTGGGCCACCTCTTCTCTTCCATCCACGTCGAGGCAGGTACTCCTGTGCACCCCTCTGAGCAGTGGTGGGGGGTGCCCCTGCTTGACATGAGGCATTGCCTGCTGTGAGTGCACCTCAGCCTGGCTTTGCACCCCCACCTGTCATACTTTATCCAGCCCCTGGCACACCAGCCCAGCAGGCCCATTTGTCATCCTCACTTTGCAGATGGGGATGTGGGGGCTCAGAGGGGTTAGGTCACTTGTCCAAGGCCACACACATCGTTGCTGTCTTTCTTGAGTCCGCTCAGTCCCCATGTACCCATGTGATGCTGGTTGTTTCCTGCAGGAGAACCCCTTCAAGGAAAGGATCGTAGAGGCTTTTTCTGAGGATGGCGAGGGGAACCTTACCTTCAATGACTTTGTGGACATGTTCTCCGTGCTGTGTGAGTCAGCACCCCGAGAGCTCAAGGCAAACTATGCCTTCAAGATCTACGGTATGGGCCTAGAGGACTGCATACCTGTGGGTGGCAGCATGTAGGGGTGCAGGGGCCTTGGAGCAAGGGCCACGTGGACACCACAGGTAGGGGCAGCTGTGCCCAGTGGATGGAACAGTAGGGAGGTGCCGGGTTTCATGAGGAGGTCACAGGACAGGCTGTGAGGAGCCAGCTAGGGAACGTGGACCAGGTGCTGGGGCTCCAGGGCGCCACAGGATTGCAGGTGGGCAGTTCTGGATTCTGAGGTGTGAGCCAGAGGTAGGGGGCTGGGGAGGGGCCTCTGCCAGGCAGCAGGTTCCCAGTGCCACGGTCATGCTGACCACCAGAGGGCACTGGGCTCCAGAGGATGGACCTTCATGGACTGTCTACCCTCCTGAGGTGGAGTTCAGGGAGGGCTGGGTCCCTGCTAGCAGAGGAGCCCCGACAGGCCTGTCCCAGCACCTGTGGCCACCCTGTGGCTCCGGAGCCTCTCATGCTTTCTCCTCTTGTAGCCACTGTGCCCACATCAGAGGCCTGGTCTGGGTGCACGCAGCACTGCCATATGTGTGCGCATCAGTGGGTCCACCCTCCACATCTCACATGGGGCATCACTCACAGGGCAGGCTGTCGTCTGCCAGTGAGCAATGGGAGTACAGCTGGGTGGGGAGGGGGCAGGGACGGCGGCACCGAGGCTCACTGCTGCCCCAGCTGCGGGACAGCAGGAAAGACACCCAGGACACAGGGCTTGGTGTTGGGGCCTGACTTCCAGCAAAGGTCACGCTCTCCCTGGGCCTTGGCTTCACCACAGCAAAGGGGCACAGGAGTCCAGCCAGCCAGCACATCCCCACAGAGCTTCCCAGGAGCCCCCAAGGGGGTGGAGGTGACTCTTACCCATGCCGACCCCAGAGGCACTCACGGGCCAATATGGAGGTACCTGTCAAGGGGCTGGGCTCTGGGTCCTGGTCCTGACCAGGGATGTCCCTTTAGGTCACATGCCCCTTGCAGGACCTGTTTCTTCATCTGTGTATGGTAGGGACTCTCCCTGGACCTACCACTCAGCTTGTGTAGGCGGGGCCATGAGGCAGAGCGTGTGACATGCCTGCTAGTGGGCACGCTCTTCATCACTGCCCTTCTCGTCAGGGTGTGGCTAGTGGCAGAGGCCCAGGAGCGGGGAGCCCTAAGGCTTAGAAAGCCCCCTGGGGGTGCCAATGGGAATTTGCTGGATAGACAAGTGGGAGGGGCACTCTGGGTAGAGGAGGGGGCCAAGATCCAGAAGCTGAGCTGAAAATGAGGGGAGGGTGTAGTCACTGCTGCAAGCCGTGCGGCCGTGCTTTGGGCAGTGGTGGTGCCTTCTGCCAAGTGTGCCCAGGAGCCAGCCCTCCCTCCAAGGGGCTTCTGAGTCTTCTGACCATGACCGGCCTGCTGGGGGGCCTGCGGGAGGCCCTGTGGTGCAGTGTAAAGAACGTGGTTGGGCAGGGGTGCTTAGTGGCAACAGGCCCAGGCAGTATCCTGCCTCCCCCTCCAAGCAGCTCTCTGAGCTTGATTTAGTCGCTGGCCTTCCTGGGCCTTGCTTCCCTCTGCTCCTGAGGGCACACGGGGCGTACTGCAGGTGTGGCAGGAGGCCTGGTGGCCCAAGCCTCAGACTTGGACTTGCAAGCGTCTCAGGCTAGGTTCATACCTGCAGCCATGGCGGAGGTGTCATGGGATCATGAGTGTTGGCCTGTGGGTTGTGGTAGTCAGCCGGGGCCTGGGCACAGGGTGGCATGTTGGGGGCCCGGCCTGAGCACCCCCACCTACCTGCCCGCAGACTTCAACACAGACAACTTCATCTGCAAGGAGGACTTGGAGCGCACACTGGCGCGGCTCACTAAGTCGGAGCTAGATGAGGACGAGGTGGTGCTTGTGTGTGACAAGGTCATTGAGGAGGCGGACCTGGATGGGGACGGCAAGCTGGGCTTCGCTGACTTTGAGGACATGATCGCCAAGGCCCCTGACTTCCTCAGGTGCGGCCCCTGGGGACGACTGGCCCCCCCTTGGAGTTAGTCAGCCGTGTCCTCCTAAGGGACCGGTCGACACTGGGCTGGGGTTCAGTGAGCTTTCTACTGAGGGCCCTTCCTCTCTTTCCAGCACCTTCCACATCCGGATCTGAGGACACCACCAGGGCATGAGGGCCCCAAAGCCGACCACCTGGCTCTGTTGTCTACGCAAGTGTGACCTCCATGCTGCCCAGAAAGAGGCTGCAGCCTCTGGGGTTGTACCCACCAACATTTCCTTGGCCCTTTGAGCAAAAAATCCTTAACCAGGGAAGGGGGATGTGGGGAGCAGGGCCCCTCCCAGGCCCTCCATCTGTGCCCCTGAGCCCCCAGACCCCGGTCCTCTCCCTGTCAGGAAGGGCCCCACTGGGAGGAAAGGCAGAGACATTATGGGGCAGGGGACACAGATGTGTCCTGAGTGCTGGGCAGGCGTCCCGGGTTGCCCAGGGCAAAGTGAAAAGGGAAAGAGGACAAGATTTTATGAGCTATGCAGTCTTCCAAAACCCACAGCTGGGCTGCACCCCAACCCCCCCAATGTGAAGCTGGGAGGATGGTGGGCCCAGGGCTCTGCTCTGTCCCTGGCTCTGAGCCCTGGGCACCCCACCCCCTGCTCTCCTGAGATGTGGAATTTTCACTGGTGCATCCTACCCACACATATGTGAATTCCCAGTAGTAAAGCACTTTGATGTCCCCGTGGTCTGCCTGCTGACACTAGGATACACTCAAAGGTCCCTTTCTCCTTGAAATCCCACCAGTAGTTAGTCCCCTCGGGGTCAAGCATCACCTTCCTGCTTTGGGCACTAACGTTTATTTCAATGCTTGTACTTTGGAGAGGGAGACACATTGGTGCCCCAGGTCTCTGGTGAGCCCCACGGGGGACATTAGGTGAGAATTCACAGAGCACTAACCATATGTCAGACACAAAGCCACTTGCCATGCTGTCCATCCTACACACCCTAGGTGGTGGGGGCTCTCATGTCCCCGATCTTTGAGGTGTGAGGCTGCTGAGGGGAGATGCTCCCCCAGGTGTGAACCAGGCCCAGCACCGTTGAGGGACACAGGCGGGAGCGGTGTGGGCTGCAGCGCTCTCTCTGGGGATGGTCCATCTGTTTTCCACCTCTGCTGCCCAGGGGCCATGGGCGGGGAGCAGCAGACCACCCTGACACGTGGGGACATGCAGGTGAGGGGACAGTGGGACAAAGCAGGAAGGACCCAGGGGGAGCGGGACACCAGATTGCCTGTGTCCAGAGCTGCTGCATGGGCAGGGCCGCTTGCCTGAGTGTGGGCCTGGTGGGAGGGCCCTGAGAGCTGCCCTGGGGGCCGGGACTGGGAGGCAGAGGGCAAGTGAGGGCAACCTGGTCACAGGGGTGGGCGGCACATGCTGGCTGGCTCTCCAGCAACACCCAGGAACGCGTCCTAGCGGACCCCAGGCAGCCAGGCTCTGAGACCTCAGGCAGCTTGCTGCTCCTATGTGGGTGTCAGTTTCCCCATCTGCAGCACAGACCGGTTGGAGACAGGCCAAGGGGCTGCTCCTGAGAGCCCAGCACCTGCAGGCTACAACTGTTGCCTCAGGCAGGGGCTCCCCTGCTATTCCCGGGCCTGTGGCTCTGCTGGCCCACTGAAGAGGGCCTGCCCTGGACCACGTGGGGGGTGGGGATGCCGACCCTGCCTATGGTCAGTTCTCCACCTCTCAGACCAGGACACCCTTCCCCTGGGAGAGTGAGGGACGCTAGGGAAGCAGGGGTGCTTTCCAGAGCCTCAGGGCTTCCCAGTCACTCCTGGCATAGCTGGGCCCCAGGAAGCCAGGTGCTCAGGATTTATGCTTCTTGTCCGTGAAGAAGAACCTCCGGAGCTTGTCAGGCTGCAAAGATGGAGAATTTGCTGGAGCCGGGGGTCCCCGGACAAAGGGGTCCAGCACTGATTGGGGGCTGAGGCCCATGGCCAGCTCGGAGGACTGGTGCTGGTTCTGCTAGCTTTACGGTGCCAAATTCCACCTCCAGCCCGTTCTGAGTGAAAGCTAAGGGGTGGAGGGGCCAGGGGTCCCCTAATTCCCAGCACTCTGGTGCAGCAAGGCCGCCACCAGGGACCAGAGAGGATGTGAGACTGCAGTGGGGGAAGAGCTGCCATGGATGTGGCTTCAGGGCTTCCTGGAGGGCCTGCCTGTGGGGTGGCCTGTGGTCCCAGGACAGCAGGCCCTCCGAGGCTGCTCTAGTCCAGGAGGTGTCAGAACCTGGGTCCATGTGTGCCTGGGATTGAGGCTGTCCCCACTGAGCGTGGACCCTCCCTGGCTTGGACTGCAGGCAGAGTGCTGGGGTTGACAGGGCCTGGGCCCTGTGGGAGCCCCTGACCACCTCCCTCTGACCTCCTGGCCGCCCTTTCCCTGTCCTGCCCTCTGACTACTCTGTCCAGTCAGCTCTGGGCTGTGTCCTGAACATGTGAGCACATCTAGCCTTGGGGCAGACCTCTCTGGACACAAGCGGAGACCAGACCATGGTTCAGATGAAGAAATGGAGGCCCCAGGTCAGGTGGCTAAATAGTATGGGAGGCCCTGTGATGTTAGAGTTTTAGATGAACAAAGAGCAATTGTGGTATTTGGGACACACTCTCGCTAGGAGTTGTTGCTGGGGAAAGTGCTATACCCAAAGCCACATGGCTGGGGGGTGGCTGAGCCATGACAAGAAGGAAGGTAGGTCAGGCTGGAGCCAGGGCCCCCTGTACACCTTGCACAGGCCCTGAGACGCTGGGGTGTGGGGGTTGGCAGGGGAAACTGGTCTGCAGAGAGAGCCCCCCTTTGTTCCCGCTGAGCAACTGCCTCTCCCACTATCTTCGAGTACATGTGACCCCTGGATAAGTCTGGGCCCCTGGGGGCAGTAGTAGTGACCTGAGCTGCTCATGCATGAGGGCCATGACCTCTCTGACACGTGGGGCCTGGCAGCCACCCCATCCCACCATATAGCCTACCTTGTGTGCCTGTCCGGTGCTCCTGGCTGCTGGAATTTGTTCGTAGGTGTTCCTGGGCTCAGGGAGCTCCGGGGCCCCCGAGAACCTGTCACAGCCATAGTCTGAGGATCCTGGCCGCCAGCTGGATGGGGGGCTGGGCCTGGAACACGGGGGCCTTACTGGGCTGCCCCAGTAGGCTGGGACCTGAGCGTAGGCACTGCCTTCCTGTTCTGGCGCCTCCCTGGGCTCCGGTGGGTCTGCTGTCTGCAGGAGCTTGTATGTGTCTGTACAAGTGCCTGGGGAACAGGGCTGTGCTCTGTGGCTCAGCTTCGGGGACGCCTGGCTCCAGGAGGCAGCCGAGCATCCCGGGGCCAGGAGGTGGGCCCGGGATGCAGGAGGCACCGGTCGACCATGGTCTGTGCCAACCCCAGTGAGGGCAGGCTCTGGGCCATTAGGCCTGTTCTGGCTTCCCACTGAGTGTCTCCTCAGGGGCTCCTCGCCTGGGGAGCAAGCCCGGCTGCCAGCTGGAACCGTCCCAGGCTCGCTGGACCCCTCTGCGCCCAGGCCCAGCCGTGCCTGGTTCATCTTCCTCAGCTCTGAGTAGATGGTGCTGCCAGGGCTCCCAAAAGACTCTTCCAGAAGGGAGGCACTCCTCTCGGGGAGGGGAGGCACCCTGGCGCGGAGCTAGGGAGGGAAAGAACCTCTGGAGCGACACCCTTGGGGACACGGATGCTCCCAGACAAGCCTTGTCCCCTGTCCTGGCTCGGCTTACCTGACTGTCATGGGTGGGCATTGGCTGACGCTCAGAAGCCCCTGAGCCCACCCTTCGGAGGAGACCACCCCCCAGGCTGTCATTTGTAAATGATTCCACAAATGTCTGCTGGGCACCAGCTGGGGCCAGACTCTGTCCCAGGTGCCAAGGACTCTATGGGCAACACAGCCAATGCTCGAAGGCCACCTTCTAACCGGGGAGGTGGGCAACAGACCAGCCTGTGACATGGTCTAATGTGCCTGACACAACACATGTTAGACCATCAGGTCGTTAGTCGTGTCATGAAGAAGAGCACAGCAGGGTAACGGGATGAACAGAATGGCAGGTGGGAAGGGGCCTTTCCTACAGCCCTGGTGCCCTTCCTGGAGAGATGACATGCAAGTGGACCAAGTGCGCCAGCAGCTTTCTGGTAGGAAGAGCATCGCAGCAAAGACCTAGCAAGTGCACAGGCCCTGGGGTGGGAGCAAGGTTGGTGTGTTCTGAGAAGATCCAAAGGCTGGTGAAGCTGGAGAAGAGAGCAGAGAGGAGGCAGCAGGGCCCCGGGTGAGGGCCCCGTGAGGCCTCAGGGTGAGGTGAGACCTGAGGTGTGCTGTGATCTGTTGTATAGGAGTAAAATCTGAGCCCCTCCCAGGAGGTGCTGTGGAGGGAAAGTACCCTCTCACAGCACCCCCCACACTCGCACAGTGTACACGAGTTTCAGGCATCTCTTACCCATTTTCTTATTCAAGTGCAGAGGAACCGTAGGAGTGGTAAACTGAGGCACAGCCAGGAAGGCCAGCCTGTGGGCCGGACCTGTGGGTGTTGGTGCAGCCCCACCCAGAGCGCTGAGGACCCTGCTCACCTCCACACATCCCTCCTCGGAGAAGCTACAGGAAGTGGCCTCCAGGCTCTTCCTGGTGTGGACGAAGGAGACTGGGGGCTGGGGGCGGGTGGCGTCTGCGCCCACCGTGGGGGCTGCTGCGGCAGGTGGCTTTTCCAGGCCCAGGCTGGTGTGGTGGAGACCCAGGGTGATGGCATCATAGGGATCGTTGTCCTCTGGCTGAGGGTAGTGGGGGCACAGTAGGGGCATGTTCATGCACCCCCAGCTGGTGAGGGACCCACACCAGCCCACCGAGCCCCTGACCTCAGGTAAGGTGTTGCCTCAGTCTCCCCCTTTTAAATAGGGAGCGTGACCACGAGGTCATGGGCCTGAGCGGGGGCACAACCTAGGCCTGGACACCCCACCCTGTCCCCCCTCGCCACGCCGCAGCAGAGGGGTGCCTACCCTGGGGCAGGCGGCAGACAGGGTCTCCCCAAAGGGCTCAAAGTGCACCTCCTGGTAGTGGCGCACCAGCTCAGCCAGGGTGCTGTGGCTGCAGGTGTCCCCAGAGACGAGGTAGCGCCGGTCCTGGAGCTGGTTGATGACGAAATGCCGACAGCGGTCACTGCCCCTACGACACAAGTGCGCGTACCCTGGGTCCTGGGTGCAGGACGAGGCTCGGGGGACGCTGACCGTCTGTGGGGGCTCCGCATTGGAGGTTGGGGGCCTGGCCTTCGAGGAGCTCTGCCCCGTGGGGGGCTGTACAGGGTCCAGAGCAGGGGGGTGGCCTCCAAATCCCAGGTCCCTGGGGTCCCCTCCCTGCCCCTGTGAGGCTGGGCACGAGACCTAAGGGCCCTACAGACTGAGCAAACATCCAACAAGGCGGTGTGTAGAAAATCAAATTCAATGCCGAGGAATCCACGGTGAACGAAACACCACATCTTCACCCAAAACAGGTCCAACCCTGCACGAGCATCACTCCTCCCCCAAACCCCATCCCTGCAAGAGATAGAGACTTCAGGCTCCACTGCATGCAGCCCTAAACCCCTAGCACCTCTCCCCCTCACTACCCCTCATCCCCCCCTCACTCCCACCTCCTCCCACTCACTTCCCCTCACTCCTGCCTCACTCCCCGTCACTACTCCCTCCTCGCTCACTACCACCTCACTACCCCGTCCTTCCCCTCACTACCCCTCACTACCTCTCACTCCCTTCTCACTCCCCTCTCACTACCCCTCACTCCCACCTCCTCCCACTCACTTCCCCTCACCACCCCCTCACTACCCCCTCACCACCCCCTCACTCCCCCTCACTCCCCCTCACTACCCCTCATCCCCCCTCACTCCCACCTCCTCCCCCTCACTCCCCCTCACTACCCCTCACTACACCCTCCTCCCCCTCAGATCCCCTCACTACTCTTCACTACATCCTCCTCCCCCTCACTATCCCCTCACTCCCATCTCCTCCCCCTCACTCCCATCTCCTCCCCCTCACTCCTGCCTCCTCCCCCTCACTCCTCTCACTACCCCCTCCTCCCCCTCACTCCTCTCACTACCCCCTCGCTATCCCCTCACTACTCCTTCACTATCCCCTCACTGCGCCCTCCTCTCAGTCGGTCCCTCCTTTAAGGATCAGTAACCCCACAGTGACCAGTGTCATGAGGGTGTGGAGGGTGACTCTGCAAGTGCACAGTCCTATGGATCCTGCCCCCAGAGCAAAACAGAAAACATTTCCAACCCCTGCCCCTTCTGTCTATGGAACTTCGCAAAAAGAAATCCCAGGGTCTTTCTTTTTTGTGTCTGGCATCTTTCACTCAACATCATATCTCTGAGATTGATTCATGTCCAGGGACATTTAGCTCCATACCCCCCTGTGTAAAATTCCATTTAATGAAAAAAATCCACCATTTACCCCTTCTGTTGGACGTTTAAGGCTTTCCAGATTTGCTAGAAACAAAGCTGCCCTGGATATTCTGTTCATGTGCTCACTGATGTTGAGAATGTGCCAGGGTGTCGCCTTGGTGGGTGGGGACAGGCCTCTGTGGAGCTCCTAGGTTCTGGCAAATCCTTTCCTGAAACCATTGCTATGCAGGAGAGTTCCAGCTGCCGCACATCCTCACCAACTACTGTGTTCTGTCTTCCCATTTCAGCCACTCGTTGCAGGTTCCATTTGTATTTTCCCGATTATAATGCTGCCGAACGATACATACTATCGCCCTTTGGACGACCCCTTTTATGAAGTACCCATTCTAGTCTACCCACGTTATTTACCATGTTGTCTTATTGATTCGTGGGAGCTTTTTGTATATTCTGGCAAGAGTCCTTTGTTCAATACATTATTACAGGGCAGCCCTCGTGGCTCAGAGGTTTAGCGCCGCCTTCAGCCCAGGGCATGATCCTGAAGACCGGGGATCGAGTCCCGCATCAGGCTCCCGGCATGGAGCCTGCTTCTCCCTCTGCCTGTGTCTCTGCCTCTCTCTCTCTGTCTCTCATGAATAAATAAATAAAATATTAAAAAAATACATTATTACAATGTGTAACTTCTCCTAATACTCTGTCCTTTTAGTGACTTCATGGTGTCTTCTGATTAACAAAAAATCTTAATTTTAAAGAAATCAAATTTATCAACCTTCTCTTTTATGGTTAATAGGTTTGTGTCTTAAGAAATCTTTGCCTTTTTCAAAGTCTTGACGATTCTTCCTGTTTTCTTTAAGAAATATATTGCTTTGCTTTTGTCACTAGGGTCTATGGTCCCTTGTTTTCCACTTGGGTATCCGATTGCTCCCACCCGCTTACTGGAAAGCCCTGCCTTTCCCCCAGAACTGCTGTAAATCCGGGGACCCAATGCTGGGGGTCCGCAGATCCATGTCCCTGTCACGTATGTCAGAGAAATGTGATAAGTTGGTATTCCATCCACGGTCATGTTTGACAAAAGAGCCCTGATGCTAAAAAGCCATTTGAAAGCTTCTGGGTTCATCTCTTTCAAAGTGTGTAGCCGAGCAGGTGGCACATGGAATATAATTACTGTTTTCACAGTGATTGACGTTTATTTGGTTCTCACGATGTTCCAGCCACTGTGCTGAGCACCTCTTGACGGATGAACCCACTGAACCCCCTCAGCAACCCTACAAAGTCAGTTCTACAGTGTCCCTATCCTACAGAGGAGGAAATGGAGCCAGACATATTCCAGGTTAGGATTCGGCCTGGGGCCTCCGAGGTTTGCCCTGGAGCTCTAGCAGTCCTTCCTGACCCTGACCCTGACCCTGACCCTCTGACCCTGACAGGCAGAGAGCTTCTCCCTTCATCCTCTCCAGACTGGGCTTGATGTCATCCTCTTGGCTTCATCCTGACCATCTTGCCCCCCTCCTGGACCGGAGCTCATCATTTCAGGGGCCCAATGGCCCTGCATGTCCAGCCTCCTCCCACAGCCTGCCGGAAGAACCCTGGAGAAGCCATTGGCGGTCTGCACAGGCGCCTGGCTTCCTCCTCCGCAGGCACTCCTTCCTGGGAACCTCCCTCGCGGCTCCTTCAGCGCCTCTGTCTCAGTACCTCTGGACCGTTGCACATTCTGTCCCATCCAGTGGAGAGGCCCTCCTGAACTCCCATCACACCCTCTCTTCTGCCCTAGGCTCAAGGTTACTTCCGGGAAGCCGGTGAGGGGGACTGTCTCTTGCCCCCCCTCCCCACCCATTCCCACTGAGGGCTGTGGCTGTGTCTGCAGAACACATGATGGATGGAGCGGGGTGGGGGAGCCAGCGGCCCAGCGAGAGCCAGGCAGTGTGGCCCACAGGGGGGTGGGGGGCACCTGTCCTATCTGCAAAGCAAGCTTCTTTCCTACCTGTAGGACAAGATGTAGCTGGTGGCCCGGTCGCTGAGGCGGATGAGGAAGGAGCCGAGAGCTTTGTCGCCGAGCAGCTGCTCTGTCTGCCTGGGCAGAGGGCATGCAGTTAACTGGGGCCTGTGCCCGTCTGGCAGCAGGAGCAGGCCGACTTGGACCTGCCTCAGAATCCCTGCTGGCCATGCCTTTGGGTGCCAGATGCAGTGCACAGATAGCCAGCCCTCTCCACGGTAGGGGTTGGAGACTCTCCCAGGCCTCGGGCTGCCACTGTGGCCTGTCCACACTCAGACTTGGGCTGGGTCAGAGTCCTGAGGCCCCACGTGCACCTCCACACTGCAGCTTCACCTCAGGCACAATAGCCACTGACCCTGGCCCCCCACCAAGAACGAATCCATAGAGCCAGAAAGGTTTAGGTTTGGCAGGTCCCGGCCTCAGGGCCACCATGTACAGTTGTGCAGGTTTCTATAGGGAGGAGGTGCTGTGTTGTCTGGACCCTGATCCCAACAGGCTCTCATGTCCCCTGTGTGTCCCTTCCAGCTGGGCAGCCAGGAATATTTTTGAACAGTGCCAAGTATTTTGGCGACATGGTGAGAAATTCCAGCTTCCTTTGGTTTGGCAGCACGTCGGCCCCAACTGAGCACCTGCTCTCTGTAAGGCCAGCTGTGGATTTTGCACAGCCTGCGACTAAATGAAAGCACTGAGCTCAACAGGTAAGGATTTGATGATGGGGACAGCAGGGCAATAAGCTAAGTGCTGGACCCCAAGCTGCCCCTGTAGACAGCTGGTGCCTGGTGCTGGGCAGGGAGGGCCAGGCTGCATCTGCTGTCTCTGGTCTCATGCTCAGGCAGCTCTGGCATCTGCTAATCCAAGAGCCACCCTTTCCTGGGGGGCAGTGCACATCCAGGTTTCCCCAAGGCGGTCCCCACCCAAGATAGCTCTCAGCTCCCTGTGAATGGTGTGCGACTGGACAATGACCCGAAGGCCCTGCCATGTCTGAGTGCACCTGCTCTCTCTCTTCTCTAGGCCGGGACTCCCAGAGTGGCCACTGCACTCGCCCAGCTGCCCAGAGACCGCAGGCTCCTCACCCCATCCCGGGCCTCACCCAGGGAGACGGCAGGAGCCATCCTCATCCCAGGGTCCCCAGACCACTTTCTCCATGCCAAGGGGTAGCCTTACTTGCGGGTAAGGAATCCGTGGAACCAGGGGGGCAGGGCTCCGTCCTGCAGGATGAGGGGCGCCTGTGTCTCCATGAACCAGGTCAGGGCCAATTCCTGCAGCTTGGCCAAGGCCTGGCTGTCCCCCGACTCTCCGGGCCCCCTCCCAGGGCCAAGCTGCTTCGGGCTGCCCTCCATCCTGGCCAGCATGGAGCGGAAGCAGAGCGCAGACCACACACACACACACACACACACACACACGCGCCTCTATATGTGTGGGCACCCCGCTCATTTGCCTGAATCAGTGCCCGCCCCAACCGCCCCAGCACACAGGAGCCCAATTGTCACCCTGGCTGGTGGCTAGCTCTCCTTCCTGACTCTGGGGTGGCCATCTTCTCTGGCAGGGGACACTGTGGGGAGGGTCATATTAGCAGGGGTGGGGCTGGCTAGGGGAGGAGACTATGGACTGCCTGGCCCCGTTCCCCCAACCTCTAGCCTCCGCCTTCAGCTAAAGGCCAGGCCTGGCTGAGGCCCTCAGCCCAGCTTCATGAGCAAAGCAGTAGCTTTCAATTCTATTCATCCTTCCCTAGTGGAGGCCACTTGTATTTTGGTGAAGTTCACTGATTAACTTCCTTCCACTGAAGATTTACTGAGTGTCTACTGGGCTGTGGGAATAAAGTCGTGCACAAAACAGCATTTTGCCCTCGTGGCTCCAGCATAAGGAGACAGGCAATCGTCGAGTCCATGTACAGAATATGGTGCCAAGTATCATGTGCACCCCAATAAAGGAAGGGAAGAGGACGCGGCTTATCTCCTTTAGATGGAGGGTTGGTCAGGGGTTGAGCAGAGAGGAGCAGCTAGTGTGGACGGGTGGTCTGGAAGGGCCAGGCAGAGGCCTTTGAAGAAGGCTTTGGACCAGCTAGGGTATGTGTTCATCCCTAAATGCATCCTGTGCTTCTGAGTTCCACGGCAGAAACCCAGCCAGGGGGATCCTGGGGCAGTAGGCATTGTAAAGTGTGGGCCCTGGGGACAGGATCAGGTCAGAGTCCTGCTTTCACGGGACCTCAGAAGGTCCACTTCCTCGTCTATAAAATGGGAATGGGCAGAAGCAGTCAGGGTGCCTGGGCTGAGTGAGAGTGCATGGTGGCTAAGGTGAGAGCACACATCCACTTCCATCACTGGACAGCACCCCACAACGGCGGCGCTTGGTGGAAGCGAGGACAGCGGGTGCCTGCGACATCCTGTTCCTTGGTCTGGGCAGAGGGGGAGAGACATGTGCTCACTTTGAAATCTCCCTGCGCTCTGCGCTCACGATTTAGGTAGACACTGCTGTGGTTATAGTGGCTTCACAAGACAGCTCCCCGGTGGATGGGTGGAGGCTGCAGCCCTATGTCCTTGGCTCCAATCCTGGCTGGAGGAGGGGAACAGGAAAAGCCCTCCAATGTCTGGGCAGGCTAAGGAGTTGGGGCCTGAGGACAGTGCTCCGCATACCGTGAGTGATGGGGATTCGCCATATGTTGACTGTGACTGTGATGTAACGGCTCTGACCCGGTGGATCCTTCCCTGTGGGTAAGGATGTACATGATTATACTATTGCTACAGCCCCACCGTGGTCATCCCAAGCAAGATGGAAATGCCTGCGGCAGCTGTGGGATGCATGTGATGGCGAGGACAGGCATGTTGTGAGGCAAGCCCGTGACCCCAGTCCCGTCTCTGGGTCTCCTTTTCCACATTCATACAAAAGGTAACAGACACTCACCTCGCTTCCCGGGGAAAGAGAGAAACAGCGCTAGCAGGCCCTCTGTATGGGGACAGGTGTGCTGGGGCCAGGAAGTGTTCCAGACACGCAGCTGTTTGAGTATCACCATTATAAACAGTTAATTTCCAGCCTTGATGGCGAGGAGCCAGCTCTAGCCGGGGGTCCCTGGGGGTGGGGATGGGGTGCATGGTTTTCCTGCCACAGATCTAAACCTGGAATATACTGGGCTCAGAACAGAAATCCCACTATGTTTGCACACTCATAGTTATCCTGCTAGTGTGCACGGATTTGCTCCCCAACACAAGGGCGTGGAGAATGAATGAGCCAATTTCTTGTTTCTTAAATTGTCTGTGCTATCATCTACTCCATCCTGCACCTAGAGCAGTGCGTGGCACAGTTAGATGTTTGATGAGCATATTTCATTTTCTTGGTTGATTGATTTAGGTTTTATTTAAATTCAAGTTAACATACAGTGTACTATTAGTATCAGGGCTGGAATTTAGTGATTCATCATCACATCCCCTGTGACTTTGTCACCAATAGAAATCACAGATGTTCTCATGTTGCATCACAGCTTTCGTGGGCATCTTGAGAAAGTGGATTTTTCTCATCATTATGTCAAAGTTATAGTAATTAGACCCAGTGCTGAGTCTTATTTGACACACTAATAAAGACGCACATCATATGTCTTTATTTTTTTAAAAATTTTTAAAAGATTTTATTTATTTATTCATGAGAGACACAGAGAGAGAGAGGCAGAGACACAGGTAGAGGGAGAAGCAGGCTCCATGCAGGGAGCCCGATGTGGGACTGGATCCTGATCCCAGGACTCCAGGATCAGGCCCTGGGCTGAAGGCAATTACTAAACTGCTGAACCACCCAGGGATCCCCTCATATGTCTTTATTACAGATATTTTGGGTAATTGAGTCCCACCAGCATACTATGTATTTTATTATGTGCATTTGAAAACACATTCTGAGAAGTCCATGGGCATCACCAGACACCCAGAGGGCTCCAGGGCTCAGGAAAGGCTAAGGAAGCTAGAGTCTGATGCAGGGCCCTTTGCTGCCAAAGTCAATCCTAGATGTATTCAAATGCAAAGAAATGTGTTTTTATGATTTTCCATGAGGCATTTTCTCCACCTCCCCTTCCTGGGATACTGTTGTGGGCAGAACCTGGTCATTTGCATGTGAAGACAAAGGCGTTTTGTGCTGGGGGTGGGGGGGTGGAGACGGGGAGTCTGTGTTTGAGCTCTGAGGATGTGGGGGCCCAGGACTGTGGCATCAGGGCTCTGGGAAGGACTAGGGGGTGGGTGGTCTCTGAGGGCATGCACCCTACTGCTCAGTCCCCACTGTGGTCACCCAGGGAGCTGGGCCTGGGCACATGGATGACACTGGCATGGCTCTACCCCAGGGTGCCCTGAGGGGCACAGGTTCTGGTGTCAGACTGACCCCCTAAGACACCTGGCCCCCATTGCTGGCTCTGCAGGGGGATTTTGAGGTGGGTCCTAATCTCACCACCTCTCAGTGTGTCTTCATCTGTAAGAACGGAGGGGAGGGAGAACCTACCTACCTGGCAGGGGTTGGGGGTTCAGAGGCCAGTCCAGGCAGCAGGGTGGCTGGAAGGCACTGGCAAGCTACATCAGCCTCTGCCCAGCTGCCTGGCACCTGAGGGGTCTTCTAAAGCCAAGCGTGTCTATCTGGTGCTGGGTGCCCCTGCCAAGGTCACGCTCCTCCTGTAGGACCCAGACATGCCAATGTGCCGTCCTTTTTGGGGCTCCTGCCTGAGGGCGCCGAGTCTGGCTTCCCCTCCTGGGGACCCCTCCCAGGCCTGTCCAGCTGTCCTGACCACGTAACTGGCCCCAGCCCCCACTCCTCCTTCCCAGACCCATGCCATGGGGACAGGAGGCCAAGGCAGCCTGTTGCTGCCTGTGGACACTATATTTGCACACTCATAGTTATCCTGCTAGTGGCACAGATTTGCTCCCCAACATGAGGGCATGGAGAACGAATGAGCTGATTTCTTGTTTCTTTCTTTTATTTTTTTTTTAAGATTTTATTTATTTATTCATGAGAGACACTGCGAGAGAGAGGCAGAGACACAGGCAAAGGGAGAAGCAGGCTTCATGCAGAGAGCCTGATGTGGGACTCGATCCCGAGACTCCAGGATCACACCCTGGGCCGAAGGCAGGAGCTAAACCACTGAGCCACCCAGGCGTCTTGATATGTTGTTTCTTAAGTTGTCTGTATCATCATCTACTCCATCCTGTACCTAGAGCAGTGCGTGGCACAGTTAGATGCTTGATGAGCATATTTCATTTTATTGATTGATTTAGGTTTTATTTAAATTCAAGTTAACATACAGTGTACTATTAGTATCAGGGCTGGAATTTAGTAATTCATCATCAGCTGCATATAATACCCTATGCTCATTCAATAGGTTTATTTATTTATTTATTTATTTATTTATTTATTTATATTTATTATTATTATTTTAAAGATTTAATTTATTAATTCATGAGAGACACAAAGAGAGTGGCAGAGACATAGGCAGAGGGAGAAGCAGGCTCCCTGCGGGAAACCCGATGAGGGACTCCATCCCAGGACCCCAGAGTCACGACCTGAGCCAAAGGCAGATGCTCAACCACTGAGCCACCCCGGCATCCTGGTATTTTAAATTATTATTCAGATAGATGACATACCCACGTGGCTTTTAAAAATAAAAAATATTAAAAAGTATCTGTACAAATATTTTCCCTCCAAGCATTCAGTCCCAGGCACCCATGTCCTTCTCATTCCCAGGGACCTGCGGCTACTCCTTTCCTGAATGTCCTTCCCAGGTCTCTGCACCACCAAGTCGACACGTATATTCTTAATTCAGAGGGCAGGATATCATCTGACCTTCTGTATACATTCAGTGTTTTACTTTGTAAAATATCTCAATGCTGCCTCTTGGAGCTCTGCCTGCAGGAGGCTGCTGGGGAGGCCTTGTCGGCCGCAGCCACTCTGTTTCCGCTGTGTGGCTGCACTGTATGTTCTGTGACCAGTCCCCTATAGGGGGTCACTTGGGTCATTTCTAAGGTTCCCCAATGTCCAACAATGTGGCAGGGGACAGCTTCAGGAGCACTCAACAGAGCACAAAAGTGAGAACACCCACAGCACACATCCCCCAGTGGGGCCGCTCCAGTCAGAGGACGCCTGCCTTTGTGGTTTCAACAGATGTTGCCAAATTGCCTCCTTTTGGGGTTGCATGTATTTGTGATCAGTAAACATGAAAGGACTGGGCTGATGAATGGACTGTGTTCTCAAGCGCTGTCATATGGGGCCCTCCCGCAGGGGAGGGACTGCTGCTGGGCGGGAGAGGTCACCAGTTTCTTGACCTTAATCTGGCCCCTCAGCGCCTCTGAGCAAGTTTGTTTCTGCATGCCTTCTGGGGTGGATGGTGGCCCCCAGAGATGTCCTCAGGCCCTGCACCCACTGCACACAGGAGCAAGACAATGGCCAGGTCCCAGGGCCTTGACACAGTCCTGGAAACTCAAATAAGGAAACAGCCCCAGCCTGCACCAGCGTTGACTCCAGAATCCAAAATAGGAAACTATAAAATCACAATAAGTGTGCAAGCAAATGTCTATAAATGGAATATTGCATCAATTTGATGGAGAATTCACAAAAGATTCATCGCATCTGAAAATGGTTTGGAGGTCAGATGGTCTGCCCTCGCCAGGACCTCTGAGTGTGCAGGAGAACTGCTGAGAAATCATTACCAGTCACCAATTGAACTCTCAAAGCCCAATCATAAAAATAATATTTTCCCAAAAGTTCAAAGGAAAAAAGTTATATATATATACACACACACAGGCACACAGTTTATAACGTAAGATGTGACTGTCATTTTATTTTATTTTATTTTATTTTATTTTATTTTATTTTATTTTATTTTATTTTATTTTATTTTATTATTTTATTTTATTTTATTTATTTTTTTTGTGACTGTCATTTTAAAATTATATATATTTGATATGAAGTGAAATGGGACCCCAAAGAGAGCCTTGGACCCACCATGGTCCTAAAACCACAGCAGCCCCACTTGCTCCATAGAGCACCCCGCCTGGGGCTGTGGGCTCCCCACCTGCCCAGAGGAAAGGGAAACCATCCCTCAGGCCAGCGGGCTTCCCTGTGAACTACCTCTCAGTTTTAGCGTCAGGAACAAGTGTTCTCCATAGATTATCTGGCCTCACCAGTCGTTCTGAGTCCCATTTAAAAATGAAAATCTGCAGAATTGTAGGCCATGTGTTCATGAGGCCTGAAGGAGGGACAACCAGGGAGAGGTACATTAAGGCCCAGGGGGAAGACCAGGGGTCAGAGACCGGGTGTTAAAAACCTTGTTCTATTGGAGACTGATGGCCGGGTGGGCCTGGCACACCTGGCCACCTGCACAGGGGGCCCTGACTTTCACTGTCCCCTGCAGCGGGAATATGGCACCCCTAATGTGCACCAAGCACTTCCAGTACACGCTGTTTCCTTTGTCCTCTGTCCCGGCAGGCAAGGTGGTATGACTCTGTCTGTCCTCACTGCCAAGACAGGAAACAGACTCAGGACCAGAGACAGCCTGGCCTGCCTCAGCCAAAGATGGAGTCAGCGGCAGGGCCTCTCCATATGTGTGGGGCATCTGCCCACCTGCTGTTGCTTCGCCCTCACCATCCCCCAGCCGGGAGCACCTTTCCCTGCAAATTCTGTACCTACCTTCAAAATGCAATGGATCAATATTAGTAGCTATTTAGCCGTATATTTAAACTTCAAAATACAAAAGAAACTCCAACAGACTCCAAAGGGGCTCTTGCTGGGCCCTCGTATCCTGCCTGCCTTCGGGGGTCTCCCTCCTAACCAGGGCCTTCCCGCTGTGTGGTTTGCGTCTGCCCGCACCTTCCCTCCATTGAAATGCCTCCATCCCCCAAAAGGGCCTCACAGGGGAGTTGCAGTGCCTGGAGGCCTTGGAGGGGGGGGTGGATTCTGAGGGCAGGGGGCTTGGGGAGGAGCCAAGACAGGCGGGCTGCTGTCCTGGCTGTGGTGCCAGGCCGAGAACCAGGACTGGGACAGAAAGGACCAGGCCTCTGTACCTGCAGCCCGCCCTGTGTCCAGGCCTCCCCCGCTCCCCAGCCTGTATGTCCCCCCAACTCCTGTGTAGTCCTCACCTGCTGGCCCCCAGCCCCTGCCAACCCTCTGCCCTCCATCAGTGCCCTGGGCCCCAGGGCTTAGAGAGTGGCCAGCACTTCAGGTGACCCCACCCCCCCAGGAAGGGGAGCCATAGGCTGTGAGATTTGCCTGCACATTTGGCAGGGAAATGAGGCCTTCGGGAAGCCAGAGTCTGCAAATCCAGGCCAGAGGGGTGCGGTGGGGCTTCTCTCTCTGAAGCCACCATCCCGCCTGCCCAGGCCCTTCTGAGACTCAGCACAGCACCCAATGGAGGTAGAGGCAGGGGTGGTGACAGTCCCTCTCACCCCCCTTACTCGGGCTCCCTCCCATGACCCCATCAGGGCAGGATGGTATGGGAGCACGTGGTAGGGAGGTGGTGGTGGGGCCTCCCTCTGGGGGCTATTCCCTGGCCAATGCAGCCTCTGTTCTGAAGCCAGCCCAGCTCCCCGGTTCCCCCTCTAGCACCACACCCTGAACTCCAAACCACCCCCATCCAGACCAACTTCCTCCACCAAGCTCCGGGGTTAGCAAGGCCCCATCAGGATCCCTGTGTGCTTGACCTCCAGATAATGGGGCAGTCTCTGCTCAGAGACAGGAGGGCTCCCTCTGTGCCATCTGGCCACGGGGCTGCAGCTAGGGCCCCTTCTCTGGTGGGGTGGCAGGGAAGACACACCCTGTGCCCCCCAGTGGTAATGCTTACACTAACTGCGGAGGGCAGGATGGAAGAGTGCCCAAAGGGAAGGGACTGGTCAGCTGTGATGGCTGAAAACCTCAAGAGGCTGGAAACAGAAGAGCCTCACTGGCCCAGCTGGAGAAGGCCCACAGGCCTTACAGCTGGGCTGCAGGCAGGCAGGCAGACCATTGGAGATCAACTGCTGCCCATCCCCTGCAGCCCAGAGAGGGCACAGACACGGCTATCAGGCAGCATATCAGGCAGTGAGGTCTCCTCTCTCTGGACTCCCCCAAGGACTGTGGGCTCCTCCTGCAACAGGATGGCACCTTGGCCAGCTTGTCCTCCTGGAGTCTGTGAGGTGCAGAGACTGCACGTGGCTGGGCCTCCCACCCCATCCCTCTTGAGGGAGACTGGCCGAGGATGAGTCATTGGCTCTGTGTCCCTGGGGCTTGCCCAGGGCTGGCCATGTGGGAGCAAGCTCACTGCCCTAATTTCCCCTTTTGGGTAAACAGCAGCCACTTCCTCCTGGGTCGGCCACTTCCTTCTGGTCACTGGGCTCCACGAGGCTAGAGGGGGCAGGCCCTGTGGCACCAAGCAGACATATCCTAGAAATGGTGGTGGGAGGGTACACAGGCTGCACAACGCTGGCCCCTGACCACAGGACCTGGACATTCAGTCTAAAGGGACTTTGAAAACTGCAAATGTCCACCTGCCATTTGAGAAGGGCTCCAAGGGAGGACCCGGGAGCCAGCAAGTTCCCATGCAGGATAACCCTGGGCAGGGGATCTGGTTGGAAAGGACGGAACCGAAGCTGCATTTCTTCAGCATTTTACATAAATTACAAGACTTGTCCAGAAAGATGGTGGGGGAGGGGCTGCAGAAGCCGAACTAAGGCGCCAGCTCTCAACCCCCGGCACAGGGCCCTCAGGACGGAACGGGGTGTGACACCATGCAGGGTTGTTCCTGGAAAACCAGCCTCCTGGAGTGGGCAGGGCTGGTGGCCTGGGAGAGATCTAGGGGATCATAGGGGGTTGGGGGATCTTGGAGGCTGGGGCCAATTCTAATCAGCTGAATGGAGGGGAGGGACTGTGCTGAGAGGTTGTTGCCACTTTGTCCCGCTCACTGGGGTCTCAGGACCTGTGGCTGTGCAGCGTCCTCAGAGGGCCACACTCTGGGCCTGGCCAGTCTGTGAGATTCTGCAGGCCCAGTGCTTGGCTCTGCAAGTTCTCCAGGGACCTATGAAAGGTCTGTAGCCAAGGACAAGTATACCTGGATTCCAAAACCCGAGAAAAACAGCAAAAGATGATTATGCTCGGGCTCCCAAGAAAAAGAGCAAAATCTAAATCAATAGACATTTAATTAGATGTCTACAAAGTGTAACATTATAATCATCAAAATGTCACTCTTTCGAGGGGCACCTGGTGGGCTTGCTTACTCAGTAGAGTGTGTGACTTTTGATCTTGGAGTTATGAGTTCAAGCCCCACGTTGGATGGCAAGATCACTTAAAAAATCAATAGGCTTAAAAAAGTCACTCCCTTTGAAAACAATGTGTAGGCTGGATTTCTCTCACTCAGCCAGGATGCCCACACAGACATGATGATTGCCAAGAAATTGTTAGCCAAACATAAATTAAAACGAATTCCTCACAGATAATATCGGGACCATAATTACAGCAATTCCTTCAAATGTTTTGAGAGTCATGTTTACATCGGATGTGGGGCACTTGACTGTGTTGGGTATCGTGTGGGGCATGGCCGGGCTCAGAGAACAGGGCATGGGGCCTGTGAGCGAGCAAGAATGGCACCACTCCTCTGCCATGGTTGGCTAGGGACCAACAACAGGCTCCGAGGCAGGAGGGTTATGCTGGTGGAAGCAGACACTAGCCACGGAGTGACAGTAGTGGTCCCTTGTCCAGACCCACCTGCTCAAGCTGGGGGCTCACACCTGTGCCTTCCTGAACCTCAGTAGACTTCGGTCTCTGCAAGGTGGACCTGGGCTCAGTACACCCCCACTGTTGCACAACTGGCTGATAGAGCTGAGGAGAGTGGGCTGTCCCCCGCTCCTGCCTAGCCTCCTGCGCACCTCCCACGTGGAGCTGTAGCTACAGATCCAGTGCTCCCAGCTGTTCCCCTTTCCATGGGATTTCCTGGGCACATCCCACCCTGCTGCCTCACCCTGCAAGCCCATTAGTCACTGCCCCTCTCATGCATAGGGCAAAGCCCAAATCCAACTTGGTTTCCTTTCTCCCCAGGGTGCAGGGCACTCTCAGGCCTGCCCTGTATGGAGGCTGATCCGCTGTTGGATCCTCCCTCTCAGAAGCTGCCAATTGAGGAGGACATTCACGTTAACTGTACAAGAATAGTAAGAACAGCTGGACTGCACTGAGGACCTGCTATGTGCTAGGCACGTGCTGAGTAATCTCACATGTGTTTCTCCTGTAAGTGTCATGAGAACAATGGCATGGACTGTATGATCCCCATTCTACAGACGAAGAGGCTGAGGCTCAGAGAGGTCAAATAAACTGCCCAAGGTCACATGTCCGGTTAGTGGCAGAGCCGGGAGGCAAATCCGTGCCTCCACAGCCCACCCTCAACACCATGTGTTTTGTGCTGAAAGAGCACCCAGGGCATGAAAGTGGAGTCCCCCTTGCTGTGGCCACCTAGGCCGGGCTGTGGATGGGCTGGCGAGAGGTGTCTGTGGTCAGCGGAACAGGGCCTGTTTGAGGCTGGCTGGGTGGGCGAGTGGGAGCCCGCTCTTCATGCATGTTTGGTGCCCTGTCCCTCCCAGAAAGCTAAGCTTTCCAGCTTTGTGTCCACTCACATGTCTGTGTACGAATGTGCAGAAGAAAGGATGTGGGATATCTGCTTTGATTTGGTCCTTGCAGAAACACAGCTAGAACCTTCCTTTTTCCATGGAGGTGTAGTGGACATACTCAAGTTCCAGGGATACCACGCAGAGGTTGGCAGTGTCACTCCTGGGCTGCACCTCCTCCCAGGCTGCAACAGGCGCTAGGTTGCACCCGCTGCCCCTGCAGGCTGCACCTGCTCTGGGACTCCACCTGCTCCTGGCTGCACCTGCCCCCCTTCCTCCGGGCTGCACGTGCCCCCCAGGCTGCACGTGCCCCCCCCCCCGGCCCCCGCCCCTGCACACCTGGAAGCCCGGACCTCTCGCTGCCCCGACCTCTCGCTTGGCCAAGCGCCACTTTGTTCTTGGCACTGACGGACGGTCTCTTTCTAATATGTTGGTGTGTCTCCCAGATTCCACGCATGAGTGAAATCGCACGGTCTCTTTCTCCGGCGAGTTTAGCTCAGCACCGTGGCCTTGGGCCCACGTGGTCGCGGCTGGCTCGGCCCCGTCCTTCCTCCTCTCTCTGGTGACAGCCAATTTCGCAGGGGCGTGTCCGCTGGCGGGCCGCCCGCATCAGCGGAGGGCGCCCGGTACAGGTGCTGCAGGTGCGCGGAGCGCGAGCTTCCCGCCGGCTTGTGCCGAGACTGCTGGACTACAAGTCCCAGGCTGCCTTGCGCGCCCGCGGGCCGTGCGCAGCGGCGGGGCGGGGCTCGCGGGGGCGGCGCGGGGGCGGCGCGCGGGCGGGCGGGGGCGCGCGGGGTCCGGGCGGCGGCGGGGCGGCGGGGCGGCGGCGATGCCGGGGCCCGGGGCGCGGGCCGAAGAGGAGGAGCGGGAGGGCGCGGCGGCGGCGGGGCCGGGGCCGGGGCCGGGGCCGGGGCCGGGGCGGCTGTGCGGATACCTGCAGAAGTTGTCGGGTAAGGGCCCGCTGCGCGGCTACCGCAGCCGCTGGTTCGTGTTCGACGCGCGCCGCTGCTACCTCTACTACTTCAAGAGCCCGCAGGACGCGCTGCCCCTCGGCCACCTGGACATCGCGGACGCCTGCTTCAGCTACCAGGGCCCCGACGACGCGGCCGAGCCTGGCGCAGAGCCGCCCGCGCACTTCCAGGTGCACAGCGCGGGCGCCGTCACGGTACTCAAGGTGGGAGCGCGGAGCCCCGGCCCGACCCCCGCCCGACCCGCGGCCACGCCCCCTGCTGCCCCCTCCCCGGCCTGACCCCGGCGCCCCCTCCCTGGCGTCCCCTCCCCGGCCTGACTCTCGTGCCCTCCGGCCCACTCTCCCCGCCCCCCCACCCCCCGCCCTCCCCTGCCCGACCCCGGCGCCCCCTCCCCGGCGCCCCCTCCCCGGCCTCACCCCGGCGCCCCCCGCCCCGACCTCGGTGTCCCCGACCCCGGCGCCTCCCTTCCTGGTGCCCTCCACCCCGACCTCAGGGCTCCCGTCTCCTGGGGCCCCTCTCCCCGGCGGCCCCCCCTTCCCGTCGTCCTCCCCCCCCCGCCCCTCTCCCCGCCCCCTCCCCGCGCTTCCCCACGCACGAAGTGGACGCCCTGCGCAGCGGTCCCAGGCGTTGGCGCCCGCAGGTTTCTGGATCTGCTAGGTGGACCCCTTGGTGCCTCCGCTGCTCTTCCTGGAACGGGGAGGGGTGGGCTGCTGGTGCGGTGCCAGGCGGTGGGAGGTGGCGGGGTGCTCACAGTTCACTCCGGTCCTGCAGTGGGCAGGGGCGCTATGCTAAGTGCAGAGCTTGTTCTCTTGCTGGGGGAGAGGTGTCAAGGGGTTCCTTCCACCAATTGGGCCTCATACATCCCATGTGGCCCTGGCCTTGGGGTCCACTCTCAGAGCCCTCTCCTGGCCTTGCTCCTGCCCTCCCTCCTCTAGCTGGGCCCACCTATTGCCAGAGCTCTCCTGGGTCAAGTGCAGAGCCCAGTGGGCTGAGCCTGGTTCCCCCGGCCTCGTGGCCTCAGCACTGGGCCCTGGAGGCCACGTAGCAGCTGGAGCTGCCCCAGGTCAGCTCCAGCAGCAGCTGCAGCCCCTCTGGATGGCTGTGATTCCCGGTTCTCCCAGGCCCCTGTGCCTCCTCTGCCTGTCTGCAAGGGAAGCTGGGCAGGGCTGACTTAGAAGCCGTGTGGATGAACTTGGGAAGGAGTCCAGGGAGCACACAGGGACGCTGCCAAAGCAAGGCTTGTCCTCACTGTGCTTGTGCACAATCCTGTGTCACATGAACTTCCTGTGGAATTGTTTGTTAGAGAACAAAATGGGGCATCCTGTTTCAGATTTTCTCAGACGGCGTTGGAGCCTTGTCAGTGTTTTCATGCAGGGAAACGTGAATAACGGAGGTAAATACCTAAGTGGGGCTGGGGGCTTGGACGCAGACGGTGGCCAGCCGTGGGCCTGAGCTTCCCTGGGTCTGCCCTGCACGCATTGGGCATCTTGCACCCTGTCTGCCTCAGCTCCCTCTGGTCCGCTGGGACCGTCACCTTCCTCATTAGGGGCTGTGAACATTCCGGAAATGTGGGAAGTGTCTGGCATGGAGCAGGCCCTGCATGGCAGCCGTGCAGGACAAGTGGTACCTGTGGCTGTAGCCGTGGTGTACTGCTATAATGGAATGGCCTGCAGCAGTGTGTGCTGAGAAATGAGAGTGCTGGCTGTGCACATGGAACTGGGCAAGAAGACGTCACAGAAGGATGGCACACAGATGGTTCCATGGGCAGGAGGGTGCAGAAGGTCACGCAGCTGTCTGTGCTGTGTGGGGAGTAGGGAGCTGTGCACGGTGACAAGTCTGGATTCAGGGTGCACTTTGCTGCTTAGGAAGAGTGGGAGCAGGTCCCCACGGGCACCCAGTGTTCTGGCAACTGTCTACTTGTAGGACTGGGTGGCGGGTGTACCAGTGCACTTCATAGCATTCTGTCCACCTGTTTCTATGTCCAGAAGATTTTTAGAAAAGGAAATCCGTTTCTGCATGGATTACTGACTGGGGAGTCCGTAAGGTTGAGTAGTCACAGAATAAGATGGAAATGCCCGAGGCTGAGGGTCAGCTTTATGGAGGCAGTGGGCATGGACGTGCACGCAAGGCTTTCCAGAAGCACAGGGCTGTCCAGACGAAGGGCATGGAGTGCAGAAGGGTGTATTTTAGCGTAGGTGGTTCCTTTTAAGCAGTGGGAGCAACACTAATGTGGTGGTAAAAGTGGGAATCGGTCCTTTATTTTCCTTGTTGCCTGGTGTTAACGCTTCACGCTGGGGCTCCTCGGCCAGGGGGGCTGCCCTGATTTGCAGGGGGGGAGTCTTAGGCCAGTGAAGACCCAGCCCTGTTCAGGCCTCGGCGGGTTGCGTATTATTTTACATTTTACATTTCTTTTGACAGAGGAGTTAAAAAGAAAAGAAAAATCAGCACTTTGCTTATTGCATTATCATGTGTTCCTTGTTTAACGTGTCTTTCAGGCCTCTCTGGCAAAGCTGTGGTTTTGTTGGGCTTTTTCAAAATACTTTACTGCTTGAGTCTTAATGAAAGCCGATATTGGAATTTCTTGCTAAGCTTCTCTGTTGCTAAATTCAGGGATCTGGTCCAGCGCCTTATTTTACAGACCAGGGAATGGAGAGGGCCAGAGAGAGGGGCTGGGATTGGCCTGAGATTGCGAAGCTAGACTCAGACCCTGTTTAAAAGTAGACATGCCAGGAATAGTGAGTGTCCGAAATGCAGGGCATCTACTTGTGTTTTCTGCTCTGACGGGTCTACTTTTTTGACTTAGAACATCAGTGGTTTTGGATGAGATAAAGTTTTCCCTTTACTGCCTTTGACTTCTGTCCTTTCTACGTGGTAAGAAAACAACAGGAGCATCTTATACTTGGACGCTGCTGTGGTGTGGGGCCGATGCTTCCCCAGGCGGGTGAGGACAGTGTGCTGGACCCTCCCTACCCGGCTTTCCTGGGGCGGGGCGCAGGGGACAGTTCTAGAGTGAGCTGGGACTCAGGGCGGCATGTGACTGATGGGGGGGGGGGTAAAGTGTGAGCGGGAACCACCCTGCTCTGCAGGTCTCTGTAGCCCCTGCATCGTCCGATGGTCTGCAGATGAATTCCCCGCCCTCTGCCCCTTTCTTGTGGCTGTTTGGTGCTCAGATGGACATGGAGTCAGTTTCTGAGTCACATGTAACTACACAGTCGTGCAGTCTTGTTCTTAACCCGCTTTTGTGGGAAGGATGCACATTCTCTGGTGTGGAAACTTCTCCCAGCTTAATGACAAACATTTGTTCGCTTGGGCAACCATGGTGTGTCCCACACAGAACAGCGGCAGGGGCCCGCAGGGGGCCCGCCGTGCAGCCGCTATGGTCCTGTGAAGCTGTCTTGCCTGAGGGCATCCTCTTGGGGGTCTCAAAGTATTAATGAAATCTTTTGTCCAGATTTAACTTTTCACTGGCTCATCGTGGCTTCCCAGTTAGGACACTCCTCAAAGGCACGTGCAGTGTTCCGTGTGTGTGGTATCACAGTGGCTTGCTCTATCCCTCTGCTGCCGCCAGTCACTGTGCTCCTGACGGCGTGGTCTCCACTGCGCTTCCTGAGGTTTCCATCCTCATCTCACGCAGGCGGTGCCCAGATAGACATTGTGGAATGAGAGCACAGACGGTGGTCGCTCTGTAAGCTCTGGTTTAGGGAGGGCTTTGGCCCCCTGGAAGGGTGAGCTCAAGCCTCCAGTGTGTCAGATGACCCCCTCCCCTCGTGGCCTGCTGTGAGCACCTACTGAATACAACAGGCATCAACTATTCAGAGAGTGGATGCTCACCCAGAGTACAGAGGTTCTGTTCCCATCTCTTGTGTTTCATGACCTTGGCTGGGCTCTGAGGACACTGGTGTGGCCATGGGTCTATGTTTTAAGTAAAGGGCCTTATGGTAAATATTTTAGGTCTTGCTGCCATCCCATTTCTGACTCCTCTGCTGTCCTAGTACAGAACCATAAAATGAGCATAGCAGTGTTTCTATAACGTTTATTTATTTATGGACTCTGACATTTAAATTTCATGTGATTTTCACATGTCACAAAATACTGTTCTTTCAATTTTTTTTCAACCATTTAGAAGTGTGAAAACCATTCCTGGCTTGGAGGTGTATAAGAGTAGCTGGTGGATATGGCCCGGACTGTGGTCGAATGACTCGCATGTTTTAGGGGAAGGAACCTGGGGCACTTCTCACTCACTCACTGTGTGCTTAGGCACTGGGGGTAGAGGCTGAACCAAGTGAGTCCAGTTCCTGCCCGGTGGGGCTTTTTGTAGAGCAGGGAGATGGGCATTGGTAATGGCACCAGTGCTATGCAGCGTGGGAGGTGCATGTGTGACTGGGCCCCAATCTAGTATGTGGGGACGGCTGCAGAGACTTGCTGAGATGTGAAGGTTGGGTTGGTGTTGACCACAGGGGGAAGGGGGAGGAGTGTGGCAGGAGCAGAGGTGCGTAGGTGGGAGTGCTGTTTGCCTGTGGGGCTCAAGGAGTTCAGGTGGCAGCTGGGGAGAAGGGGCAGTCTGTGGAGGGGAGGCCTTTGGGGCCAGAACTACGGGAATCAGCAAAGAGTTTTAAGTGAGGGTTGACAGTCTTTTTCTCTCTTCCAAAGTGGTGGTTGGGTCACGTCCAGTACATTCATCTAACGCTGTTGTAGGATTATCCAGTCTGTGTATGAAGGGTGGAAGTAGTTACCTTACACACTGGCAGGAAGGTTTCACTTTTTTTTTTTTTTAAAGATTTTATTTATTTGATAGAGACAGAGCAAGAGCATGAGCAAGGAGAGGGGCAGGGGCAGAGGGGGAAACAGACTCCCCACTGAGCAGGGAGCCCGATTCCGATTCCGGGCTCTATCTCAAGGCCCTGAAATTGGGATGTGTGGTGAAGGCAGATACTTCACTGACTGAGCCCCCCAGGTGCCCCGGCAGAAAGGTTTCTAATGTGAAGATGAAGATATCATGGTCCATTGCTTCTTCAGCACCATGGTTTCAGGGAGAGTGGGGTCTGGGAAGCCGTTCAGGGGGTCTTCCCTGCGGGGGTGCACTGCCCATCCCAGGGCATTCCTCATAACTGCCTTCACCAAATGCTCTCCTCTTCCACCCGCTTTGCCTAGATGCACTTTGCCAATTTCCTTCCCCTTCGGAGGCAACTGTTTTTTGAGAAACAGGGAGGGGCCCCATGCCCTCGGGGCTGAGGTGCAAACACCAACTACCACCTCCCTGAGGCTTCTGAGGGGTGGACAGGTGTCCTTGCTCGGGTGTCTTTACCCATTGGCCATTGGGCTACCTCCCTCCTTTAGGTCAAAGCAGAACTGAGACCATTACCTTTCCTCCAAGGACAAGAAAAGACCATATTATTGTAGAAAAGACTCGGATTGATTAGGAACTATCGTAGAGATTCATGTGGCAGAGTCTCAGGGACACTGCAGTGGGTGTTTGCTTATGTCCTGTGGCGTCCAGGCCTCCGTGGGGCTGGCTCTCAGTGCTGGGTGGAGTCATGAAGTGGGGAGCAATGGTGCCCCTAACTAGCCATCTGCACATCCTGCCTCCAGTGCAGTGACCGGGACATACTAGCATGCGTCCTGTGAGGCTCTCTGGGTAGCCAAGGCAGGGATGGTCTCTGGGGAGCCTGTGGGTCCCCCAGTTGCCCCCTCAACAGTTGATCACAGCCTATTCAGGAAGCCCCAAGTACACAGGTCCAGGGCTGCGTCGCTCACCAAAGCAGGTCCAGTCCTGGTCAGGTCCCGGGGCATCTGCTGTCGGCCTGAGGGCAGAGATTGCCGTGGCTCACCTGCGTCCCATGCGCTTAGAGGGAGTCAGGCAGGTCATGGATGTACACTGCACACTGGTCCACTGACTGCATGCTCCCGTGGCACAGGGGAAGTTTTGCTGTCTGCTGATTCATTAATGAATGTTCTAGAGCATCTGCCATGATGCTTTTTCTGAAATACAGCAGGAACTTCCCACTCATGTAAGAAACTACAATGTGAAGACTTTAAATATAGACTAGCACCTGATGGCTTTGGGAAAACCATGGAGGGAGATAGCATTTGTCTGTAGTATTCTGTATAGGGTGTGACTTCAGATGCCTGCCGGTGTCCTGATTCTGGGGCAAGTGTGGTGTATTTCTGTGGGGATGGAGAGGAGGGGAAGCCCATATGTAGAGGGCTGACTGGGAGGCATGAGGATTTCCCTGGGCATTGCAGAACTGGAGAGGCCTGTGTGACTGACTGTCAGGGAGTGCTCCAGGGAGGGTGGCTGCACTGCTTAGATCTTGGTGTAACTGTGTAGCTGCTCAAAGGCTTTGTGCCTGGCAGGCCAGCGGCCATGTTTCTGGTCACGCAAGATTCAGGGGCTTGGCTTCATCTGCTCACCTTTTTCAGATCGACCATGTGGGGGATCTGGAACATGGTGGGGAGGGATCCGCAGCGGAGTCTTTGGGACCTCCCTCTGGCCGCTCCCAGGGCCAGCCTCTGCACACTTGGCCCCACGGGCAACGACTTATCTGAGCATCGGATGGCAGGCCTGATGGTTGACGGGGTGGGCAGGCCCTGCCGTCAGAGATGTTCGTCTTAGACTATTTGAAGGCAGCACACCGATTTTCATTTCCTCTCCAGCTGTGTGACATCCAGTGAAGACTGCTTGCAGACAAGCTGGCCTGACTTTCCTTGTGGTTGCGGCCAGTTAGCCATTTGCCTGACAGATTCTGTGGCTCGAGGCCTTGATGGGCGCCTGGGGGAACTCAGGTGTCACCTCTGACCCTGGGGAGCTCGTTCTGGCCTGTTCGGGGTGTGATTAGGGCGCTGTCATTGAGTGGAGGAAGTCATGATGTGCTTTTGCTCCAAGGGTCATCATCCCTGAGTCGGAGGTAAAGGAGCCCTAACCCAGGTGCCAGGATGTGGGAACTGAGGCCCATAGCGGGGTGATGGCAACTCTGGACTGGAGCCTTCCCCGGATACATGAACTCAAGTGCTGATGTTAAAGCCAGCAGTCTGGTGATATTTGCTTCATGTTTCCACTCTAGTCCGCAGGTAGGAAGTCAGGCTCACGCATGGGCAGGTACCTAAACTCGAGTCTGCCCTTTTCATGTTGCGGTGTAGGATGTGAGCGGTGTAGATGATAGGCTCCAGAATGAGTTGACTTAGTGGACATGCAGATCCTATTGGGAGCCTCCTCTCAGGCGGTGTACACCGAGAGGGTCAGGCCCAGCAGCTGGGGGTGTCCTTTTGCTGCCTGTGAGCCAGGCCCACTAGCAGGGCCTCAGGGTTTGCATAGCGCCCCCACACATCCTGTCCCACAGGTGACGTGCTGACTCCACTCTCGGTGTCTGTTGTTTGAAGAAAGCACAGACTGTAGGACAGGAACTTCCTGGGCACGTGCACATGGGGGTCCTGCCCCAGATATCCTGCTGCGCTGGGATGGCCAGGGATTGCCCACCTGTGGAGCCATCTCCGACCCTCCCACCGCAGATCCGTGGCCTCTCTCTGGGAACCACTGCTGTCCTCCAGGTGGCAAGTGACCGGTCCCTCTGCTGTGAAGTACAAAGGCCCATTTGCTGATGGTTTTCTCTGTGGAATGGAAATGGCTAAGCTGCGTGGGTGGAGGCTAGTGAAGCGTGAGCCCCATACCCTTGGGCTGACACTCTGTGGTTTCTATCTGCACATCTACTTTGCATTCTGAGTTTGTATGAGCTGTGGTTTGGGGCCCGTCACCCTCTTCCCAATTCCCCGAGGCCTTAAGGTTTGCATCTCCCAGCGTCCCATTTAGTCCCCAGCCTGCACTCTGTGTTGCCACTCCCCCAGGGGCCTTTGGGAGCAATGGTGTTTGCTGACATCAGTGGGGGGACGCTATTTCTGGGAGGGTGACTTTTAGTGATGGCCCCTCCATGTAGGGGAGCCGCCAGATTTCATCCAATACTTTCCAGAGACACTAGCTTGGTCCTAAAGACTGTTCGACACCCTGCAAGTCTGCTCACAGGGCAGGCAGACGTCTGCTGCCACACACCTCTGCCCCCAGGTCTCTGGCAGGTGGAGCCTGGGACCCCAGTTTCTAAACCTTTATACAAAGTCATTTCTGTGTCCTGCTTCTAAGTAAAAAGCATTGCTCCCAAGCAGTGTAGCATCACACTGTATGGAAACCATCACAGGCAGGGGTGCTGCGGGGCTGTCTGGTGGGCTGCTGGCTGTGGCTGCTGCAGCTTTCAATTAATTCTCCTGAGTCGTAAAGCCCCGGCTCTCCCTGATTGTGCAATAGCAGAGCTGATAGGAGCAGCAGGAATGCAGCCCCGTGGTCACTCAGAGGCCACGTGCCTCCATGGTCCCTGAAACAGAAAGCATCCTGAGGGCTCCCACCCTTCCTGCAGGAGCGTAGAGGCAGAGCAGCCTTGTCTTTGCCTGCGTCACTGGGCCCAGCCCCCCCACAAACCCCATCTTTGGGGCCCTTTTCCTGTGAACGTGCATTGGCTTCACCTTGTTCTGTGTCAGGTCTTCCCCCGGCCTTGCCCTTGTTCTAATCTCTGTGACATCGTCAGAGCTGGAAAGATGGGTTTGTCTCTGTGAATTTGCTTTTTAAAAGAGGGTGTTAGAGTGATAAGGAGGGGGAGCCCCGCCGACTCCACCTCCCAGGCTGGGTGGGAAGTGGGCACCTCCCCTTGGGTCTGGGTTCTTGCTCAGCCTTTGAAAAAGGATTTAGATTACAATTTGTGTGACTATTTTAATAGATAACAAGAAGATGCTGATTCTAACATAGTTTGAAAGAGAGGAGGTAAGAGCTTATGGTGCCACCAGAGGAAAGGAGGGCCGTGTGGATGCTCCCCTCTCTCCGGGCTGGGACGTCCCGTCTGGGTCCCCCCCCCCGTGGCTGCTGATGGCTCAGACACAAGACCTCGCATCTGTTTTGTTGGTCTGGGGCCAGATCCCTTGAGATTCTTTCCAGGCTCATGATTTTGAAACATTCAAAAGAAAATTTGGAATCTTATCAGATTTGGATTGTGGTCTGTTTTTCATCTGAGTTTTGTATCATCAGGCTGCTTACCACTCACTTGAGCTTTTTGTTGCTTATGGAACAATTAGGTTAGACGTGTCTTGGGGATCCAGATATCCTTCCTCAGGTTTAAGAAACAAAAGTTTTTCTTTTTTTTTTTTTTTTAAATTTTATTTATTTATTTATGATAGTCACATAGAGAGAGAGAGAGAGGCAGAGACACAGGCAGAGGGAGAAGCAGGCTCCATGCACCGGAAGCCCGACGTGGGACTCGATCCCGGGTCTCCAGGATCGTGCCCTGGGCCAAAGGCAGGCGCCAAACCGCTGCGCCACCCAGGGATCCCTAAACAAAAGTTTTTCATTGTGAGCGGCCATCATGTCCTCTTAAGCAACGTGCCGTATGATATGTGCCCTCCTTCCTGTGGCTCTGCCTTGAGCAAGGGTCATGCTATTCTCTGGGTTTGTAAATATGGGGTGGGGGACAACCCTTTGGGGAGCAGCCCAGCATTTGCATCCTAGGTGGGATACTAAAGTGCCGTGTTACCACATACTGTGTGACCTAGTTCTGCCGGGGTGGCAGATGGGATGTTTGCACTGGGTGTTGAGTGAGTAGGAGTTTGCAGATGGTTGCTAGTGCAGCAGGAGCAAGGTCTGTGGAAGCTGACCCAGCTTGTGTGTGCCTGTGGTGTGGGGGGAGGCCACCGTCCTGCAGAGTGCAGCACTGTGTGGGCCAGGTTAGTGTGCAGGTCGCAGGGCATGTGGAAGCCATCCGGGAGTCTGGAAGCATGGGGTATATGTGACCTCGCTGGGTAGGTGTGAGAAGGTTTGGAGGGGGACAGTAAGGATGGCAGGCTGCTGTGGGGCCCCTGGGTGGGTGAGCCAGAAGAGTACCAGGGAGCGTGAGCGCAGGGACAGTGGGGCCTTCACCCTGCAGAGCTGGCAACTCCATTGGGTTAGAGAGTGGCTTTTCTCTCCTCCATGGCACACGTGGCGCTCCTGTTGCCCCTGGCGTCTTCACTGCGGAGTTCTGGGGTCCCTGTGAACCGTCAGCCGCACTCTCTGGCCAGGTGGAGCAGTGCTGACCATGCTGTGTGTCTGGAGGACCGCCGTGTTGGGGGGCGGTGGTTGGGGACCAGCCGTCCTTGCCTTGAAGCCAGCACACTCACAGGGTCTTATTGTCTGCCTCTCAGCATCGAGGAAAACCGTGAGGGGCTTCTGAGTCCTGCTGACATGCTGGGAAGATGTGTAGTCATGGGTGTGTGCTACCCCCTCTTCCGTGTGACAGCAGGGAGTGCAGGCCTAGGACTCAGAGGTCTTGGGTGGTGGTGGAGACGGGGATAGCTGTTGCCCGGTGAGTAGGGGTGGCTTGTTGGTACTGTTTCAAGCTTGCTGGGTGTGAGCAGGTTTGACTGTCGCAGCTGTGACACTAGGTATGTTCCTGTGGTCACTCACGTACTCCCAACGGGGCATCACAGGCCCGCTGGCGACGCATGTCACGGAGAATGTATCGTCCTCAGGGTTGTGAAGGGAATCGGTAGGTGTGTTTGGGGACAGAAGAATATTCGAGAGGACACATAGCAAAGCATTATTGACATTGTATCCGGTGATGGGGTTGTGGTCAGGTTCTCCTGTGTTTTCCAGATTTTGCACAGCAAACATAGGTCGTTACTATTATTTGAAATACAAGTCTAAAATGTGTTGTTGCATTTTTTTTTATTTTTATTTTTTATTTTTTTTTTAATTTTTATTTATTTATGATAGTCGCACACAGAGAGAGAGAGAGAGAGAGAGAGAGAGAGGCAGAGAGACATAGGCAGAGGGAGAAGCAGGCTGCGCCACCCAGGGATCCCTGCATTTTTTTTTTTTTTAAAGAAGATGAACAGGAGGGCAGCCCAGGTGGCTCAGCGGTTTAGCGCCGCCTTCGGCCCAGGGCGTGATCCTGGAGACCCGGGATCAAGTCCCACGTCAGGCTCCCTGCATGGAGCCTGCTTCTCCCTCTGCCTGTGTCTCTGCCTCCCTCTCTCTCTGTGTGTCTCTCATGAATAAATAAATAAAATCTTAAAAAAAAAAAAAAAAAAGAAGAAGAAGATGAACAGGAGCTCCTAGGCAGACAGGAGTCCTTGCAGCGTGAATGCCTGCAGAGCTGTGTGGCCGGGGCCATGCGCTCTTCCACCACCTGCAGGTTGTTTACTCTGTGTCTTCGTTTATTATTTGTCTTTTTTTTTTAATATTATTTGTCTTTTAATTCTGGATCTGGTGTTTTTGGACAGACATTTCTTTTGGGGATTAGAAAGGTCTTTACGTTCTAAGAGAATAGGGTTGTTGCAGTAGCAACTTCCCCTTCGTTGCTGGGGAGAATAATCAACCCTATGTCGTGTTCCTATCTCTGCCAAGAGAACTTGTGTGGATTGGCACCGTGCTACACGGCAGGTTTAAAGTCCAGAGTCAGGGCAGCCCAGGTGGCTCAGCGGTTTGGTGCCGCCTTCAGCCCAGGGCATGATCCTGGAGACCTGGGATCGAGTCCCACATCGGGCTGCCTGCATGGAGCCTGCTTCTCTCTCTGCCTGTGTCTCTGCCTTTCTCTCTGTGTGTCTCTCATGAATAAATAAATAAAATCTTAAAAAAAAAATAAAGTCCAGAGTCAGACCCTCATGCACACCTTTGAAAATCGGCAGAAATCTACTTGGCCATCGTTGTGGGATGCAGAAAGTGACAAACTTAATTCCGTAGGCATTTTCTTTGGGTGATTTAAATGATTTTTATTGTACATTTCAAATCTCGAATCAAATTTGAAATCATTTTATTTATTTATTTTTAAAGATTTTATTTATTCACAAGAGACACACACACACACAGAGAGAGAGAGAGAGAGAGAGAGGCAGAGACACAGGCAGAGGGAGAAGCAGGTTTCATGCGGGAGCCCAACGTGGGACTTGATCCTGGGACTCCAGGATCGCACCCTGGGCCAAAGGCAGGCTCTAAACCGCTGAGCCACCCAGGGATCCCCAAATCATTTTATTTCTTTCCAAATTTCTAACCGGTTGTCCTAATGCCATGGTTTATTTATTTATTTATTTTTTTAATGCCATGGTTTAATAGTGAATATTCCCACTGATCTTGTTTGAGGTGCTGTGTTTGCTACCTGCTTAGCTCTGCGTTGGACTCCCTGGTGGCACACACGGGCCAGTCGTGCCTTCATCACGAGCCTCTCTGCTTGGCAGGGCAGAGCCTCACGCCTCATCTGTTTTGTTCAGAGTTCTCAAAGGTTACACTTTAGATGAATTTTGTTATCTCCTTGCCATGCCTTGATGAGCTCCTGTAGCATTTTGGATTTTTGGAAAGTTTCTGTAATGCACAAGGCTCTCCCAGGCCAGGCATTTTGTATTTTGGTTGTAATTGTGACCATGTTTCTAGCTGTTTATTGCCATTGTAAAGGATACCCTTTGCTCACTGGGCGTGTCTGAGGCAAGAATTGACTGGGTTGCACCCAGTTCTGTGTCCTTGGCGTGGATGGTGGCACTTGGCCTATGTTACGCGCCTGGTAAATATTTGCCGAGTGAATGAACACACATTTTTGTGTACATGGCATCTTTCCATTTCCTGTTTTTGGGATTCCTTTAGGTAGATACCCAGGAATGACATTGAGTCACAGGGGACAAGCTTTGTGCAGCTTCTCTAGTGGGCTAAGGCGTGATGGTGGAGGTTCTTTACTGCAGGGCTGGAGACCTGGGGGTATTGCGTGGTGGGAATGTGGTCAGGGACCAGGCCTGATTCCCGTGATGCTGTTGGCTCCCTGTGCCAGCCCTCCCCCTAATAACACACCCACCTGCGAGGAGCGGGCCCTGGAGAAATGTATGTTGATATGAACTCACTTGTGACCAGATGACTTTATTCTAGGACTTTTCTGAGCCCTGGGAAGAGCACCAGGCTTGGGGGGAGTCCAGGGGAAGGGACGGGGGCAGCAGGGGCATTGTGTGGTTCTTCTCAGCCACTGAAGACTGAAGTCTGTGTCAGGCCAGAGGTGGGCGGCCTGGTTTTCATTCTCTGAATGGACATGACGTGGAACTACACAGCAGGCGTCCTGTCAGTGCTGTGCCTGCCTAGTCCAAGTCTGTCCCTGACTCAGGATGCTCACCCGACTGTGGAGGGATGCCTTTCCAAGATGTTCTGTTTGGTTTGTGGGGACTGGTGCCGTGTTTGACTGAAATTAGCTGCCTTGGAGCAGTAGCAGCAGCTGAACATGGGGAGAGGATGAGTCAGACATTTGAGTGCCTAACCGTCTATAAGACACTGCATCAGGCATCTTGGACCACATCGAGAGCAGCAGGTCTGGCCTCTGCCTTCAGGGAGCTTAGGCTAATGAGAGACATGCAAGGAGTAGACTTGCATCCATGGGGAGCCTACCTGGAGTATATCCCATTCAGTGGATGGAGAGAACGTGCAGGCTCAGGTCAAGGAAACTCTCTGGAGGGAACATTTACTTTATTTTTTTTTAAAGATTTTATTTATTCATGAGAGACACAGAGAGAGAGGGAGAGAGAGAGGCAGAGACACAGGCAGAGGGAGAAGCAGGCTCCATGCAGGGAGCCTGACACAGGACTCGATCCCCAGTCTTCAGGATCATGCCCTGGGCTGAAGGCGGTGCTAAACCGCTGAGCCACCCAGGCTGACCTGGAAGGAATATTTACATGGGGCTTTAAAGGCTGTGTAGGAGTTGGGGAGACTAGTGTTCTGTAAGACTGAGGATATGGCCCGCCTGTGTCTTGAGATGGCAGATGCTGTCACCTGGCCTCTTGCTGGACGCTTGTCACCCATAGGCACCTCCTGTGTGCTAAGTGTTGGCTCTGCCCCTTCCAGCATGAGTGGAATGCCCATCTGGCTCTCCAGAATGTGGGATTCGAGCATTGTAAATTGGCAGTAGGGGGCAGATGGTCTCCCAGTCCTGCTCCCCATCCCTCTGGCCATTGGGTGCTTGGCTGGTATGTGTGCTGGTGACAGGCTTCAGCACTGACCAGCTCATTTGTCAGCACCCAGCTGTGGCTCATGGAATGTTCCAGGACATCAGAGTGCTTGAGGGTCAGCTTGCTCTGTTGGAGGAGGGCAATGGAAGCGCTGAAACAGTGAGCCATCAGCTGATGAGCTCACCTGCCGTCGGCATCTCCGTGGCTGAAGAGCAGAGAAATCATCTTCAGTCATACAGTCCTGGAGGGGAGAGGTGGCAGCTGCACCACACCCCAGGAACCCGATGCCCTTGGCCCTATTTCTGTCCCCAAAGCCATGTCCCACCAAGCTTGGCGCTCAACATGGACTGCTCGTGGCACCGCGGTCTAGAGCAGCATGTTTGTCACATGGTGTGAGCCATGACCTGTGTGCTTTAAGTTGTCAGTGTAGGTGAGATAACTTTAATAAATATATTTGTTAATCCGAGGTATCCAAAGTATTCCTGCACCACCTCATGTGGCACCAGCTCATGTCATGTGTCCAGTGGCCGTGGTGCCGGGCTTATCTGGACAAACTTTACCTGTTGAACCCAGATTGAACCGGGTGACCAAGAGCCTAGTTAGTGATGCTGATCTAATCAGGAGGGGGCGAGGTTGGCCCTTGGCGGGTCCTCCGTGCAGGAGTGCCAGAGGGAACCCGCGGAGGCTGGCTGGACTTGTGGCAATTGGCCGCAGGGCACTGCCTGTGCGTGTTTGTCTTGGGTTCTCAGCACCCTGTGGCCGCACCTCCCTGCTGACAGAATGTGCCCTGGATCCTTTCACTAGCTGCTTGGGATCGAAGTCGAGATGCTTTTGGTGCTTTCCGGATTTTTAGGAAGGAAGGAACCCCAGTTAATCATTGCCTTGAGGTGGTTTTGTTGCCATATTGACCAGATTTCTGTAACATGAATAATGGGTCAGACATTGAGAACATGTGACTTTGTTTTTGCCTCAGGGATTGAGTGAGAGAGGATCATGAGGTACTGTTTCCCCCCAGATTTCCCCTTTAAACCAAGGATTGTCAAAGCTGGTCTGTCATGGTGCCCATGTTGAGGAGCAGTAGGAGGGGGTCGCCACAGTGCCCAGTGCCCTTCCTCTGGTTTCCAGCGTGGAGCATCCTTGGATGCCTTCCCAGAGGCTAACAGGTGGAAATACGGTTATTTGACATGGCGTGGCCAGGACGCCACCCCTGACTGCACAAGGCGGGAGCTCTCGAGATGGGCTTTGTGCAAGTGCCATGTACAGGGGCAGTGAGAATGCCCAGCCTTCCTAAAACCACCTGTGGAAGGTGTTCTGTGTCTTCCCAGAATCCCAGGTCCCACAAATGGGAGGATTTCTCACCAGGATGACTTCCCGGTGTTCATGCCACTTGCTCTGCTGGATTGCATGAGCAGCAGCTGCCCATCCCGATGGTGACTTACTGCCACTGGCCTTGGGACAGGGTGTCTATCTGTCCTGCCATGGCTCCGTAACACTGTCCGTCCCCCCCCCCCCCCCCCTTTGCAGGCTCCTAATCGTCAGCTCATGACCTACTGGCTGCAGGAGCTCCAACAGAAGCGGTGGGAGTACTGCAGTGGTCTGGACATGGTCAGGTGGGACAGCAGGACCTCCCCGACCCCGGGGGATTTCTCTAAGGGTCTCGTAGCCAGAGATAACTCAGGTGAGTCACAGGTGGGGGGACCCATGTTACTTTCTTGTGCATAGCCGTTCACCATGGCAGGGCAGCCCACATGGATGTTGGGAACCAGAGTTACTATGACCCTGTTTCATTGGTGGTGTTCCCCAGCTTCTGGTGATTCTGTGTGCTGAGTCATACTCAAGCCTGATAATGACCTCAGGGGTTGGCCAGGGCCATGCCCAGCGCCCCTAGTGGACAAGAAGCTGGGGTCCGCCGGTGGTGACCCCTATGCCCCCCTGAAGGTGGAGCGCCCCATGACGCGTTCCCAGACGTGTGCACCCTCTGTTCTCAAAGCCTGCACTCCATCATCTCCCCGAGGGAGATGCTACCCGGTTTTGTCCCTTTCCAGATTGTGGCATTTTCACAAGTCCTGGTAATTCCTGGACGGTCTCAGAGTAGAGATAATGTGACTTTATATTCGAAAATCAAAAAGCCAAGCATGGGGTCAGGGCTAGAATGTGAACAGTGTGTCCACCCCTTGCAGTCATGTTATGAAGGACAGATGGCAGACTGTGTTAAGTATAATAGTATGATACAATTTTGAATCCATTGGGGTTACATTTACTTGTCATCAACAGAAAATCTAAAAGGGGACGTGTTGGTTTCATGATGGGCAGCACGCAGTGGGCAGAGCCACTTGCCGGGGCTGGTGCTGTTCACGGTCCTTCGTGGGTCAGATCTCCCACTTGGCCACTGTGGGTGCCCTGGGGCCCCTCAGCCTGCACCTCCTCAGCTGGACTGTCCCCTAGCTGGCAGGGAAGTGGGGAGGCAGGGTCCTCACACTGTGAGAAAGGAGGGGCTGCAGGAGCCCTGGAGCCCAGCGGGCACCACCACCCCGGCCTGCTAACATTCCTTCTCAGGAGTTGGTGCTTTCCGTGTAGGCATGGAAATCTCGTGACCAGGATTTGCAGCTTTGCATCAGTCAGGCTGCAGAGAGGGATGGTTGGTGGTGTCCATCTCCTCCACACCCACATCTTGTACCAGGCTCCTGCAGGCGCACTCTACCTCACACAGAAACTCTGCGGGTCTCCACACCCCACACCGGCCCCTGTGGGCTCGCCCTGCCACACACATGGACTCCACACCCCACACCGGCCCCGGTGGGCTCTCCCAACCTCACACAGAGACTACGGGTCTCTGCACCCTGCAGGCTTACCCTGCCGCACGGACTCTGCATCCTGCACTGGGCCCTGCAGGCTCCCCCTGCTGCATGGACTCCGCATCCCACACTGGGCCCTGCGGGCTCACCCTATGTCACACAGAAACCTTGCAGGTCTCCATACCCCACACTGGGCCCTGAGGGTTCACCTTGCTGCACACATGGACTCCACACCCCATACCGGGCCCTGTGGGTTTGCCCTGCCTCATACAGAAACCCTACAGGTGTCCACACCCCGCATCAGGCCCTGCCCCACACACGGACTCTGCACCCATCCCAGGCCCTGTGGGCTCACCCTGCCGCACACAGAAACTCTGCACCCCAGACTGGGCCCTGTGGGCTCGCCCTGCCACACACACGCACACCCTGCTCATCTCTGCACCTGCACGGTGAAGACCTAGTTTCCATGAAGCAGTACTTGACAAAGACGACGTGCAGGGGCCTTCCCAGCTGTTGGGCAGGAGGCAACATAAGGAGCTGATGACCCTGGCCCAGGAGCTGCATGCAGTTCTGTTTACTTCATTTACCACGTATACTGATGAGCAAACCAGCGGGGGATGGCAATACCTGGTGTTTTGAGACTTCCTGCAAGTTGAGGACCACAGAAGCACTCATCACAAGAGTCTGGAGCACCCAAGTACCCGTCTGAGTACAGCTGGTGCCTCTTAACAGAAAATGGCAGAACAGACGGTTTCAGGGGAGACCACACACTTCCTCCTCGGGGCAGGTGAGGTGAGGCGGCTGCTCTCTCAGCTGGTGACTCTGCAGGGACTGCAGCTGGCAGAGGGCAGGGCCCGCATGGGGCAGGATGCAAAGCTGTGGTGGCTCCACGGACTTGTTTAAGCTGTCTCCCCGTGAGCTGGTCAGAGAGGCTGTGCTGTTGTGTGACCCCGATTATAAAGTACCACAAATGCTATGTGTCGTTTGGAAGTGGCATCCACAACTCCAGCGTTGTGCCTGAGAGGCAGCCAGTCCCAGTGCGCAGAGCTCTCCGGACTTGGACACACCGTTTCCCCATCTGTGAACAGGATGCTCTCTGAGACTCCTGGCCGGATGTGCTGTGATTTCTCACATCAGATCCGGAAAACAATGTGTGTGTGAGGATGGCTTCTAGCTGTGCCTGGGAGGGGCCTCCTCAGAGCCTGGCTAAGGGTAGATGGGGTGCAGGTGAGCTGGGTGGGTTTTGGTGAGGTTGATAGGGTGCAGGTGAGCTGGGTGGGTGCTGTGAGGGAGAATGGGGTGCAGGTGAGCTGGGTGGGTGTTGGTGAGGTTGATGGGGTACAGGTGAGCTGGGTAGGTGCTGGTGAGGGAGAATGGGGTGCAGGTGAGCTGGGTGGGTATTGGTGAGAGAGGATGGGGTGCAAGTGAACTGGGATGATACTGGTGCTGAGGCTGGGGTCTGAGTGGATTGCAGGAGGTGGCAGAGGCAGGAGAGGGAAGCCGTGTGCCAGATGTGGGCCCCACCCTGTCTTGGGATCTCCCAGAAGTTGATGGCAGGAGAGGCAGGTCAGAGGGAGATGCACGAATTCTTTGGGGACCTACAGGGCCTGCCACCCTGGCTCCTCATCCCTCCATCTTTTCTTCATTCATAGTCTGGGTCCCCGGTGCGTATGAGCCCCTCTCTGCTGGCTGCTGGTCACAAGGTTTACCTCCGTGGTGGGAGCAGCCCGGCGGGATGTGTAGACTGGCCCACTGGGGAGAGCCTCCGTGCTCCGTACACAGTCTGCCTTCACTTAGATTTCTCTGATGCCTCTGATCGCCCCTCCACAACCTGGAGTAAAACTCTGAGATAAAGGGGAAAGAAGAAGCTTGTTCTTGTTAAGCCCTCTGTGTTCTCCAGCTCCCACAGAGGACGTGTTCTGCTGTGTTCTGTGTCTCCTGTGGGAGTGGCCTTTGCCCGTGGCTTTCTCCCTTTCACAAATGACCCGATGTCCCGGCAGGGTTGAGACAGTGGAAGAGCAAGGGGAGTTCTGCTGTCACTGTTGGGAGGGTCAGCATGGCCCGTGGGGAGGGCTCCAGGTCTGGAGAGCGGGGGTCCCAGCACCCCTACTGAGAGGCGGCACTGTCAGAACCTGGGAAATGTGAAAACCTGGATCCATCCATCCTTCAGGGTCGCCGTGAGGGCATTTAAAACATTTGAACATGGGCAACCCGGGTGGCTCAGCGGTATAGTGCTGCCTTCGGCCCAGGGCGTGATCCTGGAGATCGAGTCCCACATCGGGCTCCCTGCATGGAGCCTGCTTCTCCCTCTGCCTCTCTCTCTTTCTTTCTCTGTCTCTTATGAATAAATAAATAAATAAAATCTTTGGAAGAACAAAAGCAAAACATTTGAGCAGAGCAGGGAACATCTGAACGCCAGAACCTTCCCACCAAAGCCCCGGGATTGGGTCGGTGCCCATCAGGACTTCAGGGAAACTATGCTATCACCTGGCTGGTGTCCCCGCCAGGTGGCTCCCGAATGCTGATGTGAGGTCGTGGGTGGGGAAGCCAGCTGCTCTGCTCCTAACAAGGAACTCTACTGTTGTTCAAAAGCCAAAGATGAGGCAAAATGATGCTAATAGCAAAATTGGGAAATTGCTTTTTCGTGTGGAGTGATTACCTACAGAGATGCTGTGTCCACCAGCGTCCCCCCTCGCCTCTGGCCCTTCTCTCTGACACAGCCTTTGGGCCTTGAGCTCCTCGGGAAGTGGCTCCAGTGTGGCCTCAGGGCGGCTGCAGAGCCTGGAGTTTTGTTGGCTGGAGGCGCTCTGCACAAATGTTTGACAGCCACCGCTCACCTGTCCCCAGCCACACAGAAGGAGGCGGGCCAGCTTTGCTGCAGACACTAGCGCTACGTCCACTTCCTTGCCTGGCTTGTGCTGCTTCGCTGCAAGGCTCTGAGAGGACCACCCCTGGGGGAGCCCAAGCCTCGATTTAGCCCATCCCCGAAAGAATGGAGGTGTCCCTCATGCGCCAGCGATTGGCTAGGCATTGTGGCGGTGCCCCACCCTGGGGTGTGGTGCTCGTCTTCCCAGGGCCAGGGGACTGGTCCCGGTTCTGTTGGAACCTGTTTTCTGTTTCCTGGAACTCCAACTGAGATATCGGGCGCTGAGGCTGTGGAGAAGTGAAGAGGAGCCACCATAGTGGGACCGTGAGTGGGGCCTTCCCCCACCTTGTCCAAGGTCCCTGCAGCGTCTTCTGGAACCCCAGGCTCTGCATCATGCTCTTTTATCTTATGTCTCCTCCCTAGATGTGTTCTTGCTGTTGGTGTAGGCTGAGGGTGCCGTGCTCACCGTGCACTGGTAAATCGAGCCAAGATTCGGGCACCTGTGCTCAGGTGTAACTCCTGGCTGCCCCCTGTTCTGTTCCCCAGTGCCCCTCCTGCTCTTCCCACTCTGGACCTGCTCTGGCTGCGCGCCCTCCCTGTGGGCCAGAGCCAGGTACCCCCTACTGACACACGGCCCTCCCTTCATGTTGCTCACAGGGTACTCTTTCCATCGTGGCCCCCTGGTGACCCACCTACACAGAGCCCATCTTTGGGGTCGGTTTCCAGGCCCGCACCCCATATTCCCTGTGTGCTGTTCCTCCGCAGACGCTGTCCCGAGTTGCTCAGATCTGGCACTCCTCTGACGAGAAGCCGCTCTTTCCCGATGTCCCGCGTTCAGCAGGCCTTTCGGCTTTTGCCTTTATGGGGAGAGTGAGGGTTTACACCGTAGAGTGGAGATGCTTTGTGAAGGGGATGTGTAGGGCAAGCCGCCGTCTGTTCACAAGCGTGCCCTACTCTCAGAGTATCCCATTGGGGAAAATACAAAGCATTTGTCTTTGGGGACATCTTTTCAAAATGTTAATTTCTTACTATGGGAAGTTTTATGCAGAGAATCTGTAAGATTGCCCCCATGTTTTCGGGGTGATTCCCGAAATTACTACCTCATGGACACATCAGGTTTCCTGGACACCCCTACCCACTTTGTTATTTTGAAGCAAATATTATTATTTATTTGTTAAATAACCAAATATTCTTCTTTTGAAGCAAATCCTAGACGTCATACTGTTTCAACCTTCAGTATTGCAAAAGCTTACATTTTAAAGCTATTCTGGAATTTGATCAGGCTTTAGCTCCAGTGCTTCTGTGGCTTTACTGAGCCACTCTCTGGGACACCCAAACTTACTTCCTTGAGGTCACCACTGCAGATGTTAGCATATGCATGCAGAATATTCTTACTCGCCCTTTTCTTGGAGGAAGAGTGTTAGTATAATCTGATCTGCACTTTGCATCATGGCCTGTGGCTTATCCTGGAGTCATTCCATCAATGCAGGCGAGTGGACCTTGGCCATCACGTTATGCTGCTCTGCCGAGCCGCGAGACAGCAGAGGGGACCCTACCCTGCCTCTCCTGTTCCTGGGCTGGTGCCGGGACCCTGGGTGCTTTGGAGCATGTCCCAAACATTGAAGTAGTTTAGGTGAAAGTGGTCGCAGAACATGGAAGCCACCCCAGGTGACGCCATGTGGCAGGTGTCCTCCAGGTGTTTATATAGCCCATCAAGTCCATGCCTCAGGTAGGAACCCAGGCCCACGTGGAAGTGTTGAGGAACTGATGTTTGTTTGCCTGTCTTTCAGATGTAATTTGCCCGCATCCAGATGCTTCTGCAGAAAAAGCCAGAAATGTCCTCGCTGTGGAAACCGTCCCTGGAGAGCTGGTGGGAGCACAAGCAGCTCATCAGCCAGCCCCAGGGCACCCAAATTCCATTAATTTCTCTTTCAAACAGTGGGGCACTGAGCTCAAGTGAGTCTTTGGAAAGCAACATATGAAACTGAAAATTGATTATTTCTGATGTTATAATCTTATGTATGAAATTCTGAAAGCACCTTGCATTTGTCATTGACAAGGTCCTTTCAGGTAGTTGGTGTTTTTTTTTTTAGCATGTGGGGAATGCCTGTTGCTTGCCTCATATTGTGCCAAGCAGAAGCTGGCCTGGAAGAGTTCTGTCTGAGGTCTTGGGGCTCCCACGGGGCCAGCCCCCTTCCTAGGCCCCCAAGGCCACACCCCGGGCTTCTGTCCTCTGCTTGTGTGTGAGCAAGCGAGAGGGGCCTGAGCTGTGTTTTTAGGAAATACTTTATGTATTTTACGGAGACATGATTCACGGACCATAATGTTCACCCGTTTAAAATGTAAGGTTTGGTGGTTTTTAGCACACATGGCCGAACCTTAGTACCTGCTAGCATCCTCTTCCCATTTCCCTGCAGCCTTTGGCAACCACAGATCTGCTTTCTGACCCTGTGGGCTTGCCTGTCCTGCACATATGCTGAAAATGGCCTCCCAGGAGATTTTGTACCTGGTGCCTTTCACTGACCTGCTGTTAGCAGGGTCCAGCCCTTCATAGCCTTGGTTAGGGCTTCATGTCTTGTTACAGGGAAACAAGGCTCTACTATGTGGGCAGACCACCTGTGTGTGTCCTTCTTTTGGCGCACATGCGGGTCCTCTCCACATGATGGCTGTTATGAACGGTGCTGCTGTGAACACTGGGGACAGGTTTCGATTCTCTGGGGTCTGCAGTGGGAGTGGCACCGCCCGGCCGGGCACTAAGTTTGTGCATGCCCTTCTTCAGAGGCCACCTCGCATTGCGTCCCCAGCAGCATATGTGGAGGTTACAGCCCCCACACCCTCCCGGTGCTCGGGTTTCTCGTTATCCCCAGTGGTGGAGTGGAGCCTCGTGGTTGGGATTTGCATTTCCCTGGTGACTAATGGTACTGCTCAGCTTCGTGTGCTTATTGGCCGTTTGTAGATTTTTGGAGAGACATCCCATTAGATCCTTTGTCCATTTGTTAATTGCGTTTTCTTTCTTTTATGTCTTGATGGTATTCACAGGCTGACATGCGTGGAACTACCTTGTTCTTTTAATTTTTTTTGAGAAAGGCAGAAGCAGGGTGGGGGGCAGAGAGGGAGGAAGAATCTCAAGTAGACTCTGCACCCAGCATTGAGTCTCACACGGGGCTCAATCTCTCTACCCTGAGATCTCGATCTGAACTAAAATCAAGAGTTGGATGCTTAACCGACTGAGCCCCCCCAGGTGCCCCCAAATTGCCTTTTTGTAAATACTTAAATTTTAGAACAGGTTTAGGGTTACAATAAATCGAGAGGAAAAATTTTTTTATACATCCTTTCCCCACCCTCACCCCCACCCCTACCCCCATCGTCACAAGAATGGTATATCTTGTACCATGGATGAGCCTGCATCGACACAGTGTCCTGATCCAAAGTACATCATGTACGTTAGGGTCACTCTTGCTGTTGTGCATTCTGTGGGTCTGGACACCCATTTAACGACATGTGTCCACCTATTAATAGTATCCAGTGGAGTATTTTCATTGCCCTAAAAAATCCTCCATACTCTGCTTATTTATCTTGCTCCCTGACCCACCTCTAACAATCACTGATCTGTCCATTGTCTCCATAGTTTTGAATGTCAGTTTTATTGGAATCACAGAATAGTGGTCTTTTCTGATTGGTTTCTTTCACTTAGTAATATGCATGTAAGGTTCCTCCATGTCTTTTCATCCTGATAGCTCATCTGTTTTTAGTGCTGAATGATATCCCATTGTCCAGACATAGACAGTTTATTAAACCATTCACTTATCGAAGGGCATCTTTATTGCTTCCGAGTTTGGGCGATTATGAACAAAGCTGCTGTAGACATCCACGTGCAGGTTTTGTATGGGCATAAGAGTCTTAACTTCTTTGTGTAAATGCCAAGGAGTATGACTGTCGGGGATTGTATGTAAGAGCATGTTCACTTTTGTAAGAAGCTTCCAAACTGTCTCAAAGTGACCACACCATGCAACATTCCCACCATCAGTGAATGAGAGTGCCTGTTGCCCCCCATCCTCACCAGCATTTGGTGGTGTTGGGGTTCCAGATTTTGGCCATTCTAGGTGTGTGGTGGTAGCTCACTGATGTTTTAATTTGCATTTCCCTGATGATGTATGACATGGAGCATCTTTTCGTATGCTTAGTTGGCATCGTATATCTTCTTTGCTGGGGTGTGTCTATTAAGGTCTTTGGGCCACTTTTTAACTGGGTTGTTTTCCTATTGTTTTGAGAAATCTTTGTAGATTTTGGATAATAGTCCTCTGTCAGATGTGTCTTCTGCTAATATTTTCTCCCAGTCTGTGGCTTGTGTTCTAATTCTCTTGATATTGTCTTTCCAGAGCAGAAGTTTTGACTTGAAAGCAAGTCCAGTTAATCATTATTTCATCCATGAATTGTGTCTTTGGTGTTGTATCTAAAAAGGCATCAGAACATCCAGGGTCATCTAGATTTTCTCCTATGTTATCTTCTGGGAGTTTTAGATGTTTTGCATTTTACATTTTGGTGTATTGTTGAGTTGATTGTTGTGAACAGTGTAAGGCCTATGTCTAGATTCATCATTTTGCATGTGGATGTCCAGTTGTTGCAGCACCTTTTGTTAAAGAGCCTGTCTTTGCTCCGTTGTTTTGCCTTTGCAAATCAGTGGACTGTATTAATGGGGGTTTATTTCTCAGCTCACTGTTCAGTTCCATTAACATGTTCTTTTTCCAGTATCATGGTCTTAATTACTGTAGCTTTATACTAAGTCTTGAAGTCAGGTATGTCAGTTCTCCAGCTTTGTTCTTCTCTTTCAATATCATGTTGGCTATCTTGGGTCTTTTGCCTCTCCATGTAAACTTGAGAATCACTTTGTCAGTATCTACAAAATAACTAGCTGGGATTTTGATTAGAATTGCGTTGAATCTGTTGATCAATTTTGGAAGAACTGACATCTTGACAAAATTAAGTCTTCCTACCCATAAACATGGACAGTCTTTCCATTCTTTCATTCATCTGTTTCATAGTATTCCTCACATAGATCTTGCATATATATTGTATGTATATGTGTTTTCTTATATTTATACCTGTTTCATTTTCAAGGGTGCTCATGTAAATATTACTGTGTTTTTAATTTCAAATTCTACTTGTTGTTGGTATATAGGAAAACACTTGGCTTTTGTATATTAACCTTGTATCCTACAATGGGACTGTACTTACCTAATTTCAGGGGTTTTTGTTTATTCTTTCAGAGTTTTTACATAGATGATCATGTCATCTTGAATAAAAACAATTTTGTCTTTCTTCCCATTTTATGTACCTTTAATTTCTTTTTCTTACCTTATTATATTAGCAAGGATTTCTGGTACAGTGTTGAAAAGGAATGTCCCTGCCCTGTACCTGATCCTACCTGATCCCTGTACCTGAAACTTTGAGTTTCTTACCATGAAATATGACGTTGGCTGTAGGATTTTTGTAGAGAGTTTTTATTAATTTGAGAAAGTTCCCTCTATTCCTAGTTTACTGAGAGTTTTTATCATGAACAGGTGTTGCATTTTGTCAAATGCTTTTTCTGTGTCGATATGAACCTATTATGTGATTTTAAAAAAATTTTTAGCATTTTGATATGATGGATTACATTCATCTTTCAAATGTTGAATTAGCCTTGCATAGCTAGGATAAATCCCACTTGTTTGTGGGGTATAATTATTTTCATATATTGTTGGATTCGACTTGCTTATATTTTCTTGAGGATTTTTGTATCTGTTCATGAGAGACATTGGTCTGTAGTTTTCTTGCAATGCCTTTTGTGATTTTGGTATTATTAGGGGAATCCCGGCCTCATAGAATGAGTCAGGAAGTATTCCCTCTGCTTCTATCTTCTGAAAGAGATTGGACAAGATTGGTGTAATTTCTTCCCTAAATGTTAGGTAGAATTCACCAGTGGATCCATCTGGGTCTGGTGCTTTCTGTTTTGGAAGGTTATTATTATTTCAGTATTTTTAATAGATATAGGATTATTCAGATCATCTTTTTTTTTTCCTCATGTAATTTTTGGCAGATTGTGTCTTTCAAGGAATTGGTCCATTTCATCTAAGTTACCACATTTATGGACAGAATTGTTTATAGTATTTCTTTATTATCTTTTTAATTTCCATAGGATCTATAATGATGTCACCTGTTTCATTTCTGATATTAGTGCTTTGTGTTTTCTCTCTCTTTTTCTTAGCCTGGCTAGAAGCTTATTGAATTGATTGATCTTTCCAAAGGACCAGCTTTTGTGTCTATTAATTTTATGTTGACAATTTCATTGGTTTCTGTTCTAATTATTATTTTCTTATTTTTGAATATAATTTGTCCTTTTTTTTAGTTTCTTAAGTGGAAACATAGATTATTGATTTTAGATCTTTCTTTCTTCCTACTATGTGCATTCAGTGCTATACACTTACCTCTGAGCACTGCTTTGGCTGCATCCCACGACCTTTGATAAGTTGCATTTTCATTTTCATTTAGTTTAAAACATTTTAAAGTATCTCTTGAGATTTCTTCTTTGACCTGTGTGTTTTTATTTTTATTTTTATTTATTTATTTATTTATTTATTTATTTATTTATTTATTTATTTATTTATGATAGGCACACAGTGAGAGAGAGAGAGGCAGAGACACAGGCAGAGGGAGAAGCAGGCTCCATGCACCGGGAGCCCGACGTGGGATTCGATCCCGGGTCTCCAGGATCGCGCCCTGGGCCAAAGGCAGGCGCCAAACCGCTGCGCCACCCAGGGATCCCCCTGACCTGTGTGTTTTTAGAAGTACATTGTTTATTCTCCATGTATTTTGGGGTTTTCGTTATGTTTCTCTTAGCGATTTCTAGTTCAATCCCCCTGTGTTCTGAAGACAGGCATAGGATTTCTATTCTGTGAAATTTGTTGGGCTGTGTTTTGTGGCCCGGAATGTGGTCTGTCTTGGTGAGTGTTTTGTATGAGCTCGAGAGAAATGTGCATTCTGCTGTTGCTGGACAAAGTTGTCTACACATCCGTTATATCCAGTTGACTGATAGTTGTTTAGTTCAGCTAAGCCCTTACTGATTTTCTGCTGCTGGGTCCTTCCAGTTCTGACAGAAGATGCTGACGTGTCACACTATGGTAGTTGGTCCTTCTGTTTGTCCCACAGTTTTGTCAACACTGTGGTGTTGGGGCATATGCACTGAGGATTGCTGTATGCCACCTTTATCCTTCATGACTTCCCTTACTTTGAAGTCTGCTCTGAGATTCACACAGCTGCTCCTGCTTGCTTTTGATGAGTGTGGTTGGCACAGTGTGTTTTTCTCCTTTTATTTTTCATCTATATGTATGTGTATTTAAAGCGGGTTTCTGGAGACAGCATGCAGTTGGGCCCTGCGTTTTGATCTGCTCTAACCACCCCTGTTAACTGCTGCGTGTGGGCCATTGGCATTCATGGTGATTCTTGATGCAGTTGTATTAATATGTTTGTTTCTGTTTTCTGTTTGTTGCCCTTGTCATCTGTTCCTGGTATTTGTCTCTTACTCTTTTTTCTGCCTCCTGTAGTTTTATGTTCTTTTATTTTTTAAGTGATCTCTGTGCCCAACATGGGGCTCAACATTGTGACCCTGTGATCAAGAGTCGTGTGCTCCAGCGACAGAGCCAGCTGGGTGCCCCTGCCTCTGTGGTTTTCATTGACCATTTTACATGGTTTCATTTTTTTTCTCCCTCCTTATTAGCATATTCAGTTATACTTCTTTTTTAGCTTTTTTAGCAGTTGCTCTGGAGTTTGTAACACACATTTACCACTAATCCAAGTTCACTTTAAAAATCAAACTGTGCTGGGGATCCCTGGGTGGCTCAGTGGTTTAGCACCTGCTTTGGCCCAGGTGTGATCCTGGGGTCCCGGGATCGAGTCCCACATTGGGCTCCCTGCATGGAGCCTGCTTCTTCCTCTGCCTGTGTCTCTGCCTCTCTCTCTCTTTCATTAATAAATAAATAAAATCCTAAAGCAACAACAACAACAACAAAAAAACCATACTGTGCTGCTCTACAGGTGGGTGGGAACCTTGTAATAGCAAAGTCATCACAGCTTCTGCCTCCGTATCGCTGTTGTCATGTAAGTGAGGGGGTGCATGGGAGTGTATGTCGTGTTCATGTGGGGGAGTGCGGGAGTGTGTGTTGTGTGTGTGTGGGGAGCGTGGGAGTGTGTGTCATGTGATAGGGAGCACGTGTCATCTACCCATGGGGTGCACGGGAGCATGTACACAGTGCACGCACATAAGCAAACACATCATTGACATTACTTCGAACAAGCTGTTACCTGTTATATCAGGCAAAAACGAGAAATCTGTATTTTACTAACCCTTCCTGTGTTCCAGATTCGTCCTTTCTTCTTGGTGATCTATCTGACCTGGGTCATCATCTTCTTTCTAAAGAACTTATCACTCTTGCAGGTCTGCTACCAACCAGCTCCCTCCCTGTTTATCTGCGGAAGCCTCTTTCTCCTTCACTCTTGAAGGCTGCAGAGTGCAGGGTTCCCCCGTGCTGGTTTCTCTCTGCACACATCTTGTACAGTTTCCGAGAAGACGCTGATGCAGCTCTTATCTTTGTTCCTCTGGAGGTCAGGTGTTTATTTTCCTCGGACTTCCTTCCAGATTTATTCTTCACCTTCGATTTTTCTGTAATTAGGAGATGGTGTGCTAGGTTATGAGGTTTTGAGCCTCTATTTTGCTTGGTCTCTCTGAGCTTCATGAAGCTGTGGTTTGGTGCCTGACGTCACTTTTGAAAAATACCCTCCTTGATTTCAATATGTATCCCTCTCCTCTTCATCTCCTCCTGGTGCAGATGGATGGTGCGTGTTCGGTATTTGTCACTCACTCCTTGGATGGTCTATTCTTTCTCTCCACTTCCGCTGACACAGTTTGTCAGTTGTGCTCTTTGGTGCTGGAAGATTCTGCGGATGTGCCCTCCAGCTCACAGTCTTTCCTCAGCTATGTCTATTTTAACGACAAGCCCAGCAGGGGTGCTTCTCATTTCTCTTCTTTTAATTTCTGTCATTTTTTGGGGGGGTTCTCTCTTGGGGTCTTCGTCTCTCTGTTTACATTGCCCATCTGACCTTGCATACTGGATACTGTATCCTTAGAGCTCTTAGCATATTAACGAGAGTCATTTTACATTCCTGGTCTGATAATTCCCACATCTCTGCCTCGTCTGGATCTGCTGCTTTCTCTCTCTCCACATCATGTTGTTTTGCCTTGTTCCTTTTTCTAGACAGCTGGACAGGACATACCGGGAGAAGGAATGCTATAGGCTGGCCCCTGAGGAGGTGGTGGGGAGGGCCTCGGGTTCTGTGGTCCTGTGACTAGTGAAGACCCACAAGGGTTTCTCCATCTCTTCCCTTCCCCGTAGACAGGACAGCAGGAGGGACCAGAGTTGGGGGTCCCCACACCCAGGTCAGTGGGGCTCTGCTATCACCCCAGCAGGGTGGGCTCTGGCTAACCAGGTCCTCCGAGGGCACAACCTTGTTAACAGCAGGGTGCTCTGGAGAATTTAAAACTGCTCCCTTCCTGTCTCCCTGCCAGAAGCCTGAAGGGACTTTCCCCCAAATTCTCTGGCAGAGCCTATTGGAACTCCTGGAGGAAACCTCACAGCACCTTGGGGGCTGGTGCCCTTGGAGGGGTCTACACGAGCCTCCAGCGACTGCCTGTTACAGGTCGGGGTCCTGCTCTGGTGCCAGGGTGCTGCTGAGTCTCCCCTGTAGGAAGCCAGGCCTCCCATGCTTGCTGCCTGTCACTCCCGTCTGGGGGCAGCGCTTTGCCCCATGTCCCCTGTCCCTTGAGGATCCGAGGGGATGTGTTGTCTTTCCGAAGTTCAGCTCTCTACTTGCCTTTGGGTTTGAGGGGCTACTCCCAAGCTCCTCATTGTGGGACAGGAACCTGAATGCCCTGCTGCCTCCTTCCTGCTGAGCTGGGGGAGCTCTGGAGTCAAGGTGTTTCTCCTCCTCTTTGGAGCAACCCTCTATGGTGGCAGCCGCGGAGCCCTAGGGACTCGGCTCAGTGTAGATGGTGCTGTGGGGTGGCTGGAGGTCCCTGATTTCCCACGGGGCACCTGGGCCACATGCAGTTGGTGGCTGCGGGGACCGTGCATGTGTGGGGACATGTTTTTTTCACACGGCGGCCCCATCCTTCCTTCACCTTTATGGTGGGATTCAGACTCCCCCGTGTGTTGTCAGTTGTTAAAATATAGCCACAGTTTGCACAGAAGCTGAATGGGGTGTGGCAGGGCACCTGGCCCTCAGGGGACTCGCCCTTGCTTGTCCAGCCATCTGCTGCACATCCTGCTCTTTTCTGCCTGTGCTGTCATCCCGCATTGGGAGCGTCCCTGGCCCTCTTCCACCTGCAGGGGTCTCCGTGGTCTGTAGTCTGTCCTGTAGGCCCCCGTGTCCCCATGTTTTGACTCCCAGAACCACTGTGTGTGGCCACGAGATCCTTGCTCCACCAGGATCTTCATGCACTGGGGGTTCTCTGCTGATGCCCTGACCAGCTTGTCCACTCATCCAGCACCTGGGCAGGTGCAGGGGCTGGGGCTCCGTGCTCCAGGAGATGTTTGGGAGCTGCTGAGACACTGTCTCTCTGTATTACAGGCGAAGTAGTTGAGGTTAGAGCAGGAAGGTGACTCAGGACATAGCAGGCATGCGGCAGGGCACTCAGGGTCCCCTGGTTGGAGCTAGGGGTGTCCCTACCCTTACCCCAGTGCCCATTATAAGAACATAATTGGGAAACTGTTGATATGCCAGATTTTCATACCTGACTCAGCTAAGAGTTAAAGTGGAGCACAGGGGCAATGGATCTGTCCCCCGGGTGCTTCCGTGTCCTTGACTGTGGGTGGTTGTGTCTAGGAAAGTATGCACACGTCTCCTGCTCATGATGATGACACTCGGCGAGTTGTCAGTGGGGGCTGCCATTTGCCGCTTGCACCTCTGTGAGGTGGCCTTGCGAGAGCCATACAGCCCGAGCGAGCGTGGTCCCCACTCTATGACAGCTAGTGTGGGCAGGTTTCTTCACATCCTATGCATCTGTTCTCGACTGGGAATCAGGGTGGTGATCACATATCCTGGGAGCCCAGGCAGGCAGCGTGGGGTGCTGCGTCCGAGCTGCCCTTGGGGAGCCCTGGACACGGCCACACCCGTGCTGTCATCAGGGAAACAAACAACAGAGCTATTGTCTGTGGAAACCCTCTTGGAGAAACCCTAGTGCTCACTTCCTGGCCCGTGGATCTTGGGTTCATGTGTTGTCTTCTTACTTATGTGAAGGTTTAGGTGGGATGCTTTGGGCACGGGAAGCTCCTTCAGCAACTGTGGATAGTGCAGCAGTGTTCCGGTTATGAACTGACAGCTCAGAAATGATGTGTTTGCATAAATTTGAAATAGTGTCTCGTTTAGGTGCAGTCAGGCCTCAGGTAGTCAGGTCATACTCTGCTGTGCTTTCACCCTGCACCCCTGCCCCCGGCGCCCCAGGGAAAGACGTTTTCGATCCCGCGCATGATGCACACGAGCCCGTCGTGCTCCTGCCAGCCTCTCCCCTCCTAGTGGTTTGCTCCTCGCCAGCCACACCTGTGTCCCTGTTGTCCTGTCAGCAAAACATGGAGGAAGCCCATCTGGACCAAAAGGAATTGTCCTTTTTTCTGTGAAAAATAAGTTGAGCACTTGGGGGAAATTTGATAAAAGCAAGTCACTGAAAGTCACTGTGAGGTTGTAGGTATGTGCTTGGGGAAAAGTTGAGAACAACCTGTGGACCTTGTACATGGATGAAACAGGTTTGGACGAGTGAGCTGATGTCTGGTGGGTGCAGTTCACCCGGGAGGAATGCCAGGGAGCGCGGTTGGCAGCCTCGGCTCGAGGACGAGGTGTTGGCAGCACAGGTACTGACACCTGTAGAGGCACCTGTGTCTGTGTTCAGTTATTCTGAGATGGTTTCCTGCTTTTACCAAGCTTTCCATTAATCCACCAGCAGTCCAGGTCGCTTTGGGTCAGAGAATTGTCCTCCTGAGAGGTTCAGGCTGGTCTGCATGCACTTGGGTTGTGGGCAGGCGTGTGTGAGCGAGACGGGGGGTGCGTGGGAGTTGTGTGTGGGCTACCACGGTGCTGCAGGTGGTGTGACCACCATGAGCAGTGTCCCACGGCTCTGCTGGCATGGACGCTGGGTCTGCTGATGGGTTCTGAGTTCTGCCTGCTGTGTGACTGGCAGCTCCCAGGTCCTGCTGTCCCTCCTGTACAGCTGGTCCCACCCCAGCCGCTGCTCTCTATGGCCAGCCTGGGCTTGGGAATCATGGCCCTGCCGCTTGTCAGCTGTGTGGTGCTGAGCCAGTGACCAAACCTCTCTGGGCTTGACATTCCCCATTAGTAAACAGGTGTGTGTGTGTGCACATGTGTGTATGTGCCCTCCCGCTGGTGGGTGTGAGGCCCGGCTCAGTGTCTGTACTCCTTGTGAGTACTCAGGACGTGGTGGCAAAGGGAGCTGGTCCTGCAGACATGGCCATTGCTCTCATGACAGTGTCTGCTGAGCCAGTGGGTGTGGTGCAGGTGGTGGCCAAGGAGACCAAGCTAGCTGGGAGCGCATGCCTGTCCTGCCAGGCCCTGCCCTGACCCTTTGGTCTCACTTCCTGCTTGAGCCTTGGACCTGGTGGGAATAGTGACTTGTGTGCGCGGCTAGCCATCCTGGAGGGATGTTTCCGTTTTTTGCCATCTGGAACTCTGCATGCAGAGGTTCGATGCATCTGCGGAGGCCATTCCCAGAGCTGTGACATGTTTATTTGTGGTTTTCCTTGCGGGCACAGCTCTGTGCAGGAAAGACAAAGTGCTAAAGCCTCAGTACAGGACTTGGAAAAACTGCTAAAACTCTTCAGTTTTTAATGGATGTTACAATGTGGGGTGCACTGTTTGTAGGGTGGGGGCCGACAGCCCTCGTGGAGTGTGAGGGCCTGCTCAGTATGCCCGTCCAGCAGCTCTCTTGACCTCAGCCATCCCTGCACTCTATGTCCAGGGCCATGCATCACAAGGGCCAGAGCCTTGTGATGTCACGCCACCAAAACTGCTATAGGCCATTAGGCCTGGCCAGAAAGTGTGGTCGGTCACCTGGAGTGCCCGAGATGACCTCAGGGGATGTCAGTGCCTCGTCCAGGGGTGTAACTGCCCATGTTTCCTGTTGTATTTAGAGTTGGGAGCTGGGAGGGGTACCTTGTCTGCATCGTTTGCAGGTCCTGGACCCTTCCATCGCAGGGACCCTACTCTCAGTGACCCGAATCCCTTCTTCCCACGCCTCAAGCCTTTCAGAGGCTCATCATCACCATCAGCTGAAGGCCATGTTGTAAACATGGGTTTGGAGGTCCAGTGGGCTCATTACTGTCGCTGGGCTGCTAGGCTGCTTTCCATTCTACAGACACAGGTGCCCCCCACCCCCCTGCCTCAGGCCGTCCCCCTACTGGGTGCGTTCTCTCTCCTAGGAGTCCCAGCCATGCCTCAGGGCAGCCTCACTCTGCCCCCACCCTGAGCTTCTCCTCCACAGCTGTCCTACTACTGGTCAACCTTATGTTCCTCCGCATCCAGGCCTGTGGCCTACCTCCTGCTAGAGCCCGTATGTCCCCAGCACCTCACGCAGCCCTGGGCATGTGTGGGGTGCCCCAGCCTGGTTGGGGAAGGACTCACAAGTGACGGGACCCAGGACCCTCCAGGGGCAGAAGTGCTTGGTCCTTGCACCTGTCCTGCTCCATGTGAGCGGCCATCTGCCCCAGGGCCGGCAGGTGCTTTGGGGGCCATCGCTGTGCTTGGCCTCCTGAGACAGGGTTTGCTTCGCATGTGCGTCTGTCACTTTTTTTTTAAGATTTTATTTATTTATTCATGGGACACAGAAAGGCAGAGACACAGGCAGAAGGAGAAGCAGGCTCCCTGTGGGGAGCCTGATATTGGACTTGATCCCAGGACTCCAGGGTCATGCCCTGAGCCCAAGGCAGACTCTCAACCACTGTGTTTCCCAGTGTCCCCCATACAGGGTGGGGCTGAGGTGCCTGCAGGTCAGAGCTGGCCGCTTGTGGCCCTTGGGAAGGGCAGTGGCGGGTGGGGTGTCACGCATGAGGCCATGGGTGCAATTATGGGCCAAGCCAGTGATCACTGCCCACCCGCCCTGGTGTGCTGAGGCATGATAGGGGAGGCTCTGCAGGACGACGGGTCTTCACTTAGGTCTTAGCACACGGAGGGGCTGCAGAGGGAAAGATGGGTGTGCAGCTCTGACCACAGGTTTCCCTGAGTAGCCAAGTCTGCATGGCCAGGAGCTCAGGTGCTGGATGCCAGGGGAGGTGGGGGCCCGGGGCGGAGGGGTGGGTGCAGGTGTCGGGCTGTGGGGAACTGGTGGGGCCGCACCTGCCTGGGCATTCGTCAATGATAAGATCTTTACTTCGAGCGGGTTTTGAGTGTTGAACGTGGCTGAGATGAGTATGGACACAGAAGTAGGGCAGAATTATTTGTCCACGTTAGGTGGATGGGCACGCGGCAGAGGGCCTTTTCCATGTCACTCTGTCAGCAGTGAAGCTGCTTTAACCATAGATGTGACATCCCAGACTTGCAAGCTGGCCCAACTGTGCACTGTAATGAGAAGGGGTTTTTCACAGCCCGTGGCTCTTCGCTCTGGCTGCTGCAGCAAATCGCCGCACAGCAGAGCCGGGGAGCGACCTGAGTTCTCCTCCTGTACTTAGAGCCCGAAGTCCAAAATCAGTCCCAGGGACTAATGTTAGGGTATCAACCAGATGCTTCTGGAGCCCTGGGGCTGTGATGCTTGCACACCGGCCTGCCCCTGAGGACACGGTGATGCTCCCCATCTTGAGGCCCTAAATCTCCTCCACAGGCCCTTTCCAATTATTTCTGCATTTTTGCCATTTTAGACAGTGTGTCTGCATCCTTGCGAGACTATATCTGAAGAGCTCATTGTTGCTGGGGGATGGCTGTGGCCTATCAGAGGGGCTGCGCCCTACTGGTGACCCCAGCATGGCCTGTGTTGGTCACACATCATAAACGTGTGTGGAGAAACTGATATGAAATACATACGTTTGGAAGCAGCTGTTCTTGTATAGACGGCTGGCGTTTACAGACACTTGGGGCCGAATGTGTGGTTCTGAAGTTGCCGTCGGCTGCCTACTAGCCTCTCACTGTCTGTTTAGGTCTATCATTGAAGCAAAGAGTGGCACAGTGCTTAGGGGCACGGAGGTCTGGCTCAGGTTTGTCACTCGAGTGGGTCTTGGAGGAGCGAGCATGGTCTGAGAAGGGCCCCGAGCCTCTGCCAGGAGGGTCCCGTTTAAACAGCCGTGAGCTCAGTGGTGTGCGTGGAGTGGGCGGGATGTGAGGCTTGAGGACGGTGTGCTCAGTGGCCTCCGTCCCTGCAGAAGCTCTGAGCCAATGATGGGCTCCGTGGTGTTTCGCTTACTGAGTTTTTGCTTTGAGTCTGCTTCCTCACCTGGGGCTTGGCACGTGGTGCCTCCTTGCGGAGCAGAGGGCGAGCTCCGCTTTGTGCAAGCAGCCTGGCCATGGGGCAGAAGTGGGGAAACTCCTAAGTTGTGTAAACAGCTGTTCCTGGCAGCATCCCCGTCTGCTCTTCTCAGCTCTTGGTTCCTTCCTGCACTCACCCCTTTGAGAACCAGGGCGGAGAGCTGGTGACACCTCCAGCCCGCAGTGCCGTGTGTGAGTGGCAGCTGGAGCCGCTGTGGGGGCTGCGTGCCTGTGCACAGCCACCTAAGCAGCCGGCGTGCCAAAGAAGTGTATCAGGCATGTGTGGGCGTGTCCTTTTCTTCCCGAGCAGCTGTTTGCACAGCTTCCTGCACAACTGCCATCCTTGTAAAACACCCTGCTTGTTGAGTGCTAGCGGGCATCTGCGAGGACACGCCACAGTCACCAGTGGGAGAGACCTTCAGGGACAGGCAGCATGTGGATGGTGCCGTACGCCATCCGTCTGCCAGCCCCCGTGTGGCCCCAAGTACACGCACCAAGAACTCACAGGCAGGTGTAAGTCCAGGCCCCCAGGGCTCTGCAGGAGGCAGTGGTGGGAACCTAACCAACCTAACGGTATTAATAGTTTCCCTGCAGTCTTCTGTCTAGAGCACTTTAATATGGTTCAAATCAGGTGAAAACAATGTGCTTCGTGAACCCACCAATGTTGAGAAAGGACCGCTGTTGGTGAGGCTGTCATTGGTCTGCCTCCCACAGCCTCACTCTGTTCCCCGCTGCTTGTCCACCTCAGGGAATCCCACATGGTGCACGTTTCTCCCTCCCCTTGGCTTTAACCACCTCATCGAGGTGTAATCACCTGCAGGAAACTCAAGTGTGTTAGGTGTTCAGGCCTATGAATTTCCAAAACCATTCATGGTCGTGTAGACACCTCCATGATGGAGATGTCGGGCGTTTCCATCCCCCTGTGGCCACCCCTGGTCTGCCTGCTGTTGCTGTGTGAACAGGGTAGTGCTGTGTGTGGTCTCATGCTTGTCTTCTTGAGAAAAAGCGCCATCTTTGTGGGCTCCTCTACATGTCTTATGGTTCATCCCTCTCATTGCCGAATAGCGTCCAGTACACATGGACACGTCATAGCTGGGCCACCCACTCACTGGGGATGCATTTGTGGCTGTGAAGAATCAGGCAGCTGTGACTGGCCACTGGCAGACCCCGCATGCACACACATCTTCTCATTTCTGCGGGTAAACCCCTCACTTGGGGTTGACTACTGGCTGCTCCACTGCACGGGTTAAGCAGTGGGGCCATCGTGCTCCTGCCACAGGCCGCACACCCGCCTCATTGCCTTGGCTTCCCGGAGGTGGCGAGGTCCTGCATCCTAGTGTTCATAGTCTTACCACACGTGTGGGTACAGCCTCTCTTACCAGTATTACCTCAAAGATTTGAAATGCTGTCATGTCACACACATCATTTTTCTATTTTCTTCTTTCATTCAGCATCTCAAAACCCTGATCCCCATGACACGACTGTGCCAGCCTGTCCCTAGGGATAGGAACGTGTCTTGGCCTCTGTGGCTCCCGAGCACCTGGCGGGAGGTGGGCACTTGGTGGGCACTGGGTGGTGGGCCACCACGTCCACCTGGTCCGGGTGCGAATGCTGCAGCGGTGGGTGCTGCCCTCTGTGCCCTCATGCCGATGCCCAGGGTTTTGTTTGGGACATGCTGGGTCTTGAAGTGGCCTTCCCTTCACCTAAACTGGGTATTGCCAAATGTCCCCCGTGTGACTCCTGCGAGCAGTGCCAGCTGGTGTCCCCTCCATCCACTTCCTCCCCAATATTTGATGTTATCATAACTGTTAATTTTTGCCAGTGCTATTTATGTGAAATTACATTTTATCTTACAGCTTTTTAAAGAACTCGTTTCATTTCTCCTAACAGAAATTCAATGTCGTCTTTCCGTCCTGGGAGAGGACATGGCGACAGTCGGAAGAGTGTGTTTTATACCAACGAGGACTGGGAGCTTTTAGACCCGAACCCCAAGGAGCTGGAGGAGTCGATGGCACAAGAAGAGCGGAAGAAGCCAGCCCCTGAAGGAAGCAGAGGTATGGACATGGGGACATGCTTCCTGTCGCCCATCCTTCTCTCTGTGGCCCTTGCGGTGCCTGAGACCCCAAGGTACCAGGCTTTTCTGGAAGCAGGAGGCCCGTTGGGGATTCACATCCTCTCTGTTGGGGATGAGCCCCAAGGGCCTGCAGAGTGACTGTCCGGTCCTGTGGCTCTTAAAGCCTCTTGGGACATAGAGCATCCAGACATCATGGTACTCTTTGTGGATAGATCGATTTTTTTTTTTTTTTAAAGAAACCTTTTATTTACAGAAACCTGTAAGGAACATGAAAGTAGAACAGTGAGGTTGGGGTCCTGGTGGAGCCTGTGTTCACTGTCCGTGGGGTCGTACATTCTAGACATCTGTCTGTTGCATCTCAATATTTTATTTTAGATCTATCTCTAAGAGATAACGACTCATTTTAAATTATGGCAGTGTCATGATTGTACTGAGTGAGAAGCAGTGGTAGTAAATCTAATCTAATCATCTGAGCCCGCACTCTTTCCATAGCTGCGTGCTCATGTCCCCAGTCAGGTGAGGTACTGACAAGGCCTGCAGGCAGGTTTGCTTGCTGATGTGCGTCAGCCTCTTCACCTCTGAACAGCAACCCGTCCTTGTCTTCCCTCTGCCTTGGCACGTGTGTGGCAGGAACAGTTGCCATGCTGAGGAGTCTGAGAATTGTGTTTTTGTGGGTCCCTTCTTGCCCTCATGTGCCCCTTATGTGGTTGCGGGGCCGAGGCCTGCCCAGATTCAGGGCTGACTTAATCAGGACAAGGACACTCTTTGGTGGGTGTTCAGGTCAGGTGCCCCTCATGTCTGGCTCCCTGATATTGAGAGAATCAGGGTTCAAGTGTCATCAGCCCAGCCCCGTCTGTACAAACACTTGTGATGCTTGTCCAGGGACCCGTGAGGGAATATTGATGTTTCATTGTAAAATGACAATCATTTTGAAATCCTGCCTCATGCTTGATTCTCAGGTGGGCTAGCAGGAGGAGGCAGGGCTGTAGGGTATGCTTATTGGGAGGGCATGTGTTAACTACAGAAAGGACTCATCCTGTACCCCAGAGGATGGCCTGACTTGCTGTCCTGGGGAGCTTCCCTGTGCTCGCAGGGTTGTCGTGTGGGAGCCACAGCCCTGTGGGACCCTGGAAAGGGCGCACATGAGCAGGAACGCACCAGAGCAGGGGGACTTGGGTTCTGGAGGATTCACCACGTTAGCCCCAACTTCTGGTAGAGGCTCCAGGAGAGAAATGGAAGGGTGGGTGAGTCGGGTCGGGAAGGAGAGGTCTGCAAGGCTGAGTGGGAGAGGGGGAAGGGGGGGAGGGAGGAGGAAAGTCCCAGACATGCAGCCATAGGGCATACATGGACTCGATCTCTCTGATCCCTGGACCCTGCCCATACCAGCTGCAGGCATCACCACAACCCCATCCTCCATCCCCCATCCTCCGTCCCCCATCCCTGTCCCTCTATCACTCATCCCGCCCCATCTTCTATCCCCCATCCCTGTCCCCCATCCCCTGTCCCCCATCCCTGTCCCCCCATCTCCCATCCCCTGGCCCCCATCCCCATTGGTCATCTTCCCTCCCAGGCAGCCACTGTCCTGAAGTAAGGACAGGAAAGTATCTGCCTGTTTTCCAGCTTTATGGAATCTGTATCATGTGTTCTGTTTCATGTTGCCTCATATTCTAAACATAAATCTGAATCCATCCACAATACTGATGGATTTATTTGGATCCATCAGTGTTTTAAAGACCCATTTTTAAGGTAGAGAATGTTGTTCAAGCGTGTGTTCACAATGAAGAAAATGTACATTCAAGGCAGGGCTTGGCTTTCTCTCCTTACTGAGAAAGACGAGCAGGAGGCGGCCACAGATCCCAAAGTATCTGTGCGTCCCACCCTGGGAACCTGTGTGATGGCAGGCGGGGGCTCTGGGAAGGGCTCTGTGTTTGCAGGAGCTCAGAGCAACTGCGCTCCTCCCTAGCCTATGTCTCTGTCCTCTTTGGTCCAGAAATGGGGAGTTGATGCTGTGAACTGACCGTCTAGGTCTCGAGCGAGCTGTCGTGTGGCCCTGTCCTAAATGTCCGGTTCGTAGCAGGACACTCTGCCTCTTCTCATGCGTCATGGGCAGAAATTGAGCAATCACAGCCAGAACGTTTTCTTTAAAAGGGACCATGTGACACGTCTAATAAGGAAGGATCCAGTGTGGGGTCATCTTTGAGTTTAGGCTCAGTTTTCATAGAGAACATGCTGGGCTGAGAGGCATCCCCACCCCTGCCTATGCTCTCCACGCCGTGAACACAGGGCATCACAGAGGATGGCAGGTGGGAGGCTGATGTGTGTTACTAGAGTTTCCAGAAGGACGATTTGTCCTGCACTTAGAAAACAAGGTTTGTTTTTATGTAGGAGTCACTGGCTCAGGATTTCCCTTTGATTTGGGACGTATTCCCTACAAAGGAAAGCGCCCATTGAAAGACATGATCGGATCCTACAGAAACCGCCACGTCAGTAGCGAGCCTTCAGCTGAGGGGGTGCAGAGTAGCAGCAGCAAGTCTGCATCCGAGGTGCAGCTGCAGGTCCAGAGCCAGCAAGAGGAGCTGGAGCGGCTGAAGAAGGACCTGTCCAGCCAGAAGGTAACCATCCCTCCTCGCCTGTGTGTCCCCTGCCAGCCTCTCGGGGCCCCTAAGTGTCCTGATCCCCAGAGGAGGATCCCCTGATCCTCCTGAAGCACTTGATGCTGTAGGCCCGCATGCCACTAGGTTACCTGTTCAGAGACACTTAGGTTCCCAGGGGGTGGACCACCAGTGGGTCAGGGGAGGGAGGGTGTCTCGGCCACTGCTTCCACTCCCGCCATGATGTTGGTTCTCTGATCACATGTGGACCCGAGTCTACTTACAGGACAGGAAAGAGTTCCCATGTGGCGTCAGGTTCCTTCTGGGGCCGAGGACACATCGTCATTCAGCAAGTCCAGGCTGATTTGAGGGCTCCTGTGTCCATGCACAGGGGCCGCTGCTGCTGATGGTGCACCTCCGCGGTTTCCTGTTTCCCAGTATTGTTCTCTGCGGGCGGGCTGGCCACAGTGCGTGGTTCTTCCTCTTATGTCTGAGATTCTAAGAGGAAGTTTGGTGCTGATGTGTTTCTTGTCCTGTGTTGGTCCGTGTGGCGTGTCACTGTCTCTGCCTCTCCAGGAGTTGGTGCGGCTGTTGCAGCAGACGGTGCGGTCCTCCCAGTATGACAAGTACTTCGCCAGCAGCCGGCTCTCGGAGGGCATCCCCAAGGATGCGCTGGAGCTGCTACACCGCAAGGATGAGCAGATCCTGGGCCTCAGTGGCCAGCTGGAGCGGCTGTCCCTGGAGAGAGAGAGTCTGCAGCAGGAAGCCAGGACGCTTAAGACCAAGGTGGGCGAGCTCAGTGAGCAGCTGGGGATGCTGGTGGAGACCATCCAGGCCAAGGACGAGGTCATCATGAAGCTGTCGCGTCGGCTCAGCGAGGGCGCGGATGGCACATCCTCCACCTCGGGGGTACCTGGCTCCCCCACCCCTGCCAGCAGGGAGCAGCTGGAGCTGGACAGGCTGAAAGTAAGTGGCACGTGGGCTCTGGCTGCCAGGCAGGTTCAGATAACCTTGCTGGCAGCCCCTCTGGGCATCTGGGGCTGCAGCACCTGCAGAGCTACTGTGCTTCTCTTTAGCAGGTCTAGCAGGACTCACAGGCACATGATGGATAGTTCTGTAAGAAGTGTCCTCAGAAAAGGAAAGTCTGAGTCCAGTGACATTGTGTTGCTCAGAAGGTTTGGGATCCTCCCCCCTGCTCTCAGGCAGCCGAGGCCCCTCTTCTATTCTACACCTAGAGCTCTATCACCCTACGTAGCCCAGGGGACCGTGTACACACTCATGTGCCTATGTCAGCACCGTGCATGGCCTGCCTCAGCACCTGGGTCAGGGAAGCTGAAGGAGCATGGACCCCACACCAGCTGAGGCCCACTCAGAGTTGGGGCCCCTGCGCCCAAGCTGGGGGGTCCTGGGGCTGAGGACAGAGGGTGGCCCTGGGATTGGGGTGGGTGCTGCTGCCTGAACTCAGGGTAATACCTGGTGGGAACCAGCTGGTGGTTGGAGGAGCACAGTGTTTGTGGGAGGTGGGGGCAGCCCCGTGTGTGCGGAGAAGTCTCCATGCCCAGGGGAGAGCAGAAGGGTCATGCCCCTGGCCCTCAGGCCACAGGGAGGTGCTGGGATGGCCCTGACCACCCCAGGTGGGTGTGTGGCTCAGCCCCAGTGTGCTCCCTCACTGAGGAGCCTGCTGCCCTCTTTCTGGTTCTCCTCGAAGGCAAAACACATGGAGGTTATTAGTGAGCACCTACTGCTTGTCTGCTTGTCGCAGTGGATGGCCAAGTGGTGGACATGCAGGGGCCTCAGAGAATTCTAGAACAGAAGTTAACACTGGCTGACAGCGCCATTGGGACGTGCACATGGCCTCCCATAGTGATCACTTCTCAGTGCCCATGTGAGGCCAGAAGGATCATTCCTGAGAAAAACCAGAAGAGCAGCAGAACAGCTCCCAACCTCATTTCTCTGTGATTCTACCACAGACGTCTCTGTGGTTGCACAAACCGTCGTGGTCAGTGTGGCTGGGAAGAGTCGGCTCTGCTCATGCCCGCAGCCGAGATGTGCCCCACCTGGACGTTCATTGCATTTGACCGTGGCTTATTTAATGTCACCTGAAATTTATATTTTGCAACTGTGCATATTTTTATGGTGTTTGAGGCCACACTCCCCGCTCCCCCCGACACACACGCACAAGCAGGGCATGTGCAGAGTGAGCAGCTTGCCTCTGGTCTCTGTGACTCCCTTTGGAGACAGTGAGCAGAGTTGATCAGAACTAGACTCCTCCCCCTCGTTCACCCTTTAGTTTTTGCAGCAAATGAGTGGGGTGGTTTTGAATCATTTGGTGATTTTGTGACTTGACTTTTTTCTCCAACTTTTCTCAATTGTTTTTAAAGCCTGTGGTTCTGACATCCCCCCCTGCAGTTGGGTGCAGTGGGGACAGAGCTTATGGAGGTGGTGGTGGGTTGGTGGTTCAGGGGCTGGCATGTGGCTGTGGCTCCTAGTGGCCGGCCACCCCATGGTTTCTGACGCCACCAGTGCCTGATGCCCGCTCCTGCCTCTGGCTCCTGTGGTGGCTCTGCAGGAATTGAAAGCAGGTTGTGGGTGGGGGACTGTGGGCAGAAGTGGGGGTTTTGCACATATGTCCTCACTGCCCTCCACTTCTCGCTGGTGCACCATTTCCATACTCATTTCTTCCCCTGACCCGAATTTAGAGTGCGTCCACGGCGGGGAGGTAGGTGGCGGGGGGGCATCTGTGTGGCCTCTGTGGCCTCTTGTCTTCCCATCAATATTATGACCCACTTTCTCTGACTCTGGTCGGTATGTGTGGCCTGTAAAGATTTCTGCTTTTTGGAATTTGCTGACACGCTTCATTGGGTCTGGAACAGGGTCACTTTCTGTTTCTGGGGCATTTTGAGGAAGGAGCAAATATCGGTTGTAGGATTTCAGCAGCCTGAATACTTTATCATACTTCCTTCCGGGCCTTTCCATGGCCCCTGATTCTTCCTTGCTCACAGTAGGTAGAGCTCTGCTTCGCTGGGCGTGGTCGGGGCTGCCGGCCGGTGGTGCTGTCCCCACCTACCTGCATGACCTCTCTGGCATGTGCCATCCTGCTAGCAGGTTTTCCTCATCTGGAGGCTGCACTGCTGGAAGCATATGGCCTCTCCTGAGCTCCTAGCATTGTTAGGAAGCACAAAGACGGGCAGTGTCAAGACCGTAGGCAGCATGGGGAAGAGGGTGTGGGCTCAGACCGAGCGCTATGTCCTCACCCAGCCTTGTCGCCGGCAAGCCCCACCTGGGGCTGGGTCCCCTCCCTGCCCAGCAGGGTCATCTGTCTGTCTGTGAGCCAGCCGTCCCCTCGTGGGACTGTGCAGGGAGGGGCTTGTCTTGTGGATCGAGGTTGTAGGGAGAGTCCTTAAGATGAACCGTCACATGTAGTGGAGCTGGAAGACGTTAGTCTGCCTGCCTGCCCACGTGCCTCAGTCTCCACCTTCATTGGGCATGCACTTTGCTAGCCCTGCTGCTTGCCGTCCTTCTGCCCACTGACCTTTATTGGCGTGTTTGTTTGCTCCAAACTGAGAGCTTTCACCTGCCAGGAGAGGGGAAGATGGAGACCAGGGAGCCGTCTAGGTCTCCCATAGGGTTGGACTTGGCATCTTGTGTGCCTGTCACGATGTGCGGTCCTGCTGACACAGGAGGCGTGAGCTTATCCATAGGGCATGGTCAGCGGCCCAGCGCCCAGCGGCCTCTCAGCAGAGACACAGGGACAGCTGCCTGCAAACCGTCACTGTGGAGTGGTCAGGAGTCTCATGCTGACCCTGTAACCTGTAGGGCAAGCTCCACAAATGTTAACGACTGGAGGGACCTTTGAAATGTTGCAGTCCTTTTGTACATTTTAGGGTGATTGTGGCCTCTGTCCCCATGGCAGTATTCAGCCTGGAGACTGGGGTGCGTCTTGGGGGAATGACCATAGCCTCTGTTCCATGAGGGGTGGACACTGCCACCTGCCCTGGACTTGCCCCATAACCCAGGGGTCAGAGCCACCCTGGGAACCTGGCAGAGCAGGGGTAGCACGTGGTTAGAGGCCTGTGCTTGGCAGAGTGTGTTTGTCCCAGACGCTGCTGTTCCTCACGGGAGTTCAGGGCTGCCGCTGATCATGTCGCCACAGTTGGCAGAGCTCCTCACCAGCCCGTGAGGCTCTTATCACACAGCAGGTGCGGCAAACGTTAACAGCTGCGAATTTGAGGTGAGGGGGTATCAGGTTCATCGTACTTTTCCTGCGATTGAGATGTTTCAACATAAAAATGGCAGGAATGTGCTTTCTTGAGCTGGGTGTGTACTTAGGTGGCAGGTGCGATTCTGTAGTCGAGCGCACCTTGTGTGTGCATGGCCTTTTCTCCGTCACCTGGGTGAGTGATGAGAATCCACAGAAAATGTGCTGTTGCTCCAGTTAGAGGAGAAATGAACATAGGGTTTGCTTATGTGCACGTCAGTGAGAGTGGGGAGGTGACGCGTCCGCAATGAGGGCATGACCCTCCTTGTTCCCTTGGTTGCCTCCGAGGATGGGGCGGCATTCATCAGGACGTGCCCAGTGGTCGGTTTCTTAAAGCTCATGCTAACTTGGCGAGGCTCTCTGGTTGCAGAGGCAGTGATGTATTAACCGCGTGGATATCAGCAGATGTTCAACCAGCATGATCTGATGTTTTTTTTCTTCCAACAGGATAACCTACAGGGATATAAAACCCAGAATAAGTTTCTAAATAAGGAAATCTTGGAGCTCTCGGCACTGCGGAGAAACGCAGAAAGGAGGGAGCGGGATCTGATGGCCAAGGTGGGTCAGGGCAAGGCTGTTTGCTGGTGGCAAGGGACACAGAAACCTTTATTTGATTTATTTATTTTAGATTTTATTTATTTATTTATTCAGAGAGAGAGAGAAAGAGAGGCAGAGACACAGGCAGAGGGAGAAGCAGGCTCCATGCAGGGAGCCCGATGCGGGACTTGATCCTGGGTCTCCAGGATCACACCCTGGGCTGCAGGCGGCGCTAAACTGCTGCGCCACCAGGGCTGCCCACAGAAACCTTTAGAAGTGGGCACGCCATAACCCAGTTCTGCCCCCACGTGGGGGCATGCAGTCACTGAATCTGAAATACAAAGTACATGGGGTGCAGAGCATCACTGTGTCTGAGGTGAAGACAAGCAGAGGTGCCCTGATGTGTCCTCATCAGAGTCTCACCATCCCCAAATGAAGGATGTTTGGATTGTGATTTTTGCTATTGTGTGGATGGGTTTCCCATCTATAAACGGGGCTGGTAGGGACCTGTCAGCCTGAGTCTGTCGACGTTGTGGCCGGAACAGCAGCTCCAATGTGACAGCCGTCCTCAGGTAGCATTCAGTGGCATTCGGTGGCACTCTCAGCCACCCTGTGTGTACTTTGTGTACCTTTGGAATGGAGCACACTGCATCTTCCTGGACTTGAATCCACGTGGTCCTAGGGTGTCTGGTCAGATGAGGTAGTGGATGGGAGCTGGCCCCAGAGTGTGGTGTCCTGGGAAATGTCAGTGCTGCACGGGCATCTGCTCACGGCCTGCATGCCAGGTGATGCTCAGTGTGACCTCAGGACCCTCCTCTGTGCCAGTGCCCCTGAAGGAGGGGTGCCCAGGGCCGTCCGTTGTGAACACGACAGGTGGTCTGAGGCATAAATGACTCTTCTGTCCTCAGTGCAGTCTGCGGCATCATTGGCTGCTTGGGGCACCCAGTGTTGTGTGTCTCTCAGCCAGTGGAGGTAATCTCCCTGTTGTCTGCAGTATTCCAGCCTGGAAGCAAAGCTCTGCCAGATAGAAAGCAAGTACTTGATCCTGCTCCAGGAGATGAAGACGCCAGTTTGCTCAGAAGAACAGGGGCCTTCTCGCGACGTCATAGCCCAGCTGCTGGAGGACGCTTTGCAAGTCGAGGGCTCGGAGCAGCCGGAGCAAGCATTTGTGAAGCCACATCTCGTCAGGTAAAGGCACTGGCGATCGTTGCAGGCGGTGGGACCTGTTTCCAATGTCCCATTTCAACAGCGGTTGTGGTTCACAGAGGACTTGATGCAAGTCTGTTCCATTGCACACTCGTGGCAGCACCGGATGTCATCAGGACAGATAATCCCGATGTGCTTGCCGTAATGAGCACGCGGTAGAGCTGGGCGCAGGCCAGGTCATTGAGTACAAGGCCTCTCTCCAAAATGTGTCAGGGTCAGTGGTTCTACCATAGCTCCAGTCCTTCTGGGAGCCAGTTCCCGCAGGAGGGGGAGCCCATCCTGAGATGCAGCTGCTCCCACACGTGGTTGGAGAGCAGAGGGGCCTCCCTGCATGAGGAGAGCGTGTAGCTAGCCTGGGGCCAGGGCCTGACACCCACCGAGGGTCTGTCCCGTGCCACGGACACACAGTGTCACACATCTGTCGGAGAGCTGTGGAGTCTGGAAGCCCATGAGGGATGTCCCATTAGTATCCTGCATGGGCGATTTTCTGAAAAGTGAGATTGTTAGATGCTGGAGGGAGGAGGAGCCAGCAGATGGATTCAGTCCAGGGGAAGCCAGGAACTGCACCAGGGCTTTACCTGCAAGCACATGTTTAACCGTCGGTGAGGGTAGGTTTTCATGGTCCCTCTGCAGATGGGGAGGCTGAGGTTAGGAAGGGACACAACTTGCCTGCATTCACACAGCCCCCGGCCTGTCCAACCAGCTCCACGCTGTGTTCTCTACTGGGGCTGCGGGACTGACAGGCTGCTCTGGGGTACAGATTTTCCTCCCTCGTGAGCTATTGGACTTTTACTGTTTATGTTGTACATTTTCAAACTTCGCAGGTAAGCAGAATAATAGCTGTGTGTAATGATTTGTTTTTAGCTCATTATTAAGGAAAATTTCTAACCCATAATGTAGTAGTCACGTGACCACCCCCAGGTGCACCTTCTGTTTTTTTCAGGAGTATTTTATTTTTTTAAAATTTTATTTATTGGTTTTGACCTGAGCCCAAGGCAGACGCTTCCTGACAGAGCCCTAGGCGCCCCCTTTCCTGGAATATCTAGAACTTCCATATGTATTTCTGGTTTCTCACTGATGACGCTTTATAACCCTGGAGCCCCACGGTGTTCTTGTCTCCGTGGGGCTTCCTGAATGTCCCCTCAGCATCCATGTAGCTCCCAGGCGTGTCCTGCACCATCAGCGTGGGGGCTGCAGGTGGCGCTCTTCTCTCGCTGTCTTTACTGCTCTTCCTCCAGGTGGACACACAGGGTCCTGCCATGTCCCTGTGTGACAAGTGAGATGGGCATCGTGTTTCCGCATGTCTGTGTGTGAGCTGCTCTAGAGCGTAGACTAGAAGTGAATCCCTGACCTGTGGGGAAGGCATCTCCAGCTCTGCTGGGTCCCGTTCCCACAGCATTTGCACAGGTTTGCGTGCCTGACATCCGGGGTGCAAGAGGCCCCTGTACTGGTTTCCTGTGGCCAACCCTGCAGGTCCTCACCGCCGCAGTAGTGAAATGACAGCTCTCCCTGTGTACAGTCCTCCGCTGCTGTGGGCCAGCTGTTGGGCAGGTCTCACTGGACCATTGAGGTGTCACAGGCTGTTCTTCCTGGAGGTTCCAGAGTGTCCTTGCTCTTGCAAGTGTTGCCGGGGTTGTAGAGTAAGGGCTCTATTTCCACACTGGCTGTTGGGTATGGCCTTACCCACTTGGGGGCCATGGGCGTCCCTGGGCTCTGGCCCCTTCTTCTTCCTCCATGGTCTGCACCCATCCTGTCCTCCTTCACCGTGAAGGCTCCTGTGCATGCACTGGCCCCTGGATGGCCCAGGGTGACCTCTCTGCCCTCGGTTCTGTGCGCCTTTGCCACATTATGTGGCCTGGATACAGGGTTGAGGCGGGGGTGCTGAATGTCCTTGGGGTCCCTGTCCTGCCTTCTGCAGCCACGTTGTCTTTATCCCTTATTTATGCCAATATGCTCTCTCTCACCTTTCCAGCTTTTAAAACGATTTTTTTCAAACATGATAGTTACATGGATGGACACATGTTACTGTAAACGCACATTCACGTGGCCCGTCTGCCAGCCTTGTGTTTGCTGTATGTCCTGTGTTTTCTTCTGTCACATGTAGGACCTTAAACCATCTAGAATCAATGTTTTTCCAGGTGTCAAGAAGAGATCTAGCTTCATTTCTTCCCATGGAGATGGCCACTTACCCAGACCTGACAGCCTTCCCAGGGCCCATATTAGGGGCCACGTCCCCATGGGCTGAGGCCCTTTTCTGTTTTCTGGAAGTTTTTATCAAAATCCTGTCATTTAATTTTCTCTTCTGTTTTTCTGAACAGCGAGTATGACATCTATGGGTTTAGGACTGTCCCAGAGGATGATGAGGAGGAGAAGCTGGTGGCCAAGGTCCGTGCACTAGACCTGAAGACCCTGCACCTCACAGAGACCCAGGAGGTGTCCACCGGCGTCAAGTGGGAGAACTACTTTGCGAGCATAATGAACCGTGAGATGGCATGCTCCCCGGAGCTGAAGAGCCTGATCCGTGCAGGCATCCCGCATGAGCACCGCTCCACGGTGTGGAAGTGGTGCGTGGACCTGCATACCCGCAAGTTCAAGGACAACACAGAGCCTGGGTACTTCCAGACACTGCTGCAGAAGGCACTGGAGAAGCAGAACCCAGCCTCCAAGCAGATCGAGCTGGACCTGCTACGGACCCTGCCCACCAACAAGCATTACTCTTGCCCCACCTCGGAAGGCATACAGAAGCTACGCAACGTCCTGCTAGCCTTCTCCTGGAGGAACCCAGATATTGGCTATTGTCAGGGTCTGAACAGGTGGGTGTTCGGCCCGGCGCCTCCTGTTTGTCTCTGGCCCCCTTCCTGGCCGCCCAGGGGAAGCCAGCCATCCACTCAGTTTCTCATGTACCATCCCCAGTTCTGGAGTAATTCAGAGAAACATACATTCAGGGAGCACCAGGAACTGGTGTTGCCTGGCAGGCTTAGGTGGGGCCTCGACTCTTGATCTTGGGGTTGTCAGTTTGAGCCTAATAAAACCTTCCATAAAACACCACCACCAAACTCCCATTATCTGGATCAACTAGGTTTTCTTATTCTGAGTCCCTTTTGCTCTTGTCAGGTTTTGACCAAAAGTTTGATTTCATTATAATTATAATTTCTTATAATTTTTGTGCGTAACGCACGAAGTGGACACTGGTGGCCACTCCTGTTTATGCAAGGTCTTCGGGGATCAGGAATGCCCCACATGGCTCTTCAGCAGGTCGAAATAGAGCCTTTTGGAGCAGTGTCTTCCTGCGGGTGTCTGCACATCCACGCATCTGTGGACAGAGGACACTGGAAAGCCTCTCGCCTCTTGTGATGACCCAGGCTCCTTATTTGGAGCCAGGCTGGGGTGAGACAAGGCCACAGAACACATGGAGGTCTGTGCTATGTGGAGCTGTGCTCGGCTGCTTTGTGTCTTGTGCCCGTCCTGGTCTGGCTGACACGCCTCCTGCTCACACAGGCACTACACTCACGTTCTCTGCGTGCAGGGAGGGGGCAGCCAGGCTGCTTAGACTTCAGACTCAGGAAGAAGGGAGAAGCTCTGTGTGCATTCCTAGGGATTTTCCCGGAACCCAAGTGCGTGTGCTGAGTTCTGAATGCTTAGGTTTATTCTGGTTGTTCACAGGCCTCTTAAATCCTCCTCCATGGGTACAGACCTCCAGGAAGGGCTGTCTGTTGGCATCTCAAATCACAGTGTTGCATGAAGAAAGGTTTTCAAGTGGGATTTCCAAACCAAAGGTTTCCAGGAGGTCACACTGCCGTGGTGGTGAGGATGGGGTAGCCCCTGAGCCCTGGAAGTGAAAGGGATTTCAGCCACTCCTCCACAGCCCCCATTTAGAACAAAAAACAAAACAAGCCTGTAAATAGGATGCTGCATGAGGAAGCAGTCTTGTTTTGTTTAAATCCGTGATTCACGTGGTATGCTCACTCTGAGAATTTCCAGAAGCTGAAAACTTCTGAAGCCCAAAGGACCCAGCGGGGACTTGCACATGCTTATGTGGGGGTATGCTAGCACCCCGTTGATCTGGTGTGGTCACAGGATTCATTTTTCCCCAGAAAATGGAAGCTTTCCATCTGCACCCATCACTTTTAGGGCCTCTTCATTTTAACCATTTTATTGGATGTCTTCCAAATATTTTATATGTGCGTCCTAAGAACCCAGAACTTTGGTAGACAAGCATTAGCCTTTTCTGAGTGATCCAGGCCTGTCGTCTTGAACATCAGATGATTCAGAGCTATGTCCTGCAGGGCTTTGGTGGCTCTGGACGGCTGGCCCCGCGTCCCGGCACCATGGGTGCTGTGGGTTTGCCTTCTGTCCATCCTTGCTGTGGCCATCCTCCTGTGGTCAGCGCAGTCAGGCCTGCAGGAGGCATCCCCTTCACACCCACCCCGCATCCCTCCTTTTAACCTTTTAGTTTGTGATGAGTCCATTATAATTCTATGTAAGGAAGCAAGAAACCAAAACAGCCTCTGAGAGTTGGCTTAAGGGTTTTCCGTGAGACAGAGAAGCTTCACGTCAGAGACGAGGCTCTCAGATTCCAGATGCCAAGAGAGGGGCGCTTCTCTCGCCATGTCCAGACCCTGTCTAATGGCCATGGGAGCCAAGCCTAGGAATCCCTGCATGGGTTACTCCCTGATTGGTGACGGTGTCCTGGCCGGCCCCGGGTCTCTCTTAGGAACACCCTGGCAGTAGAAGCCATGCCTCCTTCCCCCTTGTGCCCACTGTGGGTGCAGAGCCCCCAAGAGCGGTCGTTTGTAAACCCCCTTTATTAGTTATCTCTTACACTCATCGCTGGATGTTTTGTATATGAAAGGATTAGCAGCATTAGCTAAGGCTTTTTTCTTTAATGAAGCTGGTGGATCATTGGGAAAGAATTTCATCACCTTTTAATGAAAAAATGAAAAGGTTAGGGGAATCATAACTTTGTTTCTCAAACTTGGGAAAATGCCTCCCTTGGAGCGCCAAGTGGGCTCAGTTGGTGGAGTGTGTGACTCTTGATGTTGAGGTTGCGAGTGTAAGCCCCACATCAGATGTAGAGATGACAAAGACAAAATGCCTCGTTTGCCTGGGGATGCTTACTCATTGTCGTTTATTGGGGGACTGGAGATAGTTGTGGCCTTGAACAGTTGGCACCTCACGGCCTGGGTCACAGGGTACAGGGCGCCAGCACTCACCTTGCTGCCCACTTGCTTGCAGGTTGGTGGCTGTGGCCCTGCTGTATCTGGAGCAAGAAGATGCTTTCTGGTGTCTCGTTACCATTGTGGAAGTGTTCATGCCTCGAGACTATTACACAAAGACACTGCTGGGGTCCCAGGTACGTCTGCAAACACCACACTTCAGTTGGCATTGGGGGGAGTTCAGGCTGGAGGAGGTCCTGTGCATGGCTTCGGCCACTGACCCCTGAGGCAGGGCCGCAGACCCTGGGCCCAGCTGAGCATGAGTAGGGGGAGCTGCTGACATTACATGGCCAAGAAGTGGACCAGCCCTGCAGCCCTGCTGTTCATGGTGGCTGTTCAGCTGTCCATACTGTTCCCCTCACCGGGCTCAGCTGTACCCCCACTCCCCGCCAGGCTCAGCTGTCCACACTATACCCCCTCCCAGGCTCAGCTGCCCTTCCCCTCCCCCCTGGGCTCAGCTGTCCCCATCCACCCCCCTCACCCCCCAGCTCAGCTGTTCCCTGGACACAGCCTGCCTGCCTGCCTGCCTGGGCAGCTAAGCTGCAGTCCAGGGATGCCTGGGAGCCTGGTGTGTTGGCTCAGGTTCTCCAAGAAGCTGAGGTAAGGCAGGAGATTTCTAAGGGGAGGCACCTGTGAAAGAGCAGGGGTGGGGGAGGCCAGGGGAACCCCCAGACCAGAGACAGGAAGGAGCCTTGGCTGGGATGGATCTCGGCAATGGTGCGGTGCTGAGGAATGTTTGGTCCGGCCAGCGGGGCGCCCTCCAGCCCCTGAGGGGCATGCGCCTATGGGAGCGGGCTGTGTCAGGACCCACAGTCCCCCCTGGCTAGGAGCAGCCGGAGGCCATGCTGGACTCGGGGCTGGCATGGGGGCGGCAGTCACCTCCTTGCAGACGTGAGGGTGCAGTCATGCCCACCATGGCTGGAGCCTAAAGCCAGGGTGACGAGACTCTGCCAGGAGAGCCCAGGGGCGTCCCCACATGGGCAGTCCTGGCTCTGCAGCAGCCCCTCAGGCCTAGGCCAGGGCTCCTTGCTCACAGGCCCTACAGCGGTCAGCAGAGGCTCTGACAGGAGACCACGTGTGTCAGGAGGGGATCAAAGGCAGTTCTCTCCCCGCCATTGCTCCTGCCTGGGGGTGACTTTCTGCCCTTGCCTCTAGACCACCGCACCATGAGCCGCATGGCTTCCCAGTTCCTGTCACCCGTGTGACCATGTCCTTCCATAGTAAACATTCAGGATGGGTTCTATTTACCTGGCTGGGCCCTGGATGTGTTCTGCTACACATCTGCATCTCTGCCGTCAAAGGGGTCCTCATCACAGCCTCCTTACTGCCTGTCTCCCGACCCCCTGTCTGCCAGCCTGGACTCCCCTCATTCCTCTCCCTCGGCGTCCCCATGGTTAGGTTTCTGGTCATTGCCGCCTGCCTGGTGGCTCTCGTTCTGCCGCTGACCCCCGACCCCCATCAGGGCACCATCCCTTCCTGCATCACTGCATTGCCTGTGTCCCCCATCTGTGTCAGTCACGGGGTCCACCTTGTCCCCCATCGCCGTGTCCCCTGCTGGAAGCATCGGGTGCCCTGTGACAGAACTTGCTCATCAGTCTCGCCTCGTCCTCGATGTGAAGCCGTGATGCCTCTCCCCAGGCCACTGTTCCCTCCGTGTCCCCTATGCTGCATCCTGCCTTCCCAAGTCGACCTGAGGCCCGCTGCTGTTCCTGCTGCTCTGGCACGGGCCTCGGGGATGGCAGCTGTCTGACGGGATCCCGTCTGTGTGCTTGTCCTGCAGCTGGTTGGCAGTCCCGACTTCCATGTAGTATTGCTGGCACCCAGTGCAGCAAGTGGCTGAGCGTGCGTGGGCTCTCTGGCCAGGGCAGGGAGCTGGCATGAGTGTGTGCCAGCCCAGCCCGTGCCAGCAGCTGCACAAGACCATCCCAATGGAGGCATCATTATCCCCATTGTTCTCAGGAGAAAACTGGGTCAGAGACACTGAGCAGCTCGCCTGAGTGCCACCACTGAGGGCCCGGGCTGGGGTCTGGGCCTCGCCCACTGCCTCCTAGAATGCCACGGGATGATCACGGGAGGTCCTGGGTGCTGACTGGTTCTAGGAGAGGTCAGCTGTTCTCCCTTTGATCATGTTACTTTGCTAAGGTACCTAGAGGCTTTTTTTTTTTTTTTTTTTTTTTTTTTAAGATGTTATGTATTTGAGAGAGAACAAATGCATGAGCGTGGGTGAGGTGCAGAGGGAGAAGCCGGATCCTGCTGAGCAGGGAGCCCGATGTGGGGCTCGATCCCAGAACCCCCAGGATCGTGACCTGAGCTGAAGCCAGGTGCTCACAGACTGAGCCCCCCAGGTGCCCCACTTAGAGGCTATTTTTGCCAGAAATATTCTGTAAACTAGGAAATGAGCAGCAGCGAGAAGAGGCAGCAGTCAACTGTCTGGTGGGAGGGAAGAGGTCAGTAAATAAAGTTCTGTGTGTCACAGATACCGGGAAGCTAATAGCTTTAGAGACTCAAAATCACTGATAGCCGTGTTTCAGAATAAGAAAGAAGCCTTCATCTGTCATGGAGCCAGGCCCTCCAGCCTGTGAGCCATGGAGCTGGGCCACCTCACTGCACAGCCCCTGCCTCAGTTTCCACATCTGGCAGATGAGCATCATACTCCCCTTCGATGGAGTGCTCGTGGTCGAATTCAGATGACACATTATGAGCTTATCCTAATGCTTAGATTGTAAAAACTCAGTAAAATTATCCTTATAGGCAGAAAGGGAAAGCTATTTTAAGTATGTGGGTTTAAGATAAAATTTGCATCATTTTGTTGCATGAACATAGTTGTAAACTCTAAGGAGACTGTTTCTCCCTGACTGTGGAAGTCACGGTGCTCATACAGGAGAACACGGGAGATGTTCAGAAGAAACTGGAAGTCACCTCTTATCCAGGCAGCTCAGGACCACAGCTGGCATTTTGATGTATTTCCTTTTTGCTTTTTTTTTTCTCCCGGATGCCTTGTTAAGTGCTCAGGGTGGGGTGGTGGGACACTTCAACAGTGGATTGTGTGCTTGCTTGTCTGTTAAGTCTGTGAAGAGTATTCATGATGATTTGTTTCAACCAGTTTAGGTCATTGAAACTTTGTCTCCTGTTCTAGTCAGAAAACAAATTGGTTAAAATGTATGTCTCCAAGGTGATTTTTGTATTTTGCTTCTTTTATGCACTGAGAGGACTTTACAACTCTTTAGAATCATTTTTTTAAAGATTTTATTTATTTATTTTGAGAGATGGGGGTGGGGGGTGGGGGGGCAGAGACACAGGCAGAGGGAGAAGCAGGCTCCATGCAGGGAGCCTGATGTGGGACTCGATCCCAGATCTCCAGGATCACGCCCTGGGCTGAAGGTGGCACTAAACCGCTGAGCCACCTGGGCTGCTCTAGAATCATTTTTATAAAAAACTTTCTAGTTTTTTATTTTACCTTTTAAATTTTACAATTTCAACCAGTGATACCGACTTGAATCTAATCAGGCATTTTTGTTAAAAAGTCAAACACATTTTTGATAAGGCTTCCATACATGTAAATAAGGAAAACTTCCAAAAAGGAGGAACAGTGGGCTTTTTTTAAAGTTTCAGGTTTTCCTAAAACAACAACAACAACAACAAAAAACTTTTAAAGTGTCATTTTAGGGGCTCCTGGGCAGCTCGGTCAGCGTCCGAATCCATCTCTTCTCAGGTCGTGAGTTCGAGTGCCGTGTTGGCTCCATGCTGGATGTGGAGCTTACTTTTAAAAAATGTTATTTTACATGTTTATGTAGATTGTTTGTAGTTACTTTAGCATTTCGATGACCCCGAGAATCAGTGCACTTTTCATCCTGACCTGGCTCATGTGCAGTTGAGTGTCTGCCGGTGTCCCTAGGGCAGAGCCCGTGGAGCCAGTGTGACTTCACTCTTTCCCGCGGCCTCCAGCTGCTCCTCGGGGGTTCTGCTGACCTTTGCTCGGCTGGCTGGCAGTGTGTGGTTCCCACATGGCCTTGGGGCTCATGGGGGCTGACAAGGGTCACATGCTTCCCGTCCTCCCCTGTGGTGCCCCGAATGTGTGGCTTGCTGTCCTCAGTGGCTCCGTATCCACTCCCCACCCCTGGCCGCTCCTGGAGTGTCCTGTCTGGGTCTCCAGGGCCACAGCGATCCTGGGATCCTGCCCTCTTGGCACCGGCTGGGCTGGACCCCCTGGGCCACGGTGGGGCTGAAGTGCATGTCCAGCCACATCATTCCTGCTCAGAGCCCGACTGGCATCTTGTTGCGGTGGTAGAGACACATGGAGTCGTGTTAGGTTGGCTCTAGCTGTCCTTTTGTTTTGGTTGAACAGAGGTGAACAGAGTAGAGGTGAAGCATCAAAGCGTCCTGATGTGCAACTGCGTGATTAGTGAAGCTTCTGTCCCTCTGTTGTGCGCACAGATGGGGCAGGGGCGGGTCCCAGTCCGAGGTCGGGCCCAAGTGGATCCCTGGCTTCTGCCTCCCCAGTGTCCTTGTCTGGGATCCATCCGTGGTTCTGAGAGCGCAACCCATGCGTCCTCACCAGGCCCCTGACCACAGCTGTCTCAGCAGCCCGGGCGTCTGGTTCCCCCACACAGTTTTTCGCTCCTCTGGGTGGAGGCGAGCTCGCTAGGAGCCTATGCTCAGCAGGGCATTGTGTCCACATGAGGTGGAGGCAGGTGGTTTACATGTGGCTCGTGGAACCCCCAGCACAGCCTGTGAGAGCCGGTGACAGGTGCCCTGGGCACCCGTCGATAAGAGAGGTACCCAGGCCCATCTGAGCCCCTGACCCTGGGACCCTTGCCCCATGCCGCCCCCACACCTGGGTGGCATCTAGGGGAAGCACCTGCTGGTGTTGTACCTCCCCTTGGGTCCAGGACTTGGTTTCTGCCCTCTTAGCCCTGAACTCACGTAGCAGCCTATTTCTCGAGCATTTCAAGTATGGGAGTCAGTTTCAGGCCAAGGAGCCCTGGTGATAGTGGGCATGTGGGACAGCAGTGCCCAGGGCTCAGGTGGCATGCTCTGCGCCCCAGCAGACCCAACGCTTCCCTCTGTTTCCTTCCAGGTGGACCAGCGGGTGTTCAGAGACCTCATGAGCGAGAAGCTGCCTCGACTGCATGCACACCTGGACCAGTACAACGTGGATTACACCCTCATCACGTTCAACTGGTTTCTGGTGGTGTTTGTGGACAGTGTCGTCAGTGATATCCTCTTTAAGATATGGGACTCTTTCCTCTACGAGGGACCGAAGGTGGGTCTGCTCACCAGAGACACGTAAAGGTCACCATGGGCTGGAGTGACCCCTTGGTGTGCTGCCATGGGAGGGCCTGGGGCTCGGGAAGCCACTGCCCAGGCAGCCCTGAGCTTACAGATGTCCCCATGCTCTCACAGGTCATTTTCAGGTTTGCCCTGGCACTTTTCAAATACAAGGAAGAGGAGATCCTGAAATTGCAGGACTCGATGGCCATATTCAAGTATCTCCGTTACTTCACTCGAACAATCCTTGATGCCAGGTGAATCCTTGTGGGGGGCAGGGGGCAAGCAGTAGGGGTGCTGCACCTGCTTCCCACTGTGCAAGTGAGGAGAGGAAAAGGCTGGGGACATCCGGTGGCTTCCACCAATGGGGTGGAATGGGGAGAATGGATTGTCCTTGATCCAATCAACACAACGTCCCATGGGCAGAGCAGCATCTGTGTGTTCATTGAGTGTTTCCTGGGTTTTCCTGGCGTGGTGAGCCTTCCCCCATGTGCCAAGGTGACAGAGGAGGCACAGCCCCTGACATGAACTGAGGGGGATGTACTGCCTGATGGTCTGGGTGCTGCCCTGGGGGAGGCCCGGGCCTGGGACAGGGCACGTGCAGGGGGAGGATGAGGTGGGTGGGGTGTGGAGGGGCACCTAGGAGAGGGTGCCCTGGGCTCGGAGCTGGAGCAGCAGCAGAGACGTGAGAGGTGATGTGTCTCGGGCCGTGGAAGTGGCCTGGGTGGGATTGGGCCTCCACACGGGTGTTGGGAAGACAGGAGCATTGGCAGGGGGGAGGCCAGGGAGTCAGCATGGCCTGGGGCCTGAGGTGCCCCTAGTCATGGAAGAGGAGACTGGAGGGCAGAGAAGTGCACCTGAGAAGACCCTGGCCTTGTGGGCAGGCACCAAGCATCAGGGGGTGCATCTCCCTGGCCACAAGGCATCACCTGTTTGGGTGATTGTCATGCATGTGCCCTGACCGTGGCTGGCAGCCACTATGGTCCCGCTCGCCCTCCCAGGGCTCCCACGGGGGCTCCTACGGACCTGCTGCTGGTTGGGTGGGGAGGTGGCACTGCTTGGAGCCATGGGGGTCACAGTTCTCTGCTACTGGGTGCCGAGTGCGAGTCGCCTTCCCCGCACACCAGAGCCCTCCTGCATCAGGCTCGCCCAGCCACATGAGAGTCACAGGTCCTTCCACTGAGAGATATCTGGGGCTTATAGATGCTTTCAGGGCGTGAGTGCAGCACGTGAGGAGGCTGCTTTGTCTCAGGATGTAGGACGCCCATTCTGGACTGTGTAGAAATTAAACGATTTATTGAAATTCTGTGGCTTTTGCTAAAGGTCTGCATTACTTATTGAGGTTTTTAATTTCCCTTTTATCATGAAATGCCTCTTGTGACTCCCTATATGGACGTCTCCATCCACTGACGTGTCACAACTTGCTTCAAACCCCAAAGGGCCCCCAGGAAGCCTAAGGGCACCTTTCGCTGTGGGGCAGCTTCCAGAGCACAGGGGAGGGTGAGCCGGCCATGGGAGGGCAGGGGGGAGGGCAGCTGGGGCTGAGGTCCCCAGGGAAGGGGATGCTGGGAAGAGGACTGGCTGGTGGAGGCCACACCTGACATCCTAAGAAGTCGTCACTGTTTTTAGGGCCTTTTGCTCAGGAAGTGGATTTTTAGGGTATTAATCAGGCACATTGACCTACCCGTAGCCATGACCTCAGCTTTGCCACACGACGCCTGAGGGTAGCACTGGCCAGTGAGAGGCTGAGTGTGAGTCCTGAGGTGACGCTTGAGAGTGTCCACCAACCTTGCCCAAGGTCTAAGCTGAGAGGGGCATGGCTGCAGGTCGAGGGCACCACTGGTCCCTCCAGCCTTGGCGGCAGCACCAACTTATAAGCAGCTCAGGGGCAGCCGCCTTGCCCTTGGCTTCAGGACGCTGAAGTCTATGGGATGCCGGTTTGCAAACGCAGAGGCAGGTTGGGACCCCGGATTTTAAAGCCGCCCAGCCCGGTGGTTGCCCAGCCCGGTGGTTCCCCATAACTGAGCAGTTCCGGGAGAGAGGAGGGGGAGGCTGCAGAGGTGAGTGTTCAGGAGATGGCGGGATAACAGGATTAAGCTGCTCTTGTGCAGGGTTCCTGGAGCTATTTGGCCCTAGCTGACTGTGGGACATCTGCTTGTCTCCTGAGCAGGGCTGCAGCACCCTTGCCCACCCCCTGCCCCCTGCCCGCGGGGCTGATGGGACTCTAACTTAGCGCTTTCTGTGTCTGCCTCCTGTAGCAAAGCAGTAGCCAGACACTAGGTGTGGGGTGCGTGGGCCCCAGTAAGTCTACACTGAGCTGGGCTCTGCTCACACTTGCCTTGTTCTCCCACACCTGTGTTCTAGAACACTCTGGGAACTTGGAAGTGGGCCTTCCTGACCTTTGGCCTCATGCGGGGGCTGCTCTGGAGTCAGGCTCTCTGAGGGGTGGGTGTCTGAGAATTGCAGGCTGATGTCACACACAGTAGAGCTTGCAGGAAGGCGGCTCCCGCGGCTGGTGGCAGGAGGCCTGAGGCGATGTTGTGTCACGATGGCCTCCCCTGGGGGCTGGAGGGGAGAGTAGCCTCCGGGCCGGCTGAGTGGGAGTGGGGGGCTTGGTGCTGGAGGAACCGACTTCTGTTCCCCCGGGGGCCGGGCTGCCCCAGTTGGTGCTGGAACCCACAGTCAGGCTGTGGGACACCTGGTTGTTCGTTCTGCCACCAGCCAGTGGCTGGGGGCAAGTTAGTGGGATTGGTGCCTGAGCTGCGGGTAGTGTGACAGCCATGGAGTGCGCATCGGTCTGTAGACCACGCCCGACCCTTGTGATGTGGTTGGTAGTGTGACAGCTGCCACCGGGCCGGCTTGGGCGTCTGTTCCTTCCCGGTCAGTCCCAGGTTTTGTCCTAGTGCTCCCGGTGGCAGTGTGAGGAGCTCCACGCCCCAGGAGGTGGCTCTTCCATTATTCCAGCATCCAGATTGAGAATGAGGATCCAGTAAGGGAAGGAACTTTACCCACCCCACGACACACAAGCCAGCGCTTGTGTCTAGCCCGGCAGTGGTCAGGCCCCATCCTGTGTCTTGCCCTGCTGACCTCTGTCCCTGTCCTGTGTCCTGCCAGGAAGCTGATCAGCATCTCATTTGGGGACCTAAACCCATTCCCCCTGCGCCAGATCCGGAACCGGCGTGCCTACCACCTGGAGAAGGTCCGGCTGGAGCTGACGGAGCTGGAGGCCATCCGAGAGGACTTCCTGCGTGAACGGGACAGCAGCCCTGACAAGGGGGAGCTGGTCAGTGATGAAGAAGAGGACACCTGAGTGCTCCACCCATGACACTGCTCTTCTTGCCTTTACAACCAAAGTGTGCCAAAAGGATGACCCACAGAGGCGTCTCTGCTCCTTTGAAAGCCCGAATGTAATGCCCATGGTTTCTGGAAATCTGCTGGGCAGATGTCCAAAGCCACCCTGCACTTTCTCCTTCCCACTCGGAGCACGGTCTGCTGTCAATGGCCATCTCCATGCCGTCACACGGTGCACACATCTCTGGCTCTTTGAGACTCTGTGGACACCGTCCTGCCAGGCAGGCCCACCCCTGGGGAGGCCTTGCTTGAGGGAAGGAGGAAGCTTTTCTGGGAACTCAGGGCAGTGGTATAGCTGCTGGGTGTCACTGTTGGCTTTCTGGAGAACAGCTGGTGCCCTGGGGGTCCTCCACCTGCTGGATGGCCGGGAGGCTGGCTGCCAGGGCCTTCGCTTGGGCATAGCTTTGTGCCTTGCCCCTGCGCTCTGGCAGCTGGCCTCCCGCCATCCCCAGGGTCAGCGTGGTGCTCGCTATGGGGTCACTGCTGCCTCCTGCAGGTCAGGCTGCCCACGCACTTCTACAGCCAGAGCAGTTTTTGAAGCCCTGCAGAGGCTTTGCCCCAGGAAGGTTATTTTTGGGTCAGTCTCTCTGCAGACCATCCCTGATATGTGTGTGGACATGAGAGTGTTTCCTGGCTCAGTGTTATTCAAATAGGAAAGAAATCATTTAAAGTAGAATTTTTTTTTACACTACCTGGAGAAATTGGAAGTAATCCCTAAATGTACTAGATGCAGCCTAAGTGTTGAGCGGAATTTGAGGAAGTGTGTTTTCCTAAGTACGGACGTTCTCCTGTTACGGCCTGTTCAGCGGTATCCTGACCAGGCTGGCATCTCCGCACTCCCTTCTTGGCTTCTGGTGGCAGACACGCAGCGCCGTTCTCACTGCCCTCCGTAGACCCCACTGGAGACCCCTGCCTGCCCAGCTCCCGCACTGCCGAGTGAGAGGACTACAGTGAGGATGCCCAGCAGGATCAGACTCTAGTTTATTTCTGATTTCCCCTGGAACTGACACATCCAGTTGTGGGGGCGGGGAGGGGAATGCTGCCTTTAGGAATGTCTGTGTCGCCCCCAAAAAGACCTATCTTAAAAGCATCTGGATTGGGCATGGTGCCTGCTGTGTGGCCAGAGCCATGGTTTCCCGGGTGGCCAGCAGCACCGTGCAGGGGTCTCCAGGCAGTTGTTGAGGCCAGGCCGTGGTGTGAGAGCAGTGCGGTCGTTGGGGGAATGGACTGGGGCCACCTTCCTGGAGGCTGTGCACCCTCTGGGTGTCTCGAAGGCTGGAAGGGTGCGTGGTTGGGCCCAGACGCGGGACAGGATGCAGAACCGCAGGGCGTGGGTACCCCCCTCTGCTGTCTCCATGGAGACTTCTTGCCTAGATGCCCATACCACAGCCAAGGGCAGCTGTCACCTTGCACAGGGATGGGTTTTTGTGTTTTATGGGCTGAACATTTCTTAATACTTTTGTATATTTTTCACTACAGTTTATATTTTTATAGACTATTTTTATCAAGGTTTTTCTAGGTTACATACATCTATTTTATACAACGAGCTCTCCCCTTGTGTTATGGCTGTGTGTGTGTGTGTGTGTGTGTGTGTGCGTGTGTGTGTGTCAGGCCAAGCAGCCTGAGTTGCTCTTCATTCCGCCCCGGCTTCAGTCCTGGGCTTGGTCAGTAGGGCCTTCTGTGCTGCCCATGGTCCTGCTAATGACAGCTGTCCCGTGGCAGCCAGGGCACCAGGGCTGGACCGGGGGTGCTCTCCTACCACGTCGTATCCAATAGGAAGTGTTCTAAGCAAAGAGCCAGTCCATTTTTTTTTTTTTTAACCTAAATGTTTGTATTCTTGCACAACCCCCCCCCCCCCCCCCACACACACACACTGTTGTCTTCCTGCACGTTGCCCAGGGCAGCCCCTGCAGGTGGGAGGCGGGTGCCCCCAGAGGGCCTGCATGGGGGGGTGGTGGCAGCTGACTTCCCCTTAGGTCATGCAGCTTTTATACTCTGAGTTGTATTTTGGAACAGTCATACTAAAAAGCCAAATAAACTACTAATTTGTATATTCTGGTTTGAGATGCAGTTACACCAGCTCGTGACAGGACTCAGAGGGGGACAGGACCTCTTGGGGCCTCTGACCTGCACTAGCTGTTTGTAGGTCCCACTCTGGGTTTGCTCAGGGGTTTAGGGGTGCAGGGGCAAGTTTGCTCCCTTAGTTGACTGGGGAGGTGGGGCCAAGCCACAGGTGAACTGGGAGCCCGGGGGCTGAGCTGGGAGCTGGAGCACCCCCACGCTCCCCCACCCGCCCCCGCCAGCCGCAGCTGTGACATGCCTCGCCTGCATCTGGGCTCACCACTCAGGCCCAGCTGCCGTGGGGGACACCACCCCCTCACCCCCATCATTAGAAAAACACCCGAGAATGATTAAGACCAAATGTCTTTACATGGTGTGGGGGAGGGGGCTCCAGCCAGGATCCCAGAGCCAGCCTGTCTCCCCTGGGACAGACTCAGCCAGGCTGGGGGCACCTGAGGTCACGGCCCCAGGGCAGAGGCCCCCTTCCCCCTTCCTTGTAAGGGCTGCTGCAGTGGACAGTGCGTGGGTCCCCAGGGCCTCCTCAGGCCGCAGGACTGTTGCAAACACAGGAAGTCTGATGCCCCTGCCCGCCTCTCGCATGCCTCGGTGACTCACTTTCCTGAGTGACCTCAGACCCACCGTCTGTGCGTGAAGACACCATGGGGCCTGTCCAGTTGGAGGGCTCCAGGACGGCATGGCCAGACCCAATCGGAGCCTTGGCTTCTCGGGCCCGTAGAGTGCGTCAGTGAAGGGGTGTGGTGTGTGAGCAGAGAGCGGGTGGGCACCACTGCCCTCCGTCCCTCCATGTAGGGACCAGTCTGGGCACAGGCGCTTCAGCCTCTGACATGTTTTGTCTCAGTGACCGCCACCCGCCCCACCCTCCACACACTCACCCAGCCACACGTGACCGTATGGCCTCACAACGTACACATTGCTCAGGGACCACCATGCACATTGCAGACCATGACTGGCACACATGGTGGAATGTGGCATCCCCTGCAGGTGCCCCCAGGGGCACCTGGGCCCCTCTGAACCTTGGTGTCCCCCCATCTGGAGAAGGGAAGTCAACCCTCTAGGAGGAGGACTGGTGAGCGGGTTATAGAAGAGTCCTGTCTGAGGCTCGGGCCAGAGGTAAGGTCTGGGACCTGCACAGGCCACTCCCCAGGAGGGGCCTGGTCAGCCTGGTTGCGTGTGGCCCCTTCCCCAGCCGCCTCCCTCACTCTTGGGGCACCTCACACCCCTCTGCTGCCTGCTGTGTCCACAGGCTCCATGGACCCAGGTTGGGCAGGCGGGAAGGGGCCGTGGCGGGCAGGTGCAAGGTCACAGGTCAGCGTGGGGGGAGCCCAACACTTGAGGTGGCAGTGGGGGCAGGAACCACCTGTGACCAGCCCCGTTGTCTCTGAGCACAGAGCATGTGGCAAAACAGGACATGTAAAGGCCAGGAAGGCGGTGGCCGCCCATCTGCTCCAGTCCCTGGGGGTCACCAGCTCCACTGGCCACCCTCCTCCTCTCCTCTGATGCAGGCATGTTAACGGGGTACCAGCCCCCTCCCCGTCTTCCCTGGGGGGCAGGTCCTGCTGGACACAGGAAGGGCCTGGCTGCCTGAGGTGGGATGTGACCCTGTCACCATGAAACCACGGCTCTGCGGCCCCGGAGTGGGGGGTGCAGGCTAAGCGGGGCCACTGCCCCCCCACCGGCCTCTGCCAAGTTGGACCTGCCCCACCTCTGCAGCTGCGGGGGCCACCAGACCTGTCCGGAGGTGCCCGGGAGCATGTGAGGGCGGGCGGTTCAGGAGGATGGGGACGGGGGGGGGCGGGCTCCAACCTGAAATTCTCCCGACGCAAGAGGAAGCCAGGCTGCACGCTGAAACTGTAGGTGCTCGTTTATGTATAATAATAAAGGTTATGCAGACCATTAAAAAAATACCTTTTCTGGGGGAGGGGTCCCCGGCCTGCCACCAGCAGGCCAGGTTAGCACCTTTGGGGTGCAGCCCACAGTGGGGCATGAGGTCCGTGCGTCTGGGGGGGTTGGGTGGGGGGGTCGGTCAGGGCAGCCCGCTGGGGCGGGTCAGCGGCGGGCAATGCGCTGGTGGCCGCGGGAGGGGGCGCCGTGGCCCGGCGGGGGGCAGGAGCGGCAGCACTGGGTGCGGACGGCCGGCAGCTGGCAGCGGCCCAGCAGACGCAGGGTCTCACAGAAGCCGAACGACAGGCGGTCCCGCTCGCAGCCTGGTTTGGGGTGGGAGGGACCCTCAGGATGGAGCTGGCACCAGCACCCCGTGGGGGGCCACCCTCTGGGATCACACCGGCAGGCAGCCACCCCAGGGCCTCAGCACTCCAGAGGTCTCGGGAGGGGGGCGCTGGCAAGGCCGAGTCAGGGTTCCAGGGGGAAGGTTCTGAGACCCCCACCCCGACCCCACCTCCACCGCCACAGACCAGCCTGCAGGAGACTCGGCCCCCGACCCGACCCCCGCCGTCCCTGCCGTGCACCTGCCCTGCTGGACGCCCCCGACCGCCCCCCCGGCCCCCCAAGCCCCCGGGTCATACTGAGCCTCAGCTTCCACTCACAGACCCGAGCTCCAAGAGGCCAGGCCCTGAGGCCCAAAGAGAGAGGGTGTGACCCTGGGGGTAAAACCCGGCTCCCAAGGAGGACACAGGAAGGCTGCGGGCTACGCTTGTCCACGGCGGGGCTTGGCCGGCCCTGCTGCCCTGTGCTGGTCGCAGCTATTTTGGGAAGTGGTTTGATTCCAGCCTCTTGGCCTCGCTCCCGCTCCTGCTGACAGCCCCCAGCTGCCTCTAGTGGGCGTCCCGGGGGAGGAGGACAGGAAAGCCCGCGGCCCCGGGGGCCCGCAGAGGGCACGAGGCAGCAGGCTGGGTCCTCCACCCGGGCTTCGGGCAGCAGCTGTGCATCTGCACACCCGCATCCTGTGTGCACCGTGTGACCTCGGGCGAGCCTCTTAACCCGGGGGGAGGGGGTTCCCTCTGTCAATAACGCCCACCTCCACAAACGGATGTGGGCCACGCTAGGTCAGCTGCCTCACCGGGCTGACCGCACGCCCTGGAGTTTCCAGGCTTTCTAAACGTCTTGCCCCACAAACCATCAAAACATCCCCGAGCTTCAGGATCTTGGCGCCCACGTCACCCCCGAGCTGGCCTCCACCCCCAACTCCTCACTTGGGTCGGCTGGTGGCTCAGCCGCCTGACCACCCCTCCATCCACCCGACCTCCGGAGACCCGGCCTCCATTCTACCCTCTCCCCGCCATGGGTCCCCCTCCCCGAGCCCAGGTGAGAGGCAGGAAGGAGCCTTGGCGGCCTCTGGCCGGGGCTGTGTGCGGCAGGGGCAGGGTGGGTGGCACCTCCACTGGGCCCTGAGGCCACAGGATTGGAGGAGGCTGGGCTGCCAAGGAGCCAGCCACTGTGGAGAAGGCAGCGAGGTCCCCGAGGCGCTGACCGCCAGCCCAAGGACCACAGACTGTCCTGGGGGCCCGGGGCAGATGGCTGAGACACACACAAGCTGCTCGGCTCCTTCCTGACCCCAGTCGACAGTGACCTGGCTTTAGCTCTCCCCGCCCCCTCCCTATGCATGGCTCTCAGCCCCTTTGTGCTCAAGGAAGGGGAGGCCCAGACAGGGACATGGAGCCCACGGCCACCCAGCTGGTGAGGGCGCCCAGGTGTGGCTCCAGGGCCAGCTTCCTGTGCTTAGCGCCCCGAGGGCAGCTGTGTCCACTGCCACCTCTGGCTCGGGCCCTTCCTCCAGGAGGACACAGCTGGCCAGGAAGCAGCTGGCCACAGGCAGCCAGCAGGACCCTGGAAGGGAGGCCGCTTCCTGCGGCTGCAGCACACACTCTGGGCACTCCTCCTCCTGCAGAGCTGGAGACGGAGGCGCACCCAGGCCTGGCCTCACTGGGCGGCTCACTGAGACCCTGGGGGACAAGGGGCTTGCTCGAGGTCACACGGCAACTAGGGGCCAAGTCTGCTGCCTCCCCTGTTTCTGCACTAGAGAAGGCTGCCTGCCTGGGGGTGCCTGAGAGTATCTGCAGGGTGCCTGGGGGGGTTCCTTGGGTGACTGCGGGTGCCTGGAGGTGTCTGCAGGGTGCCTGGGGTATCTGGAGGTTGCGTAGGGGGTGCCTAGGGGTGTCTGGGAGTGTCTGCAGGGCAGGACACCCTCTGCTCTGGCCCTGACACAACCCAGCTTCTGCACAGCATCCAGCAGCCTCACAATCACGGATCACCCAGGGCAGCTGGCTCCTGTCTCCTGCCATCCCCCCTGCCCCGACCTCCAGCACTCACGTGGGGCCTCGCTGAGGTCACAGTCCTGGGTGCCGCATGGCCGGGAGCTCTCGGGCCAGGCCTCGTGGCTACACTGCTCACTGTCCTCCTCGGGCAGTCCAGTCTGGGTGTTGACACACCTGACCAGGCGCCGCTGCACACCACCACCACAGGGGGCCGAGCACTGTGTATGTGTGGGGGAGAGGTTAGGGCCCCCTGTGGCCAGGGGAAAGGGCACCCCAGGGGCAGCTGCCCATGCCCTGGCCAGGAGCATGTCCAGTTCTGAGGCTTCTCGTTGCCCCCTGCCTCTCAGAGCCTACCAGGCTCACCTGCAGGAGCTGCACCCACCCCGAGGCCCAGGAGCACCCGAGAGGCTGAGAGGACCTGCCACAGCCCCTGCAGGTTCCTCAACCAGAGGCCCTCCAGCCTGAGTCAGGCTCTATTCTTAACAATTAGGATGTACTTTTTTTAAAAAAAGCTCTAGAAGTAGGTTTAATCTCTGCCACATGGTGCCAGGCTCTGGGCTGGGCGCCTCACTGCGCTGCTCTATTCATTCCCACACCCCCGTCTTGCACATGAGAAACCAGAGGCCCAGCAAGGCCAGGCCACCTGCCCAGAGCCACTCAGCAGCCAGGGGGCAAGGACTGGGATTCCTGGACCTTGTAGCTCCAGCAGGTGGCAGGAAGGCATCTTGCGCCCCCTGAGGGCTCGCTGCCCCCTCCTCCACCCTTTCTGTCACTCAAGCCTCTGCTCTGTTCCCTAAACCCTCAGATCTTTCCTTTCTGCCCCAGGACTTTGCACATGCTGTTCCCCTTGGACCTCTACTTCGAACCACCGAGTCCTGCAGGCCTCCCTGACATCCCAGCACCCACCCACTCCCTTTCAACCCCCTCTCCCCAGCAGGCCAAGGCTTCGGCAGTGTGGGGACCTCGTCTGGCCACCACCCACATCTGCAGTGACCAGAGAGCCTGGCACATAGCACACCAGATGATGCCTTCTCGAGGGAACGGAGGACTTCCCAGTGGCCGCTGGGCCCGTCCCTGGTCCGCAGGCTTGCTCACCTGGCCCCAGGGCCCCACGACCCATTGCGTGCAGGGGTGCGTGTTGCAGGGCCGCGTGCTGTTGGGTCTCAACGCCTCTTCGCAGAGGCCTGGCTCTGGGCAGGTCACCAGACGTTCCTGCTGGCCACCACCACAAGCCTCGGAGCACTGGAAGAGCGGGATGGGCAGAGAAAGGGGTCGGGGTACTGCCGGGGTCTGAGGACACCCCCCCACCTTGTCCCGGGGCCCCCAGGCCTCACCTCCCTCCAGGAAGAGATGTACCAGCTGAGGCAGGGCTGCACCCCACAGGGACGGCGGGTGGGCGGCATGGGGGGCCCTGGCTGGCAGTGGAAGGGCCGCAGTGGCCGGAGGTCTTGTGTGTCCACACACTGCACGTCACGCACTGAGGAGCCTCCCCCGCAGCCACGCGAGCACTGCAGGGCAAGGAGCGCAGTGTGAGCAGACCCCGTGCACCTGCTCGCACACGGCCCTGCGAGGGGTGGCGGTGTGGGCATCGGACCCCCCAACCCACCCCGGGGAGACCAGCCAGCTTCAGGCATGTAGCCAGGGTGGCCCCACTGGAACAGTCAGTGACAATGCCATCCCGAGGGGCATGGCAGGTACAAGAGAAAGGGCATGGCCAGCAGCAGAGGTGCTAGGGGCAGGGCAGGCCAACCCGGGACAGGTGTGTGGACAGGACAAGCCCAGGATGGCAGCGCAGAGTCCGCCACCCAGCGTGCAGTGGGCACTGGGCAGCCCAGCTTGCACCCCGAGGCTCACGCACCTTGCTCCAGTTGCCCGCGTGCCAGGCGGCACACGGCCTCAGGTGGCAGCGGCGGGCAGGCTGGGGGCGGCCGGCGGGGGCACAGTCCTCTTCGCGGCCGGAGCTGCAGCGGACGGGCCTCCAGACAGCACCCAGGCCGCAGGTGGTGGAGCACTGGGGGCCGGGCACAGGCCGTGAGGGCGGGCAGATCCCCGCGCCCCCCCAGCCCCACGGCCGGGCCGCCAGCAATGCGGGGGCACCCGCTGGAGCCAGAACCTCACCTTACCCATCTGTGCAATGGGCCCCTCCACCCACCTCCCAAACACAAAACCTCAAACACCTCATGTCCTGGCTCACGGGGGACAGAGGTGGTGACCCAACCATCATGACCGGGCTCACTGCGCCCCAAAATCACCTAGGGAGAGTGACTGGACTCCTGGCTAAGCCCTGCCTGTCCCTCCCCAGCCCAGACAGAACTTCCATAGGAAGACACGGGTGGGCAGAGGGACACAGTCAGTTTCTGGCCATCAAGTTCACACACTCGCCGGCCCCTAAAGGAGCAGGGTGAGGCCACGTAGGAGGGGCCAGGCAAGGAGAGCCAGGCTGAGCCCAGGGGGCCCTACTGGGCCTGGGAGCCACGGAGGTGGCTTCCCCACCAGCAGGGTGTCAGGGGGCACCCTGTCCGGCAGTATGAGGGACGCGGCTCCTGGCCACCCTCCATTTCGTGCCACCCCACACCTTCCTGGTGGCCCGTCTCCTCATCTTAAGAAACTGAGGCTGACAGGGCGGATGGCCCCCTGGCACACGGAGGGCATCGCTGCTCCCAGCTCGGGCCGCCGGTTTCTGTACCCCGGGACCCCCGTGGGCCATGTGCTGAAGAGGACACAGTGAGGTCCTGCTCTTCCCTGGCCCCTTACCTCACTCCAGCTCCCCACCTCCCAGCTGGCATTCTGGGCGGGTGGGGGGTCCTTGGCCGGGCTGGGGTCCACAGGCTGGGCCTTGGGGACTCTGCCATCGGCTGACCCGTCCTGAGCTGGTGTGGGCCGTGATGTGGGGTGGGGGGGCACTGGCTGGTCCTCAGGTCCTGGGCCCTGGGCTGTCGGAAGGAAGGTCCCTGGCAGGACCGGGGTCTGCAGGTCCCATGGGGCTGCAGTGGTGGGAGTCCCCGGTTCCAGGGGGCCGTCTCCACCCCAGGTCTCAGGCAGAGCGTGGGGGGAAGGAGTAGAAGGGCGCCCCCCGACGGTGGGCCGTAGCTCAGTGTCCATAGGCCCCGGGCTGCCTTCTGGAGCTGGTTCCCAGGCCACTGTCCCCACGGTCCACAGGTCTCCCACGTCAGGACTTCGGGAGGTGTGGCGAGTGTGGATGGAGGACCAAGGGGATGACGTGGGGCGCCGTCCTTGGGGCAGGCCGGTTGCTCCACCGCCGAAGGCTTCCTCCTCGTCCTCAGAGAGCTCGTTGGTCCTCTGCCAGTACGGAGGGGGTGGCTGGCTCTGGCGGTCCTCCCCTCCCGGGAGCCTGTTGTGGCTTCCGGGGGCAGCAGGTGTGTCCTTGCCACTGACCCACACCGGGGGCTGGGGCAAGCTGGGGAGCCCCGAGTCTGGGGTCACCACGGGGGCATCTTCCTCAGGTAAGAAATTGCCCGGGGGGCTCCCAGGGGCCTGACCCAAGGGCGGGTGCGGAGACAGGCCAGCCTGGCTGGGCCGAGGGGTGCCTGTGGGAGCCTCCGCAGGTCGGCTCAGGGGTGGGGGTGTCCGATCCCCTGCACCTGCCAGGTTTGGGTCGGGATCCTCAAAGGGTCCGTAGGACAGGTCCTCGTGGAAGTTAATGAAATTGTAGTCATAGTAGAAATCGTCAACAAACACAGGCCCCGACGGGCCCGACTCGGGGTCTTCCTCGATGGCGTTGCTCATGCTGGCCGGCTCGGGGGACGAGGCGAGCAGAGGGCGTGGGGCCAGGCGGGGGGGGATGAAGTCGATCTCATTGAAGAGCTCGCGGCTGGAGGAGCCGCTGCCCGAGCCTTCGGGGTCCAGGGCCCATGGACAGGGCGGCAGAGAACAGGCAACCCCACTGGCCGGCCGCAGGGCCTCATCGCAGGGGACGCTGGTGTCATTGGTGCAGAGGACACTTCGGTGCTGTGTGCCCTCCCCGCACGTCACCGAGCACTGCAGAGGAGACCAGAGTGAGGGGCCTGGTGGGGCACCTGCCACTGCCCGCTGTCAGAGGAGGAGGCCCAGCCGGCCCCCTCCGGCCCCCTCCGCCTCAAGGCCATGGCTTGTAGTGGTGGCTTGCCAGGGCACCGTGGTCCTGAGGCTCTGGGGACAGAGGCTGGACCGGGACAGCCCGGGCTCCCTGAAGACTGTCTCCAGCTCCCCGAAGCCCAAGGCTGCTGGGGGGGCTGGGGACTGGGGGTGGCCCTGTCCCATCCTGACGCTCACCTGAGACCAGTTCCCCACAGCCCAGGTGGCCGGACAGGACACATTTTGGTTGCAAGGGGTTTCGGCAGGAGGCTGGGGCAAGTGTGCGCAGGCAGGTGGCTCCAGGGCGCTCTGCTCATCCAGCCCCACGCTGCGGATGCAGAGCACCGCGCGGCGGGACAGGCCCCCTGGCCCGCAGGAGTGGGAGCACGGCTGCCACTCCCCTGTCCACCACCTGCAGGGCACACAGGCCTCGTCAGCCAGGGCTGGCTGGATGCCCGGGCTCTCAGGCTCCAGGCAGGGCCAGGCCCAAGCCCAGGGGACGATTCCCCAGAGCCCTGAGCCCGGTCGGCAACCTGACCCCCGAGGCCCGGTGGCAGGACATAGCCCCATTTGCTCCTGCCACCCTCGCCGGGGGGAACTGGCAAATCCTGAGCCCTCCCAAAACCCAAACACAGGTGACCAGGCATGTCTTAGGCTGGTGCTGGCTGCCGGGGCGGGGCGGGGGGGGAGGAAGAACCAGGGTCTGGGCTTCAGCCTTGTACAGAGGCCAGGCCGTGCTCCCTCTGCTCCTCTCACAGGCCCCCAGATGTGGGCTCTGCAGCAAGGCCAGGGACCGGGGAGTCAGGAGCCTGTGCAGGCAGTGGTCAGGGTGGGCTCACCGGGCAGGGCAGGGCTCCTCACTGCACTTCCTCTGGCGGTCATCAGGCCGGCTCAGGGGGTCACAGTGTCGCTCATCCACAGGCCCTGCCTGTTGCTCAGTGCAGTGCACGCTCTGCCTCTGCATACCTGGGGATCACAGGGGCTCAGCCTGGGCCTGGCCCCTACGGTGCCCCCTGCCCAAGCTGCCCTGAGCCTGAAGACAAGGCCACACCCGCTCTGCTAGGGCCTCTCAGAGCAAGGCCTCATCACTCCTTCTCACTGTCCTCCCAGCCTTTGCCTCTGCCCCTGGATGGGAGCAGAGTGTGCAGGCTTGGGGGACAGTCGGGGGGGCGGGGGGGCAGCCCTTGGCATCCTAGCTAGGACGCCTTGGGCAGCTCCCTCAGCCTCTCTGAACCTCAGGGTCTATGTAACAGTAATACCTGCCTGAAAGCCCCCGGGGAAGGAGAACACCATGTGGTCATGCAAATCCAATCCCAGCCTGAGCACCGACCCTTCTAGCAGGGTCCATGCTCAGAAGAGGTGGAGCAAGGAAACTCATCAGATTCCCACCCCCCATGGGACATTCCTCTCCAGCCCCGACCCCCATGCCACCTTTGTCACCGTTCTCATCCCTCTGCCCCCACCTGCCTCTGGGTCTTGGCATGGCTGTCTCCTCACCTTCACCATGCACCCCCACACCGCCTCCAGCAGCAGGACCCCCAGGAACAGGCTCTCCTTTCACCCGTGCTTCCCTCCCATGTCCTATCCGCTCCTCCTTCCCTAACAGAATTCTGGTTCTGTGCAGGGTAATCGTGGGCCCCGCTGAAAACACTCTCCATTGTAGTTCCCGTGCATTGAGGGACGTCTGGACACGAGTCCCTCCCCTGGGAGCCAGCGCATGCCCCTTCTTCCTGCCTGGACCACAAGAGGCTGGGAGGGGGCCCTGTGGACGGGTGTGAGGGAGACACGTTCCACGTCCCTACGGAAGCGCAGGCCATCCTGCCAGCCTGGCCTCTGTCCCCGGGCCTTCTGACTGCTGGCTGGCTACTTGCAGCTCGAGTTCCTAACCCATCCACCCGTGAAGCCACCACTCTGCTGAAAGGCCATTTCCCCGGAGTCCAGTTCATCCAATAGGTTTTCTTTCACGTGTGTAAATTTAGAGATGCTGATGTGGGACAGGATGCTTTCAACAGCTTTGGGAGATTTCTGCCAAGGTTCAGTGGCTGGTTTTCATCCCCATAGGAGCATTTTCAGGAACATTCAACATCTGTCTGGTTCCTGATGCCGAGCTCCCTGGATGCCGAGGGGCAGTGGGGGCAATGGGCAGGGCCGTGGGGGGTGGGGAAGGTCAGTGAGGTCCCTGCATGTGTCACACGGTTGAGAGAAATGAGTGAACATGGTGAATGGACCCCTGGGCGCAGATGCTGAGGGCTGGGGTGGGGACAAGCTGGCCGTCCTGGCTCTGTCCTCCATGGGGAGGCCCTTCCTGGGGGTAGCATCCAGGGAGCATGAGGCTCTGGGCCTCCCAGGAAGGGCTAGAGGGCTCCAGGAAGGAGGCTCTGGAGCCCTTCTGCAGCAGGTGGAGGGAAGGAGCCCAGGTCAGGGAGGGCTCAGGTCAGCTCCAAGAGTACAAAGGGATCAGGTCCCCAGTGGAGCAGGAGCCGTGTGAAGCTAGCCAGTGCCTCTCCAGGACCAGAGTGCCAACAGCTGAGACATACCGAGCACCCCTGTGTGCCAGGCACTATGCCGGCCTCATCCCTCTACCAGTGGGGACACAGCCATCAGCAGCACCCCCAGTGGGACTCCAGGACCCAAAGGCCAGCATTCCAAGCTCACGGTGGCCCAGGAATAGGAAAGTGAGTGGAGGCTGAAGCCAGGCATGGCTGCCCCGAGATGATGGCCCCGGTGGGCAGTGGCTGTGCCCTCCCCTCTCCTCACCTGTACCACACGTGACTGTGCATGTGGTCCAGGGCCCATAGTCCCAGAAGAACTCAGGTGGCTGGACCTGGCCCTGACCATCCGCCTCCCTTTGGATGGTGTACTCGTAGCGCACTCCGGGGTTGCTCTCCTGGAACAGCAGCTGGGGCAGGCAGGTGGGGGCCCTGTGAGCACGGGGTGTCCCCTCCAGACACCAGGACTTGCTACCCAGAGGAGCCATCCCAAAGGAGCTGACTCTAGCCCCTGTGGGACCTGGGGCTACACTGTAGGGGAACCCAAGGCAGAGTCCCCGGGGCTCTGTTCTGCTGCGGGGTTTGGGGGTGGGTGTAGGGGTGCACAGGATCCCTCAGGTCCCACTCCTGCTCCTGAGCCCCAGCTGCTCCCCAGCCCGAGCTGCTCCCAAATCCCAGCTGCTCCCCAAACCCCAGTTGCTCCCCAGCCTTAGCTACTCCCCAAAACTGAGCTGCTCCCCGAGCCCCTGCTGCTTCCCAGCCTGAGCCTTGGGAGGCGGGCACCTGAATCCATATGGGCTCGTTGGTGGGCCCTGGGGACGTGAGGTTCTCCCAGTTGCCTGTGCGTGCGTACGTGAAGGTGGTGCCGGCCACCTGGTAGTCCCCATTCCACTGAATGGTCCAGCCCCCATTCAGGAAGTACTTATCAGGGTCCTCACTGCGCAGGGCCAGGAAGTTGGCAGCCTCGGCCATCTCCTCGATGCGGATCTCACGGGCACCGGCTGGGATCAGCCCCACGTCCACGTACCCTATTGGCCAGGGGTTGTTCAGAGTGTGAGGGTGTGGGCTGCCCTCAGCCCCTTCTCTTGTCTCCCCTTCTCCAGGCCGCTGGTGGCAGATTCCATTACCTCAAGATTCCAAGCTCCCCCCAAAGGTGGAGCTTCAATCTGTCCTAGGTCACCTAAATCTCAGAAGGGCTCCTCCTCAGAAGGGCTCAAATCCTGCTGTCTGGACCCACACCTCTTTACCCCTCTCCTAGAGACCTGGCTGGCTCCATGTCATCGGCCTGCACCCTTCCTTTGGGACACCATCCTTGCTGCTGGCCTCTCTCCTTTCACTGACCTTATATGCTTTACACTAGGACACAGGTACTTCTGTCACCCCTGTGTGACAGATGAGGAGACTGAGGCCCAGAGGGATGAGTAACTTGCCCGCCGGCTCTGCTAGACTACGGATCCAGCTCAGGGGGGCTGAACATCTGGCCCAGCACTCAGGGCCATCCCCCATGGGTCCCTGGACACAGATGCGCCTCCAGGCTTTGAGGACACAGCTCTTTTCTCTGAATGTAACACCTCTCCCACCTCACCTGAGTCTTTCATGATTCAGCTAAACTGCTGCCTCCTATGGGAAGTCCCTGCTGACCTCCCCAGGTCAGTGCTCTCAGCCTGCTGGGCCTCCTACACTAAACCCTTCAGCCGCCGTCCCTCCTCACCTAGCACAGTCAGCCCTCAAGCAACACATGCAAAACAGACACAGAGGTATAGCAGTGGAGCTGGGGGTCTCTGAAGCCTCCCAAGAAGGCAGCCCGAAGCAAGATCAGCCAGGCCGGGGTCCCTGGGGCAGGAGGACACCCCAACACCTGCAAGGACCAGGCAGGGTGGCTCCCCTGCTTCGGATCTTAGCCAGGGTGGGGACCCTGGCGGTCCAGGGCAGGCCCTAGAGGGAGACAGGGAGGGGGAGGGGCCGCCAAGTCAAGAGCACCTCCCACCAGCAGTGCCTCCCCGTACCCAGGCCCTCAGACTCCTCGAAGGTCTCGCTCACGGTGTGGCAGGTGGAGCCATTGCCGTGGCACACGCCACAGCGATCCTCGATGGCACCAGAGTCGATCTCGAAGTCACAACCCACATTCTGGAACACACAGGAGGGAGACCTAGCATCAGCCCCAGCCTCAGGGATCCACCAGAGCAGGGAGAGGAGGGAGGACAGGGCTCCGGGCTCCAGCCAGCCGCCAGCCACGCCCTCTGACCTCAAGTGAACCCTTCCACCTCCCTGAGCACGGTCCCCCAGCTGTGAGACAGGGAGCCCGGTCTGTGTCACACAGCCAGGTTGACAGGTGGCACAAGGCACCGGAGGGCAAGTTTTACGAAAGGCCACAGCAGGCAGGGGCTCTGCCCAGGGTAGACAGGACTTTCCTGGAAACAGGGATGGATGTCAAAGGCCTGGGCTAGCACCTCCCTGCTGCCCGTCTACACCCCTGGGGGGTCCTAGTGGCAAGGGGGCAGGGAGGAGCGACCTCTGAGGTTGCTGGACAGGAGTACATGTTGCTAACAAACACTGACACAACCTCTGCCAGACCCTGAGCCCTGCGTAACCCTGCAATGACCTCACTGAGCCCTACAACCGGGAGCCGGCCCCGCCTTTCTAAGACAGAGGAAACGGCTGCCGGGGTCACGGAAGCAGTAGGAGGCTGAGCCGTGGGCTGGTTTCTTGGGGGCACTGTGCGGGGGCGGCCGAGGTTCAGAGGCTTGGGCAGTGGGTTGTGGGCCAGGAGGGGTGGGAGGGCCCACGGTGCAGAGGCTGGGGTGTGAGGCTCGCCTGCAAGGAGCTCCAGTGCCAGGAGGGGTGGGCTCTTTGCTGACAGCCTGGGGAGAGGGCTGGGGGGATCTAGGAGGGACCCAGGGGTAGCCAACATGGGAGCCCCTCTTTCTGCTCAGGCGCACCTTGCAGATGCCGTTGATGCAGAGGTCACGGCCAGGCTGGCCCTGGTAGCAGGGGGTGCCGTCGATCACAGCGTCCCGAAGCTTCTCAGCAAAGTACTCATTGGAGGGCCGGCAGTGCAGCTCGCAGGGGTTCGCTGGGGGCCCAAGTGGAGGGGCCGTTAGGGACAACCCAGGCAGGAGTCAGGGAGGTCACAGTAAGACAGCATCCGTTGCACACATCCGTGGCCATGTGACCCAGCTCCGGGGCAGCACATGGGCCGGACCCCTCCCACCCCTGGGCTGCACCCTGGAGAGCTGGTGGGGGCGATGACCCAGGGCCAGGGTGCGGAACCTCGGGCCCCCGGACTCCCCCTGCGGTTCAGTGTCACCATGGGTGGCAGGACTCACCGTCGTTGACCACAGGCACCCACGTGTGCAGCTGGCCCTTGTAGAGCATGGCGTCAAAGTGGCTGCACTGCACATGGCGGAAAGAGGGGTGGCCGGGGGGGCAGGCCTGCAGGTTGCACAGGCGGAAGCGCTTCCGTTCACCCACACAGTACTTGCCCTTGTATTTGGGTCTGTGAGGAGAGCCAGGTGGGGCTGAGTGAGCACACAGTGAGTGCCTACTGTGTACCTCGGTCCAGGAGCAGGCCCTTGGACCATGTGGCAGCTCCTGCAACCTCTAACTGCGGGGAGTCCAACGCCCACCCACCCTCTGGGCTCTGCGCCCACCCTGCAGGGCGCCCTTCATCCCTGTCTGAGCTCCAGTTCGCTGGCCTGTAAGACAGGGATGGGGCTTCCCCTTCAGAGGGCTGCTACGAGCCTGTGATGAGCCAGGGATGTGGCTGGTGCCCCACAGGTCTGCAGGCTTGTTCCTCACCTAGCCTGGCTGAGAGGCGTGCCCAGAAGCACAGCAGCTGACCCCCACCCTCATCTGGGCCAGGGTGGCAGCCCCCAGCCCAGCCCAGGCACAGGCCCTGGGTGGGGCTGGCTTTGAGTCCCACACTGGCCAGGGCAGCCTCGCGAAGAGGGCTCGTCCCAAGGAGCCAGGTATCTCCTCGGTCTGTACTACTGCTGGCTCAGCATCTCCTGAATCTTCAGATCATCCTTTTTAAGGTGGGGAAACTGAGGCCCAGAGAGGTGAAGCCACTTGCCCCAGGGTACACAACACGCCTTCCAAGCCAACCAGCTCTCCCAGCCATCCCCTCTCATCTCAGACCCATATGTGCGTCCGAGGCCAATAAGTGAGCCCTTACTAAGTGCTTTCTACCTACTAGTTGCAGGTTTTCATGCTTTAGCTCTGCTGGGGGGCCCTGCGGTCACCCCAGAGTCCAGTTTCCCTGGAAATAGAGACCCAAAGGAGAAGTGCAGAGAGGATCTGAACCCTGATCCGTCTAAGGTCCAGAGTCTAAGCTCATCACCCCTGGCCTCTCCTGCCTCCCTCCAGCCAGTTACTGCAATGCTGAGCCTTGGTGTTCCCGTCTGCAGCACGGTCAACACTGGGGACTCTGCTGGCCTCCGGGGTGCCCCTCTGAGTGACCAGGGTGGCCCTGGATATGCTGGGCATGGCTTCTATGGAGACGCTTTGGAGCCCAGGAGGCTGGCACAGAGCCAGGCTCTCCATGGTAGGCTGACTCTGCTCAGGGCATCCAGGCCCACCCATCCCTACTGCCCCCAGACCCGCACTCACACAGGCTGTGTGCACTGCCGCTCAGCACTCTGCACACCCACGCCACAGCTCCGCGAGCAGATGGACCAGGGGCTCCAGCCAGACCAGCCACCATCCACAGCCTCAGGCCGGAAGCCCACAGGAACGCACTCCCCATTCAGACACCACTAAGACAGATGGGGGTAGGGAAATACCACCCAGTCATCCTTGCCCCAGTGGGACTGAGGAGTCAGGAGGCCCCCTCTCAGTCGTCCAAGACTCAGGCCCCACGGTGGAGCAGAGCAGGGAATAAAGGGAGCCCGTGACTTTCTGGTGGGGCCGCTGCACCACCTCCTCTCTGCAGACACGGGGAGGGCTAGAGAGAGTAGGGGAGGCTGGGGCTCTGCTAGGAGCTTAAGCTGGTCTGAACCCAGGCGGCCTCCAGAGCATGGGCACAACGGGAGCTCAACCTCTCCCCACCCACCTGCCTCCACAGCAGAGGCTGCGGCACCCCTACCTTGCTCTCCCCACACCTGGTTCCATCCACGGCTGCATCCAGCTTGGAGTGACAGGTGGTCCCCACAGAGCACCAGAGAGTGTGGCACACGTTCTACAAGGCGGAAGACATGGGCCATACTCTCACCCCTCCCTGGTGCTTCGGGGAGGGGATGGGAGTGGGGGTTGCAGATGGGACTCCCAGAAGGCCCCTCCCATCTTTTCCCAACTGTGTGGTGCTGGGGGTGCCCAGCCCTGGGGCTTGCTGCTCTGACCTGTCTCCAGGCTCACCTACTCTCAAATCAGCCCTGCCCACTTGCCTAGAAAGATACCTACCCACCTCGGGCTTGGGGAGTCCGTAACAGGACGATGGCCTTCACTTTGGGCAATTTCCCCAGGTCTATGGTCCCCCTCAGGTCTATAATCACACATGTCTATGGTCCCCCCCAGGTCTACGATCTTCCCTAGGTCTACAGTTTCCCCATGTCTAGGGTCCCCTCTGAGTCTATGGTCTCCCCCAAGTCTATATGCAGCGTAGGTTTTGTTTTGTCTCATAACCTGGCCCTGGGAGGTGAGGGGCTCCACCCAGAATTCAGACCTGGGTCTGTGGCCACCCAGCCACAGCTGATCCCACAGCCACGGTGTCTCCCAGTATCCTGTATGGCCAAGCTCAGGCCAGCGGCTGCTGTAGGCTGGGGAGGCAGCCCCCACCCCATGCCCATCCCACACTCACGTCCATGTCTTCACAGAAGGCAGAGTAGGCCCCGTATTGGAGGCGGCACTGGTGGCCCACATCGTAGAGGACCCCGGGGGGCACAGAGGGGAAGTCAATGACATCCTTGGTGGGAGTGTCATCTAAGCACAGGCCCCAACCCCGGCTGCAGGGAAGGGAGGAGGAGAAAAGGGGGCATAAAACACTAAACCTTGCAAGCAAAAGGCACCCTTCTTGCTTATCCCAGTTCACCCTCCAACCCCCAACCTAGCATCTGGGGCCCTCTCACTCTCCCCTTCACCTCCAGGCACTCTAGCTCACTAAACAACTCACCCCCCTCCTGGGGCCACACATTTGCATAAGCTGCTGGCTCCACCTGCAGTGCTCTGCACACACTACCATGAACTCTGCCCCAGAGACCCATCCCAAGGGCACCGCCAGGGAAGCCTCCCCTACGCCCAGCCCTCCCCTGGCCCTGCTGCTCTGAGTTCCTGCAGCCTCCGCCCCCGCCCCAGATCTGGAGAGCATCACTTCACAGCTGATACAGCAGTGTGCCTCTGTGGGCCCCACCCTAGGCTGAGATCTGGGGTCTCTGTGGGGGACACGCTGGGCCAGGGACATGCTGGGCCGGGGATAGCGCTGCCACCCTATCACTTCCTCATTCACTCCTGTCTGCCCTCTGCCAGCCTTCCCTGGCAGTGCAGGGGACCCGGGCTGCCCAGACGCCATAGCAGCAGGCAGGGAACACGGATGCAGAAGGGCCCTGGGGAGGGCATCCCAGGCTGGGCTTGGCCCTTCTCTGCCAGCGCATCTGTCCATGGGCCCTTTGTGCACAGCTGTGGCCTCTGGGGGCCAGTGTCTATCCCAACACCATTGCCAGGCCCTGCACATTGACCAACCAGCCCAGGGCTCACTGCTGTCCTGCAGGGGTCAGACAAGTGTCTAGGGACCTCCCTTAGGGCAGCAATGGCTGGTGAGAGCTGAGATTGGGGGTGATGGGTAGTTGGCCCAGGCAGCAAGGAGAGGGTGGGGAGAAACCCTCCAGTTTTCCAGGCTGGGGTGCTAGAGGGTGGCTGGTACAAGGTTGGGGGCCAGATGAGCAGAGGGTCAGAAGGACAGAGGTGATGGGCACTGGGCTCTGACAGGAAGGGACAGAGGACACACCACAAGACAGACTGGAAGAAGACAGAGTAGGCCACCACATCAGCCAGGGCGGGAGGTAGGGGGCAACGCTGGGGGCAGTCAGCCTCTGAGGGAGGCTGTGGGGCCCAGGGTGGGGTGGATGGTCTGTGGGGTTGCCTAGGGCCACTCGCCCCACCCAGAGCTGCAGGGAACACAGCCTCTGAGACTAGACTCCTGCTGAGGGCCCTGGGGACCCCTCTGCCCAAATCACCCCGACCACCTATGCTGGTGGAAACCAGACCCCCTAAAGCGGGTGTCAGCAAATGAGCAGCTCTGGGACCCATCCTTTTGCCCCAGATGATCATGGGCCAGGTCCTTGGTTGCTCCTCAACCACCTGGGAGGAAGACCCTATGCCTCTCTGTGCACACGCAGGCCTGAGGCAGGACACCCCTTGCCCTGGGTCCCACCAGCGAACACTAATGGTTGGGATCTAATGCCAGACTCAGGCTGCTGGGGGCCCCGCATATCCCTTGCTGGGTGGCCCCAGTGAAGGCCCGTCCATCTACAGACCTGACCTCAATACTTCACCCCAGTGTAAGTTCAAAAGCACAGCAGCTGAGTCCTGGCAGAAAGGCGCCTGCTGATGGCTGGCCTGGCCCTTGGGGCCAAGTGTCAGCTGGGGTGAGGATGGGGGGCAGGGTCAGCCCAACCCTGGGGCTCCTTCTGTCCTGCAATTCAAGACAGGGGCTGGGGAGGCTCGCCCACCCCTCTGCCTCAGACCCCGCCTGGGGGCTCCTCCAACTTGGGGTCTGATGGCCTCTTCTGGCTTTGTCTCCTGGCTGGAACTTGCCATGTGTCATGTCCTGTGGGCCGGGCAGTTGGAGTGACAGAAGCCTCTCTGGTCCATTCTATATGTGTGTGACAGGTTGGGGGTATAGGGGGAGGGGTCCTCCAGACCTCCCACCAGAATCAGGGCCATATTCAGGCCCACGTGCTGATGGAACGTCAGCACCTGAGTTCTAGTCTCTGCCTCCGTGCGGCCCTGGGCCATCCCTCCTGCTTCTGAGGACTTACCTACCAGAGGCTGAGGAGCCTGAGGGAACCCAAGCTTGGAGGTATAAATAGCAGCACGTACTTGGGAAAGGCCCTTCCTTCCTGTGGCTGGCTCACTGCCGGGCTCCTCACCCCGCTGACACACACCAGAGCTGCGTGCAGGGCAAGCGAGGTGGCCCGGGAGCGCTCCTGAGCCTCCCCCAAGGCCAGGGAATACCAGCTGACCCCAGTGGGCACCGTCTATGCGTCCTGTTCATCCTGCTCCGACCCAGTGGGGAGACAGAGGGTGAGGCGCCGGAGGACAGGCTGGCACCCCCACCCTGCAGCCTGAGTGTGACCCCCAGAACCCTCCGCTGCAGGCTGGCTCTCTCTGACCTTTGCCCCCACACGGCCCGTCTCAGGGCCCAGGCTCCCAAGGCCCCGGCTGGCTCAGGCTCCAGCCTGCTCTTCCCACCCTCGCCCTAGGCCCCGAGCCAAGTCCCTCGTGCATTCCAGCCACTGAAACAGCACAGAGACCCTGTGTGTATGTCTGTCACGGAGGCAGCAGGGTGCGGGGCAGCTCCCTGGGTGGGGACAGCTGGGAACAGGTCCCGGGGGTGTTGGGGCAGATCATCTTCCAACCCAGTCCCTTCCTCTCTGCCCCCATCTGGGGCAGGAGACGCGCCCTGGGGATTCTTTTCAGGCCCACTTTACATGCCCAGGCTACGGCCCTGGTTCAGGTCCGTTTCATCTGTGGCTCAGTAGCGATAACAGGCACACAGCTCTGAATGTGAACCATTCCATCAGCGATATACTGAACCTGGACAGCCACCCGTGAGGCAGGCCCGTCAGGAGCCCCGTGGGACGTGTCTGCCAACACAGGCAAAAGCCAAGCAGAGTCCAGGCCTTAACTATCACCCGCAACTCATCTCTTCCCCTGCCCCCCTGCCCCCTGCCATCCCTCCACTGTCAGAGGCCAGAGCTGCTGCTCACACCCACAGTGACGCACCCGTGTCCCCACTTATACCCCGCAGTAAGGGACTTCTAGAAGACCCATGGCAGATGAACTCCCCACCTGCTCAGAATCCCCCTAGGATGACAGGAAAAGAACAGGGCATAAGTCCTCAGGGATAAGGAACCAGGGGGAGGTGATGGCAGACAAAAAGTCAGCAAAACCCCAGGAGCTGGGAAGCAGATGGTCAACCAGTGGCAAACCTGGTCAGAGCAGCGAGAGCTGAAAGCCATGTCCTACATGGAAGAACCACCCAGAAGCAGAGCCTGAGAAAGGCTCAGGCTCCAGTCCCAGGGAGCCATGGAGGCCAGGGCTCCAGTGGGATGGAGGACCAGAGGCATCAGCTCCCACATTCGCTCCCCATTCTGTGTGGCCAGGTGATGACCACCTCCCTGCCTGCAGAGAGCCAAGGGTCACTCCTGAAGAGGGTGAACAAAAGGATCTGGCCCCCGAAGACCTACGGAAGGATCTATAGAGAAGGGAAAAATGTAAGTCTCCACAGGGAAGGGTGGAGATCGCCAAGCCGCTTCCACACGCAGGGTCCATAATGCCTAACACCTCCCAGGACAACAAGAGAGTTCCTCTCTGGGGAAATGGAACCACACCAGAAATGAGCCTCGTGCAGATATCTGAACACCTCCCAGAGATACAGCCCCTCCCCAAAAGCCTGCCTGCTTCACAAGCCTCCCAATTCCCAGGCACCCCAACGTGAAGTATTTTTTTTTAATTAAGGAAAAAAAATTTTAATTAAAAAAAATAATAAAATTGAGGAAAGGGAGCACGTAGGTAGCTCAGTCATTTAACTATCTGCCATCAGCTCAGGTCATGATCTCAGGGTTCTGGGATCTAGTCCTGCATCAGGACTTCTCCCTTTGCCTATGTCTCTGCTTCTCTCTGTGTATCTCTCATGAATAAATAAATAAAATTTAAAAAATAATAAAACAGATAAATAGGGGCACCTGGGTGGCTCAGTCCATTAAGTGTGTGCCTTTGGTTTGGATCATGATCTGGGGGTCCTGGGATGGAGCCTCACATTGGGCTCCCTGCTCAGCGGGGAGCCTGCTTCTTCCTTTGCTTATGTTTCTGCTTCTCTCTATCTCTCAAGAAGAAATAAATAAAATCTTTAAAAAAAATCAGAAAGAAATAGAAAATTTAAACAGATCAATTACCAGGAATGAAATAGAATCAATAATCAAAAACTCCCAACAAAAAAAAAGTTCAGGACCAGATGGCTTCACAGGTGGATTCTGCCAAACTTTTAAAGAAGAGTCAATACCTACTCTTCTCAAACTCTTTCAAAAAAGAGAAAAGGAAGGAAATTTCCAAATTCATTCCGTGAGGTATTACCTGATACCGAAACCAAAGACCTCACTAAACAAAATAATTACAGGCCAATAACCCTGATGAACACAGATACATAAATTCTCAATAAAATACCACTAAACCAGATCTGACAATATATTATAAAATAACTCACCAAGATCAAGTGGGATTTATTCCTGGGTTGCAAGGTTCATAAATCATTCAAGACAATACATCACATAAGAGAAAGGATAAAAACCATATGATCCTTCCAAAAGACATAGAAAAACCATTTGACAAAGTACCACATCTACTCATGATAAAAACCCTTAACAAAGTAGGTTTTGATTAGCGGGGATATACCTCAACATAATAAAGTCCACATATGAAAAATCCACAGCCAACATCATACTTAATGATAAAACACTGAGAACTTTTCCTCTAAGATCAGGAAAAAAGACAAAAATGTCCACTCTCACCACTTTTACAAAACATAGTTACTGGAAGTACTAGCCATAGCAATCAGACAAGAAAAAGAAATAAAAGGCATCCCAATAGGCAAGCAAGAAGTAAAACCTTCACTATTTGCAGATGACACGATAGTATATAGAGAAAACCCTCAAGACTCCACCAAAAAACTACGAAAACTGATAAATGTATTCAGTAAATCTCATGACACAAAATCAAGATACATAAATCCACTGTATTTCTATACACTAATAGTGAAGCAGCAAAAGAGAAACTAAGAAAACAATCCGATTTACAATTACACCAAAACTGATAAAGTACCTGGGAATAAACTTAACCAAGGAGGAAAAAGACCTGTACTCTGAAAACTATAAAATACTGATGGAAAAAAATTTGAAGAGGACACAAGGAAATACTCCATACTCATGGATTAGAGCAAAAATTATTGAAATGTCCACAGTACCCAAAGCAATCTACAGATTTAATGCAATGCCTATCAAAACACCAACGGCATTTTCCACAGAGTTAGAACAATTTGCAGGGAACCACAAAAGACCCCAAATAGCCAAAGCAATCTTGAGAAAGCTGGAGGCATCACAATTCCAGATTTCAAAATATACTACAAAGCTGTAGGAATAAAAAAAAATATGGTACTGGCACAAAAACAGACATGCAGATCAACGGAATAGGATAGAAAGTCCAGAAACAAGCCCATAATTATATGATCAATTAATCTTCGACAAAGGAGGCAAGAATATGCAATGGGAAAAAGACAGTTTCTTCTGTCTTCAACAAGTGGTGCTGGGAAAACTGTACAGCCACATGCAGAATGAAACTGGACCACTTTCTTACACCATACATAAGCATAAACTAAAAATGGACTAAGGACCTAAACATGAGACCTGAAACTATAAAAATCCAAGAGAGCACAGCCAGTAATTTCTCTGACATCAGCTGTAACAACTTTTCTCTAGCTATGTCTCCTGTGGTAAGAGGAACAAACGCAAAAATCATCTATTGGGACTATATCAAAATAAAAAGCTTCTTGGGATGCCTGGGTGGTTCAGCAGTTGAGTGTCTGCCTTCGGCTCAAGGCATGATCCTGGAGCCCCAGGATCGAGTCCCACATCAGGCTCCCTGCATGGAGCCTGCCTCTCCCTCTGCCTGTGTCTCTGCCTCTCTCTCTCTGTCTCTCATGAATAAATAAATAAAATCTTTTTTTAAAAAGCTTCTGCACAGCAAAGGAAGTAATCAACAAAACTAAAAGGCAGCCTATGGAATGGGAGAAGATATTTACAAACAATACATCCAGTAAAGGGTTAGTAACCAAAATATATAAAGAGCTGATACAACTCAACACCCAAAACAAATAATCCAACTAAAAACAGGGGGAAGACAGAACAAACATTTCTCCAGACAAGACACGCAGATGGCCAACAGACACATGAAAAAATTCTCAACATCACTGATCATCAGGGAAACAGAAATCAAAACAACGAGATACCACTTCACACCTGTCAGAATGGCTAAAATTAACAAGACCGGAAACAACACGTTGGTGAGGATGTGAAGAAAGGGGAATCTTCTTACACCATTGGTGGAAATGCAAGCTGGTGCAGTCATTCTGGAAAACACTGTGGAGGTTCCTCAAAAAATTAAAAATAGAACTACCTTATGATCCAGTAATTGCACTACTAGGTATCAGCCAAAGCATACAAAACTACTAATTTGAATGAGTCCATGCACTCCAATGTGTATAGCAGCATTATTTACAATAGCCAAGATATGGAAGCAGTCCCAGGGTCCATGGATTGATGAAAGGATAAAGAAGATGTGGTGTATACACAATGAAATATCACTCAGCCATCAGAAAGAATGACATCTCGCCATTTGCAACGGCGTGGATGGAGCTAGAGGGTGTTATGCTACACGAAATAAGTCAGAGAAAGACAAACAACATATGATTTCACTCACATGTGGAATTTAAGAAACAAAACAGATGAACAAAAGGGAAAAAAAGAGGGTGGGGCAAACCAAGAAACAGACTCTTAACTCTAGAGAACACATTCTAGTCACCAGCAGCGAGGTGGGGGGTTGGGGGAACAGGTGATGGGGATGGAGGAGGGCACCTGTCACAATGAACACTTGGCAGTGTAGGCAAGTACTGAATCACTGAATTGTACACCTGAAATTAATATTACGCTGTATGTCAACTCTACGGGAATCAACATAAAACAATCAAAAAAAGAAAAATGCCCCCCAAGTACCCTCCGAAACAAAGACAGATCAAGGCATGCAATTGCAAAATTTCCAATCACCAAAAGAGAAAAGAGAAAGAAAAGTTTGCAGATGTTGCAGGAAGGCTTGGGAATGAGACTGTAATGGGACTTCTCAGGGGCAATGTTAGCAGCTAGCGGAAGATGGGGAAAAGCCTTTGAAACACTGCGGGTGACTTCTGGCTGGAAGGTGATATCAAATCAAACTACCCATCAGGTGTGAGGGCAGAAAAAGATGCTTTTGAACAAGCTAACCCCTTACCTCCCTGCACCTTTTCTCAGAAAGCTACTCGAGGATGTGCTCCACCAAAACAGAGCAGCACCCCACCCCACCCCAGGATTGGTAGCGGACCATCCCTTAGGCAATGTTAGCACAGCTCTAGAAAGTACCCAGTCTACACTGCAACAGGGTGCAGAGGCCACACTGTCCGCTGGAACCAAAACTCGCTTCAAATGGGGAAAGAAGGGGCACGTGGGTGGCTGAGTGGTTGAGCATCTGCCTTTGGCTCAGGTCATGATCCCAGAGTCCCGGGATGGAGTCCCACACCGGGCTCCCTGCATGGAGCCTGCTTCTCCCTCTGCCTGTGTCTCTGCCTCTCTCTCTCTCTCTGTGTCTCTTATGAATAAATAAATAAAATCTTTAAAAAAAAAAACGTGGAAAGAAGGCAATGATATGTCGAGAAACACGAGGAGCCCAGAAGCTGCATCTGCCCTTCCTTATTGGCATCACTTCCCCGTCTCAGCCAAGCACACGCTGGAAGAGAGGAGGCAGAGGGGATGTGGTGCAGCCCCCAGACCCTTTCCCTTCAGACTTCTTGGCTGGCAAGCCGAGGGCCGGAGTGTTGGCAGAAGGCACACATATCAGGAAGTGGAATAAAACCCATCCAGTTACTTTTGTGCAGATATCCACTGTTCACGGGAGCTATGAATATGCACTGCGGCACTTTAGTGATTCACATAGGAGGTCACCGCTCTCATATTTGCACTTATAACCAGCGCAGCACAAAATAAAATCAGTGGTAAAATTTGTGCTGATAATTTAAATGTTTCTTTGCTTAGAACATTTAATAGCAAAGAAAAAACACCGTAGCAAATCAAAAGGATGTGAAAGAAAGGGAAAGCTTTAGTGTCAGCATCATTGATGGTGCTTTTCCCTGGACTCTGCTGGTCAAGCGGCCAGTCCTGTGCCCTGTCTGCTCTCCTTCCCATCCCAAACCCAAGGTTCGCATCTCCATCGGACCCATGGCCCCCGCAACCCCACTCTTTCCCTTTCTCCCGACAGGTGTCAGCTCCTTTGTGTCCCAGCCACCTCCCACTCCATAGGAACACCACTCCTCTCCTTTCTGCATATGTGTCCGCTCCCGCTGTCAGAGACACAGCTCAGGTGGTCTCTCTTTCCAGCCCAGTGGGACTGGCCTCTCCTCCACCTGCTGCCCTCAGTGCTTCCCTCCACCTGCTGACCACCCCCACCTGCTGACCACCCCCACCCGCTGGCCCCAGCTCCACCTGCTGACCACCTCTACCCACTGACCCCAGCTCTACCTGCTGACCACCCCCACCCGCTGGCCCCCAGCTCCACCTGCTGACCACCCCCACCCACAGGCCCCCAGCTCCACTTGCTGACCACCCCCACCTGTTGGCCCCCAACTCCACCTGCAATACCTCCCTCCACCTGCTGAACACTCCCAACTGCTGACCACCCTCACCCAGTGGCCCCCGGCTCCACCTGCTGACCACCCCCACCCACTGGCCCCCAGCTCCACCTGCTGACCACCCCCACCCACTGGCCCCCAGCTCCACCTGCTGACCACCCCCACCTGTTGGCCCCCAACTCCACCTGCAGTACCCATGCTTCCCTTCACCTCGCCCCAGAATGCCAGCCCAGCACACCCTCCCACCCAGGGTGGGCCTTACTCCAGGAACCTGGTGATGTACTCTCGGCTGCAACGGGACCAGGTGAGGGGGACAGTGTCGTACAGGAGCTGTGGAGACATGATGAAAGGCCGTTTCGCAATGGGCTCGCAGTCATTGCCGCTTCCGTCATGCTGAATGCCAAAGCTGCGTGAGAGCACAGGCCCCAGGGGCGAGTGAGCCGAGGGAAGCCGCCAGCCCGCCCCTTCCCGCAGGCCTGCTGGCACGAATCCACCAAACCCTCAAACTGCTGTGTGGCCACAGGAAGGCTGAGCCCTCTGGAAGCCTCCGCCTCCCTGACCTAAGATGTGTTGGGACCTCTGTACTCCCTGGGCCCTCCTCCAGGGACAGGTTGCTCGAGCCTGATGAGCACCTACAGGGGTGAGCCAGGTGGCACAGTGGGGACCGCAGCCCCTGCACCCTCCGTGGCCCCTAGAACAGCCTGACGGGTCCTCAGCCTGGGCTATGCACTGCAGTGAGGGGCATCTGAGCCGCCCTGTCATAGAAAAGTTCTCAAGAGGGCATCCTCGGGAAGGAGACAAGAAATGCTATTTACTCAGCACGTATAACGTGCTGGGCACCGTGCTGTGCACTCACAGAAACCCCATCTTGCTCAGTCCTCAGAACTGCCCAGGGGGGCTCAGAGAGGCGCAGGGAACATAGCCCAGGAATGGCAGATGTGGGGCAGAGTGCTCATTCCACCACCACGGTGGCTTGCCTGCATGAGCCCAAGCCCCTGAAAGCAGACCTGCCTGTGGCGCACCGGCATCGGTTCCTGACCGTCTGAACAGCCTGGGCATAGCCAGCCAAGGGCATGGGCCACACGGAGACCCAGGAGCCATCACTGAATCCAAGCCCCTGCTCACCGGGGAGCAGAGGTCCAGAGAGGACAGAGCACTGGGCTGGGGTCACAGAGCAGTTGGGAATTCAGGTGTGCCGGGACCAAGGGTCAACATGCGAGCACGAGAACAGTGTGCAGGGGCAGCTGATGCCCTGTGCTGATGACTCTGGCCAGCTCAACGCCACTAGAAATGAGACTCTGAGCCAGCCCCAGAGGTACCGGGCCGGCCTCTCCCCCACCGGACAGAGAGCAGCCCGGCTGTGTGATGGGGACAGTGCAGGCACAGCGCATGGCCAGGTGGGGGGGCAGGCTGCCTTCCTCTGCCCGCTGCCCGCTGCCCCCGAGTGGAGAGGTGAAGCTGGCATGCCAGAGCGGCTGTGGCAGCGGGAGGAGTACCTGTGTCCAAGCTCGTGGGCCACGGTGAAGGCCAGGGGCAGGCCCGTGTCCTCGTTGATGTTACAGCTGCGGTGTGGCTGGCACATGCCCGCCACGTGGGACAGGCCCAAGGTCTCGCAGGGCCGGTTCATGGCTGCACACAGGTCCTTCCTACGTGGGCAGAGAGCAGCCCTCAGCCCAGCGCCAGGCCCACCTGAGCAGAGAGGCCCCAGAGCAGGAGGGCATGAGGACAGCAGCCCCCCTCCCACCCAGACATACTGCTAGCACAGCTGCACCTGGGAGGCGGTGCCCTCCTGCACATGGGACACCTGCTGGGGCCGGGGGTGGGGTGGGGACAGACCTGAGCACAGTTGTGGTTACTGCCCCAGTGAGGGGGCTGCGCGGAGCCTTTGGGGCCCTGGGTAGCTCAGCTGGCTGAGTGTCTGGGTCTTGGTTTCAGCTCAGGTCATGATCTCAGGATGGTGAGATCAAGCCCCATGTTAGGCTTCACGCTGGGGGAATCTGTTTGGGATCCTCTCTCTCCCTCTCTCTTTGCACCACCCCTCACCAGCTCTAAAATAAATAAATACATCTTTAAAGAAAAAAAACCACCTCCAAACAGATCTGCAGTTGTCCAAGGTGGGGCAAGGATGGGGCCGGGGCTGAGGAGGGCGGCTTTGGCTGTGAGACTGCAGCCTGAGAGCTCCTTCTAATGGGCCTGCCCTGGATCCAGCCCGCAGGGTAGATGCCGGGACTCACACGTGTGACAAACGTGCATGAAGCACACATATACACAAACCCAGCTGGACAAACCCAACCCGGGGAAACCCGTGCCCGTGCCCTGGTCAGAGTGTTGCACTCTATGATGTCCAGCACGAGCCCTGGGAAGGATGGGCGAAGGCGTGCCTGTGGTTTCTGAGGGTTCTAGGAGAATCCATGACTATTTCAACAAGATCTCCCCGAGTGCTGAGGAATCCAGTCTCCAGCCAAAGCCAGTAAACTGCCCCCACACAGCGCCTCGGGGGCCGGCTGCTCCGTCCTGAGGCTCAGGGAGCTCCCACTCCGGCCTGGGCCCCACACCCCCTGGGCCCTGCACCCCCGCGGCTGGTGACACCTGGTGAGCAGGATGGCGGTGTCGTGGTGCAGTGGGTGGGCGTCCCCCTTCATGTTGATGCTCTTCTGCCACTTGCAGAAGCTCCGCAGAGTATTGTCTGCATGGTGGGTGATCTTCAGGTCATCCTGGGGGCAGAGAGAACAACCACAGCCAGGCTCGTGGCCCCGGTCCAGCCTCCAGTCTGACCACCCCCCCGCCTGACAGGCACATCCTGGGAGCACCTGAGAGAGGGCCAGCCGGGGCCTGGGGGTGGGAGGGGCACAGCTCGGGCCAAGGAGGCTCGCTGTGCCCTACCATACAGGGCAGCTCAGGTGATGGGGATGGGGCGGCTCTGGCAGTCAATGCCCATCCCGAGACAGCCTGGGGCCATGCGACCTCTCACCTCCTCATCCTCTAGCAGGACCAGGCGCACGATGGTGATGTGGATGGGGTTCCCAATGCTGGGGTCGTGAAACAGGCCGGCCACCTGCCCGAGAGATGGGGTTAGGCTGTTGCCCTGGACAGAGAAGGTCTGGACAGCCAGCACTGACCCATGCAAAGGCATGCACACCCCTGCTCACACACAGGGGGCTCACCTAGCGCATGTGGGCTGCACTCAGGACGTGCACAGGCACACACACACATGAACGTCCTCACCCCTGCATGCAGGCTTCCCCAAACGGGCGACAACAGAGTCTGCACGTAAGGCTTTCCCAGCCTGAGCACCAGCTTGGGATCTGCTTCCCCGACTCATTCTTCCAAACGCTGGCCTCTCAGCCCTCCCAGGGCCCTGCTTTGTCTACTGTCTTGGCCTGGGACAGCCTGCAGCCCCCTCATGCCTGGGGGATGCCAAGACCAGCACCCCAGGGCTGAGTCCTCCCATGGGGCTGGAGACCTGGGCAGAGCCTAGAGAGGCATGAGGGCAGGCACGGGCCCCCAGGGTCTCCCCTCTGCCCTGCTAGCCCTGGGGCGAAGGTGCCAGGTGTGCACATCTCTCCAGGGTATCATGGCTCCATAGGGGTGCCCCACTCAGTCCCAAGAGAGAAGGCCACCCCAAAGATGGCAGGTGCATCAATATGTGGGGGAGTGGGCAGAGAAAGCCATCTTCTCTTTGAGAGTGCCCTAAGAACAAGAGAGAGGCCAGTCCACGGGTGGGGTCAGGTGGCAGGTTCCTGGCAGGACAGGCAGTCATGGGTTTGCTTCTAGCAAGTCCACCAAGAAAAATAATATCTAAACGGGAATGGATAAGACACACACCAGCAAGAGGGCACCAACAGGGAGGAGCTGCACTTTGAGAAGCAAGGTCAGGAGCCTGGGGGCCCCCGTGTGCCGCCGCCTCCCCCCCATCAAGCAGGCCTGCCTCCTCGAGGTGCCCAGCATCCCCATCTGGGCAGCCCTGGGGGTCTCCCGGCAGTGTCCCCATGCACCCTGCCCACCTACACCTTTGCAGCACCTGCCACTGAAACACAAGCCAATCACACTGCACCCTTGCTTCAAACGGTAAGCGGGTCTTCCCATCCACAAGGTGAAGACAAAGTCCCAGTCCTGACCCCACGATGACCACCTCTGCTGTCCTCACTCCCTGGTTCCGACCACTCTGGTTCACTCTCAGAATCCCTTGAGCCTCTGTACTGCAGGGCCTTTGCAGATGCTGTGCCCTCAGCCTGGAATACTCTTCGTCTCATCTTTGCTCAGTCACATCCTGCCCTCTCTCCAGCTCTCAGCCCTCCAGCATATGCCCTGGGGGGCCCTCCTTCCACCCGAAACCCCCAAAGCACCACAAATCTGTCCTTCCTAGCAGCCCCTCTGCTGACCTGTGTGCTCCTGAGGACGACGGTTTCATTACTGTCACACGCAGGCCATGTCTGGGGGCTCCCTCTGACAGCCCAGCAACACATCTAGTACCCGGCACATGATGGGCACTCAAGAACTATCTGCTGAATGAATCCATTTGGGGGACTTGCCACGTATCGTCAATGGATCGTCTCATTTTAAAGTAGCGGAAAATGAGAGTTGGATTAAGAGAATAAGTCTTTCCTAGACTACGGACAGGTGCATTTGGCAGGAGGTCCCAGCAAAGTGGCTCTGGGGGTAGGGAGTGCCTGAGTATCTGCTGACACCTGTCCCGACAACTGGCCCCCCGTACCCTGACTTAGGGCCGGGGGCAGCTCCAGCCACACCAAGTCCCTCCCTTAGCACGTATAACACCCCTGCCCCCAAGAAGTACAGAGACCAAGCAGACCCTGGGAGGCTCTGGAGGGAGGCAGAGTCCTCACTGGTTGACCTGCTCGCTCAACCGGAGGGTGCCTGTCAGTGGCCTGAGGTCCGTGTGGGGGTCACCACTGGATAAACGATCCCCAGGAAGCCCAGCTCTGTTCTGCCACAGGCCCAGACAGCAGCCTGGGTGTGCAACATTGTGAAAGATCTGGGGGTGACAGGTGACCACCAGCTTCCAGCAGGCGGACAGTACAACACGAGCCACTCAGAAAGGGCCAGTGACCTGAGACAGCATACACAGGATGAGAGGTGCAAACCGGGCAGGTGGGGAACCTGTCTTGTGATGCCTAGTGGACACCCCCGAGCTCCCAGGCACAGATAGGGTCTGGCCCAGAGAGGACACTGCAAACGGGCCTGTCAGAGGCCCCAGCAGAGGGAGGCTGCCCTGCAGGTGGCTGTGGGGCTAGAGGGCAGGTGCTGTAGCAGCCACCCCAGTAGCATCAGACACAAGCCAAGCCCAACAGGAATAGTCCCTGTACTGGGCATCCTACCTGCAACATCTCGATTGATTGTCCTACTTCTAAGGTGGGTGTAAGCGTCCCCATTTATTATGCATCCCCCTCTGTTGCTGAGGCTCCAAGAGACAGTTAATTTGGGACCAGAACCAGGTTTGACCCAAAGCCCCTGCTCTTCCTTTCTAACTTGGGAAAATACCTTCTGTTTAGTTTTAGGAATTCTCAGTGCTTATTAGCTCTGAAGGCTCTGACAAGTCCTGCAGTAAACAAGTCTGTTCTTTTTTGTTAAACCCTTGTTGCCAAACTTCTTCAACGGTAGCATCTTTTTTCACAGAATATTTTTTAGCATCCCTTGGAACAAGTCCTCCCTGGAACCTTCTTGGAGAAACGTTACAACAAGGCAGAGTTTCCCAAGCAAGGGATCCTGTTCTTGCCCATCCATCACCTAATCCTGGGTGGAGCCGGCACTCAGCACATCGGTGTTAAGTGAACAAGCATTTGCTCCAGAGGGACAAAGGGGGTAAGCTCTCCCAGCTCCACTGTCCATCCCCCACCATTCTAGCAGGCTCTGGCCACCACTGCTCCCTGGCTGCCTGCCTTGGGGCAGAGAAGACCAAGTGGGCTTTGGAGGCAGACAGATCTAAGCTCCAGCCCCAGCTTTGCCACTAACCTGCTGTGTGACCATGAACAAATCCCCAGGCCTCTCTGAACCTCTGTTCCCTCCTCTAGAAAATGAGGGTGAGGCTGAGGCAAGGCAGTAGTAACTGGGGACACTGGACAAGCAGGTCCTTCTCAGAGGCTGTCCACATGCCACCCTTTGTCCCTGCCCCCTCCCCCTCCCCACCGCCTCCCCAGGTATCTGGCACTGGCTTACAGGTAGCCCCACTCTGTGCTGACCAATACTGGACTTGCCAGCTCGGGAAAGCCAGATATAGTCCAGAGTCAGGGAACAAGCGTGCCAGACCACTCCTCAAGGATGGGGCTCACAAGGTGAATACATGGGTCCTGGGCATCTGGACAGGAAGGCAGGTAGAGGCCAGGCCCTGGGCTCATTGACTGACCCCTGACCCAGCTTGGCTCTGGCCAAGCTCCCTGGCCTCTATCAGGCTGAGCCCTGAGAAGAGAGGACGACGACCTTGTGGCCTGGGAACCTGGCCTTGCTCATCCTCCCCCAGAGGGGCCAGGCCCTGCTGTCCGGCAATGGTCTCCCCAAGCCCTGGCCTTTAGTGGTTCCCCTCGCTGGGCAGACAAGGTCACACTGAGGCTTGGCTGGGCCTTTGAGGTCTCAAGTCCCAGATAGGAGGCTGTGGCTTTTATTCCATGAGGAGCAAGGAGCCTGACAAGGGTGGTTACTGTCGGGCAGGAGGCTGGCCCAGAGCAGAGCTTGCTGATGAGGTTGTGGGAGTGCAGGGGGCATGGGCAGAGACCCCTCCTGTCCTGAGCCCTCATCACAGCTGGATGACCTCTGGGGGCACTTCTCCCAGAGCTGGGGGAGGGGAGGGGCAGGCAGGGGCAAGCATCACAGGCTCTGGCCCTGGCACAGCCCTGAGACGCAGCCCTCCAAAGCACACACCCTCACTCACCCAGGAGGGTGGGGCTGTGCAGTGGCCAGGCCCAGATTCTTCCTCTCACGGGGCGGCCACAGGGACAGAGTGGCTCGAGCTGCAACCCATTCCAGGGGTCACCAGCTCCAGGAAGCCACAAAGCACCAAGGAGAGAGGGGGCCTGGGCTCCCACCCGCTCTGTCCTGCCTCGCAGTGTGACCTGAGCAAGTCACTCACCCTCTCAGGGCCCTTTTCTCAACTGGCACATGGGCCCAGGTCAGCAGGACCGGCCCCTCGGCTACTATCCTCATCCCCAGTTCACAGATGAGCAAAGCTGAGGCTCAGACAGGTCAAGTGTCGCCTGAGGTCAGCAGCTGGTGGGCTGAGAAACTGAACAGACCCTTTGAACTCTCACAAATGCTGGTGTCGCAGGCCCAGGCTGCTCTCGCTGAGCACCTGTGTATCCCCAGCGCCCACAAGTCCCAGCACAAAGGAGGAAGATGCGTAACCGATATGAATGATCCAACCTGTCTAGGGGCTTCCCCAGGTAGGTACAGGACGGTGGTTGCCCCCCACCCCGCTCTGCCCCCCTGCACTGCCCCCCCACAGGCCAGCAGAGCCAGCAGGGCCACCACCTCGCGCCTCGCCCGCCTCCCACCTGCCCAGGCCTGGTGTCCAGCTGCCACCTCACCATGTTCATGATGGTCAGCACGTAGCTCTCGACCTGCGGCTGCCCATGGTACTCCACCATTTTGGCGTCGGCTACCACCAGGGTCTCCACCCACTTCTCTCTGCTGACCGAGCGCTGACTGAGACGCCTGGGCCGCTGCCGCCGCCACTGCTGCCGCTGCTCCCACCGCTCCCGCCGCGCCTCCACCTGCGTGGATGCTGTGGGCCCAGGTGGTGGGGTTAGCAGCCTGGGGGTTAGCGGCTGGCCGAGGGTGCATCTCAAGGCCCCCGCTCAGCAGCTCACTTGGGGCCGAGGGAACAGTGCGGGGTCAGAGCAAGCTGCCAGGACACCCACTGTGGCTCTGCCCCAGACCTGGGCTGTGTGACCCTGCTCTGGTCACGTCCCTCCTCTGACCCGGAGCATCCCCGACTATAAACAGCAATCAGCCAAGGAGCCTCAGAGGATGCCCTTGGGGTGCAATGAAACAGTAGATGTGAACAAGGAGCTCCTGGGCCCCATCTCCAGTGTTGCTCCCTGTCCCCTGGGGTTGGCAGATCCCCACACAGGTGGACCCCAGGGCCCTGCCTGGGAGGCCATCCCCACTGGAGGCCTGTTCCCCTGTCTAAGCCACCCCAGACAGAAGCCAGGAAGACTGGGGCCCAGAAGCCCAACTCTGGATACTGTTCCCATGAATAAAGTCACTGAGCTATGGCAGCTTCTGAGGCTGGCATGCTGGCCAAGCAGCCCCCAGACCCCTGCGGCCCTTCGTGGGCAGCTCCTCATCTGGACTGGCCAGCAATGTGGCTCTGCAGAAGAGGTGCTGGTGCTATGTCTCCAGTAACAGAGCTCACCTATTCTGGGCTGGGGCCAGAGCAGGGAAGGGAGGGACGTTCCTGGCTAGCTGCTCTGATGGCCCGGCCACCCAAGGAAGAATGGCCAACAGAGCTGCAGGTGTGGTAGGCAGTGAGTAAGGCAGAGGCAGAGGCCTCAGGCCTGTGGCGCATGTGGAAGGCATGGGCTATGGTGATATGTCTGCATCCCTTTGGTCTGAGGGGAGCTGGACATGGAGATGTTGATGAGAGAAGCTTCTGGAAAGGAGCCCAATGCCTGCAGCCCTTTCCCCAGAGCTGGCAGCAGAGGCACATACCTTGTACTCCACAGGTGCCTGCGGCCCTGGAACCACCCAGTGCTGCTTCCCTCTCAGAAGCCTGGCGCTTGTAGACCACATGCGGCTGGGCATGGCCGGGCCGGGCTGGGACACCCTCTAGGGGCTCGATGAAGTAGTCCTCATTGGAAAGCTGGAACACACCTTTCTGGGAAGAAGCGCCAGGGTCACATGGAAAGGCTGCAGTGGGTTCCTCCGCCCCACGGTCCCTGAGGCCCCACGCTCTCAGTGCCTCTGACCAACCCCCAATACATGTGCTTTCACTCCTCTGGGCCTCTGCTCACTCTGTTCCTTCTGCCCTGCATGGCCTTCCCGGCCATTTCACACGGCCCAAGGCCTCAGGGCAGAGCTCAGAAGCTAGTACTCTCAGGAGGATGCTCCACATGTCTGCTTTACCCTCCCCCCCTCCATGCACACCCAGTTAGGAGCAGGAAATGCAGCCACGCTAAATCTAGGATGGCATCTTCAACATGGTTCCAGATGGCTGCCTTGAGTCAGGCAGCGGGGCATCCAGACCATCTTCCCTCTTCTCAGCATGCCAGCCATTGTGTCCTCTTGCCCCTGGCCTGCGTCCCGATCTCCCTGAGGTGATGAATCACTCCAAGTGCAGCCCTGCCCACACCCAAGCCACTGAGATGCCCACAGTCACCAGGACATTCTACTGCCCGGGCCTGCCAGAGCAGGGAAGCAGGCAGGGGCATCTCGGGCACATCCGCTGGCGTGCAGAGGCCAGGGCAGGGGGGCCTGGGGAGGCATCTTTGGGTAGCCCACCACCTCCAGAGGAAGCCCAGCCCTCTGGGGGGAGGGTCTTGCCTCCTCTGCAGCTCCCTCTTTGCACCAAGTGTACCCCTTGGGCTGCACAAGGCTGGGAGCCCCGAGGGCCAGAAAGTGCAGCACCAGCAGCAAGGACCCTGGGCAAGGTTCCCACTGAGCCTTCTGCTCATCTGTAAACGGGAACGACACCAATATGCACAGCTGCTGCAGACTCAACAAGATGACCATATGAGAGGACAGGCCCCGGCTCTCAGAGGTCTGGATGTCCTGCAGCAGTGGTCCTGCTACAGCCTGTGGCTTCTTGGGCGCGCTCTGAGCTGAGGGCCCTCCTGGGACCGGTAGACGGCTGACCCACTGACCATGTACACGTTCCTCCCCCTCTACGGTTCCCACACTTGCATCCCCAGAAAGGGGAGGGCATATCTGGTCACCTGGCCAGGAGCAGAGGGATCCCTGTGCTGCTTGAGGTGGGAGCCGTGCCAACCCAAGCAGAGGGAGGCAATCAAGGCTGCAGCATAGCCAGCATCACCTCCACCCGGGGCAGGGTGGCTGAGGCTCTCGGGAAGGAAAGGTAAAGGCGAGGCTGCCCCACTGAGAACAAAGGCATAACCCACGCTCCCCAGGACGGACAGCTGCGCTGTGTTAGGAGTGACCTGGTCTACAGGGTGATTCTCAAAGAGCCCTCTCTGCACCTGCAACTTCCACACTGGGAAACGCTCAGAGATGCTGGCCTGGGAGCATCACCCACCCCATCCTAGCACAGTGTTAACAAGCGTGCTTCTGGCTCAAGTTCGAAGACTGCCACCCTGGGGGACAGGAACCCCCCACCGTACAGCTGCACCCCCCACCCCGCTCCGTGAGTCCCCTGGGGTGCGGGGCACTCACCAGCCCGTCGCAGGCGCTGATGGCCGCCAGGCCGCCCTCCAGCTCCGGGTCCTGCACCTCGCCGAGCAGGTGGCAGGCGGGCGCCTGGGCATGGATGTGCGTGCTCCCCAGGTCGCCGCGCCGCCGCGTCTCACTCACGTAGCCGGGCGCCAGCAGGTGCCTGTTGGCCGTCAGGTTGAAGCGCAGCTCGCGCCCGCGGTACTGCAGCTCGTAGAAGGTCGGTGCAGCGCGGGGTGCGGACCCGTCCCGCTTGCGCAGTGCGCGCGGCCACAGCTCATAGGACAGGAAGGAGCCCCCCGCGTCCACGCGCACGGGGTGCACGACGTCCAGCGCCACGCGGCCATCCACGTCGCGGCCTGCGGGGAGAGGGCGGCCGGCGACCGACCCGGCGTGAAGAGGCGGCGGTGCGAGCCGAACCCCGCCTCCCCAGGCCCACTTCTCTGCCCTGTTACCCCATAACCCCCAGCCGGCCCCTCCCAGAGGCTGCTTGCAGCACAGCGGCCAGAGGGAGCCACCCCACAGCGGTGGATGGAGGCCCCCACTCCTGCCCAGGCCACATCACAGAGAAAGGCAAACCTCTGGCCACAGCCAGGGAGGCCCCGGGCAAGGTCACTCAAGGTTATCTGCTACACCTGCTGAGTTCCTGCCACTCAGCCCACTGGGCTTCCTGCGGCTCCTCAAAAAGCCACACCTGCTCTGGCCTGCGATTCTGTGCTCCTGCCCCCCAGCCGAGTGCCACCCCGCGAGGCCAAACCCTCACCTCCCTCCAGTCCCGCTCAGAGGGCTCACTGGCCTCCTCTGACCACTATATCTTCAAATGACAACTCCCTGGCTCCCTGTCCTTCTTCCCTGCTGTATTCCTCCCCATAGCACGACTGACACACTATGTGGCTTAGCATTTTAATTATTTTCTCCATTTGTCTATTTTCTTCCAATGTAAACCCCAGGAGGATGAGAATCTTTGGTCTTTGTTGAAGACTCTACCTGTCAGAACAGTGCCTTAGCGCTCTAGGTAGTTAAGACTTGGCAGTTTCTCGAGAAATATCAGATCTGTAGAATGGGGATAATTGCTTGTGCTCTTAGTGAAAGAGCCCATCCACCCACGGCAGTGCACGGCTTGCTGACCGCGCGTGTGGGCCATTATGATTATTAGGGTGGACTGTATAGCCTGGTGGATTTTTAAATGTGCTCTCAGGGTCCACGGTGGGGTAGGTGTCCTGCCCCTGGGAGATTGAGAAGGACCATCCAGATGTGAGGCCCCCACTCCAGCTGAGCAACTCTGGGTTATTTGTGTTACATGCAAGGGTCCATTTGAAGAGAAGGTTCTAGGCCTGGACAAAACCTGCAGCCCTGTGCTCAGGCCCTGGAGGCTGTTAGAATCCCTCTCAGAGTCTTCTCAGAGCAAGACTCTTAACTAACCTCTTTCGTTGAGGAGCCCTTCTCAGAATGACATTCTCGAATGCATAAGATAAAATGCAAACGAGTGCCAAGGAAATGGATTATACTGAAACACAGTCATCAAAATTGTTTTGGAAGTGGGATATACACTTAAGCGCTCCTTTATGAACGTGTTTAAAAAGACCTAAGGGCAAATTTAACCATTACAGTAATTTTGCAGTAGTGATGAGCAGTGATTTGATTTGAGATAGAAAAATAGTTTGGGGGACCCCTGGGTGGCTCAGTGGTTGAGCGTCAGCCTTCAGCTCAGGGCGTGATCCTGGGACTCCAGGATCGAGTCCCACATCGGGCTGCCCGCAAGGAGCCTGCCTCTCCCTCTGCCTGTCTCTCTGCATCTCTCATGAATGAATGAATGAATGAATGAATGAATGAATAAAAATCTTTATTAAAAAATGGTTTGGTTTTCTAGCTCGGTAACAAAGTCACAGATGCTCCTAATGCTATTGTAGTTTGGTGCTAACATGCAAAATTGAAGGAAATGCTAACTTAGAAGTAAAAGAACTTAAAGACGTAATATCTTCCCATCAGAGTTTATGGATCCTCTAAATTTTGCCCACGTCCCTGGGGCTGTGGAGTCCAGGGGAGGACACCCGTGGGAAAATCTGCAGGCTGCAGGCTCAGAGAGGAACACAGCCGGCCTCGAGCCACAAAGCGAGAGTAGCAGATTGGGCTCCAAGTCCCCCGGGAACATCGTTCTGCATTCTCAGCAGCCCGTTCCTTGCTAGGCCTGTTTCCTCATCGCTCACATAAAGGAGTTGCACCAGATTAAGTGTTTCAAACTTCTTTAGCCACCAGATCTACTCTTCAAAAGAAATCTTGTATGGACACATACACATCAGAACAGCACTACTGTGGGGGTGGGGGAGGGTTGTCCCAGGGATCCTGGTGCTGATGCTCTTGTCTCCTTTCCCTCTGCAGTCCCCAGGCTCTGGGGAGCACTTAGGAAACTGGCCCATCTGAGGTCTTTCTGCCCAAGGTCCTGCCCTGATGAACCAGATACAGGCCCAGCTCTCCCAAATCCTGGCTGCTCGGGACAATGACCCCTGGGGCCATAGAAATGTCTGGGCACCCTGCAAATGCCCCCCAGGCTTTCTCTGTGGCTGAAAGGGCAGCCCAGCCCAGTCCAGCCCCAAGCTCCATCCTGGCCAGGCTGCAGAAACCAACTGGCCATCTCCTGCCAAACCACGTGCAGCGTGCCCTGCACACACCAGTGGTGTGCTCCTGCCAAGGACATGCCCGAATGCCCCAGCCGCCTGGTGGGCAGCCCACAGGGTGCCGTCCAGGAGGATACTCAGTGAGGGGCAGACGGGCAGGGTCACTCTGTGTGGTTCTGGGCAAAGGTTCCCTCTCCCAGTCTCCGGAGGACACAAGTACAAGGATTTTCCAGGCTTCTTGGGGAAGAATTTGTTAAAATCAAATTCCCAGAGCCATTGCAGACCCACTGATTCAGCATCTCCAGGAAATGGGACTGGGAAGCTGTGTTTTTTGCCAAGGGCCTCAGGGGACTGTGATCATCAGGGAAGTCCGGAAATCCTCCTCAGAGAGTGAACTTGGCCGAGCATCAGCAGTACCTGGAGGAGAGCTCTGAAAGGCTACAGAGGCTGAGAACACAGCCCACAGATGGATTCCATAGACCTAGGGCTCTGGGGCCCCAGAATCTGCATTTTCCATATTTTCCTAAGCCTCACAGGGACTCAGACTGGACTGTTTCCGAGGCTGACCTTTGGAAGCCAGTGGGCAGGCTGGTTCAAGGAGGCTCCTTGCTCTGACGTCCTAATGAGGGTATTTGGGATTACAGCTCCACAATCACTGCCTGCAGATTTGGTTTTTGTCAGTTTATTGATCTTGTTTGTTCGTTTCAACTTGCACAAATATTGAAAAATATTTAATCAGTTGCCTCCGGTTTAAAAATTACATGATCTGGGCAGCCCCAGTGGCACAGCGGTTTAGCACCGCCTGCAGCCCAGGGTGTGATCCTGGGGACCGGGGATAGAGTCCCACATCGGGCTCCTTGCATGGAGCCTGCTTCTCCCTCTGCCTGTGTCTCTGCCTCTCTCTCTCTCTCTCTCTCTCTGTCTCATGAATAAATAAAATCTTAAAAATAAATAAATAAATACAAATAAAAATTACATGATCTTATCCAAAAATTTCAATTTTCAGCTTTCTCCGAAAAGCCTTATCATTCATACATGTCAGACCTCAATCTCCACCCAGCAGAAGTGGCTGCGGTAGAGCAAGGAGCCCCTGGGAGAGGGCCTGTACTCCACCCTGGCTGCCCCCCACCCCCTCCCACCCCCCGCCCAGTCCCCACGGCTCCCTCTTCTATTCCCAACTGCCACTGACTGCCTCCTAGTTATGCTGTCTTTCAGTGACTAAAGAACTGAATTTCTAACAGAAATGGAGAAACAGGAGATGGGCCACCTGCCAGGCTTGTTCACCCATGTTGCTGCCCTGGGGGACGGCACCTGATGTGTCACACTGGGCTACTGATTGTGAGGGAGCGGTAGTTGCTCCGAAGTCCAGGAAAATGTATGAGACACCATCCTTCCCTTCAAAACAGGGAACTGGTGTCGGGCACTCCTGACCCTGATGCCTGGCCCAGGACTGAGTGGTCCAGCTGGGGAGGGGATGTCACACAGATAGGCTGAGGTTAAGAAAAGCCTCATCAGGGAGGGTGCTGTGTGCAGTCCTCTGACTCCGGAGGGTCCCGTGGCAGACACCAGGTGATGGACCCTGCCGGGTGATGGGCCCCAGGAGGACTAGATGCTGTAGGCTCAGGCAACGCCCACGTCTTGTAAAACAAGACCATGGAGTGATGAAATAAGGCATTGTCAGGAATGTGGGCTTGGAACACAGAAAAGTTTGGGGGCAGTCGCTGGATGGTCGCTGAGCCTCTGTGAGCCTCTGTGTCCCCACCCACAGGGGGAACCCTGGTCAGGGGACAGAAGCCCCGGGGGGAGGGAGCATAGGACAAGAAGCCTATGGGATAAGTCAGCAGCTGCATCCCAAGGCTCTGTCTTAAGTACCACCCGTGGTTCCTGGGCCTGGGCCATCCCAGGTACCTCCCTGAAGGTAAGGGCATGCAGGTGCCCACCTGCCTGTGGCGCCCAGTGTCCTGAGCAACAGGGGCTGCGTGGCAACAGCAGTGTCTTTAGCACATAGGGTGGGAATCGGGGGTACGAATGCGATGGGGGAATCAGAACTACTGGGGAGAAATGGCCCACTCTAAACAGGTGTCCCTGGGGAGGGATCCACGGCCCCCGGGGATAGAGGGTCTTGCTGAAAATCCTGCTCTAGACCTTGTGCAAATCACAAGACCGAAGTTCAGAATGAGTTATAAAGAAGCTGCCTATTAAGCTCAGAAATGTGACGGAAATGCAGGTAAAAGGCACGAGGATCCGTGTGTTCTGGAGCCAGGCCGCCCGGCTTGCGTCTCATCTCTGCCGCCCGAAGCTGTTAGCCCGCAGGCAGGTTACTCAACCCCTTGGAGTCTGTGCTCCATCTCTAACTCAGGCGCAAGAATCACCGCACCTGCCCCTCCGGGTGTGTGAGCTAAACAAGCTCCCACGTAGGTGCTGAGCACAGAAACACAGCACACAGCACGGGAGAGCTAAGTTACAACAGAAAAGTAGCCAGAGAGGTTCTAAAGTAGATTCCACAGTTTCCTAAAAGCCTGTTTTATCTCTTTGCCCAAAGGCTTAAGAAGATGATTTTTAATCAAAAAAAGGAAACTAAAGACTTGGAGAAAGTTATCACTTCGCTGCAATAATTTTATTTTCTTGTTTTGCTCTGCACTAATCTTTTTGTAACATATTGTTTTGCCATTAAAATATTTTATGATGGGGGCTGAGTGAGTTACAAAGCAAACAACCCTTTCCCTGTCTCTACAGCTGACCCCTGGTAGAGACTTGGTAGCTGAGACTCTCATCCCCCGCCCCAGGGCTGGCAAGCCGTAGAGGTGTGTGGGCACCACAGGGCTGAGAGGCTGGATGGTGCGGGCGCTGTTCAGCAGGACCATGCTGCTTGGCGGCCCAGCGGTTGTGCCAAGTCAGGTGCTCTGTTCTGAATGGACTGAGCCCCTGCCACGCTGGGTGTTAAATACTTTCAATATCACCACTGGGTGACAAAACCGTCACTTTGCAGCTTCTACCAGAGAAATGCCGTCAGGTCTTTACCCTCACCTCTCTATCAAAAACCAGAGTAACAGTCCAGCCCTTCAAATGACCTGACCCGAAGCTCATGACAAAGAGGAAAAATAACCGGGGTGTGAGAGTGCATGAGTGTGCGAGACATGCCATCCTCCTAGAATTGGCATTCATGTGCCCAGCATGCACACAGGGCTCACATGTGCAATTCAGTGTTTAGTGGGAGGGTACACCACCCCAGTCCCATCAACCCCAAAACGTCTCTTGATGTGTCACAGGAGGAAAAGTCAGGATACACTTTCCTAAAAGGGAGCTCAAAATGTGCCCTTTTGGTCTCAAGGAAGGTAGTTCAGTGGGTAGAGACCCCGGTCTAGGACTCCCAAGGCAGCTCCAGAGAAAATGATAACAGCTGTGCAGTCTGGGGTCAGGATGGGGTAGCCCCGTCTTGTCTACCTATGGGGGCTCGAGAAGACCTTCCAGCGGGAAGGGGGCAGGTTACATGGAAGAGGGTACCTGCCCTGCCTCATCTGCCAAATGGAGGTTGTCCAAACCACAGGACTCACCAAGGCCTCCCTAGTCTTCCTGGGTCTCTGTGGCAGATTACTGAAAATGACCTCCCAGTGGCAGTCACTCTACCCTGTGCTAAGCTACTGACATTCAGCACCTGTATCTTTCCCAAGAACCCTGCGAGGTACATACCATTATCCTGGTAACTACAACAGAAGGCTGGGAAGTGGACCGGGGCCCCCTCACTCCTCTGACACCTGCCCGGGGGGCCTAGAGCCAAGTGCAGGCTCAGGGGCAGTTCCTTGGGGCAAATGCTTTGCTGCCTCATCCCCATCACCTGGGCAGCCTTCAGGGGCCCCCCACTCCCAGCAGTGGGAAAACAGGATTCACCCAGTAGCTAAGGACCCGACCGGGCAGGCCACTCTGAGCCTGTCCCCTCCATCATGAAAGAACTTTGTATTCCCTGCCTTTCAGGACTGTTGCAGAGATGATGAGAAATAAGAATTCATTAAATATTTGTTCCCTCTGCACAGGAATACACTGCCGCTTGAGGGAACCTCCCGAAAACTCCACTTCCACGAGCTACGTCCGTCAGTGGCTCCCCCAAACCTCTAAAATCTGGTTTAAATGCCCCCACACTCGGCCCAGGGAGGCTTTCCCCATCAGTCCCTGTCCTGGGGGGCAAAGGCCCCCATCCCCAGCACGCAGGCCCAATGCGCCCGCGCCCTGCCAGGGGGCGCCCCCACCGCCTCCAGCCCACCCGGAGGGGTTCATCCATCCCGTCCCTCCCGGCTCTGGTCTCTCCTCCCCTACAAAGCCTCCCGGAGCCCGTCGCCCGCATGGCTCTCGCGGCCATCCGACCGGCCCATCAGCCCAGGGATCCCCCGGGTCCTCGGCCCCCCAAGTCCCAGGCCAGCTGCCTCGGACGCGCCTGCAGCTCCGCAGCCTAGCAGGACCTGGACGTGGGCCAAGGGCTCGTCGGAGGCCGGCCGGGCGGGGCAGGGAGAGCCGAGCCCAGGGCCGGGAGAGAAGCTCCCCTCCGCTCCCTCCGGGGAGCTCCGGCGTCTGCACCCTCCGGGCGGGGAGGAGAGGGAAGGAGAGGGGAGGGGAGGCAGGAAGTGCGGGGGGCCCGCGAGTCGGGTCCCCGCGCCCCCGGCCCCCCGCGCCCCCGGCCCCCGGCCCGCCGCGCCCCCGGCCCCCGCCCGCTGCACCCCCGGCCCCTGGGCCCCTGCGCCCCCGCCCCTGCGCCCCGGGTCCCCGCGCCCCCTGCACCCTCGGCCCCCACGGGCTGCCCTGCGGACCAGGAGCCGACGAGGCTCCGCACCGAGCCCTCCGCGCGCGGACCAGACCCAGGGGGACCCCGCGCCGTGCGCCCGAAGGCCGAGGGGCTTCCTCCAGGCACGGGCAGGGGGCCCCGACCCCACCGCTCCCAAGCCCCCGGGCCGTGCGGGGGGCGAGAGGGGGGCGCGCGGGGCGGGCGGGGAGGGGCGGCCACCCACCTGGTGCGGGTCCGGGGTCGCCGGGCGCCAGGGCGCAGAGCAGCAGGAGCAGGGGGCGCAGCCGGGGCGCGGGGCTGCGGGGGCTGCGGGGGCTGCGGGGGCTGCGGGCGCCCGGGCGGCGGGGCATGGCCGGGGCGGGCGGTGCCGGGTAGGGGGGCGCCGGGCGCGCGCGCTCTGGTCCGTCCCGTCCGCCGGCTGCCCGGTCCCGGTCCCGGTCCCGGTCCCGGTCCGGCTCAGGACATGCCCGGCCCGCGCGCAGCTCCCGCGGCGGGACCCGGTCTGCGGCAACAAAGGCTGCAGGGCCCGCCCCCTCGGCGGCGCAGGAGGCTCCCGGGACCGAGGGCCCGACGGCGAGAAAGAAAGAGAGAGAGAAAGAGGAGAGGAGAGCGGAGGAGAGAGGGAGGGAGGGAGGGAGGGAGGGAGGGGGCCGCGCTGCCGCCAGCCCCTCCCCGGCCCGGGCCGCCCCGCCCCGCCCCGCCCCCGGCCCCGCCCCCGCCCCCTCCGGGCCCCGCCCCCCGGCGACAGCTTGGGGGCTGGCGCGGGGACCGACGCGCGCGGCGCCCCCCGACGGCCCCGACCTTCCCGACCTCCCGCCGGGCCGCGGGCGCCCTCTGGCGGCGGAGCCGAGCCGGACCTCTGGGCCGTGACCCTGCAAGTGTCTCCCCGCCCCCCACAAGCCGCCCCCCCCCCCCCCCCAGATGCCGGCATTTCGGGACCATCCTTCCCGGAGCCGGCCGGCCCCCAGGAGCAGGGCACGGAGGTCTCCCCGGGGACCCCCACACAGACCCCACTCCGATGCTGTCAGCCGGGAGGCCCGGCTGGTGGGCCCGGCTGGTGGGCTCGTCCCCAGGCTCCGTCCTGCCCCGCCGGTGGGTCAGCACAGAGGCCGGCCATCTGTCCCCAGGGTCACAGCCCCTCGGCCAGTGCCGGCAGGAGCCCACCCCCGGGACACTGCTGCCCTGGCTCAGCCTGGCCTGCCCTGGACTTCCCTGCTCCTGGTGGCCAGCCCCCCTCCCCCAGGCCCACGCCTCCTCCTGTCTGTCCATCTCCATGCACTTTCCCCTGGTTCCTGGAAGCTGACTCCTGGCTCCTCCAGGGTCGCAGGGAGCATGTGTCAACTCGGCTCCCTGACGTCCTCGTGTCCAGGGACCTTCCCTTCCAGCTCGGCCAGCAGCTCCCACAGCCACAGCCTGGGCTTGTCATCTGGGACCTCCCCCTCTGACACCTGAGGATCTGGCGGCCTTCAGATCAGACCTTGGTCTTTCCTGCCCTCCCCATGCCCTCATCACATTCTGTTTTCTTCCTCTGGTCCTGTGTCACCCCTTCTCTCCCCACCTACCAGCCCCTCCTGGCTTCACCCACTTCCTTTGCTGCTGGCCCCTGGCTCCCACCCGCCCCCAGTGCCCGGGACAATCCCACTCCTCACCCTCCACACATCTCACCCCATGCACCCAGCTCCTGTAACTTCCCCTCCCTCTGGACACAACGGAGCAGGGACCCCCCAGAATCACAGGCAGATACATCCACCAGGGCCCTGTGCCCCTTGGCCTCCTGCTTCCCCCAAGGACCTTGCTCTGGGAGCTCCCTCTTTCCTTGGTCCCCATAGTTGGCAACCCTCAGTCTAAAGGCATCCTAGTCTCCCTCCTGTGAAAGACACAATGACACTCCTCCATGGACTAGGGGGCCCTAGGGCTCCCAGCTGCCCCTCTGCCCCCCTCTCAGCCCCACGTCTCCAGGGCCTAGCTAGACTTCTCTCCCTCTTCCATCCTCCGTTGTGGTGCAAGAGCCCCTGGACCCACCCCGGTCCTGGTCTTGACCTGCCCTGAGCATTCTAGAAATGCCCCTACCTCACCCCTGCACTTCACCCTCAACAGCCTGGCCCGTCCCCTCCTCACCCTGCAGATGTGGGGGATTCACAGGGGCCTCTGCAGGGAACAACATGGACATGGTGTCCCTTCTCAAGAGCCCTGTGGCAGGGGGCTGCAGACAGCGGGCAGGCGGACAGCCCCTCTACTGAGAGGGCTGCAGGGGGTTGGGGGGGAGTTTGCGGGGAAGCCTTCAACCAGAGTGATGAGGGCCAGCCGTGTGCAGTGAGGGGATAGATGGGCACAGACATGGTACCTCCAACATCTATCCTTACAGACTGTAGGTAATACCAACTCTCACGGGCACTCTGCCCACCCTGCCCCCTCCTCGGGCCTCCCAGAGGATCCGGCGAGGGGGTACCAGCTCTCCCTGGCCAGTGCCACAACCTGCCGCCCTTGTTCCTGTGGCCACCACCAAGGCCAAATCCCGATCTGAGGCCTCTCTGAAAGACAGCCCTGGAGTGTGTGTTTTCACGCCTCCAGGCCGACGACAGTGGCCATCTGCCTCTACTCCAGCCCCAGGCCCCGGCCTCTACCCTGAGTGCACCCCTTAGGAGTGCCTTCCCTGTGCACCTCCTCCGAAACCAGGCCGGACTGCCCAGCACACAGAGGATGGGACACGGGGATGACCCAATCAGGAAAACAAGGCCCTGGGGTCAAAGAGAACATTTTGAACAAAGCAAGGGAGAAGATATTTCAGCATGTTCAGTGCAATCGTTCAGAATGTCCCATTAGAGAGTCTCCCTCCCAAGTCCTAATAGAGATTATTTTCCGTTTTCAATGATCACTGCGCTACGTGGCCCAACATCGCCAGTTAGCCTTAACTTAGCTAAAACGTTACCAGAAACGGCAAAAGTAAACCAGAAACTGGATGTATTGACAGGTTGCTGAAACGGTAGTACACACAGGAAAGCACTGTCTATTTTTAAGGTTATAAATGAATAGGTAACTGATAAAATGAGGCACAGAATTTTTAAAAATTCAATAAAAACTCTGAGCCTCAACTGTCTTAACCTATTCATGGAGACGGTGATCCGCACTCCTTGTTTCATGTGTTTTCTAGCATGGGCGTTCTCAGCCGGGGGTGATGTCACCTCCGGGGAATTTGGCAGTGTCTGGAGACATTTTTGGTTGTCACAGCCAAGGGCGAGATGCCACGGGCAACCTCCTACAGGGGGCCAGCCTCCACCAATAAGGATTATCCAGCCCTGAATGCCACTAGTGCCTAGCTTGAAAATCTCCGGTCTCGTGGATTAAATCGTTTGAAGGCATGTGGCAAAGCAAAAGGCCTTATGTTCTGGAGTTTTGTTGTACTTTGCGTTTTTTGGTCAGGCGGGCACAGGACAAATATTGAGACTTGACCCGCAGAGAAAACTAACTCTTCTCCCAAAGCGGGTCCCTGGTGCCTCGTGCTCCATCCTGGGGCCATTTCTGCCTCAGTTTCTCACAAATCATCCCAGGGAATGTGTGTGCATACATGAAGTTGTGTTTCACACACAGGGTCACACATACACTCTAGCTATATCTGGATTTTTCACTTAAAACAATGTAGCATGGGATCCCTGGGTGGCTCAGCGGTTTGGCACCTGCCTTTGGCCCAGGGCGCGATCCTGGAGTCCCGGGATTCAGTCCCGCATCGGGCTCCCTGCGTGGAGCCTGCTCCTCCCTCTGCCTGTGTCTCTGCCTCTCTCTCTCCTATGTCTATCATGAATAAATAAATAAAATCTTTAAAAAATAAAAATAAAAAAATAAAACAATGTAGCATAGTGATGGTCCCACCTTTCTGCTTGTGGATCTGTCACAGCCTTTCATGGCTTCCTAGCAGGTGGCACACACATCGGAACGTGAATAGCTCGACGAGGGAATCTTTGTTTCACCCACTGATGCATTCTAAGTAGCAGTCTCACTGTGGCCATCCTCTGTGCATCAGGGTGAGCACATTGTGGGGTCAGGTCCAGCTCCAGGCTAGCTGTCCAGGGCACGTGCACCTGTAACTGACAGATGGGCAGCTGTTGCCAAATTAAAGGCACTGTTTTGGTGGGGTCTCTTCCACCCCAGTAAGTTGCAAGAGTTGCAAAATTAATTTTAAATTCCAGTGTAGGGGGCAGGGATGCCCCACAAGCCCCCTCTGAAGGGCCAGCCCGGGAGATGCATGAGACCGTTGCCTCAGAAGGGAATGTGGAGGCACCACCCCAGGCCCCATTGGCCATCATCCTGGAAGCCCCGAGACTCCAGTGTCCTCAATTTATCTGCATCTCTGAAGCCCGACACCTTCCCACCTAGGCCAGGCCTTGGCAGGGCGGGCTGCCCCAGGTCCCCCAGGGAGGCCAAGTGTGGGTGCCTAGGTGGCTCAGTGGGTTCAGTGGTTGAGCCTTCAGCTCAGGTCATGATCCCAGAGTCCTGAGATCGAGCCCCATGGCCATCCAGCTCCCTGCTCAGCGGGGAGTCCGCTTCTCCCCCTGCCTCTCCCTCTCTCCCCTGCACATTCTCTCTCTCTCTCTCTCTCTCTCTCTCTGTCAAATAAATAAAATCTTTAAAAACAAGACAGAGGCACATGTGACATTGGATGCACCGAGTCCAGCGTGCTGGCCCTACACCTTACCTGCAATATCTCACGTCATCCTGTTCCCAAGTGAAGTAGAGGTCACCGCTATCCTCAGTGATCGATCAAGTGGAAACCTGCAGTGCACACAACCTGCGTCATCTGCTGAAGGTCCTGAAGCGAAGGTGTCAGAGCCGGGCCTGCCCGCAGCACCTGGGTCCCTTGCCACCGCGCCCTCTTCCTCCCGGATCCATCATCAAAGGCTCCTCAGTGGTGCTGCTCTCCTTCTGGAGATGTTTCTGTCAGGCTGCTAAATGCGTGTGGGAAATAGGCCATCTCCTCTTCAAGAAGGATTCGCAATACCTTCCTTCAACAGCCGTGCTGACTCCAGAGGGACCCTGGCGATGGCCCTCTCCCTGCTCCCTGCCGTCTGCTCTTGCCTTTACCCCGAGCCCCGAAGCCCCCAGAGGGCCGGGCCTGCTCTCCTGGGCGGCCGCCCACAAGGACCACGAGAGGAGACTGTCACCTGCGAGTCTGAGCTGCTCTGCAGGTGAGCTGCGCACCCGGCCTGAACCTGGCAGGAACCTGGCCCTGCTCGGCCTCTTGCCACCCCACTCGTCTGCAGCCACTCGTCACCTCCTTGCTTCCCTTCTCTTCCCGCCATCGCTTCAGCAATGGGTGCTCCATATCCCCGTGTCTGGGAATCATTTGAAAACTCCTTATGCTTCTCTGTTAATTTACTGAGGGCTTGGTAGTTCTTTCTGTTCATTTATCCTTTAACTTTTTTTCCCATGCATTTTATTAACTTTTGTAAAGAAAATACCATTTCAACACTTAAAAACCAGAACCTTGGGGCACCCGGCCAGCTGAGTTGGGGGAGCATGGGGCTCTTGATCTCGGGATCATGAGTTCTAGCCCCACGCTGGGTGTAGAGATGACTTAATGATAAAATCTTTAAAAAGAAAACAAAACAGAATTTTGCTGGTAATAAAATCCTGGATAAAATAGATTACATGGGTCGTTTTTCTTCTTTTTTTAATCAATAAAACGTTTCTCTCCTTTATTCACCTGACGAACACTCACATGTGCTGCCTGCGGTGGAGCCAAGCTGAATGGAAACAGCACGAGCCTGATTGTGAAATTGGTTTCACCAACATTACAAATGGGGCTGGTTATATAATCTGGGGGTTGGGATGAATACTTTAAAGATGAAATCAACAGCAAAATCTGTACAGAAAAAAAAAAGTTAATAGATGCGCCTACATAAAAGGCAAAACTTCTCCATATTATAAACCTCCATAAACCCAACATCCAAAAAACGGGAGATCTGGAAAGATCAGAGAGGTCAGAGAGACGACCATCAGGCCGACGGCACAAGGACGTCTCTCGGACAGAAGCACCTAATTTTCCAGATTGGAGGAGCTTGCTGGCATCCAGCACAATGGAGAAGGAGCAAGCGGATCCACACAGGCACACCGCCTCGCTGCATCTGTGTGTGCCAGCCCACGGGCACTCGGGTACTCGGGTAAGTCACCCCTGGAGCTTCCAGAGCGGGGGCCACGGTCACAGAGACGGGAATCGGGAGTCCTCGCCATCACTCTGAGAGCTGGAAGCCAGCAGAGCGCTGCCTTTGAGGTTCCGAGGAAGATGGTTTGTGACCTGGAGTTCAGTTCTTGGACTCTCCATCCTGTTACCATGGTATGACATAATTAAGGAGATAAACCCAAATCTGAATGCAAGGCGGGGGTGGGGTGGGGTGGGGGTGGGGCTGTTGCTTCTACGAAAAGTGGGCAAATGTTTTTGGAAAGATCATGGAGAACTGCCTAGAACCATAGTGGAGCCCAGGAGGCTCCAGGCCAGGCTGACGCCGGAGCTCTGGCCGTCAGCGTGCCCTGGCCACCGGGCCTGCCGACAGCAAGTCCCCTGTGTGCCCTGAGTGGGCCTGCAGTCCCCAGTCCACCACCCCGCGTTACAGCCACTTGGGGGACAATCTGGTCGTCTCATTCCTGCGCTGACATTGGCCTGTGGATGTGGTGCAGCTCGTGGATGTGGCGGAGACCGTGGACATGCTGGATGCTCTGCAGGAATTTTCTGGTTAACCCTGTGATCTGTGTGTGCCCCAGGCCCACCTCCCACCGTGGCACCTCACTGGCAGTGCGCACGGCATTCAGAGAACACAAATGGTGATGTTCATCCTCACCGGCCACAAAGGGAATGTCAGTCCAAGCATCCATGAAGCCCTCATCACCTGTCAAATTTGCAGAAATATCTGGTTTTTGCTGTTTCATTTGCAGATGTATCCAAGTAACACCTGTTCATGGTTAAAGAGGCCAAGTGGTGCCACAAGAACCTGGGCCGCTGACCCTGTCCCGACCTCCCCGGACACACACGCACACAGACACACTCTGTGGAAGGATAGGATGCAGTTCCAAGGGGGCCCTGAGCCAGACCTGTCCTCTGTAGGTCCCAGAGGTCCCCTGGGCCGCTGGCACGTGGGCTCTGAGATCATCCAGCAAGGCTCTCTGGGAGTGCGAGGGGGCTTGGCAGGGGCTGTGCGGCAGGCAGGAACCCAGAACGGCTCGTGACTCACCACCTGTAATCTCTTCGTGGGGAGTTATCCCAAAGGGAAAAATACTGACCACATAACTTGTGAAAAATGATCCATGGAAGTGCTATTTTTTTCACTGTAGTAACAATGGTCAAGAAATTGTTTTTTAGAAAAGAAAACTAATTTGTCCCTCACCCGAGACCCTCTCCTACCCATGACAGCCTCCTCTTGGGTGGATCCTGTGTGCTTGTCCTTGGGGAGCCATCTGAGCAGCACAGGCAGACCTCAGGTTCCTCCCGTGTATGTGGGGCCCCATCCCATTCCCCCAGGGCCTCACAGGGGCCATAGGGTGGGAAGAACCAATCCTGTGACAGTGCTAGCCCTGGGCCTGGATGCAGGAGGCACAATGTCCCCTGCCCTGGCTCCCTCCACCCTCTCTGAGACACTCACCCTGGTGAATGCAGGTCCTGCAGGTCCTGCAGGCCCAGCTTAGAGCTCGACCCTCCCCATCTGTCCCTTGACCTTGCCCCCAGCACTGTCTGTGCTCCCCTATACCCTGAGAGCTCCTGGTCCCATCTCCATCACATTGTTCCCTGAATGCGGGGTCCAGAACGGGCAACGTCCCGTGGCACAACCACCCCGTGTGTCATGCTCTGCTTCTGGATGTGGGTGCTGCTTACGTGGGTGTGCTTGGTCTGTGAAAATCCATCATCTGTACACTTGTGATATGTGGGCATGTGTGTGGATATTACATTTTACTTAAAAAGGTGATGAGAGGGAGACTTGAGGTGGGGTGGGGTGGGAGATATAAATACAGTGGTCAGGGAGGACTTCTTGGAGGAGACAACTTCTGATCTGAGACCTGTGGCGTAAGAAAGAGGCAGTCTTGGAGCAAACTGGGGGAAGCACTCCAAGCAGACAGTGTGGCAAGTGCCAAGGCCTCCAAGGCAAGGAAAGGTTTGGTGCTCTGGGGAAGCTGAGGCAGATGTAGGTGGATCCTAGCACAAGGTGGGCAGAGTCAGGGGGCAGAGAGGGGAGCCGGCACCTGATCAGGCAGAGCCTTGTGGCCAGGGGAGGAGTGAGGAGCTTATTCTAAATGGGAAGGAAGTCATGGAGGGCTTGGGGGTGGGGCATGCTGGCATCTGACTCCTCCGAATGCAGAGGGGCTAAGAGGATCCCAGCCGGATTACCCACACACCATCCATGAACCAACGAAGACAACAGGTGCACAGGGAGCTCATAGAGTATGGGGCCTTACAGAGCACTGTATGGGGGGCGGGGGGCGTACAGACGGGTGAGGGAGGGCAAGGCACTCACCCCCAGTTATACAGCATGTTAGGTGCCGAGGAACAGACACTAGAGCCCAGGCCACCTGACACACAGTGACACCTCCCAGAGGAAGAAACCCCTGGCCCTCAGGGTCCCCTGGAGGGAAACCCTGGGAAAGTATGACCTAATTTTGCAAACTTCCTATGAGATTTCTAGTTCATCCAGGGTCTGGCCCAGACTAGAGCTGGGTAATTGGGTCAATTTCCCCTTTTCTGATCACTGGGTAGAGACTCCCACTTGTTGCTGATTCTCCTTCCCCTGGGTAAGGGAGGCAGAGGCCTGGGAGCAGGGCTGGCTGTGGTGACTGATGGAGGACAGGAGACTCTAGCAAGACCTGGTCTCTGGGGACCACCTCCCAGCTCCTGGTGGCATGCCCAGCCAGTGTTCCTGAGGAAGGCAGGAAAGAAGGAAAGAGCCAGGGCCAGCAGGGGATATCCACCCACAGAGAGGAGCCTGGGAACCATGAGAAGAAGGAGGAGGGGAAGGAGGAGGGGAACCGGGAGGGGGAGGAGGGGAAAGGAGGGAGGAGGAAGAGAAGGGGGAGGGGGAGAGGAGTAAGGGGAGGGGGGGAGAGAGGGTAGGGGAGAAAGAGGAGAAGGAAAGGAGGAGGAGGAGGAGGGAAAGAAGGAGCAAGGCCCCATAGCAGCAGAGCTAAGGCCCTCCCCCATTCACTGGGCTACTCCTCCTATGACCCTGACAAGGAGTTATCACTAGGGTCCTTTACAGATGGGCAGGGTTCACCGGTCAGCCCCAGGACACGCAGCTAGTAAGTGACTTCACGGGGCCCACGGTCTCCTCCTCCCCTGGGGGCCCTCCCATCCTTCAGTCCATCGCACCTGGAGCTTCCTGCCAGGCTACTGACCGTCTGTCTACTTCCCTGTGTTATCCGCCGCCCAGTCCCTTGCACCGGCTCGGCTCGCCTACTGGTCTTCATCCCCCAGCAAAGGCTATGCTCCCCCTGCACCACTGCAACCCTAGCGCTCCTGGAGTGCCTACTGAATACAAGGGCTGCACCAACTATCTGGGACCTGGAGAAGCAGGTGGCAGAGGGAAGGCTTCCCTGAGGGGTGGCACTTGATGAGGCCTGCGTGCTGAGAGGAGCCAGCCACAGGTAACTCTGAGGACTGGTGACATTGGTGTGCTCGGGTAGGTTAGGCCAGTGTGCCTGGAGTAAACTGAGTCAGGTCCAGAATGGTGGCAGGTGTTCAGGGATTGCACAGGGAGACTGTCTGTGCTGGCGGGCTCTGGGGTTGCTTGGGGCACCTGTGAAAATACCAAGGCTTAGATTCTAGCCCACAGCTCTGGGGTCTGGGATTCGTTCATTGATTTGTTTTCTAAAGCCCGGGTTGAGGGTCTCTGTCACAAGGCCTTGCAGGAAGTCTGGATGTCACTCCAACTGCACGAGGAAGCCACTGGATGCGTTAAGCCAAGGGAGTATCGTGAGCAGCGCAAAGCCACCTCCTCTGAGAAGCCTTCCAGGCTTTCCCTGGTTTGGGACCCCTATTCCGAGTCTGCTCAGCAGTGCACTGCCTTTGGGTGAGCTGCTCCTTCTCCTCCCCTCCCCACCCCCACTCCTGGCTTAGTCGCCTCTCAGGGTCCAGCCCAGGTGTAGGGGCCCCTCTGGTCTTGGGAACCAGGTCCAGGGCTCAGGAACAGACCAAGATGGGGTTCTGGGGAGGGGTGTCCCGAGCTGGTGCATGGGGGAGCACCTTTCTCTGGAGAAGAGGGCTCAAGGGCCGGGTGCTGGAGGAGGAGGGACGTGGGGCACCCACGGGTCAGCGCCCCACCCGGGGCCTGGGAGTGCGAGGACTCTCTGAGCAGCTGCCAATAGGAGCACGGACTGGAGCCCTGGGTGGGGCTCAGCTGCTGCCCCCGGGACAGTGACGTGGGTGGAGGCGGGGGGGGGGGGCGGAGGCGTGGACCCTGGAGAGGGCAGGGTGGGGCACAGACCCCAGAGAGGGAAGGGGGGTGCCGAGTGGGCAGGGAGAAGGTCCCTGGAGACGGTGGGACACACCCCCCTTCCAAGGCTCCATCTACCTGGCCCACTCCAGCAGCTGCCCCTGCCCCCTGCTCTGCCAGCAGCCCTCTGAATCTGCCAGGGTGGAAGAGAGCTCTGTGGCCCCAGCAGCTGTACCTGCAGCTCGACCTGCACCCCCAGAAGCACCCCTCTCAGCAAGGTGCTCCCTCTGTATCAGTACTGGGAGCTACAGGCTGAGCTGTCATTTGCGGGGGCCCACGACCTCTGGCATCAGGGCCCGTGTTCTGGGGTCTCAGAGGGGGCGGTGGAGAAGACTTACAGGTCAGAGTGGCCCAGGCTGAGAGCCCCCTCCTGCCCAGCCTGGGTTTCTTGTCCATGAGTAGAGGCGAGGACCACTGAACACAGGGACCACACCAGGTCTGGCACCTGGGTGTCCTGCCACAGCCTCTGCCCACAGTGCCCTCCGCTCCTCGCCCTCTGACGGACCTACAGCAGAACGTGTCCCCTTTGTGTTTGTAAGGGGCCCTGGCATCTGTGGGATCCTACAGTGGAGAAACGGAAGGCAGCCCTCCATGGCTGGAGGTTTCTGAGCTCTTATCCGGGAGGCCTGCCTGCGCCCTATCCTCCAGATCCTGGTGCTTCTCTGATGGATCAGCATCATTGGTTGGCATGTGCTCTGGCTTGGAGAGCGCCAGCTGTTGCCTGAAAAGTGGCTGCAAGGAACAGCCAGAGGCCTCAGATAAACATAAGGGAGTGGGGGTGGTACAGTGGTAGCCTGGGTAGCCACAGACCATGCACCTGCTGTGGGGTTGGTGGGGAGAAGTCATGGGAAACAAATTTGATCCCTACTTATGACAGACTTTTCCCATTTTTGAGCACTTTAGCATCATGAGGTAGTGAGAAACCTGTCCTTGGAGGTATTCCAACAGATGCGGGTTGGTCACACGGGGGTATGGTGTTGCTGGGTGATTTCCACACTCCTGTGAGCCTAGATGGGGAGCGTATCTTCAGTATGTGCTTAACATCTGCCTTAGATGGGAGCACCTTCTCCTCCTACTCCCCACATGCACCCCAAAAGGTAAATGAAAAGGCATGTGATTTACATGTGGTAGATAGTAGTTGATTCTTCCCAATGCAGAGCCACTGTAAATCATTCTCCGCACAGCTCCCTCGAGAGGAGGTGGTTAGAGCTCGGAGCCATAGTCACATCTTTGGCAAACATTGGCGCATAAAGTTCATGCTTGGTGCTTCTCAGGGAGGAAAACTTGAAGCTCGAATGTAAAGGAAAACCCATTCTGGCCCCTGGGTGGCTCAGCAGTTGAGCGCCTGCCTTCAGCTCAGGTCATGATCCCATGATCCTGGGATCCAGTCCCTCAACGGGCTCCCCGCAGGGAGCCTGCTTCTCCCTCTGCCTGTGTCTCTGCCTCTCTCTGTGTGTCTCTCATGAATAAATAAACTCAAAGAAAACAAAAGAAAAGAAAAAGAAAGCCCATTCTGCCTGCATGGTGTCCAGGCCCAGAGTCCATGCAAGACCTTGGTCAACCTGCATGTCTGCAGATGTGCCATCCCAGAGCCAGTGCCTGATGCAGTGAAACCCTGCGGCTCATGGTGTGGGCAGTGCCACTATCTCTGTAAAGCACAGTGTTTAGGAGGGATCTTAGTGCCTTGGAATACTTGTCCACTTACAAGGAAGTTACTCTTTTCTGGAAAGTAAAGAACTGCGCTGCTTCATCAGCACCAAACTGTGATTATTTTTCTTGGTGTTAATTTTAAAAGTGGGCCATTTGCAGTTCACTTCTCCCTCACGTGTAGGGGGAAGTGTTTCATGGAGCAATGGCGGGGAGGACAAGCCTGGACTGTAGTTTCCACCTTCTCCCTGCAGCCCAGGCCCCAGCTGTCCCTAAGAGCCAATGGTGTGACACAGGGTCCTCTCCCGAGACACCCTGAGACTGAGAACTGCAAGCTCTGAATCAGAAATAGTAGCTTCTTACACGGTCACTCCTAAAATCATCCTGTTTCAAGAATATCATAGAAAGGCACAGTAATCAGCCCATGAACACCATACCGTGGACACCAACCAAGGTGTGGGAGGCAAAGACATTCAGCGTGAAGCCAGCCTGGCCAGAAGCCCCTGGTCTGCCCTGCGGTGTGACCCTGAGCAAGTCACCCTGCCTCTCTGGACTCGTTTCTTCCTCCATAAAATGAGGGGATTAGTAGTGACTCAATGATGAATTTTTATACCATCTGTGCTGTTTTTTGACTGTTCTTCACATGCAAACTGCTCTTAGGGCCATTTCTTGCCACAAAGCAGAGTTCGTCTGACTATTGGTTCTGGCAAACCGTCTCCTTTCCGGAGATCAGGGTGACTTTCCTGGCTCTCGTCATCAGAGTGTGAGGCTGTTTACCCAGAAAAGGACTACGGACCCCAGGGAGGTGTGGGCAGCCACGGCCAGAGCCGACGCGCCTGAGGCCTCTCCGCAAGCTGCCCCGGGGCTGGGGGATGGTGAGGAGGGACACACGGGTCCACAGCACCCATGCACCTTGGGATGGGAATTGTCAGCAGACGTGGACGGGAGGGCCACGCCGAGACCCAAGCGTATGAGCCCAGCAGACGCGACATTTCCGAGGGAGCTTGCAGAGTGGGCGTGAGCAGTGGGCTGGCGTGGACCGACCCTTCCCGCAGAGGCAGGCGGGTTAGGCAGTGGGGACTTGCGTGCTTCTCATGGCCCGGAGGGGGATAGTCTCACACTGCCACTCTCTGATGGCCAGGCCCAAGCCCTGACCTGGGGTCGGCTCATCTGCCCAGAGCCCGGCAGGCAGACAGATGCTCGGAGGGCATCTGTCAGTGAGCACGCACGGCCTAGACACAGAGGCGACGAGGAGCCGCGTGCCTGCCGAGAGCGCTGGTACTCCAGAGGCCAGGCTGATGGGGCAGCAGATGCTGCAGGGATGTGTGTATGTGGGGTGAGGGTGGGGGTGATGGCTTGAGTGGTCCCAGGCACGCTGATACTGCCCTTCATCCCAGAAAGTGCTTGTCCCCTCGGTGGTGCGTGGGGGACCCTCCGGCGCCTGGAGCCCCTCTGAGTGGACCCTGTGTCGGGGTTGGGGAGCACATAGCTAGAAGAGCATCTCCAGCTTGCATGATGGTCCCCTGCCCCGTCCCAAGAGGGCAGCAGGCTCCCTGGTGCCCCAAACCTGAGCCACACAGCCCAGCTAGCCTGTGAACCCTGGGCCCTGGCACTTAGTCCTTGCCCCTCAGGATGGAGGAGCCTTGGAGCCCTCCTTTCCCATCCAGGTCCCCTTTCCCGTTGCCTCCAGGGAGGCTTCTAGGTATTGTGACCCCAGCAGAAGTGTTCTAGACCTTACCTCGACGTCAGCCCACTCCCTGCGGAGGCTTTTGGGGTCATTGGCCTGTGTGCCCTGAGCTCCCCCTCTGCTGCAGGCAGCCCTGCAGTGCATCTGGCTCGCCTTGGAGGACGCAAGCCAGGCCTACAGGTCTTCCTGGTCCCTTCCACTCGGTGCTCCACCCTTGAAGGACGGCACACTGAGTGCTGAGTATGTCTTTGTTTCTTCTTTGCGGTCACAAACCATAGCTACCTGCGTCTGATTCTTGCTCTTACTGCTTTACAGCAGGTTGTCAATAAACGTCTGACGGCTGAGAGGACTCTGCTGTGTGCACTCTCATCCTGCAGTTTGCCTGCACATCATGAGGTCGCAGGTCCCCCTTCTCTTCATCTGAGCAGGGTCTTCTCCTGGACCTGTCCTCGGGTCCCAGAGGGCTGTTCCTGGAACACAGGCTGCGGTGGGGCAGGCCTGCTGGCCGGGGCCTCTGGAGCTCAGCTCCCTGCAGCCCATTATGTGCCCCACACCTCCCCTGCGCCATTAGCACCCTGGGCAACCACATGGCACTGTGCCCACTGCATGGAGGAGTCACCTCAGACTGCTGTAGGGAAGGGGCACTCTGTCCAGACACACCTGAGTGACACGGGGAAACATGGGGATGGCTAACGGCCTGCTAGAGGAGCTAGAGGGCCCCGTGGACGTGGAGGTTGCCAGGGGAGGGTGGCCTCGGGCCAACGCAGGGACTTCCAGATGCTGAGAACTGGGGTCTGAGCACGGATCCCTATGAGGCTGCCCCTGGCTCAATCCCCAGCTCCTGGGAGGTGCTGGGCAGCTTGGTGGGGAAGGCCAGATTGAGGAAGAGAAGTTGGGAGGTGAGAGACAAGAGGCTGCCTGTGTGGACAGCTCTTGCCAAATGGCATGTGGCACGTGAGCATGGGATGCCACGACGACGGTGAGGGAGGATGGTGGCTCCCCCGATGCTGGCGGGAGGGAGCCAGCAGAACACAGCAGGGCTGGCCTGGGAGCCAGGGGGTGACGTCTGTGATGCAGGCCGTCCCTGTGGGGCTGGTGTCCAGGCTGACAGCTGTATCTGAAAACACCTGCTCTGAGGCCTGAGCCGCATCCCCAAGGAGACCAGCTAAGTGTGCACCCCCAGGCCCTGGGGAGGCAGCCTTGTTTGGAAGCAGGATTCTTGCAGGTTGATCGGGTTAAGGTTGGGCTTGGTCCTAAATCCAACAGCTGTGTCCTCGTAAGAAGGTGTCATGAAGGTGGAGACAGGCAGTGAGGATGGAAAAGGAGATCTGCTGCTAACTCCAGAGTTGGAGGCCCCCTTGCAGAGGGCTTTTCCCCAGAGAGTGCACCCCGCCAGCACCCTGGTCTCAGACTAGAGAGAATACAGTGCTGTTGTCCTAAGCCACCCACATGCGCCCCTTGGTTTGGGCGGCAGCGACAGGGATCTAGCACAGAGGTCCCGTGGCAGCCCCCACGCCTTCCTGCCTGCTCCTTGCAGCCCAGCAGTTGGGCAGGTTAGCAGTGTGGGGTCCAAGCCCACAAGGTCCAACAAGGAGCCGCACAGGTGGAAGCCTGGGGACAGGGCATGGGCTGTCAGAGCCTAGAGCAGGTCCTGTGAGCTGCCCCACCTGGCAGAGACCAAGCCGTCCATCTGCCAGTGTGTGTTTTTGTTCTCTTCATGGGGATCCACTCACATCTGCAAACGTTTCCTGCAACCTGGCTGTGCGTCAGGCGCTGTGTCTGAGACATGCGTGCATATGCTATCTATGCCCTGAGATTGTCACACTGCATTTGGAAAACAACCCCAGAGGGTAGCTCCTCGCTGTTCGCACAGACTCACCTCAAACAGGCCGCAGATTAACGGCTGGCAGCCTGCAAATCTGAACCTGAGTGACCAGGAAGATGCAGCGGTGCTACCGTCAGAGGGAGGCGTCCAAGGGCACCAGACCTCACGAGGGCTAGAGCAGCTCACTGGAGGACAACACAAAATAACAGCCCTCCAGCAAGATACGTGGAGACGGTTGGCTCTATCCGAAAAATAGAAGAGCCTCAAATTCTACGATGCAAAAAACAATAGGATCACAAAGGAGCAAAGGACAAATCCACGATTGTGGTGGCAGGTTCTGAACACACCTCTCAGTAGCCAAGGGTTCAGCGGATTAAAAATCAGGGTATATGGAAAAATCTCGGTGACACAGGTAACAAGCTCAATCAAAGGGATAAATATAAAACCCTACAGCTGATGTTCAGAGAATAGATGTTCCTTCAAGTGTTCAGGGAATTAACTTTGTAAAGACGGACCGTGAACCAGCCACAGATCACTTGACAGCAGAACCAGCGAGCTCCTGTTGTACAGACTTCCAACCTCCGATCACAATCCAGTTACACGGGAAGTCGGTAACAGCAACAAAACAAAAACCTGCATGTAGGAGAAAAAGCTTATGAATGATGCAAAATAAACAAACAAATAAATAAACCACAATGGAAATTAGGAAACATTCAATACTGAATAATGAAAATGCTAACAGCTACCATGTCCTGAGTGTCCACTGTGAGTTGGGCCTGTTATAAATGTTGTGACCTCTGTGTCCCCACTTCCCAGGTGAGAAAAATGAGGCATAGCCTGGCTGAAAAAATGGTGCAAGGCTCCAGGGCAGCTAGCTGGCAGAGCCGAGAGCCACAGCTGGCCTGGGGGTCATGTTCAGAACTGCCCACAGGAGCTACATGGCCTTCAGCTCCTGGGGAGGACGTGGCTCATAGGCCTCTCCTACATGCAGGCAGGCACCCAGGTGGTGGTGCCTGTCACATGCTGTCCTTCCGCCTCAGGGGCCTCATCCCACCATCCCCTGCAGCCTCTTAGTGGGAGTTCCATCCTGTATGCTGTGCCCCCACCTTGGGCCCTGCCTGGCCTTTCCTCCCATGCTCACAGGGTACCTTGGACCAGCCCCTCTCCCTGCCCACCTCTCCCCACTACCTCCCCACCCGCCCCTCCACCCCTCCTCCTGGCCTTCCTCCTTGGCTCTCCTCTCAGGATGTCCCCCCTCCCATCGCTCCTCCTGGTCCTCCTCACAGCCTCCTCCCCTGCTTCCAGCTCCCCTCCCACCCCTACCCTTCCCTGGTGAAATCACAGCCTACATCAAGGCCCAACTCAAAGGGCCCTTTCTGTGGGCCTTCCCACCTGCCTTGGGCGCTCTGGGAACTGGAACATACACTCAAAGCTGACCTTGCTGCCCCCGGGTCCCTGCTGCCTGGTGGTGCTTCCCCAGACCTCTCCACCCCTGTGATCTCAAGGACTCTCCATGCAGCTGGGAGTGAAACGTTCTTTAAAGTCTTGAGTTTTATCCTCAGAATTCACCAGTTTGCAGTCTGCTCCATGTTTATTTTATGGTGAAAACATCTCCATGGTCAAGCGCCTGGTGTAGACAATGCTCCAAATACTCCATTGTAGACAACCCAAGTGAACAGCAGGAACTCGCAAGACAGAGCCCCACATCCCCCGCCTCTGCCTGCAATGGGCTTCCTCTGCAGCCCTCTCTGGACCCAGACCTTGCACAGACCCACTCTTGCTGTCCCCTCTGCCCAGGGCACCAGCCTCGTGAGATGGGGATCTGCTGGTGTGCCCACCATCTGTGCCATGACGCTCTATGTCCCCAGTTTCCAGGCCCCTGGACGCTCAGCCTTCTGGTCTGACAGCCCTGCACCTGTCAACATGTCTTCAGCTTTCTCTTTTAAAGCACTCCGGACCACTGACAGCGGGTTGGGGTGAGTGACAAATGTCATGCACATGCCCAGCTTATGCCCTGACAAGTCATGTTGTTCAACTGCCCTGTATTTTGGCTTCCCCCACTTCCTGGGGACTTGGAGGGCACCTGCCACATTGTGCCGGAAGCTCAGTCCCTTGGGGCAGGACACCCTCCACAGGCTGAGTGGAGCCTCTTGAAGCCAGTTACCCACTTCCCTGCTCCGGCTGTCGAGCCTGGAGGGGTGTTGAAGACTCCTACTGACCTGCAAATGAGCATGGCCCCCACTCCTGATGTTTCCACTTTAGGTTTCTCAGCTTCTAAGTAGCTGGTTAAAATGCCAAGTAAATGGGGATCTGATCTGTAAGCCCACTTTTAATTCCCTGCGGGTGGATGGGCTCCATTTCAAACATCCCTCCTGCTGTGGTGAGGATGAATAATCACCTCCTAACCACACACTGGATGAATGTGGGGGCTCCTGCACAGGTCCTGCTGCCGCATGGGTTATCACAGCTGGTTTCTCTGCGATGCCCCAGGGCAGCAGCCACGTGGAGACCACGAGTTGGCGTCAGCTTGGTCAGCAAGACATAGGTCCCTACTGAGAAATGGTGAGGCGAGAGGCAGTTTCAGATGTTCTAGCCGAGCCCCTGCTCATGAGACGGGGAAACCAAGGGGGGAATCTTGTGTCTTGGCCTGTGTCCCTCGGTCTGATGGACAAGGTCCCAGGAGAAAGGCAGGCCAGCCTGAGGGCTGAGGAACCACTCGGTTTGCCTGGGGCGGGTTTTCTGGCTCCTGGGCAAACCCAGATGGAGGCAAACCCAGATAACCCCTCCGTTATCTCTCCTCCCTGTCTATAAGGTCCCCCTGAAGCAGGCAGACCTAGCTGAGGCCCAGTCTGTCACCTGGGACCCCCAGGCCTGTCCTGGCCGCAGGGCAGTGGAGGCCTGAGGTGGCCGGGGCTTTGCCTTGCTGGGTGCTCGCCCCCAGGTCTCTAGCTCAGCCCGTCTCCGCCTGATTCACTCTCTTGTACAGAAGACAATTTAAAAGCTTTCTGGGAGCTGCTTAACTTCAATCTCCATAAACATTCCTTTTGATAAAGGCCAAGGTCCACAAGGTGAGTATTTTGTGAGACTCTGTTTAGCAACGCTCTGTTACTCTGCAGTTGAGGGAGACTCAGACAGCTCTGTCCCTGTGTAATCCTCAGCAAATCCTCACACCTTGTTACAAAAATTATCATTATTATTTTTAAATTTTTAATTCCAGTGTAGCTACTATACAGTGTTATGCTGGTTTCATGTGTACAACATAGTGTACTTCCATGAATCAAGCCCACACCTTTCTGAGCCTCGACTTCCCCGTGTGTGAAGTGGGAGATGTTCACGTCTGCTTCGTTGAGTTGCTCTGTGAAGTAAAGGAGACACACCTGACACATAGTAGGCACTCAGCTAAAGGTAACTGCTCTTATCTCTGACCCCTGATGGCTCCGAGGCCAGGCTACACCTTCCTTCAAGGTTTGGGGAAGTTAGCCAGGGTTCGGTGAAGACATAGGGACGCCCTAAAGATGGAAATTGAAGATTTCTTGCTCCTGGCCGCTGCCAGTCCAAAACTCAGCTCTGCTGTTAGGTGTTTGTCAGTTTCTTTTTCAAGATTGCTTTGGCTATTTGGGGAGAAAAAGGAACCCCAGTGAGCCGTTGGCAGGAGTGCAAGCTGGTGCAGCCACTGTGGAAAATTGTGTGGAGGGTCCTCAGAAAGTAAAACATAGAACCACCCTACGATCAGAAATTGCAGTGTTAGGTATTTACCCAAAGGACACAAAAATGCAGACTGGAAGGGGCAAGTGCACCCCTATGTTTATAGCCAAATTATGAATCAGCTCAGTGTCCATGGATTGATGAACGGATAAAGAAAAGGTGATGTATACACAATGGACTGTCATTTAGCCATCAGAAAGAATGAAATCTTGCTATTTGCAACAACGTGGATGGCACTAGAGGGTGTTATGCTGAGCAAAGCAAGTCAGAGGAAGACAAATACATATGATTTAACTCATATGTGGAATTGAAGAAACAAGGCAATAAAAGGAAGAGAAAGAGGCAAACCAAGAATCAGATTCTTAATTACAGAGAACACACTGAGGGTCACCGGAAGGGATGTAGAGGAGATGGAGAACAGGAGATGGCGATGGAGGAGGGCACCTATCCTGATGAGCACCCAGTATTGTATGTGAGTGGGGTCACTATGTTGTGCACCTGAAACTAATATTACACTGTATGTTCACTAATCAGAATTTAAGTAAAACTTTAGGGGTTCTTGGATGGGTCGGTCAGTGACATGTCTGCTTTCGGCTCAGGTCATGATCTCAAGGTTCTGAGATGGAGCTCTTGTGGGGCTCCCTGCTCAGCGGGCAGTCTGATTGAGATTCTCTCTCTCTTTTTCTCTCAAATAAATAAATTAAAAAAAAAAACACATATCAATCTCCCTGTGGCAGCTTTTCCCAGAGTCTCTTTGCTCCTTACTATCAGTAGAGACTTGCAGCTCTGGAGGGCGCTGGTGTGCTCTGAGCTCAGAGCTTCCCCCACCTAGCAGGGGAGGAGAGAGAGAGGGTGGGGAGGAGGACTGGTAGGAAGGGCACTGGCTTGAGCATCAGGAGACCCTGGACTTGTGTGCTGTATGACCTGGGCAGGGCCCTTCCCGCTCTGGGCCTCTCTGGCTCCCCACTTGTGAGAGAAGCAGGTTGGAGCTACAGGGGTCTGCAGGGCTGTTTGGGCCTTCTTCCTGCGAGTCTCGGTTCCTGCACCTGACAGTGCTGGGTGTACAGCGAACCCCGGGTGACAACTCCCACATTAGGAGAGAGAGCCTGGCACACACCCCTGAAGGTCCTCTTTTGTCCACTTTCCCCAAACATGACCACGGTTCCAACACTGTCTCAGGTGCTATCTGCATTTTACCCAGTGGTTCCCTGCAGGCAGGTTGAACAGGCCAGGAGCCCACATGCTGCCTTGCTCTACTCGTGCGGCTTCCTAAATGTCGGCATGTTTGGTGTGATGTCAGGATGGGGACTCCAATAAGAAGTGTCTGGAGGGCTTCAGAGTCTTTGTATTGTGGTAGGATATAAGTAATATTTATTAGGTAAACCATTTGTGAGGACATGAATCAGGGAGGGTAAGGACGATCACAGTGCTGTGTGAGCATCGCCCTGTTATACCCAAAGCTCTGTGCTGTTAAACATATCTTTCCCTTCCCACCCCCCAATCCCCTGGAACCTTTGTCTCTGTGAAGTTGACTATTCTAGGAGCCTCCTGTAACTGAAATCATACAACATTTGCAGTATTTGTCCTGTGTCTGGCTTATTTCACTTAGCACAATTTTTTAAGGCCCATCCATGTCATAGAATATATCAAAATTTCCTTCCTTCCTATGACTGAATAATATCCCATCGTGTGTGTGTATGCTGTGCTTAGTTTATCCACTGACCTGTTGATGGACCACTGAGCTGTTTCTACCTGTGGGAGCTGTGACTAATGCTACTGGGAACGTTGGCGTACCAGTCAGTGTCTGTTCAGGTCTCAGAGATCATAAAACGGCCGGTGGGGGCCTGTCTCCTCCTTTGTAAAATGAGAAGCTGAGTGACTTCCAGCTCTGAGTCTGTGAAATGAACTGGCTCCCTAAATGCTAAGGGGTTGTGAGGTCAGAGGTCACACATGCATGTTACCTGCCCTCCAGAAGGGCAGGCTTGTCATGGGCGGGCTGCCTCAGGGCCCAGGGTACTGTGGGCTGCTGCCCTCTGGATGAGGCATGGCTGGGGCTGCCCCTACCTGCACAGCTGCAGCCCTGTCCCCTGGGGAAGAAGAGCTTGTATGTATAGAGCCTGGAAGCCTGGTCTGACTCACCAGAGCAGCTGCTGATTCCCTGAGGACCCCCAGGGTCCAGGGCAGGGGGCTCCCAGCCAGGTGCTGACCTGGAAGGGATGTCTTGGTGGAGAGGCATGGGGCATGTGCTCTCACCCCTGGTGGCAGGACCTTCAGACCTCAGCTGATCCCCATGATGCCTAGGATCCCAGGGACAGGGAGGCCTGACCGCAGTGCTGAGTGGATCCTGGGGGGTCTAGTGACTAAATCATTCTGTGCTGGAAGGTGAAGACTGGCAGCCCAAGGACTACATGAGGCCCACGGGCAGGTTTGGTTCAGCTGGTGCAATGTGAGCATTAAAAAAACTTAGTTGCTGGGGGGCCTGGGTGGCTCAGTCAGTTAAGTGCTGGACTCCTGACTTCGGCTCAGGTCAAGTAGCCTTAAATCCCTTTTCAAGCCTTCAAGAAACACTTCATGAGCTCCAGACAGTGAAAGTTCAGATTCAAGAACTTACCAGCTGCTGGGTGCACCATGGTGAAAGCGGGGTACAGGAGCCAGACCTCTTCATCTGTGTTCTAGTTCCACTATTCATTAGCTGTGTGACCTTGAGCCAGCACTACCACTCTGTACCTCAGTTTCCTTAGCCATGTGATGGTAATGACAACACTTTCCATTGTTTTGAGGCTTTAATGAGTTCGTGTGCACACAGCGCATAGGCAGGTGCCAGCGTCATGGAAAATGAGAAGGGGCATCAGAGCAAGTGATGACGTCATGCGTAAGAGGGGGCCTTCAAAGGGCCTGAAGCCCAGCCCTGCTGCTTGTTAGCTGTGTGGTCTCGGACAGGCCACGTAACCCAGCCCAGCTGATGATGCTTTTAGTGCCTGAAGGCGCCTCGCAGATCGGAGACCCCACCAATGGGCAGCTGTTACTATGAAGGCCTGCGGAAGGCTCTTGGCTCCTGCCCACGGCGCTCCCCCATGCTACGGCCCACTCCTTGCAGAGCTGGAGAGTGGACACTGATCTGGGAGGCTGGAACATTTAGCCGAAAAGAACAAAGAGGCCCTGCTGGGCACAATGGCACCATTGTGAGTGCACGGGGCTCACAGTTTCCCTTCTGTCCTCAACCTGCACAGATGCCCTGCAGGGCACGGGTGGGAAGGCGTGGGAGCCCCCCGAGTTCCGCCAGCTGTCCCTGCGAAGGTCAAAGAGGAGGCCCAGCCCCACAGGACCCTCGCCTGTGTGTCCTTATTTCATAGATGAAGACTCTGGGTCCAAGTGGGAGAGACCCTTGCCTGGCATCACAGAACACAGGGCAGGGGCAGTGGGCAGTAGCAGAAGCCCTGCTGCTCCAGGCCTTACCTCCCCGGGGGCTTTTAGAGACTTAGACTTTAGACATTTGACCTTTGGTCCAAATGAAGTTGTAAGTTCTGTCACCAAACACACTGACGAGATGGAAAAAAGTGAACATTCATCTTGCAACTTATTTAGAAGACATCTAAACTCTTATCCTGTTTTGGCATTTTCCCCTTCTTTTTAAAATGGAGCTTATGGAGATATAATTTACACACTTTAAAATTCACTTTTTCTTCCTCAGAGGGAGAACCCCAAGCAGACCCCAGGCCCAGCGCAGAGCCCGACTTGTAGCCCACGACCCCGATATCATGACCTGAGCAGAGATCAAGAGTCGGACGCTCAACCGACAGGCCACCAAGGTGCCCCTGTAAGATTCATTTTTTAAAACTCTGCGGTTCAGTGGGTTTTCCCATATGGATGTAGAATTATCACCGTGTAATTTAGAATATCTTCCCCCTCCCGCAGCCATTACCCTGTCTCCTGTTGGACATTCCGTATGAATGGAATCGTGCAACAGGTGGTCTTTCCTGATTGGCTCGTGTCACTGAGCATAATGTTCCCAGGGAACATCTACATCGTAGCCTGTGCCTTCCTTCCCATAAGGGCTGAAGGCTGTTTCACCCCCAGGTGGACCACATATTATTCACACAGCAGATGCTTACATGCGGGTCGCTCCCACACAGTGGCTGTTATGAAGGGCACTGCTGTGAACACTGGGACGAGTTTTCGAATCTCTTGGGTCCGCATTGGGAGTTGTACCTCCGGGCCGGTGCTAACTCTGTGCGTGCCCTTCTGAGGACCTGGCAGGCCTTCTCCAGCTCTGCCAAGTGCAGGAGGGTCCTGGCTCCTCTCCATCCTCACCAATGCTCATTGCCACCTATCTGCTTCACAACAGCCATCAGGGACCTTGACAACAGTGTGGCCTCCTCTTGATAGCCAGGCTGCCTCATCCCCACCCCCATGATGCCCAGGGATGCCTGGAATCTATAGTCTCATCTCCTTGATATGAATGAGATCATCGGTGGAGAGTACGTGGCATGATGCTTCTCACTCAATGGGCACCCACCGAGGGTGGGAAACCAGGTCCTCATCCTGCCAGACTCACAGCCTAGCGAGGAAGCCCAGTGCCCTGCGTACCAAGCAGCATGCAGCACACATATCCAGTCGTGCAGGCTTCTTGAGGTCCGGTAGGCAGTTTGCAAACCACAAGGCTGTATGGGTACCCAGTGGGCATTTGAACCTAGGTGGTCTCAGGCCAATGCCCATGTGCTTACTTTCTGCACCCTTGACTCAGAAGGGAGCGTAGTTGACTAGGGGTGTATAAGAACAGCATGTTCACCATCTGGGAAGCAGCAAAGCCTTCCTGGGGTGGGGGCCTCCTGACCGGGGTCTTCCAGGATGGAGCTGAGAAGGGAGAGTGGGGAGTGAGACTTCAGGCCAAGAAGAAGGGCACTTGGCATCCTGGAGGCCTGCAAATGTGCAGCTCTGCTCTTCCCAGCTCAGTGTGGCCAAACAGCAGGCATGGAGTGGGGGCGGGGTGTCAGCCATCAAGGCCAACAGGTGAAGACCCACTAAGATGAGGCAGATCTAGTTACGAGGTTCAGACTCAGGACTTCATCCCAAGGCAGTGGACAACCTGCCTGGAGAGTTTTAGGTGACATATCTGAAAGATAGAGCTGGCTTCAGAGGTTGCCCCCAAATCAGAGAGGAGTGTGGTTTAGCTGCGGCTGGTACCCAGAGGGGAGGGGGAAGGAGACCAGACTGATTCTCAGCTCAGCCTGTCTCCATGGTGACACTGGAAGACGGTGCATTTCCTTTGTTGTTGGTGGTCTGGTCTTTTCTTTTCTTTCTTTCTTTCTTTCTTTTTTTTTTTTTTTTAGATTTTATTTATTTAAGAGAGAGAGAGAGCACAAGTAAGGGGAGCAGCAAAGAGAGAGAGGGAGAAGCAGACTCCCTCCTTTAGGATGCATTTAGTGGAAAGCCTGATGCTGGACTCAATCCCAGGATGCCAGGACCAGGGGCCTGAGCCAAAGGCAGATGCTTAACCCAAAGAGTCACCCAGGTGCCCTGGTGTGGTTCCCTTGAATGAAATCTCCTTATTGAAATTTTAAGTGTTTTAGACTAGCCTGGACCCTGGCTTCACTACGCCCCCCTCCCCCCCCCCAACTCGGAACAAAGAAGGTGAACTGAAGGGGCTGCAGGAGATGCTGGAGTCAGGTAGGGTGGGACAGAAGGGCCCAGTCCTGCTGCTGACCTTGCAATCTTGGCCACCCATTCTCTATCCCTCCATCCTCACCCACAGGCTTCCCAGGACCAGCACCTAATGGAAGTCAGGTCATGCCTCTTGGGAAGAAGAGCTTTTCTTCTTATACTCAGTGAGATTCTATGGAGATCAGCACTTTTGTCCAGGGCCGGGGTGGTCACTAGTTCATGAGTTCCTTAGGGACCTTCTGAAGCCCTCTCTCACTCTCCCTACCCTCATATTTTGCAGCTGAAGAAATAGAAGCCCACATTAAGGAAATGATTTGCATGAAGGCTGAAAATTGCAGAAGTGCCTCAAAAAATTAAACTTAGAATTGCTATATGACCCAGCTATTCCATTTCTGGATGTATATATACCCAAAGGAGTGGAACGCAGGCATTTGAACAGATATTTTTCACCAACATTGAGAGAGAAGGTGAAGTCACATACATGTCCACTGACAGATGTATAGATCAACACAAGGTGACACATATGCACGTGCGAGTATTCTCAGGCTTAAAAGGAAGGACGTTCTGACATCTGTTACAACATGGACGAGCCTCAGGGCATGATGCTCAGTGAAATAGGCCAGTCACATAGAGACAAATACTTACCATTCCACTCATATCAGGTACCTGAGAAGCCAAATACTGAGTCCCAGGGGGTGGGGAAGTTGTATGGGAAAGGAGGGTCAGGTGGGGCAATGAGAGAGTTCTGGAGACAGACAGTGGTCATGGTTGCACAACAGTATGGATGCGCCAAATGCCACTGATCTGTAATTCTTCAAAACAGTTAAAACACGAATTTTATGTTATGTATTATTCTACTACAACGTTGAAACACCCCCCCCCCCAACACACACACACAAACATGATTCCAAAGGAACAAGGATCAAGGTATCTTTGGTCTCAGAACAGTTCTTTCTAAATCACAGGATCTCTTGAGCTGCATCATTTTGGTCCTGGTACCCAAGGAATGAGTCTGGTTTAAATGGCTTAATGTCAAGGGTCCTACAAGCTGCAGGATGATCAGCTTTCCTTCTTTGCCTGGCCTGCTAGAAGAACCAGCACTGCAGTCCTCTTATGCATGAGAAGAATCCAGACTTCTGGGCTCCCATTTCTGTCAGCCAAATTGTAAAGCAACGTGTGAACTTGTTAACTGCGTGAAGGCCCTCCCTTTCTTTTACTTTCTTTTTTCTTTTTCAAGTATTTTTAAAAAGTAACCTTTTTATGATTATGCACGTATACAGATGCATTTTAGGAAGCTAGAGAATCAAAGCAAACAAATATTCAAAAAGTGCAACTTGGGATTCCTATTTTCCAAATGTCACCATACCTACATGAAAAAAAATAAAAAAAAGAAAGAAAGAAAAAAAAAAGTAAAAAAGGAAGAAAAAAATATCTGACTACATCGCCTTGGTTCTCCTAAGAGGAGAGATCCCATTTTGCCTGCAATCTGCTTCTTCCAATCAGCCACCTCCACTCTGCTATTACAGGGAATGTTCATCTCATCTGATATTGAAACTATATTCACATTTCCCATGTTGATCCCCAAATCTGTTTGATAGCTGGTTTATCCAGAACAGCATCCAATCCAGGATCACCTATCACATCTGCTGGCTCGGCCCTTGGGCCTCTTCATCCAGAAGTCATTTCTAGGAACATAACACTCATCAAAGACCCTGAGCCAGTCCTCCCTGTAGAATGCCCCCATTCTGATTCTGTGTTATGGCTTCTGCGTAGTGTCATTCATCTGTTCCTCACCCTTCTTCCCTTCCCGTGAACTGGAATTAATATCTAATGGCTGGCAGATACACATAAAACATTTTTTGCTAGGATAATTACCACTGATCCCATGTTCTTGATATTACATCACCGCTAAAGACACACTCTCTTGTTGAGGTTTAGTAAAACCACTAGCAAAACTCAGGTCAATTTCTCAGGGTGGTGACAGCCCGATCTCTCCATTCCTCTATTCAACTAGCTCCTCCTGCAACTAGGGAGTAATATGTGTCCTGTTACTTTGACCCCGTGTGAATGTCCAGTTCTCCACCAATGATGAATGCAATGGTTTAACTACAATTTGATAATCCTTATTTCTAAGAGTCTGCAAAATTATGCTTTTTCTGATCCTACGTGTTTACGGTTTTGTTTGTTTTGTTTTGTTTTTTTTTCCTATGAAGCAGCACACTTCCTCATCACCTGGAACCAGGTGGTAATGACAACTACAGTTCCTACCGGAAAAGCAAAATAAGTCTTTGATTTTTCTGTGTTAGTGGGGAGAGGATTGAAATAGTGTCCCTTCCCATCTTTTAGATCTGTGGGCGACCAAACACCGTCTGGTATTTTCAATTAATTTCTGAGACTGCTTAGTTTTTCCATGACCTTCTATTGTGTGAACAATATGGCATGGTTTAGTTGCAAAATCCCATAAAACCTCAGAAAAATTCCAGAAACCTCAAGCGCACACAGGCGCCAGAGGCCAGCTAGCTCTCCTTACTGTGCCTCAGGCTCTGAGCTTTGCTGCAGGGTATGCTCCACGCAGGTGTCCGGAACCTTCCCTGCTCCCTGCATCAGGGCGAACACCTGCTCCGTGGTTCCCTGAGATGGCCTGGAGCAGGTGTCCGGCACTTCCTGGGTCCCCCTGCACCGGGGGCGCGCGTCCCGCCGGGGTCCTCTGGATGGCCTGGGGCAGGTGTCCGCCCCGCCGCGCCCCACGCCCGCTCCCATCTCCAGGCCGCAGCGGGGTCGCCCGTGCGGCCGCGGTACCTCTGACCACTAGGGGGCCGTCCCACGTTTTATCAATCAGAGTTTGTGTGCGCAGAATCAGAAATGAACCGCAGTGTTGCGAGTAGTGCAAAACTTTACCCCCCAAGATATGAGAAATAGAATTAATGAGGACCCCGAATCTTGGAGCGGGCTGGAACAATCTTACTCCCTTGAAAGGCTCCAGGAAGGCGGCAGCCTCCGCCCGCCCGGCTAGCTCAGTCGGTAGAGCATGGGACTCTTAATCCCAGGGTCGTGGGTTCGAGCCCCACGTTGGGCGGTTGCCGTTTTGATTTTCCGAGTTGCCCCCGGGTCCCCCCAGCCTGTTCTCACCCACAGTGCTCCGTGCGACCTGGGCTGCCTTGTCATCAAACAGTGCAGTAGGTAAAAAAAAAAAAAAAAAAACCGGGTTAAAACATCTGAAACGTGGGTTTTTGAAAATATCTAATCTATAATTATCTAATTAGTATTTAATTGAATGCTGTTCGGTATTGCCCGGTTTGGGGACCCGCTGTGACTGGCGAGGTCTTTTATGCAGATTGATGTCCTGTCCTTCACTGGCTTCCTGCCTGTGGGAAGGGCCAGTGGGTGGGGGGCGCTGTGCAGGGTCCCCAGGGCCGCTCAGGGGTCAGCTGATGGGGTACCTGCTGTGAACAGACCCTCAGGACTGCTTTAATCTTTCCTTCCCAAGTTAGTGATTCAAACTGTAGGGTTAGAATTTTCCACCTGACATTTGGGAGTCTCAAAAGACCTCTTCCCCCGCACAAGTTTTCCTGAAAGAACAAGTTCTTAGGGGTAAAACTTTGTTTTTATGGTGACAGCTGCAAATGTTTTCCTTATCAAGTAGATACTTTCCATCATATGTAGCAACTTCCAAATATTCTCCGCAACTACTGGATGCTGTTATCACCAATTCAAGATACAAGTTCAGGCTTTGGAAGAAACACACGGAAGATTTCAGCATCAGAAATGATAATCCCTAAATACTTCTATCATTACAGTAGTTTAAGAATCTCTAGTGATGCGAGTGGCATAGAATTTTTCAGAAGGCAAAAACTCTGTCAGAGAAGAGGCAAATTAGCAAATTGACAAGAAGTTAATGAAGATATCGCCCATCTATTGATTTATTGATTTTTAATTCCACCATAGTTAACATACAGTGTTATATTATATCAGGCATACAACACAGTTATTCAATAATTCTGTACATTACCCAGTGCTTATCACCATAAGTACACTCTTTTGCCCAGAAATATTCATCATGCATCCATTTTATTTTATTTTATTTTATTTTATTTTTTCATGCATCCATTTTAAGTTGAACATTGGTATTATGGGTTGAACTGTGCTCCTGTAAAATGCATGTGTTGAAGCCCTAACCCCTGGTACCCCAGAAGGTAGCCTTATTTGGAAATAGTGTTTTGGTAATTAGTAAAAATGAGGTCATTCGGGGGTAGCATGAGCTCTTAACCCAGTTCCACTGGTGTCTTTATAAAAAGAGGGAATTTGGACACAGACACACACCTAGAAATGCACATTTGGACAGCAAGGAGAAGACTGTGAGGATGCAAGGAGAGGGCAGAGTGCTTTCACAAGCGGGGAACGCCAACCATTACCACTAGAGCTAGAGGGAGAGTCAGAGCAAGCTCTCCTCCCAGCTCAGGAGGAAGCAGCCCTGCCCACACCCTAAGCTCAGACTTCTGGCTTCTAGAGCTGTGAGATAGATTACACTCTGGCGCACCTTGTTATGACAGCCCCAGGACACTAATATAACCAGTGTTCCACTAGGAGGGGATCTTGATTTAAAATTTATTTATTTATTTTTAGATATGATTACTATTTTTTAAGGATTTTATTTATTTATTTGAGAGAGAGAGCAAGAGACCAAGCACAGAGGCAGAGGGAGAAGCAGACTCCCCACTGAGCAGGGAACTCGATGCAGGACTTGATCCCAGGACCCTGGGATCATGACCTGAGCCAAAGGCAGATGCTTAACCCACTGAGCCACCCTCGTGCCCCTAAAATTTATTTTTTTAATGCTCTGTATTAAGTAATTGCCATTCATTTCATTTCATTTCATTTCATTTCATTTCATTTATTTCATTTCATTGCGTTAGGAAAATCAATGCAGGCGTTCCCCTCCAGGGAGGGAGTTAGGGTCACAGCTCCTTCAGAACTAACATTTAAAAATGAGCTTGATCTCAAATATTTTTTTTCTTATTGCTGGCTGGTGATGTATTATGTTGACTGATGATTTATTACTATTTCTAATTTTTAAATATTTTTAAATGTAGTAACATATTTTAAAAAGAGCCCTTCAATTCCCAGTTGTTATATAGAAGTGATGAATCACTGAATTCTATTCCTGAAACAAATATTACACTGTATGTTAAACTGAAATTTAAATAAAGATTTGGAGAGAGTGGCAGCTCTGGTGGCTCGGCGGTTTAGCGCTGCCTTCAGCCCAGGGCCTGATTCTGGAGACCTGGAATCGAGTCCCACGTCGGGCTCCCTGCATGGAGCCTGCTTCTCCCACTCCCTCTCTCTGTCTCTCATTAATAAATGAGTAAAATCTTAAAAAAAAAAAAAGAAATTTCTTTAAAAAAATTTGGAGAGAGAAAACATAGAAGAAGAGATGTGTACTAACTTGTTTATAATGGAAATAGATATGATATCTGGGCTTTGTGTTATGGATTTTGGTGGCGAGAGGAATGATGCACAGCAGTGAAACAGGATTGGCTGTGGGTTATTAACTTAGAGGCTGAGCAATGTATATACCACAGTTCATCATACTATCCCCTCTGCTTTTGTACATGGCTTTAAATCTATATAAATTTATTTATTTTTTTTTTTTAAATTTTTATTTATTTATGATAGTCACACACAGAGACAGAGAGAGAGGCAGAGACACAGGCAGAGGGAGAAGCAGGCTCCATGCACCGGGAGCCCGACGTGGGACTCGATCCCGGGTCTCCGGGATCGCGCCCTGGGCCAAAGGCAGGCGCCAAACCGCTGCGCCACCCAGGGATCCCTATATAAATTTAAATACTATTTGATTATGCAAAAACGAAATGATCTTAACCTCCTTAGCCCAGTGATCAAATTTAGCATCACTAATGAGATGGCCAAACATCGTGTGTTTCCGATGGGACGCAGTTCAGAAGTGCACAGCATCACCTGTAAAATGTTCTTGTCAAAAACTCAACTTAGATCTAATCGAGGCTTTTTTTTTAAAAAAAAAGATTTTATTTATTCATTCATTCATGAGAGACACACAGAGAGAGGCAGAGACACAGGCAGAGGGAGAAGCAGGCTCCACGCAGGGAGCCTGACGTGGGACCCGATCCTGGGACCCCAGGATCAGTCTTTGGGCTGAAGGCAGGTGCCAAACTGCTGAGCCACCCAGGGATCCCCACTTGATTCATTTCTAATGCATGAAATAACACGATCTAATAAGTGTAGTAACTTCAAAATAATGAATTTACACGATAGCTCTGAGATCTATACAAGAACTGCAATGTGAGTGAAAACATCTAATTTATAGTGTGGCAAAGCCACAGGTGTTGCTGGGGTTACTGCACTTTGTTTCCTTCATCTATAATGAAAGGAAATGCTAAATTTCATTTTGAATGTGGTTGAAATAAGGATGTAATTTTGCACCTATGTGAGTTCTTGGATCCTTTGAATTGTATCCACAGATTTTCACCTTAGGAACTTGGGGCCTAGATTTAAAGATTTAAGAGACTTAACCACCAAATGCAAACTGTCACTTAATAGATTGTTTCGAAAAAAAAGAAAAATAAGCAACAATCATTCAAATATTTTAGGAGCAAGTGAGGAAACATGGAATAGGAATTGTATGATTTTAGGGAACCACAGTTAATTGTGTGTGTGTATGATCATGGTATCGTGGTAAATGAGAGAATGCCTTTCTATGTTGGAGGTGTGTGTTGAAAAAGTCAGGCATGACACATAATGAATTATTCTTTCTAGTTAGAAAATTCTATGTTTGAAAATCTATATCTAAAATAAGGGGACTTTTTTTGTTTTTGTTTTTTTTTAGAGAGAAAGGAAGAAAGAGCAGGCAGGGCTGGGGCAGTGCAGAGGAAGAGAATTTTAAGCAGGCTCCACACCCAGGATGCAGAGCTAGATGCAGACCTGGATCCCAGGACCCTGAGATCAAGACTTGAGCCAAGATGAAGTCAGATGTTTAAGCGACTGCCCCACCCAGCCACCCCCAAATAAAGTGACTTTTAAAGATATTTTTATTAAGGTACATGGTAGGTATGGTGATGTGCATGACTCCTAAGTGCACAGCTTGATGCCTCCTCACCTATGCCAACAGCAGGTAACCACAGCAGAGGGAGAAGCAGTACCCATCCTGCACCCTCAAGCTCGCCCGCCCGGCCCCCTCCCACCCTCGTTTACCACTCCCCTGATGCTGGATTCCCTCCTACATGAAGAGCGGGCTGTGGGAACCGATGGTAGCACGGTTGGCAAAGCTGTGGGGAAACAGGCTCTCAAAGGGGTGCTGGAAATGTCAGCTGATGAGGCCTTCACCGGGGCTACCAACGTGCCCCCCTTGGATTCCGGGGCCTGCATAGATTCGTGTACACCGGTGTCCCGCAGCGGAGCAGCCTCTGAGGCCTGCAACACCGCCGGCACCAGACAAGTTAAGGTCTGTTCATCCTTAGGGATGCGGCGAGCGCACAGACGCGCTGCAGGCTCACGGGGTGGACGTGCACCCACAGGGACCCCGCAGGGAGCTCAGGGAAATGTCCGCACTGCACCTGGACGGGGAGGCTCGGCGGGGAGAGGCCGGGCAGGGGGTTGGCGGACCGGGCGGGAGGCCGGGCAGAGGGGAGGTGGACCTGGGTCGTGCAATCACAGCTTCCAGGCAAACCCCAAGTTCTCCGTGACGACACAAGGTGGGGGGTGCCAGGTGCCGGCAGCAAGGGGCACCCACGGCCGCCACCCCCACCCCCACCCCCACCCCCACAGCCGGGTTACTGGGACCGGGGCGGCCCCGAGGAGCCCCGAGCGAGGGAGGCGGGCGGGCTCGCAGAGACCCTCACTCCCGTGGGGTGCTTCAGGGGTGCGGACGGGCGGGAGGGGGAAGGGGGGCCCTTCCCCTCCCCCTCCCCGTGCCCAGGACTGCTGCCCCTCCCCCGCCCCGTCCCCGCGGAACTACGAGTCCCGGCATGCCCCGGGGCGGCGCGGGCCTCAGGGCGCGTGCGCGGCGGGCGGCCGTTGGCTGGGGCGGCGGCTGCGCGGTGGCGGCGCGGTGAGGTCTGCGGGCGCTGGCAAATCGGGCCCAGGATGTAGAGCTGGCGGCGGCTGACGGCGCGTCTGACGCGGAGCTGGGTGGGGTAGAGAGTAGGGGGCGGTAGTCGGGGGTGGTGGGAGAAGGAGGAGGCGGCGGCGAATCACTTATAAATGGCGCCGAAGCAGGACCCGAAGCCCAAATTCCAGGAGGGTGAGTCGGGGCCCCCGGGGAGAGGCGGCGGGGGCGCGGGGCCGGGGCGCGGGGCCGGGGCGCGGGGCCGGGGGCGCGGGGCCGGGGCCGGCGGGGGCCGACGCGGGCCGCGGCCGGCGGCGCGCAGCGCTTGGTGCGGGGGTCGCATTGCGGCGGGGGCGGCGGGGGCGGCGGGCGCGGGCGGGCGCGGGCGGGGAGGCCGGGGCGGCGGGGCAGCGGGCGCGGGGGCCGCCCATTGTGGGGAGGCGGCGGGCGCGGCATGGCGGCGGCGGGGCGCTGATGTGGCGGGGGGAGGGGCGGCGGCGGGGCAGGCCCGCGGGGGAGGGGCGGGGCGGGGCGGGGCAGCCCGGGGGCGACGGGCGCGGCGCGGGGGCCCGGGGGGCGCGGGGGCCGCGGGGGGGCGGGGGGAGTGGGGCCCCCGCGCGGGAGCCGAGCGCTGCTGCGAAATGGCCGCTGCGAGGCGAGGCGAGGCGAGGCGAGGCGAGGCGAGGCGGCCGCGCCATCATGGCGGCCCGCGCGGGCTGCGCAGCGCCCCCTCCCGGCGGCCGCGCGGGGCTTTGTGCGCGGGGGCCGCGGCGGCCCGGGTGGGCGGGGTGCCCCCTGCGCCTGCCCGCCCCGGCCCGCCCCGGCCCGCCCCGGCCCGCCCGCTAGGACCCCGCGCGCCGGAGGGGGCGCCCTGCCTCCGCGGGGAGGGCTCCCGCCCGGGCGTGCGGCGCTGCAACTAGGCGTCCAGCGCGGTTGGGACTCGTTTGGTTTTGTAAAAGTTATTATTATTTTTTAAGATTTTATGTATTTATTCACGAGACACAGAGAGAGGCAGAGACACAGGCAGAGGGAGAAGCGGGCTCTCTGCGGAGAACCCAGTGTGGAACTCGATTCCAGCGCCCTGCAGCCATCCCTGAGCGGAAGGCGACGCTCAGCCGCTGAGCCAGCCAGGCGCCCCGGGCGTTAGGGTTCCGGTGATGGATCTGCCCGCCCCACCCTACCACCCCCCGCAGCAGCCCCCGCAGGACGTTTGCATCTCCAGCCCTGCGGTGTGCGAGATGCATGCGGTGTGGACGCCCCTGACCCGAGGTCGCGGTGGTTGTCCCCGAGCTTCCTGAACGTCCGCACTGCGGTTGGAGTGTTCAGTCGCAGTTTTGTCTCTGGCTGGCCCTGTGGTTGCTGTGTGGACGGAACCGTCCTGGGCGGGGCCCCGAGGTGCTCCCTGCTGGGTGGTAGTGGAGGAGGGCCACTGCCTGGGCTCAGCCCTGCCGCTTTCCCTGGGAAAGTGCTCCACCAGGGGTGGGGGCGGCTGCAGAGCCACGTGCTGCGCTGACCCCTGCAGACCCTGTCCAGGGCCATCGCTTCCACGGGGTTCTCCTCTCTGGCCTCCTCTAAGTGGTTGTTTGTAGGACAGGTTCAGAGAGCAGGAATGCCTTGCCGGTGGGCACAGAGTTAGTTGTTGGGGCACCGCAGGACTGATTGGTCAGAAACTGTTTCTGCTTATGGTTGCTGTAAACTCGGAAGTTTTTCATCAGGGTTCAGCACGTTGTAGGTAAGCAGCGTTTGGGTGCAGTGACACATCTGTCTGTGTGGGACTCCATTCTCCTTTTGAAATTCTGATACAGCACAGAGTAAACTGTTGGCATTTAGCCTGCTGTCAGGGAGGGCCTTTTTGCCTTGTCAGGAATTCACCGGTGGTAGTAGCTTCTGAGCATTTCCAGTGCACACAGGCCAGTGGGTGGAGGGGGCCTGGAGTCTCATGGACCTTGATGGAAGAGCACTGGACAGAATTACCTTTGTTTCAGGATACCGGAAGGATCAAGAGTGGGCAAAGGCTTTACAAACCATATCTGATATGCTGGTGTGCTCTTTTCCCCCATTACAGGTTTTTCTCCACGTACATGAAAACTAGGCCGTAGGTGTTTATTACCCTGGCTCCTATGCCTCCTGTTCACTGTGTATTCATCAAGACAATAGGAGGGTCAGGTAGCCAGAATGGAGGTCAGAAGGGCCTCAGTCTCAGGACAGTAGACTTTTGCAGAAGCCAAAAAGGAATAAAGCCATTTTCAGGGTGTCTTTATTCTTTTTTCTTTTTAACAGGTTCCATGCCCCACGTTGGGCTCCTGACACAGGGCTTGATCTCAGCCCCCCTAAGATCACGACCTGAGCTGAGATCAGGATTTGGATGCTTCACTGACTGAGCCGCCCAGGCGTCCTTAAGGATGTTTCTAAACTGTGCCTGGAGAGTGAAGTTAGGAGACACAAGTCTGTTGTTTGTTAGTATTGGACCTTCCTTATATCCCCAGGGTCTCGTCCTTGCCCCTGGTATTCAGTGATGGCTCCAGCCCAGTTCCCCGCTGGGCTCTGGACTTGTATACCCAACTGCTTCCTAGACGGCTCCATTTTGGGTGTGCTGGATCCACTCTTCAACAGTCCAAAACTGGCCCCCCCTCCCCCATTTCCTGTTCTGGTTAATGCTTCCACAGTCTAGAAGTCTTTAAATGACCACTTTTGCATAGTCGGTTCTTCACGCGTACCTGCTTTTGGTTCAGACCTATTTCTGATTTCACCGTGGACTGCTTATTTGTAGTCTCCACTTGAAGCTTTGCATAGGCCCAGGAACCTCTGCACGAGAATTACATGGAGAACTTCGATCAAAGTAAAGTTCCTGGGGCTGCTCAGAAGGGTCTCATACAGGTCCCTGGTGTAGCTTGAAAATCTGCAGTTTAAAAAAAAACTCCTGAGATTCTTGATCACATTTGGGAATCCTCACAGGATAAAGTCCAGACTTCATAACGTGGGACTCCGTGATCTGTGTAGCTTTGATTTCTACTTTCATATGTTATCCAGTGATAGTGAACTATTTATACTTAAATGGTAGGTAGCCTAATAGTGTTTCCTTGTCATGTTTCTATGCTTTTGTACTGGTTGCTTCCCTTTCATAGGGCTCACCTGCAGGCAGCCTGCTTCCCCCTATGCCTATGTCTCTGCCTCTCTCTCTCTCTCAGGAGTAAATAAATAAAATCTTTAAAAAAACAATAAATTGGTGAAAACCTTATTGCCCTATAGTTTTAAGAGTTGAGCTGGAGGTGCCTGGATAGGTTAAGCATCTGACTTTGGCTCAAGTCATGATCTCAGGCTCCTTGCTCAGCAGGGAGTCTCCTTCCTCTTCCCCTCTTCCTCTTCCAATGTGCGCTACTCTCTCAAAATCTTTAAAAAAAATGTTGAACTAGTAGGTCATTTTTAACGATTTTAGAGCTGAAAGAGCTGTTTGTGGTGGAGTACTTTTGTTATCTTTGGGTCTGAAATCCAAGGGGACTGAAAATAACGTGCAAGAAAATCCATTTCTATAGTAATTGAAAGTGATCTTCAGGTCTGCCAGGAATTCACTGCCTGATTGTCTGATTAGCCAAGTTGGCTTCCACATCTTAATCCCTTACATTTAGTTACTCTTGCAAGTCTTAACTGTAGGTTTGACATAGAGTATGATTTCCGAAAGTTAGAATTCTTATTTTAGTTGGCCAGTAAAAGGTTTGGAAGGAAAAGATAATAGGGAGATTATAGGGTTCTAAATATGGAAATATTTTAGGGGCCCCTGGGTGACTCAGTTGGTTAAGCATCTCACTCTTGATTTTGGCTCAGATCATGATCTCGGGGTCCTGCTGTGGAGCCCAGCATCAGGCTCTGTGCTCAGCATGGAGTCTGCTTGAGGATTCTCTCTTTGCCCCTCCCCTCTGGTGGCCCATACCCATGAGTTCTCTCTCTCCCAACTAATTTTAAAAAATCAGGAAATATTTAAAAAATTGTGTTCTTCAGATATTGAAAAATCCAAATCCTGCCAAAAGGTTGATACAGTGGATTTTATTGGTTTATAAGGTGTTAGATGATTTGATCTACATAGATTGACATTCTACTCAATTTTTTTTTCTGTTTACAATGTGTATGAAGGTGATTTTTTTGTTGTAAGGTACTATTGAAGTTTGACCTGAAGTATTAATCTGTACATAGCCATACTCTGCCAGTGTTTCAAGGAATACATGGGAACACATGATGACCCTCCCACGTGACCCTTAGGTATGAAGAGAAATTAAAATTAACCTGGCATTTTTTTTCTTTTTTTTTTACTCTTACAGGTGAGCGAGTACTGTGCTTTCATGGGCCTCTTCTTTATGAAGCAAAGGTATGAAATCTGTTTTCCTTTGAGAAGTTAGCTGAAATGACTGGTCAGATGACTTTTGAGCATCAGATTTCAGTGGTTGGTAGGAAGAGAGTTAGTTGCCTTTTTCAGATTGGTAGTCCATAGAGTCCGAATGGGTCAGGTACAGTATTGCCACCTTGTCTTTTACCTTGTGACCTGCTGATGGCCCAGCAGCTGGAGGGAGCATTTGAGGGGAAAGGTAAAAGCCTGGTTGTTTGTGGAGCAAGTGCATTGTGTACTTAGTGACTTGTGAGAAAATACTGCCAGTCAGTTTTGGGTGTAAATGATGCTGAGTGAGCTCTAAACTAACATGGCTGCGTTAAAGATAAACGTGAACATTAAAAAATGTGACAACATTGAACTTGCTGGTTTGTCTGTCAGAGTTTGAACCCCAGGGGCTTCCTTTCCTCTGTATCAGTGCTGTGGTCCCGCAGTCAGAACTGATTTTACATTTAGCCGGAGGTAAATGAGATGATGTGTTCCCAAGTAAAACAGATTTCTAAAAGTATATTGTTTCTGCTTTCAATGCAAATATGTTGTGACTGTTTTTAACACATAATTTTTAAAAACAGTATATAAAATAATAAAGCATTTAGTTAAATACAATTTCTACAGCATCTTTGGTATTTATATGTTTGAAAATGGTCTTAATCTTGAAGTGCCCATGTGACCAAATAATAACTGTTTTTACAATTTCTCAGTTGTTTCAAATACATAGATGTGTGTTTTTAAAGTTCTAAAATGGCTGAATATGGATTCATGGAGAATCTGGTAACTTTATGTTTTAATGATGTCATACTAACACTCCGTAAGTTGTGAATTCTATCAATCGTTTATATCTCTGAATGTTACTTTGTTGTGTCACCTCCACTAACCTGGCAGATTTTTTCCCTCAGGCAGCAGAAACTCCAGGGAATGATTTTTAAATGGCTGTTGGGATGGCTTAAACTATCATGGTTCTCTTGGTTTACTCAGGATAGACTTAATCCAGAACGAGTAGTGATTGCTTGTCATAGTTAATGATTTCCTCATAATTCATTCTAATTTGGCTTCTTTTAAGAACATAAAATGTTTTTCATCTGTCACTTGGCTAGTTGCTGATATTCTGCAGCAGAAACAGTTGATTGCCTTCCATAGGTAAATGACACTTTTTAATAATTTGGTATAAATAATTTTCTTTAGCTAAGTTTGTTTTTGAAATACATAATGGCTTCTGGTTGGTAGACTTTGAGAAAGTGCAAACACGGCTTTAATTAGCCGTTCTTGGAGTGCTGAGCCCATTGATTTAAGCGTCAGGGTGACCTCTTAGGGGGTTTTCAGCTTTGCTAGACTGGATCCAACAGATGGTGACTCTGAGCATCTTTATGACTGGTGATGAATGTGAGGAGCCCGGAGCTTGAACTCCTGCCTCTGTGAGAGTCACATTTTGTTGTGCTCGATTTGGCCATCAGTCTGAAAGGAGTGTCTCTGAAAGATCGCATACTTGAAAAGCACACGTGATGGTTGTCTTTTTCAAAACATATTTCTGAGTGAACTTTTTCTTTTTTATTTCAGTGTGTAAAGGTTGCCATAAAGGACAAACAAGTGAAATACTTTATACATTACAGTGGTTGGAATAAAAAGTGAGTATTAGTATTAGATCTTTAAGAGCAATGTTTTATTTCTAACAAGGTAGCTTGTGTCCTGTGTGTCATGGTTTTAACCTAATACATTTATCAAAGCAAGGGTATTGCATTTGTAGTATGAAGAAAGTAATAGAAATGAGGTTACACAGCCATTTCATTTTGAATTCTTTGGATTATATCTGTTCTAGTAGAATGTCTAATAATTGTTAGGCATCCAACTATTTTTCTGGTTTTGGTACATCTCAGTACAGCTTGAGTTTTTTGCCTCAGCACAAATTCATTTACTATATGTTATTGCAAACAGTTATACTCAGAGCTAGTTGGATTTTCCTGCCTAGAAAAGGAAAAAGGATAAGGTTGCCTGATTAGGAAGTAATGACCAACTTTTATATTCTGAGCTTTGGTAACAAATTAGGCAGAGAGTGATTTCATATGGTTCACTTTTTAGAATATTAATACAGATACAGAAATTTAATTACACAACCTAATGTTTCACCTTGAAGAGTTATTAGACTTTTTTTTTTTTTTTTAAGGAGTGTTGTACTGATCTGTTGTTACCGGGAGTGGACAATGGTCATAGATTGAACACATTCTAGGATATCTAGCCCGTGGAGCTCTTGTTCAGTGATGAGTCTTTCTCTTTGGGACCCCAAATAACACACACAATAATGGACTCTTTTTTGGTGCTTAAAGTTGAAGAGCCTGTAATTTTTACTATGAGAGGTTTTAAATGACTTTATTAGTGATATTTTGTCTTTCAGAGATTGCTAGAAAGTAGTTCTTCAGGGGTCGTTTTCTAGCAGCTTAAAAGGCTTTGTGTCACCTGTGCCCTGTGCATGGTCCCCCATCTGGTTTGATGAGCACTGTTGGTATGCAAGGAGGTATTCTTTGGGACTTTGGTCTTGTTTCAGGTGACACAACCCAGTTTGATTTTCTTTTTTTTTTTTAAAGAAAAGTTTTCACAAAATGCTTTTAGCTAAGAAGAAATACCAGACCCTTCACTTTTCTTCCATTAGTGTAGTTGTAGAAAGGTGGAGATCTAAGATGTGTAAAAGCACATTTCTGACAACTTGTAATTTTCCCCCCCCATTTAATGATTAAACTATTTCTAATAATGACAGCATTTTAAATAGAGAAATTGGGAAAGTAATGGAGAAAACTATCCTTTTGTCTTGTAGAAGTAAACTCATTGTAAATGTGATTTCAGTAGGAGTGCTAAATTACTTCTCATATCCAGGGAAGTTCATCGTATGGCTCCTGGTGTATATTGTAGATTTCCCTATTGAGAAAATGTTTAAACTGTATTTCAGTCTTGTATTATTTTACATATACTCTTGTCAATATTGGGTAAAGTTGAGAACATTACAGTAAGAATCTCCATTCTCTACAGATCATAGACCATCTCATTTGTGTGCATATCATGTGTAGGAAACTTAAAGTCCATCTAGGAAATAAAAAAAAAACTTACATTCATGGCATAGCTTTGTCCCCCTCTCCATGTACACTTGTAAATAATTATTTTAGCATTTCATTGTTATAGCTGTGAATACACAGTTTTTGTGCTTAACTCTTTTATGTACAATATATGAGTAAATGTATAGCTTAAAGACTTGGGTTTTGAGTGACATTTGTAACTTATAAAAAATTGTGAAAGTGCCAAATGCTTGTATTTCCTGATTTTGTGGCTTCAAAATAATGTTTTTTCCCTTTTTAGAGTTCAGTAACAAAAGTAAATGATAAGCTGCATAGATTTGTTTTCAGCTAAGTTTATATGCCGATTCCTTGAAAAAATAATTTAAAAATGGCACTAAACATTGGAGATCTTTAGTATCTTTGTAGATGTATTGAGAATATTAATGAACAAAGATGTATTTTTTATAGGTGATTAGGAATGTAGATCAATATATGTAATTTTGGAAAATTTGATCTTAGTGAGTTTTTAAGAGTTACCTTTAAATAAGCCCATTTTAAAATGAGGAGTTACTCAAATGCCCAGCAAGCGTGTTACGTTTATGTTTAGTACTGTGTAAGCAGTGCCACGGGTCAGTGTTATGTGGGAATTAGTGACAAGCTTCCTTTGAAAATTCTGAACTTTTTTATGCTTGTGACCTGTGAAAATTTCTGAACATCTGGCCTTGAGTTGTTACTACCCTCAGTGATATTCCTCAGAGCAAAAGATGTTATTTTATTTTCCTGTGGTTCAGCAAGGATTTTCAGCTTCTGACACATAAAGGAAACTCTGGAATTGATTTGGTTTTTATTTATTTTTAAACTTGTTATTTAAATTTTTTTTTTTTTTTTTAACTAAATGCTGTGCTCAGTGTGGGGCTTGAACTCATGACCCGGAGACCAATGAGAGTTGTGTGCTCTACTAACTGAGCCTGCCAGGTGCCCCTTGATTTGGTTTTTAGATTGAGGTACTTTTTTAGATGCATCTTCTCTCAGAATGGAAAGGGATTTGCAAGTTGCAAGCCTTAAAATGGAACTTCATGGTAAATAAAAATTTGCCATCTCTTAATTTAGAATGGGAATAGTTCTAAGTAGATGTATAAATAAAAGTAAGATTCTCACTTTGAAAATGGTTTGTAGGATACTTTTAGAAAGTCATACAACAAAAGCCCAATTTCCAAATTGGAGTTTTTTTTAACTTTAGTAAATATGTAAATATTTTCAAAAGCACAGTAGATAATATATTTCTAAAGTTTCAAAAACCTTACTGGAACTTGTTGACACAGACAATTAAATATTCCATTTGTAAATAAATCTTAATAAAGCTTAAGCTAAATTCTGCACCTAGTGACTGAGATTACTTTGTACTATGCTGTCTGTATCAGAAGTGCTGTGAGGCCCAGGCGCTCTGAACAAACTTTGAAGACACGTGAGGATATTGTAGCCCTTTTTCCTGTTCCTGAAGGAGCTCCCTCAGTACACCACCCCCTCCTGACCTCTAGGTAAATGCATGTTTTCAAGTTTTCTCTAGGAAATCATATTGAGGATTGCTTTTTCATTATTTATTCTCCTTTTGGCTATCTTATGTAAGAGGTCAGAGGTGGGAAATCATTAAATGAAAGATTTTGTTTTGAGGCTACATCTAACTGTGTCACTAAAGGAGCTCCCTCGGCAGGAGAAAAGAATCACTTTGCATGAATAGTTAAGCCTTCCCTAAGAAATACTTTGTTTTTGTTTTCCCCTTTGGGGAGAAAAACCACATCAGAAATCTGGAAGGAGCTTTTCTACATGCCAGGATGCTTAAGCAACTAGATATTTTTCAAGAGTGGTTGGTTCTACCTCCTGATGTTCAGAAAGCCATCTCTGGATATGTCTTGGAAGTTAGTACATTCCTTGGTCGTGAGTGAGTGAAGGTTGAGGACTGTGTAGTCTGATAAACTATGATAATGGTTTGATCTACAGTCTTAGCAGAATAGGTCTGGATGGTATTTGAGTGTGATCAACTTAATCACGTTTCTGACCTACCTTTAGTGTTTATGTGTCAGACTCGCGACTATTGTGTATATATTATTGAATTCTTAGGATAATTCTGTCAGGGTAAGTACCGTTACCCCCATTTTACAGGTGATGAAAATAAGACACAACTAGTTCTGTCTGTAACTTTGCTGTTATATTACAATATTGTTAGCTTTTGATGGATTCTTTCATTTTTTTGGAAATTAAAATTCTTTAAGATCTCTTTATCCTGTAAAGGTAGTTGCTTAGAGACTCTTAAGTGTCATGCTCTTAAGTCATTTGAAAAAAGGATTTGAGTAATCTGCTTTTGGAATCTGGCAGATTTAGAATGCTGCTTTTGATATGAAATGTTTACTTCCTTTACAGAACAGATTTTCATTTTAGTTGAGAATGGATTTGTAGTCGTAGCTAGTTAAATTTTGTCAGAGAAATCCAAAGTCTTACCTCTTGAATCTCTAAAAAGTAATTGGTGGACAGAATCTAAATAGTAGTAAAAAATAATTTTGAATGATAATTTAACTTCTCTTTTTCAGTTGGGATGAATGGGTTCCAGAAAGCAGAGTACTCAAATATGTGGACACCAATCTGCAGAAACAGCGAGAACTTCAAAAAGCCAATCAGTAAGTTTTGCAGCACGAGTATGAGAAATGAGAAATGTCTATAAATTTAATTTTGAGAAATGGAAAAGTAGAAATCATGTTGGCTGCCTGCCTAAAAAATGATTCTTGGTACCTATCAGCTGCTGTGTGTTGGGGCTTTAACTTCGAGCAATCAGAGAAGCCTTTTCTAGAAAAAAGGAGTTGTTAGCATACCGGTCATTTCTTGAGTCTGTCCATAGAGTTAGGTAGAAAATAGCAGGATGTTGTTGGAATTCCTGTAGTTGCAAACTCACTGTGATCTTCCTTCCTGATTCTATTATACTTGGAAAGGGACATGGGACGTCAGTTTGAATATAAATCTCAAATGGAATCAAGGTGGCACGATTTACTTTTCCACATACTCATTTAATGACAACTTTATTGAAATTATTTTTGAAGGGAGCAGTATGCAGAGGGGAAGATGAGAGGGGCTGCCCCAGGAAAGAAGACATCTGGTCTGCAACAGAAAAATGTTGAAGTGTAAGAAGCTCTCTTTGTTTTAATTTTGCATATTGTTTTATACGTGAAATTCAAACTCAGTACTCATTATCATGTTTTAGGATTTATTGAAAATGGAAATTGGAACATTTTTGACTTGAAAAATGCCAATGAGAATCGCATTCTCAAGTGTTGGGTTGTTGAAAATAGGTGATAATTAAATACTCCTTAATTTCCCTTAGGTTTTTGTACCACCCTGCCCCCTTTTTATTATGGTGAAATATATGTAACTTAAGATTTACCACTTAACTCCTTTTTAAGTGTATAATTCAGTGGCATTGAGTATTTTCACAACCCTTACTTTTTAAGATGTATTTGTGCATGTATGTTTTTTAGAGTATTATCAGTTGGATACAAGTCAGGTAAGGTATTTTTTGGGTAGATTTGGTTCTCCTCTAGCACTAAAAATAAATACTAGTTTAATTCTTCTCTTGAAACCCATGGTAAGAATGTGTGAGATGTTAACAGTTTCAAATTACCTGTCCACCCCATGGGAGAGGAAACATTTCTTGTTAACTCTTAAGATTTAGAATATCTTGGTAAAAAAAAAAAAAAACTGTGTGGAAGTCATACACATATGACAAAAACTTTAATCAAAAGATCATTTGGGATCCCTGGGTGGCGCAGCAGTTTGGCACCTGCCTTTGACCCAGGGCGCGATCCTGGAGACCCGGGATCGAATCCCACGTCGGGCTCCCGGTGCATGGAGCTTGCTTCTCTCTCTGCCTATGTCTCTGCCTCTCTCTCTCTCTCTGTGTGACTATCATAAATAAATAAAAATTTAAAAAAATTAAAAAAAAAACAAAAGATCATTTTATTTCTTGTGATTTGATTATTCTCCTTTAAAAACAGGTAGTTTAATGAGAGGTTGTATTCTTGTCAAAGGATCAAAAGTGACAGTGCTCTAAAATATGATTTATCAAAGAAGTTTTTCCTTAGAATTCTATCATATTGCTTTACAGTTAGCGGTCTGGTCTGACTTTACTACCTAAATGTGAGACGTTAGTCATGAAGGTAATTAGACGTTTGGAAGGTTGAGGTGATAATTGATGGCCAGGGAGTGGGTGTGCCACTGAGGGTGTCCTGTAGCTTTCATTAATAAACAATAACAAATGATGCAGTTTTTTGGAAAACTGCCATGTGGTAGTATTCATTAGGGTTTTAATAGCAAGTGAGTCTTAAAAGTCAGCAGTTTTCTCATATGGGAGAATATGATGGATTTATATCAATAAAATAATACATATTTTTTAAAAGATTTTATTTATTCATGAGAGAGACAGGCAGAGGGAAAAGCAGGCTGCATGCAGGGAGCCTGATGTGGGACTCGATCCTGGAACTCCAGGATCACGCCCTGAGTGGAAGGCAGATGCTTAACCGCTGAGCCACCCAGGCATTCCAGTACAATAATATTTTTGATATGTTAATCCTTTATCATGTTAAAAGTTGGTGTAGAAAATTAGTCTACATAGTAGTAGACTTAAAAACTTAGTATTTGAATATAAAGCGTACATATAAAAATGGTTCAGTAATTACATGAAATAAAGTTTTATTTATTTATTTATTATTTTTTAAGGTTTTTATTTATTCATGAGAGAGGCAGAGACACAGGCAGAGGGGGAAGCAGGCTCCATGTAGGGAGCCCAATGTGGGACTCAATCCCAGGTCTCCAGGATCAGGCCCTGGGCTGAAGGCAGCACTCACCTGCTGAGCCACCCGGTTGTCCCTGAAGTAAAGCTTTAAACTCAACTTTCCCTTCCTTGGAGAATTGGGACCTCTTCACATTTATGGACTCCTGGGTCCTTTTGAGGGCTTCTAGGTG